>NW_026641658.1:0-600000 GCF_028554395.1 Pezoporus wallicus
CCAGGTTGGAAGGGTTCTCAACGATCACCTGTTCCAACCTTTCTAGGCAAGCATGACCTAGACTAGATGTCCCAGCACCCTGTCCTGCTGAATCTTAAAAGTATCCAATACTGGGGAATCCACGTAGGGGTTCCCCACTGCCCTGGGGAGATTATTCCAATGGCTGATTGTTCTCATTGTGAAAATTTTAACCTGGAATTTCCCCAGGAATAACATGTGCCCATTGCTCCTTGTCTTTTCCATGTGACTCCTTGTAAAAAGGGAGTCTGTCTTCTTTGTACTCACCCTTTAAATAGTGAATAAAATATGTGGAAATTACTTGTATTGACAAAGAATTAAAAAGCAATTCTAACTTAAAAATAACTGTCTGTGAAGTTTATAACTGCAGAAACAGGTGTGTTGTTTTTTTTCCCCCCACCTGTTTTCTGAAGGAACATTTTCAAGTTTCATTGTACTGTTATCTTCAGGTTTGTCATGGTTTACAGACTGGATTGAGTTGAAATTTCTTATATGCTGGAGCTGAAATTTCTAAGTCTTTCCTAAAGTGTCTTACCTAATGAGATCTACCTTTAAAGTGTCGTATATAATAACATGCTTTGTTGTCCCGCAGCGCTGATTCCTGCACCTTGCCTGCTCTTGACTCTCCTCATGTGAGTGAGAAACACATACTAGATTTTCCTCAGAAGCTTTGTTTACACACTCATTTTTGTCTAAATATTCATTTGAGTTATGGATACCTTTTAAAGGTGAAACGCAGTTCTTCATACAGCGTCTTATAAATTATGGCACCTTTGTTAAGAAAGCACTGAAATTGTGCAGAGATGCACCATTAACATACCAAGGCTTGATGCAATGTAGGTACTTGCGAGAAACAAATCACAGTGTTGAAGCATAACATTTAAAAAAATGTTTGTTATTTCCTTGAAGAAACCTAGTCTGAATCATCTTCTCATTTATATTCTAATGGGCATATAAGGTACAAATATCCTGATTAAATCAGAACAAGCATAATGACTTTGGTAATAGATACATTTTTGTTCTATTTAAATTAATCCATCAAAATGCTCAGTGAAATACTAGAAGGGCATTCACTTGTTGCAAAATAAATTAATTTCAAATTCTAATGGACAGGAATTGATCTAATCGTCACTTCAGGATTCCTGGAGAATTAAAACCACTACTAAAACCCCTCAAAAGTCAAATGTTTTGCTTTCTGGACACTGACAGAGGTCAATAACTCCAAAATACACAGAAAAATCTTTTTCCTTGCTCTGATTTTAAGATGTGTCTACATGTGAATTGTCTACTTGAAAAAAAGCCCACAACATTCTTCCTTATAATAAGGTTATGCTCTCCAACCTGTAGAATATATATTTTTTTCTAGTTAGATAAAAAAACCCATCATAGAAACCATGTAATTTTCCAATTGAAGCTAGAACAAGTATGAGGTAGTGGCTTGTCTTGGATGAATGCAGAATTTCAGAGCATGAAGGAAGGTTTGTTCTCTGAACCAGGGATTGATCAGGGAACCCCTAGGACCTACGTTTCAGTCTCTGGACCTGTGACTGTTGCTGAAGTACTCTGTGAGTGGGAGGTCATGGGGAGATGTTTGTGAAAGTGAGGCCAGAAGTGTCTGGACGTGGAGAAGCACCTCAAAATGTGCAGCAAATGTCATTATGGGCTAGGATTGTAGACACAGCTCCTCTGCTGGTGGCAAGCTGGAGGGGCAATGTACCTGTTAGGTTTCTTCTTAATCCATATTGCTAAATTTCAGTGGTCTTCAATGGTTTTCACACTGCCTTCAATGGGGTGGCTTCATACTATCCTACAGTAAGTGGGATCTTTTGGAAACCTCCTCCCTTTCCTCCCCTGCTTTCTGGCCTGTCTCAGCCTCCAGCCACCTCCTTCTGTTTCCCCAACTCAAAAATATTTTGAGTTCTTGTAAAACTGGTCTTGGCTTCCTCAAACCCTTTCCACCCACCAACCAATTTCTTCCAGGGGAATTCTTGCACATTTACAAATGCTTTCTTATTGCCTATACTCCACTCTAAGCAGGGATCCCACAATCTGAAGATGCTACTAGGTCCTACCCACTCCTGGCAAAATGCTTCTAATCTGCCCAGGCACAGGACTGCTGGTGGACCTGCCTCCTCATGCAGATAGGTTGCAGAGCAGCCTCCTGGTGAGCCAGCTCCTCTCTTGGGAAATGTCCAAGCTTGCCATGAACAAGGAAAGCTAGGGTGAAGAGGGTGATCTCTGGCATGCGTGTGCATGAAAGGCACTGGAAAGGAAAACAGGCAGTCAGCAGTTGAATCAAAATTGTGTGAGGCTTCTTGTGGTTCCCTTCTCTCATCTGACAATGTCTCAAAATATCAGTGAAGTTTATTCCCTTATGGAAATACTACATAGCAGTTAACAAAATCTGTTTGCATTTTTCAAGCTGCTCTTTTAAATGTTGTGGAGAACAGACAACTACTGCAAGGTCAGCATTGTCCACTCTGCTGCAGTCTGGTAACTCTGCTTAGACATGGCATGGTTACATGTCCAGTAAAAGTTCCCATTTCTGCCTCATAAATAAATGCATGAAGTTCACTTGTGTAGTTGCAGGCTTTTACCCTTGCTTGTTTTATCTCACGTGCCCCCCTCCCAACTTTGATGCTTGTTACACTCATTTGTAATTGCATCGCATAGAACTAGTAATTACTTTGCACAACTGATTGGTATCTAACAACTGCTGTACTTCTAATTTAAATAACCACCTTAAAATTATTCATGAGGACAGTATTTTGTTGATGCTTCTCTTAGGGCTAATCCTTCCTTTGGCACTATAGGTAACAGTGCCTGGTTGTACGTTTGTCTTTCCTTAGGACCACGCTTTCCGTTGCTTATAACTTTGTCCATCTACCAGTCCTTTAGTGTGTCACAAGACATACTTAAGAATGCTTCAACTAAAATTATTGAATCAGAACAAAGTTAAAGGAAAAAAAATCTTACTTTGTTCATACTAAAACTGTTCTTATAACAATTTTCAGCAGAGCTAGTAGGTTTCTTGGTAATCTGCAGAGCACTGAAAGAGTGAACTTTTTATATGAAGAGATCTAACTTCAGTCAGTAGCAGGGGAAATATTGAAACAAATCCCAGTGCAATCATAAACCTTCCCAGAATCTCAGTGAATTGATTTGTATGGTGTAGATAAGTAAGTGTTCCCTTGTCTGAATGTTTTTAGCTGACAGGGTCCTGGTCCACAGTACTGATCTCCCGGTTCTGCTCCTGCCCTTTCTCCTCCCCAGCTGTCAGGAAGAAAAGCTGTGGGATGCCTGCTCCCCTCCTGCTGTCCCAGTTGAAGGATTTATCTGTCAAGTTCTGAGCATGTATAAACATATAACAAAAGAACCTGAAAGTGAAAATGTATCACTATGCATTCCAACCAAAATAGTAAGAAACATGTGTAACACTACTCTGTTCCCTTGACCTATGTTATTCTGCCTCCCCTGAAAGTATGGAAATAGCAGAAGTTCTCAGATAAGCACAGAAAAATATTAAATACCACTGAGGAAGAAATAATATATTTTTCCAGTCTTGCTTTCAGATAAACCAAGATTAGCAGAGACTTAAATTTCATTCAAAATAAATACTTGTCATAAAAAATGTCAATCCAAGTGTCCAAATTGGCAAAATTTATGAATGAACAGGGTAGTGATATTACCTCTTGCAAAAAGTTCATACATGCAACAGAACAAGGATGAAAGATCAGATGAAGGAACAGGGTAAGAGCTCTGTGAAATACCGGCATGGGAATTATTACAGTGAAGATATGTCAGTGAAAACAAGCAAGTTGTGCACCCTTTAAACACTTCAATACGTAAAAAAAATTTTCTACAGTAAAACAGAATGCAGACAAAGATGTTGGGGAGACCTCCCAGAAAGCTTCTACAAATCCTCTACAAGTATCAACATCTTCCACAAATTTGCTTCTCATTTTGGCAGAGAGTCCCTGTATCTCTGTATGATCACTTCTCAGTAGGTCAGCTCAAATGTTTCCATATGTAAGGCTTTATTTATTTCCTATGTGTCTGCAACCACTTGTTTCTTCTAAAGATTAAATGCTTTGATGTATTAAAATATCTAAATTCTGCAACTCACCAAATATACTTTGCAAATATCAAAGTTTTATAAATGTACTTCTCAAGGTGCCGATGCTCTAATCTCCTTCTATAAAGCAAGTGTTAGTTCAGTGAATTTTGTATAGTAAGTGAGTATTCAGACTAAAGTAACAGAATAACCCTAGTGGACATAATAACATCTGTAGGAAAGGTGATTTGTTGGGGGAGACCAAGCTGTTACTTGAAAATCTTCCTATCTCTGTAACCGTTGTATTGCTAGCAGGAAAAAAATGATGCAACTTAGCCTATCTGAAAGGATGCCTAAATTTTGATAACAGCACAGTACATTTCCCCCATGCTGATCTCCTTTTTGCTATTGTAAGCAAGTGTTCCAGCCACAGAGATGAATGCGTCAGATGCCCTTTATCCTGTCCCTTCTAAGTGAACATGGCCTTTGTACTGCTGAATGCTACATCTGCTTAACATTGGTTCTGAAATTTTAAATGTTCATGCTTTACAGATTTAGCATTACTGAAAAGGAGAGTGAAGGCAAGAACAAACCAGATTAGAGCCCATCCTTAAGTAGACTATGATTTGAGCACTGAGGCACTTTCAGATACATTTATGTTAATTAAACCTCAGAAAAATTGTCATTGTGAGGTTTTTCATCTTTCTTCACACCAGATATAATTTCACAACAACCCATCATCATTTCTGGATGTGATTTTGGATATGGCTGTATACGATAGAATTTTTCTACATGTAATAATTTGGAGTAAAAGTGCTGTCACTTAAATTTTTCGGTGCCCTTTTACTGAGCTTAGGCCATTTTAAATGACATTTCACTGGTAGCACAGGGACAAACCATCAGCAGGGCAGGCATGTTTAGCTGCTCATTAATGAAATCAGTGTTATGAAGCATAGATTGGTAGAATGAACAAAGCTAAAGCAATTACTAACCTCTCTGCAGAAATGTGTAGAAAATCGAGGGTCTCATTTAAATTGTTAACACCTTACCAGTACTTGATTTGAACTCAGAAACAATTAATTTGATCGTCTGCCATATATATTAATTATAATGATGCTGAAACAAGTGTTAGGAGACTTACCTTCTTGTTTGGTGGGAAAAGGAGGTAGGAAAATAAGGTAATATGTAGTTGGTAGGGCTGTTTTAACCTAGAAAAAGTGTATTGAATCACTTTCTGGAGCATCATTTTCACCTCTTGGTGGGAGGGAGAGCACACCAAAGATGCCACTATGCTGTGCATTGCTGCCTGTACCTCAATTACTGTCACTAGTGCTGATCTCTGAGCAGCAGGGCTTGCTCATCACAGCTAGCTAATCATCAGCAAAGTGCCTTCTGCAGGTGGGGGAGTTGAATGCTTACCAGTTACTAATCCAAAATCCCTTGCAGGAGACCAGGGTAGGCATTACTAATCTCACACCATACCAGCCAAGTCATTAATTCTCTGATTAATAGCAGCTCTTACAAAAAGAGACTAAACTGTGCATTACTTTAAACATAAATCTATTGCAGTGGCACTAAATTGGATAGGAACGAGCGAAACAGCCCAAATGAAGCTCACAGCTTGCTAACAGGCCAGTTAGGTAGACAGGCCATAACTTTTGAACAGCCTGGAACAAATCTGTAGTGTATATAGTTTCCAAAATGCCTACATTATCTATTGCTTAATCAGTAGTTGTGTAAGAAATCACTGTGGTTATCGGAGCATAGAAAACAGCTTTACTGCTTCCATTAAGAAGTACCATTATGCTATAGCAACACATTATCTTCATAAATCATTTGTACTGGGAATATATTTGTCAGGTTTCAAACAGATTGTGTAATTATCACATAATTTTATTTCAAGTGTTCATAACAAGGAATTAGATATGACATTTGCTAATATAAACAGTGCACTTGACTCACATAGCAGTTAGCCATAAATGTTTAAAGAACTTGGCTTTTATAATGCTGTTTGACAGCAGGTCCTTAGTATTCATATTGTGCATATAACATTTATAAGAGCAGCTTGTGAGTCACTGGATCAGCGATGGTATGTGCTGAGTGTTGTAAGGTGAGCACAAGTGCTTTACAGTGTGTCAGAGCTGCCAACAGGGTGTCCTCAGTGCTTCTGGTGGAAAAAGTTAAAAGGAGAAAAAGAAACCTAGGAAGGGTTAGAACTCTAAAACTTCCTACATTTGTCACAGAGAATCTTTAAATGTGGAAGATTCAGAAATAGGAGAGGTAATGGATGAGTAGTACAGTGGCACTGTTAATGATGTCTGTCAATGTGCTAATACTGCTTTGTACATAAAACCTGTAGGCAAAACCACACGGACTGATTCAGCAAAAGAACCAGGGATTTGTCAGGTCTAGCTGTATATCACATGCTGCTGAAACCGCACAGTGTCCAGAATCCTTTCTCCCGTGAGTATTAGGGCTTTTCATTTACTATACCCTCAGTATCTTAAGAAGCTCTACTATAGCATATGGGGTCTTGTAAGTTCACTTATTTGTTGAAGTGAAACAAAGTATCTTTTAGCAAGTTGCTTGATTTCATTGTTACTCAATTTGTTTTTCTGCAGAATGAATTTGAAATCTTTTCCCTGGTCTGGGTGTCCAGAGAAGCTAAACTAAGCAGAGTTTTCAGATAACTACAGTGCAAATGCAGTCTTGTTTTCACAATACAACAAGGCTATATGGCAAGTTGACAAAGGGAAAAGTTATGTCTGGAAACATAAAAAAAAGCACTTTCCCCAGCTCCCAGGCCAACTATAAGGCTGGATGCACAGTTATTGCCAAGCACATCCTGCTTTCCAGTTATTATATTACATTGCTAAGTCTGAATGTATGATCCTTCCAAAGTAACAGTTTCCCTGTCTTATTCTCTTGGCAGCCCTTTAAATCTGTGATCCACAACCAGGAAGATGGAAGCTCTGAAATGTTTTTTTCTGAACAATTTTTTTTCTGAAATGTTATGATGAATTGGTTTTTCTTTTAATAATCCTAAAGTAGGGATTGATATCAAAATGGGCATCTGTTGTTGGACTGCACCCACTGGAGTGACAGCAGGGTACAAATAAAAATGACAATTATTAAGCTTATTTTCTAGAGAAGTTTTGCGTGCAAATCCTGGCCTTCATTTGCATTGTTGGTTTCTGCATTACAAGAACTAGATGTTTCCTACTTCTCAGCATTTACAAATTAAACAACATTGACTTCTGTTGATGTCATACTTTTGAGTAATACAACTTAACAAAAAAGGTATTTCCTCCTTTACATTTGGGTAGATGTTTTAATACCATAAGTTATGATAAAAGGATAGTGCATTGTGGAGCTGAAGATACAGACTTTTGAGGAGGGGATACTCTGGCAGTGGTGTTGTGGACAACTTGTTCTTCACCTTGGTCCTCCTACCTGATCTTACCTGTTCTTAACTTGTAGGACAGAAGTGGTCTCCTGCTAGATAGTGCATCCGACACAATGTATCTTATGACACTGGAGCCAAATTGTGACACAAATAAGCAGTAAGACATTTTACTTTAAGGCAGATGCCCAGTTTTCCAGGTAATGTTCTTCACTGCTTATGTATAATGACTGTAAAGTGAGGGCAGCTCTTAAAGGGGTAGTCATGGATGGTTTCTCCAGGCTAGCCATGTGTGCAGATACAGCCCATACTGTATATCCAGATACACACGGGAGTGGTGCTGTGGCACTTGGGGTCCAGGGCAATTTGGTATTTTAGGTCCTACCCACACAAACACAGTTATGCTGCTTTGGATTCAGCAGGCTGGGGGCCGTGCAGTCCCCAGGCAGTTAAGCCTGGCTTCGCCCTGGTTACACCCAGCCTGTGCCAGCTCTTAACGTTTTCAGTTGCGCTCCCCTTCTGGTAGCACGGAGAGCTGCCCCATCTCTGTGGTTTAGATTAACTTTGGGTTGACTGGGTCTTTGCACCCACAAGTTGTCAGTGGTGTGGCTGCAGGGAAGGTGTTTGCTGCAGTCACCCTGTGCGCAGCTTTGTTTTGAAGCTGGTGAATTCTTGGGTGTGGGGATCAGGTGCAGAATTTTGGTCAACTCTGAGTTGATTTGGCTGAGTTTACTCTGTTTCTCACTCTACCTATATACTAAGGCTTTTACTTCCCTGGGGTATCTCAGTCTCCTGTTGCTCTGGGTAAAATTACCAGTGGAATTTTATTGCTCAAGAAATAGTGGGAAGTGTGCGCATCTCTCACTGCCACTCAGCAGCATCTCTCACTGCAGCAGCATTTGTGCAGCTTTCATTATTTCAAAAATGCAGATCATAGCTGGCTGCTGCTGAGGCTGTTGCTAGTTCATTGTTTACCCAAGGCAATTTGGTTTTACTTCTGTCACTGTCAATTACAGCAAAATCCATTATCCTCATGATTCACAAATTGGGCTTTATTTCCATCTAAAGGCTGCAGCAAGGAACTTGGGAGCTTAGCAAATTGGGTTGATTACAGGAGTGACACACGGGTGATGTCCTTGACACCAACATGCAGATGGTGATACTGCCAAATTCTTTATATCTGACTAATTGAGCAAAGACCTTCTGAGAAACAGCATATCCTGAAGACACTACAGCTTACATCTTTAATATATTGTTCCAATCACCTTTCTGGAAAGAGGGTTAGTATTTTATTTCTAAAAAAGCAGGTAGTAGACAGCTCAATGGCAGAAGTTAGCTGCAAGCTAATGAGAAACAAGCTATGGCAGTGTCTGATTTTCCCTTATTACCAGCATAAGGCCATCTAGCAGCCTGTCTGTGCCATAGAAAAGCTATAAACTGGGTAAGCAGGAGTGAGGGAAGCACTGGACCTCACTATAGCCTTTACAATATTCTTAATCAAAACCAGAGTATACTCAGCCTAATCTTAATTCATATTTACTTTGGTGCTTTCATTTGAAGGGATAATGAAAGACATGTGCAGGAATATTTAGTTTGCAAAGAGGAGTGATTTGCGTTATAACAGCAATGACGGCATGGGAGAATAGCAAGGGAATAAAGACAACATACTGTCTGAGAGGCAGAGAATGCTCTAGATGAAGGAAGTTTTCTGATCTCTGACTGAAGGTGAATGCTTGAGCCTAAACTTGCTGAGCATCCAAACTATTTTCAGAAAATGCTGGAAGAAAGAAAACTTGAGGTTGCACTTTGCACATTTGCAGCCTGCAGAAGACAGCATAGCTGTGCTTGTTCAGCCCAAGGTGGCTGCTGTGCACTCTCAGCCTCTTGGTGGGTATAATGTGCAGTTAACACTGGACAGACAAGTTGACCTGGACTATTTCTTCTCTCCCAGTATGCACAGAAAGCAGCAGACCATTGCAGAATGTACAAGTTCGTGTGTTACCCTTGTGTAAGGCAGTGGAGAGGGATAAAGGACAAGCTTTGGTGCTGCTGCTCCCTGGTCTCCCCTCTCCCAACCGCAGAGATGTAAAACTACTTCTCTCTTAACCTGCCTTTTAAAGTAAATAAAGCTATTGCAGGTAAGCTTCCATGAAGGTTCTGTCCACAGACATATGGGGAGTTAAAACATATTCCACTTCCTCTGGGGAAAATTTAGTACAAAATGAGCGGTAGTAAATAATTCCTGACTTCTCCTTGGTAAATATTAAAGGTAACATTGAAGAACAAGGTTTTGCCAGATTGTGTAGAGTCATACTGTCTCACTATTTTTCAAGAAGATATTTTGTATGTAATTACAAGCTGTTATCTACCCCATTACTCCCATTTGTGTTTAAAGCCACAAACTGGACCTGGGGCTTACTCATGTCATTGGGACATGGGCTTGCTTATAAAAATAACATTTTTCGTAAATTTTACTCTAATTTTGTTGCTGTCCTGGTGTTGGAGGAGTTTTTAGCAGTGAGAAATTGGAGGAATAGGTTTCCCATTTCTTTTCTATGCACATGAAACTCTCAGAGATCAAGGAGAATTTTACAGAAGCACTCTAACTCATTAAAAGCTTCTTCAATGCTTTGGTCTGGATACCTACTGCAGGACTTTGGGCATTGAATGTAAATGCTGAAAATCTGAAATTTCTATGAAATTTCTGTATGAAATTTCTACTCTTCCACTGAAGACCAGAAGGAGGAGAGGTTGGGGTGACTACACTGACATCTCTGGGGTTTTAACTGGCTCTCTAACATTACATGAGCCTTTTCCACAATGACAAGAAATCTTCTCAGGTACAGTGTAGTAAAAGCAGTAATTGGTATCAAAGCCATCTGTATTATTTTTCTTAGTTTGGAAGGCAATATCACATTGCCATTACCTCTGGGAAACCTAAATGAGTTTATGGAAGCTGCTAATTCTGAACACTGATGGATTTTTTCCAACAATTTAGAGAAAAAGTGTTTCACAAATTTAGAGGCTCTTTCTTTGAACTAGAGATTAATTTTTGTATGTGAATTTAAATTAGGACAATGAATAATATACGATCTGGTCATTCTAATTTTAGTTCTGTGGTATCCTTCAAGTTAGTCGGAGGCGTTTTAGCTTAAAATCAGACTGCAGCGTTTGTTGTGCCTGTAAACGAATTATTTCATGCATTTCTATATGCAACAAATGGGGAGAAGCACAAGCTTCATAATACACTAGGCATATTTCTGTCCTTGTATTACATGTGAGAACAGGAAAAAAACATGAAGTGTCCTAATTTTGCTGTTGGAGTGATCAGTGCTAGACATGTTAGAAAGCTGTTCTCAATTTTAAAATTAGGCCTTAGGTTCCCCTCGTTTGCATACCCAATGTCACATGTTTCAGTTATGTTTAATATAGTGATGTGCTGTGTATGCAAAAGCTGTTTCTACATCTCAGAATCAGAGAATTGTTAGGGTTGGAAGGGTTCTCTGGAGAACATCTTGTCCAACCTCCCCTGCCAAGGCAGGGATCCTAGAGCAGGTTACACAGGAACACGTCCAGGTGGGTTTTGAATGTCTCCAGAGACAGAGACTCCACAACCTCCCTGGGCAGCCTATTCCAGTGCTCCGCCACCCTAAACATAAAGAACTTCTTCCCCATGTTGAGGTGGAACCTCTTGTGTTTTAGTTTATGGACACTGCTCCTCGTCCTGTTGCTGGGCATCACTGAAGAGTCTGGAACCATCCTCTTGGCACTCACCATTTGAGATATGTATATGTATTCATGAGATCCTCTCTCAGTTGGTCCTCTCTTCTCTAGACTAAACAGACCCAGCTCCCACCATCTCTCCTCATAAAACAGATGCTTCAGACCCCTGATCATCTTTGTGGCCCTCTGCTGGACCCTTTCCAGTAGCTCACTGTCTGTCTTGTACTGAGGAACCCAGAACTGGACACAGTACTCCAGATGTGGCCTCACCATGGTCAAGTAGAGGGGGAGGATCACCTTACTTGATGCACTGGCCACACTCCTCCCAGTGCACCCCAAGATACTATTGGCCCTCCTGGCCATAATGGCACACCACTGGCTCATAGTCAACTTACTATCTACCAGTGCAGCTGAACTGCTCTCTAGTAGGTCCTGTACTGGTACTTGGTTCTTCATTCCAGGTGAAGTACCCTACACTTGCCCTTGTTCAACCTCATTAGGTTTCTCTCTGCCCAGTTCTCCAGCCTATTCAGGTGCAACTGTATCCCAAATAAAAGAAAAATTTTTGTGCAGAGTTTCAGTGCCATTTTTTCCCTGAATTTGAAAGCCACCTCCAAAGTGGGTTAAAATCTGGACTGGGTGAGAGAAGAGTGATGGGGAGGAACAGTTATTATTAGGTTATGTGGAGCTGCCTGCTATGCCTTTTTCAGCACTCGCTCACCTTACCCTTGCTGAGGCTCTGTTTTGATGCCATAGGCATGGGTGCCAGGCTTGCACCCAGCCTGACAGGGGGAAGTGGGTGCTTCTGGGATAGGAGGGCTGCTGGTGGTGGTGATGCTGAAGAACCCTAGTGTAATGAGGAAGAACAGCTTTGCTTCATGGGACCTTACAGGGCTTTTAAAGGACAACATAAACATGGACAATATTATGCCATATATCCAAACAAGACCATGTGAGCTGGCAGTTTGTAGGGGTTTTTCTTTTACATAATAATACATATTTAGAAGTGATTGTTTTAGTGAAGGTAGGAGAATATTGTTCAAATCTGTTTATGGAAATAAGCCATATAGATAAAAGTACCTTGAGTATTGCTTATAACTACATTTACTCAAAGAAAAATGCTTTTAAATGCATTTGTTTCAAAGTAGGTAGCACTGAACAGACTAAAAGCCTATATTTAGCTTGGCCTATACATTGAGTTGCTACCCCCAAAAACTGACTGAACAGATTACTCAGGAGCATACAATACAATAGAATAATGTGTAAAATATGTCTTGAGAGAGGAGCAAAGAAATAAAACTATGTGTGAAGATGAAACCTTAAATTATGACAAAGTTTTATAAGAAGCATCTCATGCTGAATTTCCATTCTTCTAGTGGAGTCCTGGTGGATGGCAATAAATGCTGTAAAGATTTATTTGTAGCAAAATCACACCAAGAGAAGCTATTCAGAAATTTTTGAAGGTACTTTTCTTTGTCAGAATATGCCAATTTTTCATAGGGGAAATGTTCATGGAAACATGTTGAACTGGATTAATCTTTCGATGCAGCATGGGCTTTGTTGGAAACCCACCCAGCGTCCAGCCAGCATATGCACCAAGCTACTGCTCTGAGACAGGACAGGGCAAGTGCCCTGAGCCGGCCTGGGCTGCACAGGGTGCTCCTGGTAATGTGTTGTAGCTGGAAAGGTATTTGCTTGGGAATATATTTTCTTTCTTTAAAAAATGCAGTTTTCTTTCTGGAAATGCTAAATTATCACCAAATGCATTTTTTTTGGGCTTTACCTCAGTTTAATTTTCTAGAAAGTTCTAATAATGTTCCTTGGAGGAAATAGATTTTTGGGCATTAATTCAACTTGTTTGTCTCGACCCATGCAGCAGATGGCCAGAAAGGCAGTCTCTGGATATAGATATTCTCACATTGGATTATTAGTTTTGCATTGCCTATAATGTGGAGCAGTATTTACTATTGCTGAAAATCAACCCATCTCACAAACATAGGGAGGGGAAGAAACATAATGATGGCTTTCAGATGACTTATGCCAAAGAACTTATGAAAATACTCATTACATTTGGCAATGAATCAGGTTTGTCAGTAGTTGCATAACTATAGAATTTATTTTCCAAAATAATCCATAACATTTGTTTTTTTGGCAAGATGGTGTTGGACAGCAGTTCTAGCTTTCAAAGTTGTATGTTTGATTCTGGCAACACTGTGTGTTTGCAACTGAAGAGAAAACATTAGTGCATTTATTCAGTCAAATGTTTCATCTGGTTAGTGATAATCAAGCCAGCAAGAGTGAATTAGTAAGATGTGGTTAAAAGGTTATAAAGTTTCATTTAGAATAAAATGTAGCCAGTGAATGCATTAAAATAAATACTGAGATTTAATTTGGCAAATAGCTTGCAGCAAGTAATTAATCTTTTATGGCTGCATTTTTTTCTCTTTCTATAACAGACAATCCTTGTCTCTGTCAGCTTACTGAATTAAGCTGTATTTTGGCAAATAAGTGCTATGTTATCTCTGGGTTCTGCTTGGTAGCTGCTCACAGACATGCTGGGAGGAGGCTTGTTTCTCACCAGCCCGTGGCTGTCATCTGTTAGTAACCATATATGCTGGTGACACTGCATATCTGATGCCACCTCATGCCAGTCAGCTCAGTAATGCAAGAATACCAAAGAATACAAAAAGCCACTCCCAGAATGATAGTTTGGCCCAACAAGTCATTAGTTTGGCTTATCAATTTAGCCATGTTTTCCCTTTTTTCCATGCTGCAGAGAACAAAGGGGAGGCAGCTCTAAAGGGGCACCCGCATGGCACCCACCAGTGCTGCTGGAGGCGTCTGTCACCTGCGTGATCCTCACAGCACATCTCAGCCTCAGATGTGCTGTGAAACTGCAAAATTCAGTCTTGCCTCCTCTTCCCTTTAAAACTGTGGAAACAGGTTATCAAAAAATAGAGGGAAATAAGGGATTCAGATTAGGTTTTTTAAATGCATGGAGTGATTCAGAAACCACTCGCTACCCTCCAGAAGTTTATGATTAGTTGTTTTTAGGAATGAGGCCATGTGAAACTTTCAGAAACTTGCAGTGAGCAGAGCTCTGCCTTCAGGAGCCTCAGAATCAGTTCGTCTCTGCATTTTGAGTTATGCTCCTCAATTGCCCAGGTGCCACGTGTGAACTATAAAATGGTGCCAAGCCTGTGACACTGGAGATGTATCAATGTGATGTGTGATCACTGTGTGCACAGGTGCCGTGGCGTTGCTTGGTAAGTGAAACTAAGATAGGGTGTCTCCAAATAGATTTATCTTTCTTTGTGGCTGACAGTCATGTCCTACAGAAAACATGGAATGTGGTCCTACACCTTGAGGTAGTTGTCTGAAAGTTTTCTAGGAACATTCATCTGAGGATTGTACATGAGAGAAAAGTCTTTTTCAGAAAGCAGCTGTATCACTGGGACTTTCCTTCTGGCAAAGGAGTTCATTTGCCTTTTAGGCGGTTGCTTTCTGTAGCCGGGAGTATTGCAGATTTGTAAAAGTTAGAGGAGCTCCTTCTGTCCTCACATGCAGATTGACTCCTCTGTGAGCAGCTGCATTGCTGAATGCCTCAGTCTCTGAAAACAGTGGATTGCTTGGTAAACATTTTTTAAATTACCTGGCAAAACACGTACACTAATAAGAGGTGAGTGAGGCATGTACTCTTTACTCCTGCAGTGAAACCAGCTGCTTAGAGATTTAAGAGTGAGTTGTTGTGTTCTGTGTCTTAATCCTTGTTATTGCAGTGTAAATGACTCCATCCAATTAAACTGGAATGTGTTGACTTTATTATGTGATGGCAGATTGTGCTTCTGCTCTAACAACCACTGTAGCTCACTAGAAAATAGGTGTGCTCAATGCATGATACTGCTTTGTTCAAACCAATGGTGCAAGTAAAATTGCTTTCTCACTGTGCATATTATGGGGAAAATCTTTAAAACCTCTTCCTGTCTTGCCTGTGCTCATACTGCTGTCAGGAGGAGCTTTGCCATTGACTTTAAAGGGAGCAGGCAAAGCTCAATAGCAAATGCTTCACAAAAGTGGCACTCTGTGTGACATCAAGCAAGGGTGGTTTGAGTAAGGATGGTTTTACTACCAAGGCCTTGGGTGGGGCTTGAGAAACTGTTGGCTCAGGTCTCTGCTCCGTGGGAGACTTCTCTTCTGGACTTTGCTCAGAGATTAAATTCCCTGTCAAGGGGTTAAGGTGTTTTCCTCTTGTTTGTTTGTCTCTATTTAGACCAAGCCCTAAAGTGGTCTTACTGTGTCTGTGAGCTACTTGATATTTTCTCCCAGGTGTGACAGAGCCTTAGTTGTAACAACATGCATTGCTCTTGAGCCCAACTAATCAAAGAATTTTCAGAAAGTTTTAGAGTTAAAGATATCCAGGTATTACTCTATGTCCTATGGTATACATTAAAGTGTGAAGAGTCATGAAAGCTATTCCTAGATATATGTTTGATTAATGTATGAACATATGTTACTTCCTGAATTTGACAACATGCACTGTGCTTAGTCATATAATGAACTTGCAAATGCAATTTATAAAAGTGAGTACTTGAAAGAAACTATTTTCTGCAGTTTAAATGCAAATTAAATTTTCTGTTAATTTGCTTTAAAAGTAGCTGTTAAATATAGCATGTGAGTCCAAGTGGATACTTGCTCATCCAAATCTCTGCAACACTCCCTAGAACCAGATCAGGAACTTTTATAAGTGTTAAAATTTTATCCAGTTGCTTGAATGATGTTGCAAATATTTCCCAAATTCATCAGATATCTACATGAACTTGGAAGGGAAAATCTTCAAAAGACCAGTTTCAAAGCTGGATTTTTTTCCCTTTTCTCTCACTAATCAATGCACAAGCTTGTTCTAAAATCAGAACTAAAACCCCAGCAGAAGTTCAAAAGGAATAGCCATAGTGTGTAGAAGGGTTCATCCCTGTGAGAGGCTGAAAGGCTTTGATGGAGACTGTGGGAACATTCTGCTGCAAAATACTACCTTTTCTCATGTTTGTTTAATACTGCTCATGCTTCTTCACTGAGCAGGTCATCCTGCTGGCAGAGTGCAGGCATTTTAAACTCGATCGGCAAGTAGCACAGTGGAATCTGAATATTAAGCAAAACTGGGTAATTTGAAGGCTTTCTGTTAAGATGCCGGTTGGGAGCTTTGTCTGTTGCTTGTGCTTGCCTGAAAGTCATCTCCAGTGCTTGTGGCTTTCTGTTATGGGAAAGTCTACTCT
Source organism: Pezoporus wallicus (assembly GCF_028554395.1). NCBI lineage: Eukaryota > Metazoa > Chordata > Aves > Psittaciformes > Psittacidae > Pezoporus > Pezoporus wallicus. The sequence continues at coordinate 16,469 of NW_026641658.1, forward strand.
GAGCGAGTTATTTTTGTGGGCTGCGTGTGCCAGTAAAGGCCATGTAGACATGCTGGCAGCCAATCGAGAGCTGGTTTAGCTCAGAGGCTGAACCCCTGTTTGCTGTGGGGCTGTGCCAGGTGTGAGTTAGCCTGGAATGGGAGGGGGCTACGGTGAGGCCAGTGTCATCACCTGGGACCATGTGTGATCAATCTCTCTGTACTTCTGTGTGGCTGTTTTTCACAAAGCTTTTTAGAAATCTAGGCCACTGTCTTCCAGTGGGGCTGACAAAGACAAATGTTTAGCTTCCATTTGACTTTTAGACTTATTGCAGACTGATTTATGTGTGTTTTCTTGTGTAGGGAAGCAAGATTTTAGAAACTATCTTCTCAGTGATATTCACCAAGCTGGACAAATCTGTAAATCTAGTTTTTAATTTAAGTTTATGCCGCTATTTTCTGTAAAGTCCTTTTCTTTTTTTTAATCCAGTGTTGTATTTGAAAAAGAGCTGTAAGATGTAAATGATCATAACTCCAATTCAAAACCGAAGTCTGAAGTTCTTTTCTTACACGTTCTGGTCCTAGGTGGTTTAATTAAGTAAACTTTCAGTATTTTACTTATTGTAATATTTGAATGGGAATTGTAAGGCATTACTTATGCATGACTTTCAAGTATGTGACCAGGAACTTATTAATATTTCTGAGTCTGAATGTACTTAATCACTTGTGTTTCATTATGAATTGCTCTGTTTTTCCCTGGAAGTTTCCATGGCAGAGAGGGATGTTCAGGGACTACTACTAAGGGATGCAGAAAATCGGAGTACGAAGCAGTTCTTCAAATTTTGCACAGATTCACATGAAATATTCCCTATTCCTTCCAGGTCATTAGTTTAAAAGGTCCTTAAGTTAGGATAACTGTGTTAGTCAAGAGAAAGCTGTATTAAGCAACTTGAAAATTGAATTTGTTATCGGTTTTATGAAGATTGCTTCAAGGGTGCAGAATTTTTAATAACTTTCTTTTATGTTGAACTGCCTGCTGCAGCCTTTCTTGGGAAATAGAAAGAGCTGCAGATGAAATGAATGCTAACACGTCTGCTTCCTTTACCTTAGCAGTTGTATAACTGGCAAGAAACATAAAATCTCTTTTCTGCTGTAAATCAGCATCTTTGAAAAAAGCCCTGGGACGGTACAATGCATTACACTTATTCTGTACTGTACTAATGGAAAACAGAACACTAAGCTAATTGAAAGGGCAATCATACTGTATTTCTGAAAAGTCAAGATAAAATAATTTTTCATAATGAAAGAGGAAATAAGAAATGTTTCTGGCATTAGACACAGTCAAGCTTTTATCTAAGTTTCTGCTAATATTAATCTTTGTGCGCAGGCTGCTAAGGTTGAAACATCTATCAGAACTTACCCACAGCCATGCATTTCCCACAGAGGTTGGTTTCTGAGCAAAAAAGGGGCTTTGCTGGGAAGGACCATACGGGAAACCTCTGAGGAAAGCAAGACTTTTGCTCATCAGCCCTGATTATTGCAGGTGCAATTGCAGGAATCACTGAGGCTGTGCTGTAGCACACAGTGCAGGGCACAGGAAAAGTGTGTGATGCCCCAGACGTGCCCTGTAGCCAGCACCAAAACACATGGGCTGCATGACTGAAGGCTGATAATACCTGTGAAAGAATATTTCACAAGTTGTTATTTCTTACATAATAGAAAAATTTTGTTTCTGCCACAATACATTGTTGGGTTTCGGCTATTGTGAGTTTTCTGTTTAATTCTTTCCCTGCTTTTCCTTTTTGTGCATGTTGGTTTCTTTCCACGTGACCTAGCTTATGCAAAGTCTTAGAAATCAGTGCTCAAGGAACTACTGTTCCCCTACGTGCTGGCTTCATATCATTAGTTTGAGAACTGGCATTGCAGGGTTTGCAGGGGTGATACAGTACAATGTTTAATAGTTGCGGATCTATCACTGGTGCATTTTGAAGTATTTCTACCTTAAATCCATCACATTAAGGGCTTTGAATAACAAGGTAGGGCAGGATTCATATACAATTTAGGAAGTAGTGATGCTGAATGTTTTCTTGGACTTGGAAAAAAGCAAGCTCTCTTCCTTTCATATTTGGCTCTTGCTAACTCTTGACACAACACCAGATTCACTCTGAGAATGCTAAATACAGCTCAAATGCTGTTTCTCAATTCTGACAGCTTTCTATATGAAGCACTTCGGTGTTACATACAGGCTTATGATGCCTGGCATAGCTGAAGTGTGTTCTGTGTTGTCAGAGTTTGCTTAATTAATTGTTGCAGTATGAATGTTCAGAGAGAATCCAGACAGAAATAAAACTAATGGCACCTTAAAAAAAAAAAAAAAGAAAAAAGGGAAAAATATACCAAATAATTGAAAATATTTGCTTAGTAGCTATGACTTAAAATTTTCAAGGCCATTTGTGGGATTTGAACATTTTAACCATGTGCAGGCAGTTGCAAGCACAAATCTAAATCCTGTCTAGTTGCAAGAATCTCAGCCCTTTGGTTGTCACAGAGGTGTTCCTCAAAGAAGAAAGGAGACTGAAAATGTGATTTGTTTTTTTTTCTCTTTCTGATATTTAAAGAATGAAATGCTTGATTTTGCTGCTGACATCTGATAAATAGCTCATATTAGGTTTCTTAATGAAAATATGGTTTAGGGGAAATCTTCGTATACTTATGGAAGAGCTGCTGTCAGCCCCAAGTGATAATGTACTCAGACTTCTCTGTGTGGAGAATAGGTTTCTTTTGCGCTGTTTGGGGTAGCACAGTTGCCCATTACCACAAGGACTCGTGCCTGTCAGCTGCACCTGCTACCATTTTGTTTTCCTCTTCCAAGTTTAGTAGGGAAGCATCAAGAGCTAATTCATGTAAATATTTGAGGAAAACCACAATGAAGCCTTTGATGGCATGTATAGCTTAAGTTTTGAAGGATGACTGTACTGGAAGACCTGTAACAGATTGAACAGCCATACAACAAGCTCCAACATCACTTTGAAAATGGTTTTTAAGGTAGTATTAATGTTTCCTGGTGGCTTCTGGATGAGTTTTCATTTGAGCTCATAAAACCTACTGCTTTCTTGGTGTATTTAAACCCTGATTTCAAGGACTTTCCTGCTTAACTCTGAGGAATTTTTTCATTCCTCCCTGAACAGAGGTTTCAAGAGCAGGAGGACAAGACAGAGTCAAGCAAGAAAGTAAAGTACAAAACCTGCATGTGTTTGAAGGGGATTTTTGTCATCTGTACGGATGATTGTATGTGACATATTTTTATATCTGGAACACACACATGTATTTATGCGCACATTTGTAGGTGTGTTGCAGACAGAATGGGAGATGTACCTGGGACAAAGGTTTTAGGGAGACCCTCCCTTTGAGTCACGAGGTTCAGAGAGGATCCCTTTGCTTTTTAGACTTCTCAGAGAAAAATTTAGGTGAAGCTGGATCCAGATTTAATCCCAGATTTGGTCAACGGTTTATGTCTAAAGGATTATATGTATAATCAAAATGTATAGCCCTTCATCCCACTGGATTAAAGGTGGCAAAGTATATGCATATATTAAATAAAGACTTTTTTATAATTGATAGTGATAATGACAATAATGATTTATAATGCTAATACTATGATTGGGCTAAAGGACTTTAATATCTAATATGCAGTATAAATGCCTAACTACTATTTACTATAATTCAGAGCTAACTTAATAATTAAGTAGATATTGTTATTACTCACTGATACAGGTGACTGTGGAAACTCCTTTGCTCGGCCTCAAGGAGCACCCTTGATAAGTGTCCCCACTCAAGGAGGAATTTCTACACACTCCTGGGAGAGGGGTGTGTTAGAATATCTGGCACCAAAAGGTGCAACTAAGCTTTTATAGTATGAAGTGATTGGCTGTATGTCATTTGTTATCAGGTTAGATTTGCCAGCTCAGTGAAACATGAAGAGTAACAATAACTCATCCAAAGATTAACTATGTTTCACAAGATAAGCCATTGTCACCTCTGTCAGGAAACATCAGATATTTCTTAGGTTTAATCTCATGGAGTTGTTAAAACAGGTTGGTCTTGGCATTCTTCAACACTAAAAACAGTGTTACCCCCACTTCCTTATTGGTAATTTACGTAAGTAGGGTGAAATTTGAGCTCTTTCAACCACAATTAGGCAGAGTTTCCTGCTACAAACTGTACAATACTAAATTGGGGCTTTGGAAATACAAATATTTAAAAGCATAGTTAATAGAAAAGCTGCAGGTATCCAGCTGTTCTGTTTCTGCAAAGGGAATCTCTCTGAAGAGGCAGGTTTATGCTGTCCCACTTTGATGTTACATGTAATACATACACATGCGTACATATGTATACAATCAGGTTGCTATATATGTAGTGCGTACTCACACCTGCAGGTTGGTAGATAACAGTCCTTCCTTGGGCTGGACTTCCACAACTGCCTCTGGGGTGCAGTTGCTAAGTCAGAATTTGCTTGCAAAAGTACAATAAGTAAAACTGGTGACTGAAGATGCAAAGCCATTTCATAGCTTCAGAATTTTCCCCAATTCTGTACTCTACTTGTTAGTGTGACCTTCAATGAGCTATAAGAGAAATGTCTGATGTCTGTTTATTTCACAATCCACAATACTAGTTAAATGCTGTTAACTTTCAAATTCAGGATGAAGAAATTACCCCAGTACAGAAATCTGATAAGAGTCTGCTGATCCATGAAGTCCACAATGCCAAAGGGCAGTATTTGATCACAGGTTTCTTCTTTTTGGTGGTTACTGGCTCACACTGAATAAATATTCATGTGCAGTTTGCAGCTCAATGGCAAACTAATGTGCATAGCAGTGAAAATTTAATGAGGAAAGAGAATTTTATCTCTCATTTTACAAGACAGATTCCTCTGCTTGAGGATAAAGTGAGTGCAGCCTCACTATGTTTTTAGATTTGAAAACCATAACTTCTATCCACAAATCTCACTTAGTTTTACCCCTTTAATAATTTAACCAGATTTTCTACTTTTAAATTGGAAAGCAGAAGAGAAGTTAGAAGTCAGCAGTCTAGTTACTACCATTAGAAAAAAAACATGGAAGTACTGAAGCTCTTGTGAGAAATCTGATGTGGGAGGGTTTACAATTACTGCTTAAGTTTCAAAGAGTTTGGATAACAACAAGAGAAACATCATTCTTAGTGAATCAAGACCTGAACCTTTAATGTCTGTTTCATACTATTGAGTGAGGAAACCAAATGGCATTTGTTTATTGCCTGACACCCAAGTTTAGGATAATAGTCAGAAAGAAAAGAGGTGGAAATTTTTTGATTAACTGAAAAAAAAGGTGCAATTTTAACAAATCATTGAAAGCTGTATACAGCTTTTCTATCCTCTCTTTAAAGAGGTCCTGCTGCTTTTCTAGTTTAAAAAGCATTGAAGTCATGGATTTGTAGTTCCTTCCTATCCAAAACCAGCTTATATTTTTAGAGGCATTTGACGTCAAATCAAAGATTTTTTGTGACTAATGAAAATAACTTTGTTGCATACTTCATAGTTTAGACTTTGATACCTTTTGGTAAGGCTGTTGGATTTTTCTTTTTCTTCTTAGACTTCTCAGTCAAAGAAACAGAAAGTGCCAAGAATGTGAAACAGCCTGGAAATATTTTCTCCTCCATCAAGAAACACAACATGTCCTTTAAAGCTTAATTGAGCAGCACAGAGCTAATTAGCTGTCCGAAGACATGCCATTTAATTCACTACCCAGCATTAATTTGTTCTACAGACTGAGCTTATCTCATATATAAATGCCTTTGCCCTGTGGCTTTCCAAACAGCTGCAATATACAAAAAAGACTGATAACTCTGTCATTTAAATGTTGCTTGCTTCCTTCACTTCTGCATAAAATACTGAATTGCATGTGAATTGTAACTGGAAAGTTTTCATGGTCACAATGAAAAAATAATTTGTTTTTATTTCCTTTTAGCTGGAAATGATGTTATCACTCTGGGATTGAAAAGCCGCCATTTGAGGTTTGCACTAGATTATAATTTGCAATTTGCTAATCTAATGTGGAATTTTGATAGTATGTTGAATGAATAGTTTCAAAGCTTTTTGAAGGTAGGTGGGTAGTGAATAATTACTTTATCATTTTCTCTTTACTGTAAAAAACCTAAGTATATTTGTTAAGCTATTATAACAGAAGAGTTGCTGCAGTTAAAATGAAAGAAATTTTATGCTGCTAATCTTTGACGCATACAGTATTATTTTCAGAGACTAACAAATTCTGTCGCTTCTCCATCTTCAGTAAGAACATCATGATTTTCTTAGGATATGTAATGAGTGAGTTCATGAAATGTGACTCTCATGCCCAAATACTTAAGTCTATAATGTTACACTGGGTGTCTTGCTGAACTTGTTGTTCTAGCAAATGTTTGCAATTAATTTCCTCTCAGTACCAGTTGATGCCTTTGTATGTTATACTATTTATGTGAAGTCCTGTAGGAAAGAAGTTTGAAGCCTTTTTCTCTTTGCAGAGGAAAAATTATACACTTGGTCCTTAAAACATGTTTGTAGTAAGGTGTTTTTTTTTTCCTACAAATTTTTCTTTGAAGATCCACGTCAAAGAATTTGGAGATGTTTATGTGGGACCCTAGGCTTTCCCCAGGCTTTGACACATTCTGAAGATCCAGCCTCCATCAGAGCTTCATTTCTGGGAACACTAAAAGCTAAAGGGACAGAGCTGCTGCTTACTTGGGCTGCCAAAGACTGGGAGCAGGGAAGGAGAATGTGAAAAAGGGGATGAATGGGATAAAAAAGAAGTATTACGGAAAGGGCTGGAAGAGACAACTGTGTTAATAGAGTACTTTTGCCAGTGTAAAAGAACTTTTGCTAGTGAAGTGAGGTGCAACTTCCCAAAATCTATCCCTAATCCATACCAAGTGACTAGGGATAGGAAATATTTATCTCTTCTATCAACATTTTTTTGTCCAATCCTGTGTCACAGATGACTTGTTAAAATGGTCCATTATGGTCGGTGACCAAGGAGTGGATAAAATCTACTGCCTGTAAGTATGCTATACTGCACTTGAGTGTCCTGTGTATCCTCGCTGGCATACTCTCCATCCCATGTGTCTTTGTCTTCTACACTGAGAGTCCCTCACCTGCATCTTCCTTGGCCTTGAGTTGGTCAGCTCTGTGAGGAAATAAAAAATAACGAAATAGCATTATTATTTGTTCATATAAATTGGTTTCCCAGTGTAAACTACTGGAGTGGCAGTGATCCAGTGATTTATAAAGCTTATATATCAAGAAAAGAGATAAAGAAAAGATATTTTCCATTTTTAAACCTTGAGTAAAAAAAAAAAAAAGAAAAAAAAAAGGCAGCCCTATGAATTTTACTGCTGGGTCATAATGCATGTTTTCTGTAGTTAATGCAATTCTGTATTTAGAGAAGCCAGTATTGAATTTCAGGATTTATAGGAAGCTATGGCCACTGTCTTCTCAACCTCAGATTCATGCATTGCAGATGCATGCCTGTATGAGGCTTCTAGGGCAGGCATCATTCATCCAGCAACTGATCCTCAGCATAATCAGGTCCTGAGCTCTGCTTCCTCCGTTGCCTTACCAACCTAAGGTGAAGGTTGTGCTCCTCTCGCTGACCCTGTGCAAGTGAGAAACTGCATCCCTCTCTCCTGAAAGACAGAAGTGATAATCCAGTTGTTAGCTGCTCATTGTGCAAATGGAAAAGAGTATTTTTATCTAGCTGAAAGATAGAGGATGAAGAGTCACCTTCCTGGGATGACAGATGGTAAGACAAACAGTCCAACCACAGGCAGTTTTCCTGGGAACATGATCTGCTCGTGCATATTGATATTGGCTTATTGAGCTGCTGATCACTGCTTTTTGCTGCATGGACTGGAGCAGCTCTGAGTGTGAGACACCGGGTGCGTAGCTGGGAAAGGGCTTTCCTGCTGCTAGTATAAGTGCTTTGGGGAAGTTGTACACACTATGCACTTTATCTTACTGCACGAAAAAGAAGAGTGGTGATAAAATGTGAAACATTTGTCGAATCCTGATATATTACTGGTTGTGGGTGAACAGCTTATGACTGCTTTGCAGGTCAAGTATTAAGAACATTCAGCCTTGATTTTTTTTTTTTTAATTTAATTTAGTTTGTGTTTCTGACTAATTTTTTGTCTTTTAAATACTTGGAGAATGAGTTAGAATTATTACTATTTATAACTATTTCTATTTCAGGAAAGTTTGGATTATCTGTTTTATTGCAACTGAATTAGTTCCTTTTTGTTTCCAAACTGTGTTATCTACATAAATAACTTCACAGCACATCCTCAGTTGCAGCAGTCCTTCATTTTGGCATCAACTTTAATATCATTATTTATTCTTATCTATTACGTTCAGTGTGAGATTAAGGAAAGGTTTATTTTTTTATTAAGTGGCAATAGTTACTGCTGATGGGTGACAATTTACAACTCTGTTACCACTAAGGAAAAAAAAAACACCTTTTGTTTTTGTTATGTGTTTGGAACTGATTGCTGGTATGAAAGAAATAAAAAAAGTTGTACATCCAAGGAGGCTTATTGCATTATCAGGCAATACACCTGCCTAACTGATAAATAAGACTCAGCCTTGCAGTTAATAAAAAGCTGGAGTTATTTCAGGCTGAAATACAGTAGAGTCAAAAAATGCAAATATTGTTCATGACAATTGCACCATCATAAGAGAACTGGAGGTCGTAGCTGTGAGTTGAAGGAAATCAGTGTTCTGCTCTAAGTCTAGGCTTTTGGCTTTTCAGATTAATCTTTTCTATTAGTTTCTAAACATTAAAATGCCACTTTTTTTTTAAAATATGTTAATTTGAACCTGAAAATGACCCCATGTTAATGTAAGTATTGCAAATAAACAAAATCCTATGAATTTTCAATTATCATTTTCTTAGAAAAACAAAGAAAATATCAGGATATCAGATTTCAGTCATCCTCAGTAACTAATTAGCTATTAGAAAATTTTGCTCAGCAGCATTTTGCAGCCCACCATTAGACTACCATCTTGTGAAAATAAATACCGAAGCAGAAGCAAACTGAACTATTCCCCTTCCAGACCTCCACGTCTGCCCACAGTGGCAGCACTGTGAAATAGGCCACACAAATTCCATAAACGAGAAGTAAGGACAGGGGAGCAGAATGAAGAGAGTCCACAAAGAAGAAAACAACTCAAACCCACCACATCCCCCAAGCTCCAAAGCCCTTTTCCTCTCAGACAGCAGCTCCTTGTGATACCTATTGATTTTACTGACCATTTGGCAAGGCATCTTTGTCTTGGCCAGGACCCGAGTTTTGCAGCTTGTCAGAGCTGTAGGATGAGCTTTGGTGCTGCCCTTGCTTCCTCCTTGCTGATTTCTTTGCCTTGCTCTTCTGTAACTAAAGATAGGATTAGGCTCATGAGATGTTGTTTGAAATGATTCAAGTGTCTGGTCTCATTTAGATTTTGAGGGAAGACCACGTGTGTAGTAGTGCATGTCTTATTATTAATGGGAAACACAAACCCCTTCGTTATGCTACTCTACACATATTTCATAAATGAAAATTCTCAGTTCATGGTTTCCATAATTGTTGGAATTAAAGTTGAGGGAAAAGGTTGACATTACAATTTTTAGGTAGGAGAAATTTCTAAAGGTTTTTTTCTCCTTTCGTGCCTGGGGCAAGATTTATTGGATGATGTTGCAAAGGAGAGTTGGATTTGGCAGCTTACAAGTGCAATGAAAGTGTCTCTTACTTTTTGCCTCAGGTACATTCACCTTCCAAATAAATTTTAAGTAATCTTGTGGGCTTTCCATGTAAATTATTCTGTTTCCTGCATGTAGAAAACCTTAAAAGTATAAATTAACTGTTCATTCTTTTCCTCCATCTTGTTTCATTAGATTGTATATGACCTGCTGGACAGTAGTGAAGGGGAAAGGGACCTGGGGGTCCTGGTGGATAGGAGGATGACCATGAGCCAGCAGTGTGCCCTTGTGGCCAAGAAGGCCAATGGCATCCTAGGGTGCATTAGAAAGGGTGTGGTTAGTAGGTCAAGAGAGGTTCTCCTCCCCCTCTACTCTGCCTTTGTGAGGCCGCATCTGGAATATTGTGTCCAGTTCTGGGCCCCTCAGTTCAAGAAGGACAGGGAATTGCTTGAAAGAGTCCAGTGCAGAGCTACAAAGATGATTAAGGGAATGGAACATCTCTCTTATGAGGAGAGGCTGAGGGAGCTGGGACTCTTTAGCTTGGAGAAGAGGAGACTGAGGGGTGACCTCATCAATGTTTACAAATATGTAAAGGGTTAGTGTCAGGATGATGGAGCTAGGTTTTTTTTCAGTGATGTCCAGTGATAGGACAAGGGGCAATGGGTGTAAACTGGAGCATAGGAGATTCCATGTGAACATCAGGAAAAATGTCTTTACTGTGAGAGTGACAGAGCACTGGAACAGGTTGCCCAGGGGGGTTGTGGAGTCTCCTACGTTGGAGATATTCAAAGCCCGCCTGGACAAGTTCCTGTGTGATGTATTCTAGGTTACCCTGCTCTTGCAGGAGGGTTGGACTAGATGATCTTTTGAGGTCCCTTCCAACCCTTGGGATTCTGTGGTTCTGTATATGAAATTTCCATGGTTCCCATTGGACACTACATTCTGATACCTGCCCCCTTCAAATGGGTTGTAAACACATTTACTTTGTAAATAGATGCTTTTCTCAGTTTAAGGAAATTCCAGTCTTTAAGGCCAGAGCAAGCCAGCTCAGTGAAAGAAATGCTAGGTGACTTCTGAACCTTCTAAAAGCGAACTCAAGAAATTATTGGGAAGTAACTGTCAGATTCAAAGGTATTTAGCTCCACATGGTATGTTTGCAGCCGTCTTAGAAGCTAATACAAATTGATGGTTATCAGAAAAAGCAAACTAGGTCTTAACTCCCATTTTCTTACATTGTTCTGAAACACGAACACACAAATAATTCTGCAAAACCAACCAGATTGACTGACATTCAGATTGACAGAATAGGACACTAAAAATTAAGAAAGTCCAGATTTTCCTGATTCAGTACCAGAATGAGTAGCTCAACAAAATACTTGTTAAAACTTCTGCTGCTTCTACAAATTTTTCTCTTATTTCCATTTCGCTCCTCATGGTACTGCATGTTGATTTATTCTTGAGATACTGGGATAAAGTTTCCTCCATAGACAGAGGTTTTCAGCACCTTCAGGTGCTTCAAAAAAAAAAGAATGGCTTCTTCTAAGGCTCAGGATATCAAACAGAATAGAGAGGAATGTACTTTCTTGCAACACCTTTTCTCCTGAGAAGGTAAAAGCAGTTGAAGTTTTTTAATCACTAAACTGATGAGGAGGTTTCTCTTCCTTTAGTTTGGAACTGTAAATTTTCTTTAATTAGAGGAAAAGAGATTTTTTTGAGAAATGCCTGTTTTGCACAATGATTATCGTGTAATAACCTCATTTGTTCCTATCATAACATTTCTTAAAATAAAAGTAGCAGCTTTAATACTCACCAGTGTGACCATTCCTTATTGCTTTATGGAATATATTTGTAAAAGAATGTACTAGAAATGTCTCTGTGTGTAAAACACTGCTTAGACAAAAAATCACAGTGTATTGAAAATACTGGAATTGCAATCAAGTTATTTCATAAACTTTGGGACATTTCTGAGTGTCAACCTGTACTTGAGAGCAATCTTACAGTAATGAATCATTCACATGCACATAATAAAACACAAGAAATACTACATACATGCTTCTTTAGGCTAGGGAAGCAACTAACTTCCAGAGGGTTTTAGAAATAGGACTGGGAGAAAATGTTTTTTAAAATTAGGAAATATATAGCACCTTGTCAGTGTCATTTAAAACCTAGCAGGAGAAAAGAAGCTGACTATATGTCTTATCAGCGAGTACTTCCCAAACAATTTAGTAAATATGCTGTTTTCTCATTTCAGTAGGCAGTCTCTAGCAAGGTAAAGTGCTACAGCTTTTTTTCAGGTGTGATCTCATTTTGTTCTAATGCTGTCATGAGGCCATTTCACTGTATGTAAGAGTTAATGTTCTGAGAATTGGAAATTCAAGTAATTAAATCAGGAATCCATTTCAATAGCTTAATTGGTTGAATGCTCTTTTGCAAGTATAGGAAATGATACGTGGTAGTTTTTTGTGAGATCTGTTTATTTACACAATTCTTCTATAGAGTTGCATTTACCGGTTCTTGTGGTCTTGTATCTGCAACAAGCTCTTTCTGAACTGCTAACATACTGCCTGGGTCTCCAGATAAAGTTATGCAATTGATTACAGATCTCTTTCTCAGTTTTTCTCCTCATACATTGTTTCAAATTTCCTTAAAATTTTTCAGCTGCTAAAGGAGAAAATTTCCTTCCAAGGTATTTGTAATGTCTTTTACTGGCATAATGAGTTAAGGTTTACCAGTTCTCTGGACTTTGTTAGTTTGTTTGTGCCCAATAAGATTTCACTGTGGGCCAAAATATCTGCAAAAGATCTGGATTATTTTTTAGCTTGGTACTTTTCTGTGATGTTGTAATTCAGTAATGTACTTCTCAGCACAGGAGCAGTCCTACGAGACCCTCAAGGGGCTTGAATGTTTTATTGAACAAAATAACGAGTGGATTTGTATTTTCCATTCTAAAAATTGCTGTGAGTATAAACACCTACTCACATTCCAGACTTACTGAACTAGAGTAAGCTTTAGCCAGAGACACGAAACCTACTGCTGTGAAGGGGTTACATTCGTTGTGGTGGCTCTTGCAATGCAGCAAAATACAATTTAGCTGCAAACTTGGCTCTTTGCTTAATGCTCCTACTAAAAGGTGTTAATTCTCCATGTGTGCTAGTAGTGTGTTCAATTTAACAATTTTTGACTGATTAGTTGGACTCTTCCTGTCTTTTATACAATGGTGCTCTTATCAGCTCTTGAAGTTTTATATTGTACTTTTAAAAATGTTTTAGAAATTATGTTTGTGCAAAGGATCTTCATTTAGTGCTTTTAAAGTGGGCCTGGCCTGGAATTCAGATTTTGTTCACTTTCCATAGGATTTGAGCTATGTAATAAGTTTTAAAGTCATTGCAAGTGTAAGGTAAAGCATATCAATTTAAAATCATGCATAAGCAAACCCAGTCTGTGAAGGGCAAAACTACAGTTTGCATAGTGAGACCAAAGACAGCATTAAACATCTGGCAGCAATATAACTGGTGCAAGCAGGGGTCAGAAAACCATCCCAGGATTTAGTGCAAGTTTTCCCAGCTGGCACCTGTGCTGTGGCAGAAGTATCAGCATCAGTACCTTACCCAGTTATCTGGTGTAGAGAAGCCTATCTGAATTATAATTATATCTTTGACTGAACTAAAGACAAGTTCTGAGCATTGAAGTCACTTTTGAAAATGAAATTTAGCTGAGTTTGAAAATTGGATTTCCCTAGTCTATTGACAGGTTCCTAAAGGACCAGCCAAGTGGGACAGAAAACAGGTTTATAAATGAAATATGTTATTTACTGGTGGAACATTAGGGATGCCACTGGCAAAGTGTTTTGAATAAGTCTTCCACTGAAATTATTAGTGAGATAGATGCAGGAAAAAGTAATGACTTCATTAGTTGCTACGATACGAAATAAAGTAAAAATTCTCACACAGTTATTACTGCTGGTGTTGTAAAATAAAGTGGTCTGCATCTTATGGACAGTGCATGTTTAACCCATATTTGTAAAGCTTCCCAGAATATATAAACAACTAGTCTGTTTTTCCACACCGGGTGCCCAGAAAGCTTATCACAGCCTGCTTCTGAGGCGTAGCAGATTCTCTGTAGTACAGTAACTGGTATTTGATATGTAAATAAATCAGACAAGACACACCACAGAATATAAAAGGATCGAAAGGTAATGCTCTTCATTAACCCTGGTATGTGCTTTCACAGATGTAACAAATACCTGACTAGTACTGGAAATACAGGCAAAATGTCATGCATCAATAGGTTTCTGTGACTTTTACCACTAAAGTGTTTAAACTGAAGCAATTCTTTCATACAAGCATATAGATCCATAAAGGTGCTAGTATTGTAATCTGAATGAGAAATTGTCACATGATTGGAGAAAGGCTTAGTGTCCTAAAAAGAAAAACAGCAACCATCACATCTTCACGAAGAAAATTAACTTATTATTTGCATGGCAAAGCCGTCAAGGCTTCATATGAGATCAGCAGCCCCATTATAAGCAAAATGTTAGACATTTCCTTCTCCCACTTGTATGTTCTTCTAAAAGGTGTTTTCTAGCTCAGCCAGAATTTCTAGACAAGATACATGAGCCATTTGCTGAAGTTCTTCTTTGGGTTTTGAACCTGCCTTACCTTGAGCCAGGTGAAGATGACCTGGAGGAGGAGAAAAACAGTAAAAGAAATCTTAGAAATGTACTGTGTTCCTCCTTCAGAGGAAAAAGGATTACTTACTGCATTCATATTTTCACTTGAAATCGTCATCTTCCCTATTGCATTTGTCTAAGATTGAGACATCCTTACATGAAAGAAAATGGCACCATAAAAAGTGTGTTAGTCTGCAGAAGACCCTAGTGAAATTGCTTGTATTTTAGCTGTGTTTAGGAAACCAAAGACAATTTTTCAATGATCTGTTGAGAGGGGCTTTGGAGAACTGCACAGGGAAAGAAGTATTTATTTAGGTGTGCATTACACTATGAATCATTCTCTTCACCATATTTCAGAGTTATAACATTAGTTGGACTCTTTTTAAGAAGACTGGAAGCAAGTATTTAGCTAACCTGAAAGGTAGAAGGAAAGATAAACTCTTTAGCATAGAGTGGACTTTGATCTTTCTTAGCCTAATTGTGCAGCGGCACAACAGATGTGTGAAGTCAGTGATACTGTGATACCAGGTATTGTGATACCTGGCTCAACGAATTAAATTTGATACAACAAAACCAGCCTGTACTTGAAAGCAAGTAAATCTGCTACTGCTTTCAAGACTTGAAAAGTATCATCCAAGGTCAGATTCACTTAACAACTGAAATCCTTGAAGACGTGCATAGCGGAGAGAAAGGGGGTGAGGCCTAGACCACACCTGCTTTATAAACCCAAATTCACACTTCAGAAAATGTAATAGAACAGAGTGACTGCAGTACATGAAAAGTTTTCTCTCCGCTCCTTCCCCTACCCTTATTTTTCAGACAGTGAATCTACAGAAAAAGTGAAAAAGTCATCAGTTTCCAAATGAATTAATATTTTCCCAATTTACAGGTTGTTCACCTGCATATTTTGTTTGATGTGTACTGGAGATGTAACACTTTCAAATGGTCTTACTGACTCATGTTCCCCATGCTGTGCTCTGCCTGGGTGCCAGGTTACTGGGGGTGATTATTTGCTGGATTGTGTTTGTTTCTCCTTTAACTAATCACTTGAAAAATGCTGAACAGGAGTGTTCAGATGAATCACTCCCCTCTGAAATGGGTGAAATCATCAGCTTGGGTGTCCCACACCACTTCACTGAAGTTGAAGATTTCTAGTCTGTTGGCCAGTAAGTGGTTCAGTCTTTATTTTCGCAGGATTTTCTGCAGCTAGAGAGGAATTTCTGAAAATGAGTGGCATTTTGTAGCAGAAGCTCTTCCTCCCCAGGTTGGCTCCCTTAGTATTGGGGAGTAGGTTGACTTGTGCAGGGTAGGACAGGCTTTCTGGAAAATCTATGGGATGGTGGCAGCGTATCGTCCTGTTCCCATGTGGTTTTTTTTTCCAGGATATCTGGGAATGGAAAGGAGTGCAAAAGTGATACAGATTCTCTGTGTAGAAGGAAGGAAAACGTCCACTTAGTTGTGTGGGTGCTGGTGATGATCTTCATGTTATTTTAATGAGATGTCTCTTTGCATCTTGAAATGTGGATTCATATGAATACTCTCAGAAATTACTCTTCAATAAAGTGTCAAGCCATGTAACAGATTCGTGTGGCTATGACAAATTACAGGAAGGAACAAAAACATCTTTTTCTTCCTACTAAAAAATAAGACAATCTGAGACACTTTTCAACATGAGTAGTTCTAATTTAATGGCATCTCAGTAGTCAGATCTTTTCAGTGTATTCCATTACAAAACACAGGACCGTTTGCAGTGGCCTATGTGTTGTTAAAGAAATTGAATGTATTTAGTCTTCCTGGTGAATACTCCTAAAATAATTTTTCACTCTTCCTAAGATTGCAACAATTTTCAAAGCAGTTACCTAGGATGTCATTTCAGAGAACACTTAAATTCTCCACTGTTACTTCAATATGCCCAAAGATTTCAGCAGTTTATGGCCTTCTTCACAAAGCTGTTCTCACAGAGAGATGCCCATAGAAGTGAAAATATTATATTTTGAGTGCAAAGAGCTGTTCAAACACTTTGGATGCTACCATCCAGTAGAAAATTATGTTAAACATGATATTCCAAAAGACATCAGGGGAGCAGCCTGTGGCTGCTGGACAGGAGATATCTTACTGGGTTTTGTGCTGCTCTACCTGAAGAGCATCCATGATTTCTCCAGACTTCTGAACAACCTTAGGCTGGAGGTACCTCTAATGGTGAGATGCCATGGCTGTTCCAAGTCCTTCTGGGAAGGTATTACTTATGCATCTAAGAAAATGGGGTTTTGTAGCTGGTGTTAAGAGTACTGTTTCATCTGTTAGATGATCCGACACCTGGAATTACTTATATCCCTTCATGACCTATCTGATCAGGACAGACAAGGGGAACCACTTCTGGAGTTGCTGAAGTCTGCGTATTTACGTTTGTCCTCTGTGTGGCAGTGTGTTGGGCAGGGGATGTGTGGATGCTGACATTTCTACTGGGGCATGCATGACAGGAGCAGAGGATCCAGGTAGTGTGAGCAGAGTCTGTTTGCCTGTGCTGTCAGCAGTGAGGCTGAACCAGGGGGCAGGAGGCCTGAAGCATGTAGTAAATGCCTACAGGGTCACTCACAGGGAATGCTGAGGATGTCTTGGATCTCTCGTAAAGAGGACAGCAAGAAGCAAGGCCAAAACTGCCTTCATCCTTCTCTTTGCCTGCATCCCTAGGGAGAACCTGACTCTGGGAAAGTCCATCACCCCTATGGGTCAGTCCCAGCCTATAGGCTGTATGGGGCAAATCCCTCTTCAGAAATGTACAAAATGGACTTTCCCCTCCTTGCCATCCTGTTGACCTCAACTCCCACAAATGGAGAGAATTGTTATTCAGCTATTGGCCAGGTTATATGTTGCAGAGAATATTAATTGGGTGAGGAAACATACATTTTTCTTGGGAATAAATAAATTTATTTGGGTCTCTTCCTGCTACTGTCAGTGCTTGTGGGAAAGCATTGACAAAGAGAGAAGTATTTTTGGAGGAAATACTGATACAGAGGCGGGCTCATTAACCCCTTCCAGTGCAGGCGTGAGCCCACCTCAGGTTACAGGACCTTCCTCTGGTCCAAGGTCTGATCAAACACAGACTTTGATCTGATTCCAGGGAGGCCATTTGCCTTCTTTTTTTTTTCTGAGAAGAAAGTGTATGACAAAAATTTGTGGTTCATTTTGAGGAAATAGAGCGACCACAATCCAGTTAATTTAAAAATGAACAGATTTTCTGGAAAGGAAATTGCTGGTCTAAGATGAGCAGGTAATGGAAAATCATGGGGGTAAAAGAATACTAGTTTTGAGAACATATACATTCCCAGGTTAACGTATCAGTTTCCAGCTCCATATTAGAAATACTTTTCTCCTACCTGCCAAAAGATATCACACAATGATAAAAATTTCCCTCTTAGCCTCCCAATGGATCTTTAAATATTTGTTAAAAAGTTAATATGGACTCTCTCTCTTCAGTTTTAAATACTTTTCATGAAGGCTCCAACTAAAACATCCTAAACTTAAATAAGGAAGTATCAGATAGTAGCCTCCAGTCCTTTATTCCTGAAAAAAATGGAATTCATAGAATCATAGAATAGTTAGGGTTGGAAAGGACCTTAAGATCATCAAGTTCCAACCCCCCTGACATGGGCAGGAACACCTCACACTAAACCATATCACCCAAGGCCTCGTCCAACCTGGTCTTGAACACTGCCAGGGATGGAGCATTCACAACCTCCCTGGACAACCCATTCCAGTGCCTCACCACCCTAACAGGAAAGAATTTCCTCCTTACATACAAGCGAAACTTCCCCTGTTTAAGTTTTAACTCATTACCCCTTGTCCTATCACTACAGTCCCTAACGAAGAGTCCCTCCCAGGCATCTCTATAGGCCCCCTTCAGATACTGGAAGGCTGCTATGATGTCTCCATGCAGCCTTCTCTTCTCCAGGCTGAACAGACCCAACTTTCTCAGCCTGTCTTCATACGGGAGGTGCTCCAGTCCCCTGATCATCCTCGTGGCCCTCCTCTGGACTTGTTCCAGCAGTTCCATGTCCTTTTTATGTTGAGGACACCAGAACTGCACACAATACTCCAGGTGAGGTCTCACAAGAGCAGAGTAGAGGGTCAGGATCACCTCCTTCAACCTGCTGGTCACGCTCCTTTTGATGCAGCCCAGGATACGGTTGGCTTTCTGGGCTGCGAGTGCACACTGAAGCTGGCTCATGTTCATTTTCTCATCAACCAACACCCCCAAGTCCTTCTCTGCAGGGCTGTTCTGAATCTCTTCTCTGCCCAACCTGTAGCTGTGCCTGGGATTGCTCCGACCCAGGTGTAGGACCTTGCACTTGTCATTTTTAAACCTCATGAGGTTGGCATCAGCCCACCTCACAAGCGTGTCAAGGTCCCTCTGGATGGCATTCCTTCCCTCCAGGGTATCAACTGAACCACACAGCTTGGTGTCATCGGCAAACTTGCTGAGGGCGCACTCAATCCCACTGTCCATGTCAGCAACAAAGATGTTGAACAAGACCGGTCCCAACACTGATCCCTGAGGGACGCCACTCATTACTGGTCTCCAGCTGGACATTGAGCCATTGACCACAACTCTTTGTGTGCAGCCATCCAGCCAGTTCTTTGATATTGTTTCCTGGTTTGGGAAATATAAGACTAAAGGATCAATTTGTTCTGCTTTCTCTGTACTGCTTGTAAGCCCAAGCATGTCAGTGTCAAAGGATTTTGAAAGTATTTCCTTCTTGATTTTCAGTATATATATATAAAAAAAAAAAAGCTAAAAGATCACTGAGGCAAGCTTTGACACAGACACATTCTTACTAAAATTTGTCTTGAATACTAATTTGTTAGTACAGATTTGCTCCTGTATTGTTACTAAAATATTTTGCTTATCAGAAGCATGAGAGAGAAAATGAGTCTTCTTTAAAAGAAGACACAAAAAATAAATTGGTGAATGGTTACATTATGAATTCTAAGAGCTTTCTTCTTATTTTTTTTTTTTTAACCCACTAAACTTAAGTGAAAATGCTTAAATTCACATCATTAACTTCTGAAATCTTTTTGGTAAGCCTGGTTAGTTATTGGCCCTGCCACTTATGTAGCCTGATTTAGAAAAGCTGTCACTGCCTTCAGCTCTTGTAACTTAAACAGGACTTGCAGATGCTCAGCAGTTTTAAATATCAAGCCAATAATTTTTTCAGCAATTTATTTTACCCTTTAATTCCAGTCTTTTGTGAAATACTGTTTTGGCTCAAGACGTTCATTGTTGGCTTGGATTGCCTTTCCTTCTAATGGGGAAGAACTGGCTTTACAGCCAACTTCAGTTATCTCATCCAAAAGGTATATTTTAGTGCTAAGAATAAATTAATATAATCATCATAATAAGTAAGTAATCTATCATCAGTGCTCAGTTCATTATTCTATGAGTGTCATTCTTCTTTAACTTTGTTCCTTTTATTTTAATCAGAGTTCTTTTAGATTTTTTTTTTCCCCTTTTGGACAGTTTTTTCTGCTACACAAAAGTGAGACTGGAAGATGTCCGGAAATCACACAATGTCATTATTGCTGTATTTAGTGTGTGCCACTAGTTTATTTAATATCAGGGCTGTAGATTCTGGTACACTAAAAAGGCCGATGAGTCCATAGCGGATTTTTGAACTCTAGTTATCTGCATCCCTACCCCTCTAAACAGTTACAAAATTATGACCCTTGAGCTGTAACTATTTACAGAAAATGACTGAAGTTGCTGGAGTCCTGTTCATATTACACCAGGCAAGGAGCTGCCTTGAAGTGTGAAGGTGTGCAATTAGTGTGCAGCACGCTCAGATTTTTGTTTCTTAAAAGAAAATTTTCTGTCTTAGCCTGCTTGCTGGGATTTCTTCTAGACAAGTACTGTGTGCCTCAAACTGTCTTTTGCTCCCTCTGCTTACTCTGTTTTGTCTTTTCTCATGAGTGGTGCAGATGTGCTCCTTGGAGGAGTAAAAGCAACATTGCTTTTTACTTGCTTCTTGAAATACCCCAAGCAAGCTTTGTGTTTTCAAGACCTCATCTCCTAAAGCTTTCTACAGACCAGTATATGCATGACAGACTCGCATCCATGTCATGGCAGACATGTTTCTTATATCAGGTCTCTATCAGCAGGGAGAGCTCGGATCTGCAAGAAACCATCATTATCAATTCACCCACAGTCTCTTTGCTGCTCTTTGGATTTTACTTTAACTTAGTCTTTTTTATTTTGTGTGCGGATTCTTAAATTCTCTCCTCTTACCCCAGATTACTGAGTCTCACAAGTGTATTATTGAATTTTTGCAAAATGCTTGGGGGTACAGTTTTAGTGAAAGGTATATTAAAAAGCTTTGTAAGATTATTCAAATAATGATCTCCTTGAAGAGATATTTAATTCACTCTATGTCTACTTTGCTAATGATGGTCTGAGATACTGATAATTATGTCTGTGTCTGTTTAGTTTTTCAGAGTAAGAGGAAACTGGAAGAAGCTGACCTGAAAGAAACAAAAGGCTAGGTGGTGGCTTTAGATTTGAGGTTTTTCAAAATGTATATAGGCAAAGGTCCTTATCTTGCTGGTCTGTAATGCAGACACAGAAGTAACAGGAAATCTTCAGAAAAACATTTGGTGGAATGTAATAAAAGGCTCAGTCAGACGTCAGCAACTTCAGGCTATTAATAAACACCCAATTTTCCTTGCTTGTGCATTCATGTAAATAATAGAGACTTCTACGCATGCATGTAACAGAAGGAGAGTGTATCAAGCACACGCTGAATAGCCTCAATTCAAACATGATGGTGAAATGAAAAGTTGGAGATGAGAGAAATAATGAGGAAAAGTGAGGAGAATCAGGAAAGAAAGATTGATTCAGGTATGGGTGTAAAGAGACAGAACTGGGAATAGGAATCTTACAGTGCAAGAAAGGTAGACAAGGAAAATAACACTAGAGGAAATGAAAGAAAGAAAAATTGCAATGAAAGTAGAAAGAAAATAATGGGAAAGAAGAAAAATAGGAGAAAATAGGGCATATTTGTGTTGCTGCCAAAAAGCTGTGCACTGGCACACTGCAAAGAGCTAAAAAAAATCCTCTTTTCTTCTGCAGGGAACAACTTTGTAAGGCTGAGGCTGGGAAATGCTGTTCCAAACAGTGATTCTGGGCACAGTGAAAATTTGGTTTTTGATTATTTGGCCCTAAAAATTTAGACCTGAGCAGGAGTGACACTGTGAAAGAGGCAGGTGGGAGATTGTGGTCTTAGTAGTGCAATTGTTTCTCTAAGTAGCCATGTTACCTATAAATTAATTTAATTTATGAACAGATAAAGCACCAAACCCTTATTTAGCGTTGTACATGGAATTGAATGCCAATGCTTGTATTTATCTATTCAGGATTTAGTTTTGGTTAGGCATCAGCTCCCTCTCTAGTACTTTTGTTAGTCCTTTTTGCACAATGTGTCAGAGCAGGCTTTTGGTAGGAGGCTCTTGTATAAAGCAGGTTCCAGCTCCAGAGCCAAAGTACAGAAGATGGAGCCCATTTCTGTAAGAGAGCAACAGGAACCAGACACATTAGGCTGCAAGCGGCACTTTCTATTTTGCGCTTCCAGGAAATACATGTTTGGACACTTGAGGAAGCTGCATTGTTTTTATAGCAATTCCTAATCAAGAGCAATCAGGTAATGGATGTGTGCTATCTTTGGTGACTGTTTTGATATTGGGATCAAAA
Source organism: Pezoporus wallicus (assembly GCF_028554395.1). Lineage (NCBI taxonomy): Eukaryota > Metazoa > Chordata > Aves > Psittaciformes > Psittacidae > Pezoporus > Pezoporus wallicus. Next base: position 38,618 of record NW_026641658.1, read on the forward strand.
TTTACCTGATTTTTCCAGCTGTAGGTATAAATCTGACAATCTTTCTGAGGTTTAGATAGCACCATATGCTCTAGTGGAAGGCCACCTCCATGAAAATGTTAAAGATTTTGTAATTTTTATCGAAATTATATTTGTCTTGGGTTTGTTTTGAAACTCACATATTTATGGTAGAATTTATTCTTTACTTCCTAACACATGCTAAAATTGGAAAGAACTGTTTCATTTATCTTTTTTAAGATATGGAAATCTGCCTTTGAGGCCTGACATGTAAACAGCCTGCCTGGAAAGGCATGTAGGAAAGGAGCATGTGAGGAGTTAACACACTTAATAATCTCTATGGTTGTCAGAATAATTAATGCCTCTAATAAACATGCTAATTAGTTGACATGGAGAAAAATCTTCTGTGTACATGTTGGACTTTTTCATATTATCCTGAATGCAAACACTACCTTATCATATCCTTACCTTTGTACACTACCTCTACATCATTTCCTGGGTTTAGACACTTGTTATTGACTATACAAAGAGCAGCAAAAAGACTTAATAAAATCTGACAGCAGGCAGCTTTTCCTGCCTGGAAAGATTAAGTGCTTAGCACTTTGCATTTCAATTACCTAAAACTAATGGAAAAAATATTTTACATTTAGCCCCTTATTTGGCAAATTGCTTGGAGGAAAAAAATATTTCTGATCTAGAATTGCATTTTTCTTTTAAAAGTGGTTGAAAAGTGGATCAATCTATTTGCTGCAATATATAACACCGCTTTTTTAATTAAGCAGATATTACACAAATTTTAATCAATGCTATTGTGTGTTTTCTTTTTGCTAATGCAGCCAAAGGCAGAATTTTAGCTCTTTCTTGATCTAAAAGTATATTTTAGAACTGTTTATATAAATTGTTTCCTATAAGTCATGACTATTCTAATCTTCACAAATAAGCTAAAATAGTTTATCTTTACCAAAGCCCACAAATAGATGTAACCAGTAGAGATTTTTCTATTTGAATGGTCATTGTATGGAATAAAACACCGACTTGAATTCCAGTTTTTCATTTGTTCTGTTTAAACAGAGTTCTTCATGCAGAAAGATGGTTATTTAAAGCAGCACATACAAACAACTGGAGTCACACTGTTTACTGAATACCCTCTCCATAAATTATAATTATATCCTTCTTTTTCAGCATCACATAATTCAGTTTTAACAAGCGCAATGGATCTCTTGGCTTATGGATAAAGGACTTGCCAATTTCAGTATCTGAAGTATTCTCTTGCAGTGCAATCATGTATTTCCCTGCAGGTACATCACAGTTTAAATATTGTTAGTACGAGTAAAAATATCATTTTTGATCATTAAATGAATGATGCAGAGCATGGCTTGAAATTATTTATCAAGAATAATGTAATTTCAAAGGCAAAGACCTTGATGCTTCCAAGTTACTTGTTCAGTCAAATGTTTCCATTGTAGTTGACGATGGTTTCTCTTGAGGAATATTGCCCTTTTAGCCTGAGCAGTTGCCAGTGTTACTCTCATTTATTCTCATCTTTTGGGAAAAGAATTGATAATACGGGTCAAGCATTCCTTTGGAGCAGCCATATATATTAACAGAAGTCCAGAGAAGGGCCACGAGGATGATCAGGAGACTGGAGCACCTCCCATATGAAGACAGGCTGAGAAAGTTGGGGCTGTTCAGCCTGGAGAAGAGAAGGCTCCATGGAGGCCTCATAGCAGCCTTCCAGTATCTGAAGGGGGCCTATAGGGATGCTGGGGAGGGACTATTCAGTAGGGACTGTAGTGATAGGACAAGGGGTAACGGGTTAAAACTTAAACAGGGGAAGTTTAGATTGGATATAAGGAGGAAATTCTTTCCTGTTAGGGTGGTGAGGCACTGGAATGGGTTGCCCAGGGAGATTGTGGATGCTCCATCCCTGGCAGTGTTCAAGACCAGGTTGGACGAGGTCTTGGGTGATATGGTTTAGTGTGAGGTGTCCCTGTACATGGCAGGTGGGTTGGAACTAGATGATCTTAAGGTCCTTTCCAACCCTAACTATTCTATGATTCTATGATTATATAAAATTCCATTATCTTTGAGTGCAGTGCAAATGGTCTGTTTTTAGAGATGCCATTGCAGCAAGTCCTACATGAGAAGGGAAAAGAAATCACTTTACCCCACGCTTGCTGCTGCTTCTTTCTACTTTGCTTTTAGCATGTTGTCCGTGCAGAGGTCAGGTTATCTCACAAGAGGTGAGCAAAGGCTATGATATTGGGAACCCACTAGATAATTACCTAAACAACAGCCAGACAGAGATGTTGGAGTTTAACCTGACTTTCTCACTGTATTAGGAGAAATCTGTTTTTTAAGAAACGGAAATTTGGGAGAATTGTATTATTTTGGAGACATTTTTGCATGGGGCTGAAACTCTCCTTTACACGAGAAATAATTGAGACAAACATTCAGTCCAATGTATCTGTTATCTGTGTGGTTATGGAGCTTGCAGAGGATGTGAGAAAAGTCTTCAAATACCCTCAGTTCCCTGGTGAGAGTACTGCCTTCAGCTCGCCCTTGTACAGCTCTTGTGAGTCTGCAACACTGGGGATACCTTGAGGGTCTCCCCACTTCTCTGTACATGGTGTTCCACTTTGCATAGGTACGTTATTCACCAAGAAGGTTTTCAGCTAAGATTTCTTTCAAAGATGATCTGTTCTTCCTGTATCCAAAAAAATGGTGGTGTGCAGAGTCCTCTTTTCCAAGAAGAGAGACCTGCTGTAGTGCAACAGTGAAGATCCTGGTGACAGGGGAGACCTGGGAACACAGGATCACCAATCAGTTTCTTCTGCCCCCTGGTTTCCAAGTGCAAGGCATATCCAGCTGCCAGCAGTTCATGCATTAAAACAAAACAAGAAGTTTCCTTTAAAAATTCCTGACTAGCTTTCTTTTTAAATATTCTGTAGAAAATCTTCAAAAGTACTTTTGTTGCAAAGAATAAGGAAATGATGACAGAAGGTAAAATAAGACAGTAATGGTATGTTCTGGTTCTGTAGAAATCAGAGTCAAGACCTTCCCTCTGTAGAGCCAGCTTTGTATTAAACCTTCTTGAATCCAGTTTTCAAATTAATGATATGCAGTTTAAGTAATATCTGATATCCCCACATTATTTCATGACACAGAAAACCGACTTAATACATAAACAGTAATAACTGAAGATTTTATAATCTGCCTCACAAGGATCCAAGCAGTAGTGTGCCAGATGACAAGGCACAATGGCTCAAGAATAGCTCTTTTTCTGGGAACTGGGTGATGGAACATCCAGTCACCAACTCCCTGAACTACTGGGTTATCTGCTACTACATATATTTGTGTAATTTTCAGTTAGGGAGCATGTAATCTGATGATCATGATTGTTGTGAGAAAAAAATAGCATAGCACTAAATAAGAGATCCATCAGAGAGACTCATTTCCTTATGGCACAGCTGAATACAGGTTTTGAACAATTGATGGCTAATTGGACTGCCAGCGTATCAAGGAATCACTTAGCATGTTGTAGCGCTGGCTGAACAGAATGGTGAGAAAATGATAAAGATGGATTTTGTCAGTGGAAAACTTCTAATTTCTGATTATTTTGGGTTTTTTTCTTTTTAAACTGGAGGTGTACATTTACAAATCAGTTGAATGTATGTCATGCAAATGTTTTATACTGATTGAACCTGGCTCTACCTCTTGTACTTCACTGCACAATCTAACACAAAATACTAATTTTCAACCCTAATATTCTAATCATAAAGGCAAAAGCATTAAATTAAAACTTCAGTAGGTACATTATCTACTCTATCAAGGCACCACAGAAACATGGTGGGATGGCTCCTAGGACTGGAGTGTTGGAATGGAAGGTTACAGGCTCTTTAGAAAAGACAGGCCTGGCAGGCGGGGAGGGGGAGTTGCCCTTTATGTTAGGGATAGGCTGGAGAGTATGGAACTGTCTGGGAACAGGTGAGCAGTCAACAGAGAGTTTGTGGGTCAGGGTTAAAGGGAATATAGCTATGGGAGACATTACTGTGGGGATCTGTTACAGACCGCCTGACTAAGAGTAATCTGTGGATGAAGCACTCTACAGAGAGATAGGAACAGCCTCACGCTCACAGGCCCTTGTTCTCATGGGTGACTTCAACCACCCTGACATCTGTTGGAAGGACGGTACGGCCCAGCACAAGCAATCCAGGAGGTTCCTCGATTGTGTGGGAGACAACTTCCTTCGGCAAGTAATAGAGGAGCTGACAAGGAGAGGTGCCATGCTTGACCTCGTGCTCACCAACAGGGAAGGGCTCGTTGGAAATGTGATGCTCCAGGGCAGCCTTGGATGCAGCAATCATGAGATGGTCGAATTTGAGATCCTCAGGACAGTGAGAAGAGCATGCAGCAAGCTCACTGCCCTGGACTTCAAAAGAGCAGACTTTGGCCTCTTCAGGAACCTGCTTCAGAAGGCTCCATGGGATACAGCCCTAGAGGGCAGAGGGGCCCAAGACTGTTGGTTGATATTCAAGGATCACCTGCTGCAAGCTCAGGAGTGTTGCATCCCAACCAGAAGGAAGTGGAGCAGGAGGGCCAGGAGACCTCCTTGGATGGATAAGGAGCTGCTGAGGAAAATTCAAATGAAAAAAGAGGCTTATAAAAAGTGGAAGCAAGGACAGGCAGCCTGGGAAGAGTACAGGGATGTTGTCTGGGGAGCTAGGGACCAGGTTAGGAAAGCTAAGGCCCAGTTAGAATAAAACTTGGCTAGGGATGTTAAGGATAACAGGAAGGGATTCTACAGGTACATAGCAAATAAAAAACAGACTAGGGAGAACTTAGGCCCCCTCAGGAAGCTCTTGGGAGAACTGGCTACACAGGATTTGGAGAAGGCTGAGGTTCTGAATGACTTCTTTGCCTCAGACATCACTGGCAAAGCCTCTGACTGCACCACCCAAGTCTTGGAAAGCAGATGCAGGGACTGTGAGAATGAAGACCTTGGGCCCAGAACCAGGAGAGGATCTGGTTTGAGACCATCTTAAGAACCTGAACATGCACAAGTCCACGGGACCTGATGAAATCCATCCGCGGGTCCTGAAGGAGCTGGTGAATGAAGTTGTTAAGCCACTCACCATCATATTTGAAAAATCATGGCAGTCAGGTGAAGCTCCCGATGAGTGGAAAAAGGGAAATATAACCCCCATTTTCAAGAAGAGGAAAATGGATGACCCAGGGAATTACAGAGCAGTCAGTCTCACCTCTGTGCCTGGCAAAATCTTGGAGCAGATTCTCCTGGAAGGCAGCTAAGGCACATGAAAAACAACAAGGTGCTTGGTGACAGCCAGCATGGCTTCACTAAGGGGAAATCCTGCCTGACCAATTTGGTGGCCTTCTATGATGGGGCTACGGAACTGATGGACAGGGGTAGAGCAGTTGATGTCATCTACCTGGACTAGTGCAAAGCATTTGACACTGTCCCACACGACATCCTTGTCTCTAAATTGGAGAGACATAAATTTGATGGATGGACCACTCGGTGGATAAAGAACTGGCTGGATGGCTGCACACAAAGTGTTGTGGTCAATAGCTCAATGTCCAGCTGGAGACCAGTAATGAGTGGTGTCCCTCAGGGATCAGTGTTGGGACCAGTCTTGTTTAACATCTTTGTTGCTGACATGGACAGTGGGATTGAGTGCACCTTCAGCAAGTTTGCCGATGACACCAAGCTGTGTGGTTCGGTTCATACACTGGAGGGAAGGAATGCCATCCAGAGGGACCTTGACACACTTGTGAGGTGGGCTGATGCCAGCCTCATGAAGTTTAACCATGCCAAGTGCAAGGTCCTTCACCTGGGTCGGAGCAATCCCAGGCACAGCTACAGGTTGGGCAGAGAAGAGATTCAGAGCAGCCCTGTGGAGAAGGACTTGGGGGTGTTGCTTGATGAGAAAATGAAGATGAGCCGGCTTCAGTGTGCACTCACAGCCCAGAAAGCCAACCGTATCCTGCACTGCATCAGAAGGAGCGTGACCAGCAGGCTGAAGGAGGTGATCCTGACCCTCTACTCTGCTCTTGTGAGACCTCACCTGGAGTATTGCATGCAGTTCTGGTGTCCTCAGCATAAAAAGGACATGGAACTGTTGGAACAAGTCCAGAGGAGGGCCATGAGGATGATCAGGGGACTGGAGCAGCTCCCGTATGAAGATAGGCTGAGAAAGTTGGGGCTGTTCCGCCTGGAGAAGAGAAGGCTGTGTGGAGACCTCATAGCAGCCTTCCAGTGTCTGAAGGGGGCTACAAGGATGCTGGGGAGGGACTCTTCATTAGGGACTGTAGTGATAGGACCAGGAGTAATGGGTTCAAACTTAAATAGGCGAATTTTAGATTGGATATAAGGAAGAAATTCTTTACTGTAAGGGTTGTGTGGCACTGGAATGGGTTGCCCAGGGAGGTTTTTAATGCTCCATCCCTGGCTGTTTTTAAGGCCAGGTTGGATAGAGCCTTGGGTGACATGATTTAGTGTGAGGTGTCCCTGCCCATGGCAGGGGTGTTGGAACTAGATGATCATAATGTCCTTTCCAACTCTAACTGTTCTATGGTTCTATGATTCTATGATTCTTCAATTGAATTGGCTGTGTGCAAATTTGTTGGGCAGTGCTTGCTATACATTTCTCTATTGCTCCATTGTATTTGCTTCAGAGTCTGCATAATAATCAATAGTTAGCTATCTGCAGCATGGAAAATTTAATGGAGTGGATTGGGATTGCTGGTTTTGACAGGATTCCTTTCTCTTATCCTTTTTATATACCTCCACTGAGATAAGCTTGGTAATAGGGAAAAAGGGGTGCTCCTCAGGCAGAAGAGCTGTTGGCAAAGCCCACCGATAATCTCCAGTACTGCATAAAGCACTCTTATTACTGACAAAGAAAATGAGCAAAGAGTGTTGTGGAAGTGATTTACAGCTGCTGTCACCTACTTGTCATGGCAACATGCAAGCATAACCCCTGAGACCACAGCCTTGAAGCAACTAGATAGTTTCAATTATCTAATTTTCACAATGAATGAGACCTGTTTATTGGAAATCTATAGGTGGTTGGCAATGGCAAATGGTAACTGTGAATATATCCAGTTCAGTGCTAGTTAATTTACAACCTCTTCTGAACTATAAAGTAGCAATGTTATTTCTTGAAATTAACAGAGTATAAGTAGCCAGGGCAGAAAAAAGCAAACTTTACCTTTCTTCTTAATGGCTTTAAGTTGCTTGAATTTGTGTTTATTTATAAATGAGCAGTGGCTGGAAATCTTCATCTGTTTTTCTGGGAGTTTGGTCAAAGTTTGTAGCAAAATGCCACATGTGAAAAACAAGCGAATAAGGGTGACATTTGTCTCAGTAACAGCTTAATAGAATCAAACAAATAAGCTGGCAGCAGCTCATGACAGCTTTACTATGAACTGTTCTCAAATATGTGGTGACATTTCACTATTGAACAGCTCATTGTTTTCTTAGGTTTTGCATGTAATTTTGTACTATAATCCTTAAGTATTGTCCAGTGTATTTTAGAATCATGTACACTAAAAGGACGGCTGAAACCTTTTTCTTGGCCTCTATTTGGCACAGAGGCTCTATGCCTTGCAATATCTCTCGAGTCAGTGAAGGAGTGCTGCCTCTTGCCTGTGCAGCCCTTGTGACAAGGGATGTCTTCTCACCTGCTAAACAGATTTTGACCATAACTTTAATCCTGAAGCTATGGGAAATCTCTGATTTATGTAAAGCCATTGATAACTTGACGCTTTCTGGGAAGCCATTGACATCAAGAAGGACATCTAGAATGGCTCATAACAGGCTATGTGGTTGTGTCCTACACTCTTCTCCTGGATATCCATAGGTCCATGTCTAGATAAATTGCCACACAGTTGTACAGACAGGAACACATCTAACAAAGGCATGCAGATTGGTTCTAGGACACTGTCTGATAAATGGAAATCTTCTAGTTTACAGGGATTTATATGAATACCTTTTGTGGATTTGTTTACTTTTCTGTCTATAAATGAACATCAAGTCAGCATGGTACTCTTGCAGGAGACTCTTGACTTCCCATCCTTAGAATAACTATTAATAAAGCCTGTTAAGGAATCTGTTTGAGCTTTGGTAAAAAATACAAAGGCAGTCAAACCCTTTGAGAAAAATATTAGAATAGCAGATGAATGAAATTCTGAGAAAGGTAGAAAAGCTAGTGTAGGAGCTACAAGAGTGAGGAAAAGCTTTGCAGAGCCTACACAGGTAGCTGAATTTTTGTGAGCAGCAAATTCACACAGCGAGCACAAACCAGCTGCACACAGAAATTGTTTCCTGTGTACAGCAAATAACCACACGCATTTCTCATTGCCTTTGCAGAGGTGGCTAGAAGACTGCTTCTTTTGCCCTTTCTGGGGCCTTTTCTTCATGTCATCTGCACAGTTTAGATAAAATGAATGCACGGCTAAAGCAAGTATGACTTTTTTTTCTTTTCTGTTTGTTTTAAATCTTAATGTCCATAGCTCAGGGCATTCAAAGGAACTTCACAGGTAAATCAAACCCAAAGACAGAGATCAGACATGGGCAATGGCTGCTTCTGGTACACTGACGGTAGAGAGCAATTAGACAAACTAGGGTTGCATATTTTATTGAACAATTAAAAAGAAGACCCTAGAAGCTGCATTTAATCTCCAGTTTCAGTTATGACATTCCATGTATTTGATTTCAGAAATATTGATCTAAAACTGATCATCTGTTTTTAATAGCAGACAATGACTGTTATAGAACAGTGAGGAAAGTCATGTTTCTGCTAATGGCTAACATACTATACCTAAAATAGGAACTGCCTGCATTTATGCTAAGTGTAGGAAGTTTCTTATTGATATTTTCTGCCATTTTAGATACAAAGATAATCAGTCTTTCTTTCAATAAAATGGCAGTCTAATGTCCAGATCAATAACTGTGTCCCTCTCTGTTTGGAAGATAGAACAGATTCAACCTTTTGCTGATGTTTTGTTTACAGATATAGAAAATGCCATCCAAAAGAATTACATCTGCTGACTTCAACTGAATACAGATCAAAGAAGATCTAGCATTTGTTAACTGGGGATATGGGCTTGAAAAGAAAGAGAAATGTAAATGTTGGTTCAAGGCAGTAGAAGGCTCAGAAATTAATCAGTTAGCAGCAAGTAAATATCCTTCTTTTACTGGGGGCACTGGTGGCACAGTTCCCTGCTGCACTTTCCTGGGTTCTGTTACCTACCCAGAGTGAGGGATGGGACATGGATCCTTTTTGCGTGAACAACAGTCAATGTCCCCTGTCAATGCCCTAAGCATCTTCTACAAGCATTTGGATCATAGAAAACTGTGTTCTCCCCTTGTGCCTGCAGCACAGAAAAGAGATGTTGGAAATTATTTTTTCAGGTGCAAAATATGGGGGAATCCTTCTGTTCAGCAGCAGCTTGTCCATGGTAATGACCTCAGAGGGATATAGTGACTAATGTATTTTCACTAGGGATTAGCCCACGCTTTAATGTAGCAGTTGAGTTGCAAACTTTGCAGTGCTGGGATCTGGAATTTCTAGCTTTGCCTTTTTTCTGCCTTACACAGGCCACATGATTTATTAAGATTTGATGTAATTACATCTTTGACCCATGAAAATCTGCATGGATGATTTTAAAGCTGGCTGTGAATCATATCCTTGGTTATAAATCCTCATAGGATTGATATATGATGGAAGGGTGTAGTCTGACATAGCACAGCATGAGATTTGCCACTCTTACTCAAATTTAGTAAGTACTATTGCATTCAGAGACTGCTCACTGAAATCAGAGACAGATGATGAAACATGGTCCTTTCCAAAAAGCATTCCAGAAAGATGCATAAATACTGTAAGACATTGGAAAATAGATGGGTGTAGGCAATGCTCAAAGGTTGATGTTGTGTTCTGCCAAAGGACTGGATACATTAAGATAACATAAGAGAAGAGAGGTCTGTGCTATTATGAATTTAATTTCATTTTTATGGCACAGTTTTTCATACTGTACATGATAATCAAATGCAGCAGCTGGATTAAAAACATTTATGTCCTGTTTCCTATGGAGGGAAATCAATCCTTTCCTTTCCTTGATGTATTTCCTATGGAAGAAAATCAATTTAATGTATTTTCTTTTATGCGAGTTGGCTAGTGATTGTAGGAGGGGGAAAATGCTATGCTTTATGTGAGTGTAATGAAAGCAAATTCTTGTGGCTGGCAATTAAAATATTTAAATTTAGAATGAAAACAAATATATTTTCAAGAAGGAATACAGTTTCTGTGAGGTCTGAAATGAACTTCAGAGTGAGCCAAGACAGTCATGTGTCCGTTGCCAGCATTAATTCAAGGAGACTGCAAGGAAATGAGTTTTAGTGAAAGCCAAATTTGACAGGAGCCCAAATGCCAGTTCAGCCTCCTGAAGATATTCCCCTGGTTCTAACTAAGAGATGAGAATAAAATCCAGTCTCACTGATAAGCATCCAGAATATCTTCATAAAAGAAGATGCTGCGGTCCCTGTAGTGTGATTGCCTCCTTTTCTTTTCCCCCAAAGAATGGATGATTGAAAACAGGGAGATAACTCACTGTGATCCAGTTCAAGGCAAGAAGAGGGGATCACGCAGCAATGAAAAAATGTAATACAAAATAAAAGGAGCCTGATCAAAGCTATCTTGATCTGTGATGAAAACAGAAACTCTGCCCCATGCTGAATGAAATCATGGCAGCTGCGTCCTCTCTCTCTTACCCTATGCCGGCGAGTGTCCAGCTCTGGGTGTGAACATAAACAAGAAGCTGCAGTGAGGTGCCTTCCTCTGGGGGACACTTAGCATAGTAAACTGTTTCATTCCTCAGCAAATTGCTTAGAAATAATACGGTCAATGGATCATAAACTGCAAAAGGAAATTTGTACCTATGATGATTTAATAAACAGAGCAGCAGAGGGTAGAGACAGGCGACTTCTGTGAGCAACCATTTCTTTCATTGGAAACTGTTTTGAAACACAGACTTTCTGTTGAGAAACTATGTTTCTTCAGGAAAAGTTTACCAGGACAAATTCCAGCATTCTGCACCAACCAAAAAAAGGGCCTTATGAGTATGTTCCTTTAAGCAAAAGCAGACACACTCTTTTTATCTGTGTTATTGGCATCACTGATTTTTCAGGCATTCAGAGCCACATTGCTGCTTTTCTCCACTGGTAATTATTCAGTTTTAAACAGCAAAGTATTATTTATGTAGTGAGGTAATGTTCTTTAAAGTAGTTCTCATAAAATAGCATTACATTTTCTAGGTTAACATCTTTTAATTTCTTTGTAGCAAAACTGCTGAGCTTGTGAGTAAACATTTAAAACATTTCTTTGCAAATCCACAAATCAAGATACATTCTGCCTGGCAGCACCTCATTTGTAAAGATGTCAGTCAGATCTTGTCTTCAGCAGCATCTGTCTTATAAAGTTGTAATTTTGTGGAGGTTTTAGTCAAGACAAGAAGATGCACTACCAAGTAGAGCTTGGAATTTGCATGCAGCATATGGATGGGGTTATAATGATATCAGGAGTGCTCAGCATTCCTGACTGGGGTGTGTTAACACCTCCTGTTAAGGCACAGTCACAGGTTTCCATTTCCACTCTCCTCCCCACCCCATCCCAGATCTGAGGCCAGCCTTAGGTGGGCAGGGACAGGGGATGAGGGCACCCAGAGGAGTCTCACTTCCGGACAGGTCACACCTCACAGTTTGTCTCCAGAAGGTCTCTCCCAGGCTTGTGCTCTGTAACCACTGCTTTCCGCTTCTCAGGGTGAAGCTTCAGATATCTCCGCTGTAGTGCTTCCCAGGGAGCTGTGCTGGCCTTTGAGTGTCTGCTGCATGCTGCTTGCTCCAAGTGCATTGATGATACACTGCCCTCATCAGCTTAAATCTAAAATACCAGCGTGACAGTCAGGAAGACTCAATAGTCTTTGGCTCAAAGTTCACAAAAGAAAATAGCACTTATGGTGCTTTATAAGTGTTGGGGCAGTATTTAACCAGGAAACCTCTGTCTTCTGGGCCTATCCATTCTCTCAGCTGGAGAAGAACTACTGATGTTCATGTCTTCAAGTGCTGAAAAAGCCAACCAGCCTTTAAACAACCAGCTCTGAAAAAGCTTCAGAACTGAGGACGGGCAGTTCATAGGAGGTATTTAGAAGGTGTGATGTTCAGAGCTGACTTTTGCTTCTGCTTTGGGAAGTGTCTGCACTCTCCCCAGCATTGTGAGACCCAGGAGGAATCTGCTTTGCACCATCAGTAGCTGGAGTTAAGTCTTGTGACTGCAGTGACCTCTTCCCTCCCAGCCAAGTGAGAGTATGGACAATAACCAAAGCCTATCCATGACTTGATTTGTAAGAAAAAAGTTATTAAAAGAGATAGTATAGAAAAGAGGAGATTATGTGATTTCCTTTATATTGTTTCCCCTGTGACTTGATGCTTGTGCCTTCTGCAAAAAGCAGCCTGCAGGACACAAAGTCCCGTAGATTTTTATGGAGAGGAGTAAATGAAGAAAACACTTCACTATCCATGAATTTAGTGGCAAAATTTTACTGCTCTCCTTTCTCAGACCTAGAGCAGATTTTGTCCTCAGTGTTTCCACTGGAAGGCTTTATTTTATCTGGGACTAATGTTTTGTATGGTGTATAGGAAATAATGTCAACTTTTTTTTCTAGCTAGATTAAAAAAGGAGCTAACATTAAATAACTGTGTCAGGTCACATGGAAATTTTGGTTTATGTCAAGGTTATTGTTTCTCTATCGTGTTAAAATTAAATAACCTGCAGAATTCATGTTTTGGGAAAAAACTCATTCACACCTATCTTATTATTAATGACATTGTTCAGATCATTGATTTTACCTCCCATATGGTTAGCCAATGATTACAGAAAGGCCTTCAAAGAATGTATATTAATGACATCAATTATTGCAAATGATAAACTTTATGGATTGTCATGAATATCAAGTGACACCTAGGATATGAGCAACAACAGCATGTGACGTGTGAAGTTATATGAAGCGATTAAGGTCACGAAAATTTAGCTTAGTACCTCTTTTTTAAAAAAGGCTATTCAATTATAATAATGGTCAATTCTCAGCAGACAAAAAAAACATCCTTCATCTGGTTTCCTCCTGGGCATTTAGTAATGGAGCTCCCACCTGCTGTTTAACATTTTATCACATCATTACCAGCAAAAACAATTTGCACTGGCAGCACTAATTAAATAGACGCTTACACACATCACTTTTATAGGAATAGGTACCCTGAGTTCTGCATGCAACCATGTTTGCTATCAAATTACTCACTTGCAGTAAGATTTTTTAAAAGTCTAATTTTACGTGTTTTTCAAAAAGACCAGACCAAAAACCAGGGAACAGATGATAAGGCAGTGTGTGTTGCTGCACCATGGACCCATTGTGCTGGGCTATGTGTTATGCCTGTTTTTGTTGCATTTGGCCCTGACACATCACTGCTGCGGTGGCCTGGCTGTGCTTGGAGGAGCTCACCTTTCACAGTATGTGTGTGCAACATCATTGTATAGGACAGTCATGCTGCATTTTGCAACAGTGGTGGGGTGAGAATTAGTGCTCCTGGTTAATTATCCAATAACAAGCATTTATGCTATGGTCCTAGTCATCTGCCTTTGGAGCTGCCTTATGACGTCCCTGCAGTGGAGGCAGAAGATGATTTGGCTGCCTTAAGGCTAAGGGCTGAGTCGCTGCCCTCTTTGTTGGAGAGTGGTGGGGGTTGGGTTGCAAGAGGGCAGTCGTGTGGAACAGTGAGGTGGGCAAAGGGAGCTGCCACTTGTGGGAGCTGCTGGTTCCCTGGCGGCTGCTGCAGGCTTCTTTGCAGCAGTACAGGCTGCTTCCACTGGAGTGACCAGGATACCTGAGTTATCTTCACTGTGGCTTTGGATAGCCCACAGGTATTACGGTATTTCAGTGTAAAAAAAGAAGTTAAAGCTTCAGCTTTATTTAGCTGAGAAGATGAACCATAGGAGTTTTGTTCTTAGGAGGTTAATAAATGCTTATGAGCCCTGTGGATCTGTTTGATGCTCTGTTCCACTGTGGTTTCCCTTTGAAGTGAGAAATTTTTGATGAAAGTGATGTACTTTATGCTTGCAGCAGGATTTACATTGCGGTACGATGTGAAATGCCTTGGCCAAGGATATGGAGCTCATTGCACAAGTTCCTGCGGACAGACAGAATCAGGCTCTGTCCTGAGGAACTCCTAGGCTATGATTTTGTAACAGGATTTTGACTTACATGTCTGCTTATGGGGGACAAGAGGAGCAATAAATGAAATTGCGCAAAGACAAAATCCAAATAACTTCAGACTCCACTGAGGTTTAAATAAAGCCACTGTAACACACTTATTTTTCTTAGGGATATGTAATAACTTAGAAAAAGTATTATAGTGGACAAATATAGATTTTAAGCCTCAATCAGCACTGCACCGCCTCCTTTCCTGTGTAATGATGCTATGAATTTTCACTTCAGGCTGCCAACCAATGATTCATCTTCACATCATCTCTTGCAATTAAACTCTAGGTGAGCTCAATTTTAGAGCAAAACTCTGAAGTAGGGGTTATAAAGGAGATGGACCTCTTGAATTTTGTATTTGAATTCTGGTTGTCCCACTTATCTTTTTATGTTTATTTCAACCACAGACTCTTTTTTGTGCCCTGTCATCTAGTATATCATCTTGGATTCAAATTGACAGAAGTACCCAAGCCATCTCTACCTCCCTGTCTTTGACATTTTGGCACTGCCTCATTCTTCATCTGAACTTGGTCTGTGGCTAAAAATTGTAGTGTCATCCACAAAGGTGAAAAACAATTTGGTTCAAACAGATTTCCATCCCTTCAAGAATCAAAAGCATAATAGATGAAACCAGAGTGAGTTAGAGGGTTTGAGTGTTGCTTTGGGACATGTCAGATCCAAATTACCTGCTTCTTTATTAGAGTTAAAATAAAACACAAAAGATAAGCCAGGTGGAATCCAAATATCCATGCTGGCAGAAATCTTATGTCCTCTGATCTCTTCCCCTGAGCTTGTGCTGGCAGTTATTTAATACTTTTAGAAATGCTTTCTTTGGTGTGCATGCAGCAGTAAGTGAAATCTGGGTGTTCAAAGGTGTATGCTTTGACACAGCATGACAGTGCTCATGCAGAAAGTCATGAAGCAATTTAATGTTATTAGCTGCTAGCTGGCTGATTAGATTTACAAGAAATTTTCAAACCTTAAAACCCCAAATAATCACTTCTCACAAAAAAAGAATTTATTATGCCATTAACTTTGTTCCTAGCAGGTTTTCCGAAGTAAAATCACTAACTGGTATAAAACTTTCATTGCACATTTTAATTTATTTCTCTCTTCAGTTAGGAAATGTCTCAAAGACTTATTTTGGTGTTCTATGCTGTCATCACTTTTCATATGTAAAGAAACATATTTGTAGCTACTTATTCCATCCATTGTTATTTTGAAACATGTTTCACTTTCCTTTTTGTTCGTGGGAGGTCAGAGACAGGAAATATCAATGAAGAGTTGACTGAATGGGAAGTACGAGATGTTTTCTGCATAGCTGTGGCAATACAAAGAAGGAGGATGAATGTGAAGGTAAGACGGTAGTAATTCAGGCCATTTTAGTGCTAAGACTACACTGAAGGGGTGTCTGCATAGTCAGTGGAAACACAGAGGTGCTTCCAGCAGAATGATCTTTTTCCAGGGATAACATAGGGTCATCAGCAACTACATTTCTACTCAAAGTGCCCAAAGCTGGGTAAATTCTTGGTGCTTGATAGTGTTATGATGGTATATGCTCTTCTTAACTGATGCAGCTAAGGTCTTAGGTGCTGGAGCCTGAACGCCCACTGCCAGGAATTAAACAGTATAAATTTCCACTAGGGTAAAAATTTTCTTGTGTGGTGAGAAACCATTCTGTGAGAAGTCCACAGAGTGAAAATAAAGTACCAAGTTTGCTTGTTTACTGCTATGTGGATAACTATACAAGGGACCTGGGGAAAGGGTTTAAATACTTCAGAGTGAGACCAAATGATTTTTGACTTCAGCATAGGTTTAATATTCAGTAAGAGATATAGCAGTGGTGAATCAACTCCAGTGCAGAGGGGTTGCAAGCTATTGGAAGCCTAAATTTTCAATAAGGATGTGAAATTTCACTATCAAAAAAAGCAGGTTGTGATACTTACAGGAGTAATGTAAAAGCTTTTGATGGAGAACTACATAAACAGAGAGAGACCTGAGAGTGGTTTTTGGTTGTATAAATAATGAATATTTCCCAAGTTCTTAGTGAAGGGTTCTTATTTCCTCCAGTGTAAGGAGCATCTCTGTGGATAAAATGTCTCAGGTTTGTCAAACCATTTGTTGTTTGCAATATTACTCTAAGATTTCCATCCAGTTGTAAATAGTAGTTGATGTAAGAGAATACAAAAAGGATCTATGTTTAAACCACCTTCATAGCTCAGAAAATCTAATTGTGGAGTCAGCTTAATCTGAGCTTCAGGAATATAAAACCAGTGAAATACTGATTGCCTCCCAGTGGATTTGGCAAATGGGCATTTCACTCTATGTTATTCAGGCTGCCAAACCCTTCAGACTTTTTCCCCAGCCATCTGAGTTTCCCAGCCCTGGCACAACCGTCCCGGGTGTCACTCTGGTCCCAGGCACGCAGGTGTTCCAGTGAGTGTGGCTGTGGGTGGCGCGGTGGCCATGCATGGGACTGCTATGGTCAGAACAGTTGCATGACTCAGTCACATGGCACTATTTCTGCCTGAATGTTTCTGGTTTTCACTTTAGGCTCACTCATAATCCTAAAACACAGAGATGTATGGCCAGTCATGCACTTATTAGAGATGTTATATGCTCTGGTTTTCTTCTGATAAAGATATGATTTAGTGGGCTACAGGAACTGCTGTTGGAGCTAGGGACTTCTGCAAAGGGGCAAGTATCTCTGACAGCTGGTATTGTTAGACTTCAGCCTTGCTGAAGAGAGTTTATGGGATTGCTTTTGAAACTTACTGCATGGGTCAAATTCTGTCTGCTTTCTCTTTCATTCCTGTCAAAAACTGACTGACTGTGTTTTCCCTGCAGCTGATTGTCAGTACAAGATACCAAAATTGGAAGAGTACACTTTCATTATTTACGTGTCAGACAGAAGGATGTGTAGCAAAAGGATATGATGGGAAGTATTAAATCCTTTGAGCAAGATGCTTAGGAAAGCATTAAGGCAGCTGAGTGCACCATCTCTGCTAATGTCCCTACACCCACACTGCAGGCAGAGAGTGTTTGTAAGAGAGGATAATGCATGTGCGGACATGGTGTTAAAAAGTGACACATCCTCTAAACTGTCATGTCTCTCATCGCGGGATGGATTATATGTAAAATATTGCTTTACAGAGGATAGCATCGCACTGCATACCCAGTGTGCCCAGTCTGGGCCCATAATGCTCCACTGCTCCTCTGCTTTTGCTGCATTGGATCACATCCAGCAACGCCACTGCACAGGGTCACTCTTGCTGTTGGGCTGGCAGTACTGAGTGGGACATGGGAGAAGGAGGAGGAAAGGTAGAAACTGCAGCTTTTTCAGATAATGATCCTTCATTTTTGCATAATTTTCACTTTATGCATGTTAGTATAACATGAAATTCAAGCAAAGTGGTGGTTTAGGAGCTGTATAATAAATAGCCCTTGTGAAGAAAAAAATTGCCCAAAGCTACCTTCTGCAAAGGTACATCTGCAGCTGCTGCACTCAAATGATGCACAAACTGCACAGCAGGAGGCAACTGCAAATAGATTAAAGACCTCAAACTGCCCTGCTTGCAGGTTTGATTTCTGTCCTTTCTTTTGTCCTCCTGACAACAGAAATGAGTTGTGTGGACGGGTGGATAGATGATGGTGTACAGTTCCTGCATGTTGCATATGTAGCACGTAGGTATATCTGGGGTTTTCTGAATGGCCTCTTGGGATGTTGGAAATGTATCCAAATCTATCTGTACTATAGGTTGCAGCGTGAGCGTATTTCTGGAGCCCAAGCCCAGAAGACCTCACTTTTGTACCCATGCCTGGTGGTACTGCATGCTGGAGAAGAATTGAGATGCTGGCATGTATTCACACCTTTGCTACAGCCAAATCGCATTTTTTTGAGGGGACAGACACAGAGCATTATGAGATGCCTGTGCACTGCAGCATGCCAGGTGCAGCTTTGTCTCCTCCTCTGACGTGTTCTTAAGGTTGCTTTTATAAGCGGATGAATTCTGAGTAGGTCTCAGTTGTCAAAAAGAAAAAAATAAAGTGAACAAGAAAAGCATGACATTGAAGAGTGTGCCACTCATGGCATCCAGGAGTTATCTGGAAATTAATGGAAAATTATTTCCCACTTAGCCCACACAGACATCCGAATCTGGGTACTGTCAGCTGCTGCAGTGTTTTACATGACAGCATGTGCAGAAGAAAATCTTCCTGTTAGTTTATTTATTTTTTTATACAGTTGCACAATTAACAGTTTCAGCACTGAACTCGCAGTTCATGAATATAAATGTTTAATGTGCAAACATGCAAATACTATGAATTCACTGAAAGTTAATATGATAACATGGTAGGAGCAATACATTTATTCTTTAGCAAGAATGAACACAATTTCCTCTCATCATGAGAGCTGTTTTTACTATCGTTAATCCTTTTTTAAAGATGA
The DNA here is from genome assembly GCF_028554395.1 of Pezoporus wallicus. Taxonomy (NCBI): domain Eukaryota; kingdom Metazoa; phylum Chordata; class Aves; order Psittaciformes; family Psittacidae; genus Pezoporus; species Pezoporus wallicus. The sequence continues at coordinate 57,390 of NW_026641658.1, forward strand.
AATATTGACAACACTGTTATATTACTTGCTATAAAAATAAGTGAATATTGATTAATGCGGGTGACTTAATTTAAACTGAATTGTTGTGTCATGCCATTTAGATTTCTTCTGAATTATTTTTAAAGCAAGAGAAACTTCAGTGTTACACAAATATATGGCTATTTACATTTACTTTAAATTATTTTTTGCAGCTGTCTTCTTCAAGTTTTCTTCATCTGCATGCAGGAACCTTTGAGCCTCCCATACTGTAGCTGTTGCGCAGCTAAACTTGTCCTTAGTGTAGCAGTCAAAAATGTCACTATAAGTATTCTTCTTTTCTTTCTATATGCGTCCAAATTTTAATCATTGCATTAACCTTGGCCAGACACTATGGGGCTTTCTGTGCGTAGGGAGGTAAATGTTTTGTTAAATTTTAAAACATTCATTGTTTTGGTGTGTTCAAAGAATTTAAAAATTTTCATCTGCAACGCCTGTGTTAAAGTCATTATAATGTGATTCTCTCAATGGCTTCTTCATATGTGTTTATGTAAATGAAAAAGTTCTCCATGCCATTTCTTAACATTTTCCTGTCTCTTCACATACATATGAAAGAAAATAGCATGCTATTTCATTTAAAGAAAGAAATATTCTAAAGTATAGAGTCTGTGAATGTAGTGTGAACCATTGTTTTGTTCGTGTTGTTTTGAATAAGTCCTTTGTGGTCATACTTGAAAAAGAGCATAAAAATGATGCAATATTTATTAGATCTTTTTGGAAAACTGTTATAAATACAACCACTGGGGAGAAAGTTCTGGCTATCTGCCAAAGATTAGAAGGGATGCTGTAGGAAATGTAGAATTTCTCCAATTCTAGGGCAAAACTGGCAAGAATGAGAGTATTATCTGAATAAGAAATCTTAGTGTTGCTGTGTGATAGTCACAGACAGTGTCATGATGTTCTGCAAATCTGCCGTGACAATGACTTACTACTTTTTTGGTTACATTTTCCACATCCCATATCAGCTAAGGAGTATAATCACGTACTAAGTCTGGTTTTATTCAAGATATTCCTGAGAATGCTTATCTTTCAGAGTCTTCAGTGGGGCTCTGCATATATTCAAAGACAAGCACATACGTAAGTGCTTTCCCAAAGTTTTTTGTTTTTTTTTTTCCTGAATCATAACAATGCAGAGAAACTGGAGAAGGATATGACACCCTGCTATCTGCTTCTGCTCGATCACATCTTTTTTGATCTACACTTTTTTGTCTGTACTTTTTAATGGACTGTTTTCCAAATACACCAGTGAAATGTCACTTGCCACCTCTGAGGAATGGTATGGGTTGGCACTTCAGGGAGAGCAATATTGCAGGAAACAGGAGGTCTGAGTGCTCCTGTGTAGCTATACCCTGGAGGCATTGTGTGGCTCAGTGTAACCCAGTTCCCTACACCTTTGATTCCTTTCCAGTAACGCCAGTAAATAATAACAGAGCTTTTGCTGGGGGAAAGAATCATTCCTGTATGGGTAAGTTCACATTAGATTTGAGTGGGATGATTGCAAACTTGAAAATTAGACTGGGGAGAACAAAGCAGAAGCCGTAAGCTTATTAGATTCACAGAGGCAATTTTACATGAGTTTTCTCAGCTCCCTGTGAGAAGAAATATTTTCAAAATGGGTTTGGTTGCTAATCTGATTATGAAAGCTCGGAAGTTAAATTGAAACATGAAATAAATGAAGGCTTTTGGAGTTATGAATTAATTAGAAAACTAATTAGAACAGATAAAAGAAATGCAAGTCAGTGAATTGTTTTTCTTATCTCAGAGTAAGAAATTTAAGTTGAAAAGATGATATTAAACAAAGCCCACAAACAACTGGAAACCATGTTAGCAGAAAGATAAGTACTAATGTGTTATTTTTGCATCATGATACAGCTTTTCAAAAATTATTTCTGAAGAAGGAACAGGAGTTCACAGGAGCAGATGGCTCCAGGTTCTGGGACAACTGGAAGAGAAATGCTGAATGGAGACTGAGTAGATGGAGAGAGAGATCGGGTTGGTGAATCTCACCAAGTGCTGCACTGCTGTCTGTTAAAGGAGTGCCTGTGGGCTGCCTGTGCTCTCAGGCACTGGGATTTCAGAGCAGGAGCACTTCAGTGCGCATTGTGTGGTCCTGACCCTCATCTGGGTGGTCCTGGGCCATCCCTGCTTGCACAGGATGCTGCAGGCACTCCAGCTGCCTCTTGCGCCAAGAGGAACTGGGGAATGTTGTCAAAGTCACTAGGTTTGAAAAGTTGCCTTAAGACTTTTTGTCTTGGAGCAAGTTGTAACAGAATGTACCATAATTGCCTGAACCATCTGTGCATAACACCTTTTGTATGAAAATGTTATTGGGCTGTTTCATATATGGTAACACTGAATATAAACTGCAATGAATGATGAAATATCCGTGCGCTCTCAGGAGAAATCAGAGATAACTGCTAGAAATCATATAACAAGCTGACTCCTCTCAAGGAACAGCCAGGATACAGCACACTGAAACCTTGGAGGGACCCATGGTCACTGAATCTTCCATGCTGCTGCTGACCCTGTTAGAATTGATAATAAATTATCAGGGAGGGTCACATGTGAGCACCACAGGATGGGGCACCAATGGGCACAGAGAGGCCCTGAAGACCATCCCTGGCATAGTGCTGGCAGCCATGCTGTGACACCCCACCTTGGGGTGCCCACCAGCTTGAAAAGTCCACGAGTGCCTCTCAGGCCCTACAGGCGCACCATATTTATGCTGCTTTAGAGAGGTTACTAAATCCCTTAATAATGGTCCCTTAACATTCAAGAATTGCCACTGCACTACATTTTAAATCCAGAATGAGCTTTAAGCCCAAATGGTCTAACCAGTGAAAAAGAAGCCCTGCTCTGAAAAGCTGGAAGCAGGGCAAGTACTAAGGAAGTTTAAAGTGATCATTAACATTAATATATTTCTCTCATCACCCACCTGAACGTGAAAAAGAGAACCATAGAGGTGATGCATAATATTCATATTGTTTAATGTGTTACAGGAAAGTGTTCAGACACTGCAGAGAACAGACAAATAAAAGGACTTGTACAGGAGGGTAAATGAATATGTCCCTGTAATGTGTTGCAGCATTGGGTGATCACTCAGCCTGGAAGACAGAGGCTGCATGACAGCTACCCATTTCTTATTTATTGAATTACCCGTCTAGTAGCTTGCATTTCCTTGTTGAATTATATGCTAGCAAGCAAATTTAGGAAAAAAAAAAAAAGAAAAATAATTTTCTGAAATAGTTTCTCTCTAAGATCACAGTGAACAGCTTACAAACAACATATTCAAGGAATTATGAAGAGCCCATAGATTATAGCTTCTAACAAGAGAAATTTTTGTAGTGGTTTCTGCAAACAGATAACCTGATTGTACGATGCAACACTCATTTAAAAATGATTTAAGCCCAGGCCAGAAACTATGATTAGGGTGAAAACTGGATGCTTAAATAGCTTTGAGAACTGGCACTTCAGCCTTTCAGCTAAGCTTGTGCATGTAGCTAACCAAGAGCTGGGCTGGTACTTACCAGAATACAAACACATTTCTGCTGCAGGTTACCTGTGCAGAAGGGCAAATGCCACTTTCATCATGTGGATATTGCCAGAGAAGTGACAGAAACAGTCTGCTAATTCTTGTGAGAAAGTTTCCATTTGTTAATTATTTTTCTCAGTATTTGCCTGAACCTGCTGCATCTTGTCTACCCTTGCATGAATAGCACTGACCAGAGGGAAGGGACTCCTCCAATGATAGTAGAGAGTTAATAAGGTTTTTTTGTCTAGCTGTGAGAAATAGCATGAATCCCTTGTTTTGTGAAGGGAAATGGAAAAAGTCTACTTATAGACTACTTATATCCCTGAAGCAGAAGATCATGGAGAAAAACTCCTTCTTGCAGAGCTTTTATAAAATGGTGTTATTACATTACAGAGCCTTATGAAGCAGTCTACCTCTGTGACCATAGAATCATGGAATAGTTAGGGTTGGATCTAGGAGTTTTAAGAAACCTGACAAACTCAGAGGAAAAATGTGAAAAGAAAAATTACTATAAGCCTGAGAAGCTGAATCTTGGCTTAACTGACAAAAAGTGCCAGGGAATAAAGAACGTGGTTCAATAATTGATCTCACATTTTAATATTTTGGTCCTAGTAAGATATTGCAGAAACTGAAGAGAGTGTAATATGCTTTTTAAACCCTCTGTTTCTTTGAAGTTTACGATAGGTTGATAGTTATTGTTCAAAACATTTTTTCATCATTACAATCAATAGAAAGTAACACAGCTTCATTTTTTGTGTGTGTTTAATGGACGCAGGAAGAATTCAGGTAATAGCAAAGCAATAAGTTATGCATCATGTCTAAATGAAGTAAATCCCATGACTCAACAAAGATATTGCAGAAAAATGTGATCAGAAACTATCTAGATCAGTAGGAACAGTAATGACAGTCAATGTCAATTTTTCAACAATAAAAGTTCTGTTCAAGTTAAGCTTGCTTATGTTTTGTAGAATTCAAACACTGTGCAAATTGATTTGATCAAACTGCTGTGGTTTAACCCCAGCCAGCAACTCAGTACCACACAGTCACTGTGTGGAGAAGAGTCAAAAAAGGGTAGATCTAAAACCCATGGTGTTGAAATAAGAACTCTTTAATAACTGAAATAAAGTATAATAATAATCATAGTAATGAACAGGGAGACAACAAAAAGAGAAAAAGCAATAAAACCCAAGAAAGAGAAGTGATGCATAACACAATTGCTCACTGTGTGCTGACTGAGACCCAGCCCATCCCCAAGCAGTGATCAGTCCCTCCTAGCTGACTCTCCCCCAGTTTCATGACATGCTGTGGTATGGAATATCACTTTGGTGATCAGCTGTCCTGGCTCTGCTCCCTCCTGGCTTCTTGTGCCCCTCTTCACTGGTAGAGTATGAGAGACTGAAAAGTCCTTGACTTAGGATAAGCACTACTTAGCACCAACTAAAATGGTGAATTATCAGAATTATTCTCAGACTAAAGCCAAAGCACAGCACTGTACCAGCTACTAAGAAAAACCCAACTATTTCAGCTGAAACCAGGAGACAAGCAAAATGGGAAAAAGGAGTATTTCACTTCTGAGTTTACAGTTTTAGTTCATGCAAATCAGCCTTTTCTGATCATAATCTGCACAATAAATTCATCACTGATGAAACTTCAAGCTCAAAAACATGTAGAAACACAGTATAGGGATTAGTCAGGTTTTTCTCAAACGCTAATCTCCAAAAGGATTTTTTACATTGCATTCACTTATTTTTGGTTTTTAAAGTTAAAATACTGAAATAGCAAAAGAAAGAGCATTTTTCTTAGATTTAGAGCTATTGCCTCAAGAACTGTTTTTTCACTGGCTATGGACTAGCTTATTTTATAACTCTTCTAGAGTATTTATACCATCTGGGTGACTGAGACATGTGACTGGAGTTATATGTGGTATTTTTAACAAGTATTATCAAAAATATTTAGTCCTTTTTCTTTTGAACAAATTTATTGCCAGCAAGGCTAGGTGTGTTTTCTGATGAGGAGTAAAATGAAAACAGCTCTGCCCAGAGCCTCTGATTTGCCTTCCTGTCTGACACTGCTGTATTTATACCAGAGATAGAATAATATTAAAGAAGCCTTAGAATACTGTGCTGAGTAGGGCAATAATGCTACAGCCACAAATACAGTTTGGAAATAGTCTCAAATGCAACTAGGGATAATATAAATTACCTCTGTGTCCTGAAAGAGTTCATGAGTGTGTCTGGAAGAGCAGTATTGCTATATTATGGGAGCAATGCTGTATTAGGGGATACAGTCTTGCTGTATTAGAGGCATTGTGCAACACCAGCAAAGACACTGGGCAGCTTGGGTGTACTCGAGCTCAGAGAAGTGCCTTTGGTTGCCTTGTCTGAGCATGTGAGAAGAAACCAGGGCATGCACATGCTACACAAGCTCCTGCTCTGCAGAAGCACCACATCAGATTCACAGCTGAAGGTCCAGGGTCCTGCTATAGGGCTACCTGAATGCTGGATGTATAATTAGCCAGAGTGCAAGCTTCAAGGCTTGATGAGTTTGTGCTGAGCAGGATGAGCAAATCCTTGCTGCACACAGGTTCCTGCAGGTAGGAATTAAACTGTGCTGCAGTGGTGCCTCTCCCACGCCATGACTAGTGTGGGGGAAAGTACCTGCAGAACAGCTAACCTGCATGCAGCACAATTCATGCAGCATAACGATGCTTCAAGCTGTATTTTGTTTAAAACAACATTTTAATTTTTCTCATTAATTTTAAATATTTAATATATAACTATATTCTGCTTTTTTTAATATGAACATGGAGACTTGTCACCATTTTACATGGAGATAGAAAAGGAGAAGGAAACTGCCTTTGAACCACTAGACTGTCACCTGCCATTTACACAGGCTTAACGCATGATAAGATACAACCTTTGGATATACAGTTTTGTGAAAGGGGTGCTGCATCGATTCAGGCAAGCAATTTCAAATTGATTTTTTGAGACTGTAAAATTATAATCCAAGAGATGGCCTTATTCAACCCTCATTTCATAGCTCATTATGCCTAATGTGCATATGTGTGTACATATAAACACAAACTGTGTTTGAATAAACATGCTATAAATCCATGCTAAATTTGCTTAGTATCAAAATAGCCAGAATAATAGTAAACTCAGCAATTTTCATTCACTTACTGGATTTAATGCAATACCAAAAGACAGAAACAAATATTAATTGGATAGCAAACACGTTTCAAGTCTCTATGCTAAACTGCCACAAGCAGATAGCAAGCATTAAATGTTATGCTCATTTGTGTTTCTGCATCACACCCCAGCCTTTTAACTCTTAATCACTCTAGGCTTTTTAGAAGTTTTTCAGAAATAGGTTTCTGATTACTATGCAAGGATAAAATGCAATAGATATGCACTGTTCTGGAGTGATTGACAAGCCAGATAATCTACCTCTCATAAAACTTTCAGAATCCAAATGATCTTTTTCTGAAGCATAATTTAGCTAATCAGCACGTGCCACCCTGGTAAGCAATGAATTTAATCACTTGTATTACAGATGATACTAACAAAACCTGTACTGGTTAATAAAACAAAATGGTTTTCTTACCTTTAAAAAGCAGAATGACTGGTAGTTAACAACTGCTTTACGGAAAGTGCTGTATAATGCATATGAATAAAATAGGACTCAGTTTAGGAGGCTGTTGCCAACTTGAGAAGTGGTGATATTAGAGAAACAATATCTCCAAAGTGAAGAGCATTTTGTACAGTCACATTTACTTTTCTTTCTGATAATTCTATGCAATAGAGTACTGTGATGGATAGGGACATGGGGCCTTTCCTATGCTTATGTTATGTGTGTTATGTTCATTAAGTAATTTGAGAAAAGATGTCATACAACTAAGATAAAAATACTGCAAATAGCTAGTATTTAGTCTGATATTTGTCTCATGCCTTTTGCAGTTTACATTAGTGAGTGAGTAAAAATATCAGGACTATTAAACTCAGCATGAACCTGCAGTATGCACTTGCAGACCAGAAAGGCAACTGCATACTGGGCTGCATCAAAAGCAACATGAGCAGCAAGTTGAGGAAGGTGATTCTCTCCCTCTCCTCTTGTGAGACCCCCACCTGCAGTTCTGGGACCCCCAGCATAAGAAGGATGTAGACCTGTTGGAATGAGTCCAGAAGAGGCCAGGAAGATGATCAGAGAGCTGAAGCACCTCTACCATGAAGACAGGCTCAAAGAGCTGGTTTCATTCATCCTGCAGAAGTGAAGGCTCTGGGGAACCTTAGAGCAGCTTCCAGTACCTATAAGGGCTGACAAGAAATCTAGAGAGGGACTTTTTGCAAGGGCCTGTAGGGATAGGACAACTTGGAATGGCTTTAAACTGAAAGAGGGTAGATTTAGGTTAGATATTAGGAAGAAATTCTTTCCTGTGAGGGTGGTGAGACACATCAATGTAATAAAATACCTGTCAAAGAGTACTATGTGTGGTCCTAAGTTCAGAACAGTGCTCCTGAAAATCCTTGCTCAACTGTTGCCTTGCAGTGGTGGCATCTATACTGCATGCAACCTTTCTCCTGGTTAGCTACACTGAATTCATCAGGAAATGTCATTAACAATCATAGAATGATAGAATACTAGAATCATAGAATGGTCTGGGTTAGAAGGGGTCTTTAAAGGTCACCTAGTACAACACCCTTGCAACGAGCAGTGACATCTTCAACTAGATGAGGTTGCTCAGAACCACATCCAGCCTGCCTTTATACTCTATTTAAATGTTTAGAAAGTGTGAAAATGAGCAACCTCATGAGGTCTGTGCTCCTTTCCCAAGTGCTTTAAAAGCTACCCAGACATGTGAGAAGACCTGGAGTCTGAAATGGGTCAGGGGGAGGGTGCTGTATGAGTACAGCCACCCGTGGGGGGCCTGGGGTAAAATGTACTGTGTGCTTTTTACCAGAAATCCCTCTGGAAAGCAAAAAAAATCCTGTGGTAAATAAAAGCTGACATGTTGCAAGATAGGAATTAATTTCTACAGACCGGCTTTTTTTTTTTTTTCTGCATAGCTGTTTTGTTGGAAACTTTATGACCAGCTGCAACAGTAATCCTTTAGCCTGTTCAGATGAGGTGCAAGGTGCACTCAAAGGGAAATATATTTTCAAAATATATATATATATCAATATATATTTTCAAAAGCATATGCCAACCCTGTAAGTGGAGGGGTAAGTATTGTACAGATGGACCTGACAGCATCTTTCTAAGAGGAGGTCATCCATGCTGCTGTGATGTTTGGTAGTCTTTCTAATTACGGATGTTTCTGACAACAGCAACAGTTGTAGCTGGATTCTTCTCTGGAAATAAAACTGTATTAAGCAGTATGCAGAATTAAGCAGCTGATCACTTTGCAAATCACCACCTTTTTGTCATCTAGTTTGGGTATAATATTTGATAACAGGGTAAATGATTCATGCTTACTTTTCATTACTGAAGTTTTGGTACTGAATTTTGAGTCTGAATGTCCCCAGCATGACTGTGATTAAGTACCTAATTCCTGAACATCTCACAGGCTCAGCCCATTTCCAGTGCTTGTGAGTCCTTCTTCAAGGATGCAGGCACTAAGGGAAAATGCAATAATAAAGGACTTGTTTCTGCTGGTTTATTTTACATCCATCCTTTTGTTGGCCTTTTGAAATGTAGTATTATGCCAGAACTTAATTGCAGTGCTCTTAATTGCACGCAGAGCCATAAACACTGAGTTAATATATTGCATTTGAATGTGTGTGCATAAATGTCAATCACGGATTACTTAGCTACCTTTTTAGATATTAAATTTGTGAATATTTCTTAGGAAAGAAACCTTTGACAATATGAAGTCTTTCAAGCTACAGTGAGAATTGAGCCATGCAGAGAGCTTCCCCCACAGGAAAAAAATGGCTTGGAAAAGTTTAGCACATCAGTCACTGACAGATCATCTCTGGGTAAGATTCAAATACATATACCTGTCAAAATCAATAAGGAATATTTTCATGGGTTAGCAGTAATATTTTAAGAATGCTGACAGAAATAATTTCACAGAGGTGTGCTGAGCTACTCCAAATCATGGCTAGATCTAAATATAGCATTCGTAGATGTTTGCTTCTCCTGCAATTTTTACTTCTGTCATCTTTGTAATGTGTTAGTGTCATTCATTCAACGTGTTCATCTGATCATTGTGTTTTCAAATGTAACAGCGGTGTTGTACGTTGCGCTGCTCAAATCTGGTTGAGTTTCTAGAGAGCTGGTGTCCACATCCCGGGTACCAAACTCAATGTGCAATGCACAGGGCTGAGGGAAATTTGCTTCATCCTGTAGGTGTTGTAGGATTTTAAAAATTCATTTTTACCAGGCATGAACCACGATGGGATGGGAAAACTTTTTCGGTCAGAATTGTCTTTTACTGGTAAATTATTTTTTTTAATTGAAGGAAATTTTTTGAGATTTTTGTGTGTGAGCGAAGTGTGTGCAATCTGTTTATTTTGGTTCGAATCTAGAACTGAAATATAAAACATTGAAAATAAAAACTTTTAATCCAAGACCTGGAATATTTTTATGTAGAAATTTTTGGAAGGGGCAGCACCACCAGTAACTGTCTGTTACTAGTTATTTTAGCACAGGTTGGTATTCAGTGGGTGCTGCTGCTCTTGACAGCAATTGCCTCTGTGCTGGCCTCTGTGCTGGCCTCTGGCTGGCTGGCAGTCTGCCTTCCTGGGCTCCCCATAAAGCAACTGCCTTGCTGCAACAGCAATTTGTTAGGGGTTCCCCTCCATTCTGGACCAGAAAGCGACCAGGTGTATAGTGAGCTCTCTGCTCAACTGTCGTCTTTCAGCAGTGATCTTTTTTAGGGAGGTGTCTTCTAAATTATACATTATACACAGCTTTAACGACTTGTGTTTATAAAGATCACAATATTTATGCATCTGGCTTTTCTCAAAACGAAGTATCTCTTGGGATGGAATCAAATGCATTCTATTTCAAGTAATTTTTCAGAGAATTTCTATTTTTCATGCAGAAGAGGGAGGCATTTTAATAGTCTTCCAATGAATTCAGACCGTTCCCATCAAATATGGAGCTAAACCAGTACGGCAAATCCCTGCTCTCAAATTTCTCAGACATTCTCAAATATTTGTTCACAATTCACTTTGATAGTTTTCATGGCTTATTTTGGAGCATTCAAATTTTGTCTGGGAAGTGAATTCTAAAGTTGAAACTAAGAAACAAGATTTGATATTTGTGTATGCACATATTCTTAACTGTAAATCCTTATGCTTTTCTAATATGGGAGCAGAAATACAGAAAGGGAGCCAAAATACACCCAGTTTTAAATTTCTTATTCATGGGAATTCATACTTCTAAAGCTGGTCTAGAACATGTAGTGAATGTAGTAAAATATATAAGTAAGTAAAGCAGACATAAATAGAAGAGAGTTTTTTCTCAGGTTCATCATAATAAAATTCATTTATTTATCTGACTATATAGTTTGCCAAGCAAAATCAGAGTTTATACAGCATCTTTAAAGCAACTGTTTGCTAAGTATTGGCATCTCCTGTATGATCAGATATGGCCTGGGCTTCGGAGGAAGAGAAATCATTCTTGCAGTCATAGGAAGCTGACAAGATGTCCACATGTAAAGGTCAGCTGAAATATTTAAATAATTAATTGATCTATGTTCCAAGGAGTATATTTATGGTGCAGGTTAGGAGAGAATTAGAGGCATGTGCAGCTGATGGGAGGCATCACAGTGCTCTGCCTGCAGCCATCTGAGGCTTGTAAACCATGCAGTAAAAGGATGCTGCAATATGCACCTGGTGGGTCAAATCCAGAAGGCACACCCATGATTTGAACACACCATCCCTCACATCCCTGCCTGGTGCCTTACAAAATGTCCCAAAGCAAAAACCAGCTGTGCTGGGGCAGTGCCGGAGTGACAGCACAGGATGGTGAAGCTCTAAATGTGGGAATAATTTAGCATATAGATTAGATAATTTTGTTGAAACAGAATGGCAGTGCCAAGAAAGCTGCTAGCCTTTTGGATGGTTCCGAGACTTTCTTTTCTGACAGAAGTCCCGTGGTACTTAGCTGCAGGGAATTATTATGGTGTTTGGAGAAAGGGGATTTTGACAAACACATCAATTATGCTTCATTTTGTAAGCAATTTTAGGAGCATAATAGGGATCAGAGATGAGAGTAAGTCTTGTTCCATGATATGTTTAGTATGGTGCGGCAAAAATATTTTCCTCTTTCCCTGCCCTCTCCTTAGTTAAAACAAAAATGCCTCATTAAAATCCAGTAAGAGACACTGAATTTTTTATGCACCCATGGATTTGCCATTGCTTTCTGATTTCCTTAGGAGAGCTCAGACACCCTGTAATGATTCAAATCTGTTCTTTTTGTAACTCTTTTTTCTTCAGTTAAATTAAAACAGGGGGGAATTAGCCCCTTTGTTACTTCCCTTCCAAAGCTGGTTGGAAGTGTTGTACGTGTGGAAAATGAGGTTTTGAATGGAAGGAGAATGACTCACATTAATTTAAACCCCAAACTAGAGAGATAGTTGCATATACTATAACTTCTGATATAATGAGGAGCTAGTCGTAAGTGGTTACATAAATTTTAGAGTTCAAATGATTGTTTTACATGTTTAGGGTTAAACCCTATCCTGGCTGGAACAGAAAATGCAGAGGCATCCTGCCCCTTTGGCAGTGATACTGCTGCTGGCCAGACTAAAATTTATTGGAATGAGTTCAGGGATTTGCTGAGGAACATTTTGTTGTTTACTCCTCTCGGCTCACTTATCCAGCCAGTCTTGCTGGTTTTTGGCCAATGTGGTGTTTATTCCTTACTCTTTAGAGTTTCTTAGGCTTTGTGCTCAGATTTACCCTCTGAAAGTCAAAAAGCTTTCCTTATTATTTTCTCCCCTCCCCCTTCTTTTTGACAAAAGGTTATCTCTTAAAAAAAAAAAAAACAACAAAACAAACAAAACCCAAAATGTCTAATGTGGAATAGCAGTATTTGTTGTAAATACCTTTCTAGATGAACTGCAGAAGAGATCTTGTTCAGTGGAGAAGGTATAGGTTGGAAGGCACCTTAAAGTTCATCTAAATCCTGTTCCTCATTCAATTAGACTTACTGCATTGATTTAAATTACTGTGGTAGACTTAATTAGCAATAGCTTAAGGAAAAAAAACATTATGCTTAGTATCAGCAAGCCTATATTCCAAATGCCTTGCAAAAACATATAGGTGGCTAAACCATCATATGGTGATGAATCATGGAGATGGCTGGCAAAATCATGGCAATGCTGCCTGCTGGTATTTATTTTGAAGTGCTATATACATTGGAGTCTCATTTCATCTTCACACAAATCAGTCTTGCCAGTACTGATGAACAAAGCCTTTTTTCAAATTTAATGTTTTTTTGAATGCTTATACTTAGATCTTATCAGACTCCAAGTTCTTAAAATAAAACAACAAAGCAGCATCTCTCCTCAAGCCAAAGCCTGGTGTTTTTTATGTATCAGAGTAATTTTGTTTTAAAAGCAGAGCTGAAATTTGAAATGTCTTAGAAGAGGGGCAGTTTCTTTTATGGTCTTTACAAAGCTTAGTGTAACAGCAGCTCTGATATTTTCTTAGATCTTACTTATAAGAAGTATTTCAGTGCTGTTTACTAACTTATCCTGTCTTCAGTTTTGGCTATTCTTATTAGTGGCAGATACCTCAGGGAACGAAACAACTAAAAATGTTTCAGTAACTTAGACGGGCATGTTCCCATCATTTGGCATTTAACCTTCTACTGACATAAGAAGGTATTTTGCTTTTAGATGATGGAGATGTTAGCGTGACAGCTCTTCCAAGACAAAACTGATGGGCTGCTGCTGTTGCATGATTTTTTTTCCATAATAGAAAGATTCAGTTCAAGTAAGTGTGTCCTGCATGAAATCACCCAGCTCAGCTGGGTGTTAAGGTGAGGACTCAATAGTTTTTCTAGTCAGGGACATCATGATGCCATGTATGCCCTGTTTCCTTCTGAACAGGGTCTCCTTTCTCCTGCAGTACCATGATGGGTGCCTTCAACCTCCTGGACCAGTGCAATGCCGAGCTGAGTGCCAGTCACTGGCACCTGTGCTCAGGAGGAGTCCCCAACCTCAGGAGCTCATTACTTTTTTTTCCAGCCTTTTCTAGAATCTGGAGTAAATGACAAATCTGTATTCTTTTTTCTGTTTCTGGATTTTGTTTTCAGGAAGTGGGATGGCAGCCTTGACAACCAAGGATGTGATAGATATACCAGTTTGTTTGACTGAGTTGGGAAGTTCCTTGGAACTAATGAGTTGTGTCACCATGATCAAAAATGTGCAACACCCTGAGCTATGATAGGAATGCTCTTATACAGTCAAATGCTAAACAGATACAGATATTCACCTCAGACATTTCTGTTGCAATTTGTTATAAGCTAAATTATTTTTTCTTGCTTCTTTTTTTCTTGGAAATTCTCTTATGAAATTAAATAGTCTGAGAGGAATAGCCATTAAATGCTCATTCCTTATATTAATTAAGTGGTTTAAAATCTGTCTTTGAACACTTCCCTAATTAATTGTGTAAAGCTAAATACAAAGTTAACACGGAAGGAAAGAGTATTACAACAGGGAAGTGCTTTACAATAAACTAGCAAGATATCTACCAAATCCACGGGACCTGATGAAATCCATCTGCAGGTCCTGAAGGAGCTGACAAATGAAGTTGCTAAGCCACTGGCCATCATATTTGAAAAATCATGGCAGTCGGGTGAAGTTCCTGATGACTGGAAAAAGGGAAATATAACCCCCATTTTCAAGAAGGGGAAAATGGATGACCCAGGCAATTACAGAGCAGTCAGTCTCACCTCTGTGCCTGGCAAAATCTTGGAGCAGACTCTCCTGGAAGGCATGCTAAGGCACATGAAAAACAACAAGGTGCTTGGTGACAGCCAGCATGGCTTCACTAAGGGGAAATCCTGCCTGACCAATTTGGTGGCCTTCTATGATGGGGCTACAGAACTGATGGACAGGGGTAGAGCAGCTGATGTCAGCTACCTGGACTTGTGCAAAGCATTCAACACTGTCCCACACGACATCCTTGTCTCTAAATAGGAGAGACATCAATCTGGTGGATGGACCACTCCATGGATAAAGAACTGGCTGGATGGCCACACACAAAGAGTTGCGGTCAATGGCTCAATGTCCAGCTGGAGATCAGTAAAGAGTGGTGTCCCTCAGGGATCAGTGTTGGGACTGGTATTGCTCAACAGCTTTGTTGCTGACATGGACAGTGGGATTGAGTGTACCCTCAGCAAGTTTGCCGATGACACCAAGCTGTGTGGTTTGGTTGATACGCTGGAGGGAAGGAATGCCATCCAGAGGGACCTTGACACGCTTGTGAGGTGGGCTGATGCCAACCTTATGAAGTTTAACCATGCCAAGTACAAGGTCCTACACCTGGGTCGGAGCAATCCCAGGCACAGCTACAGGTTGGGCAGAGAAGAGATTCAGAGCAGTCCCATGGAGAAGGATTTGGGGGTGTTGGTTGATGACAAAATGAACATGAGCTGGCTTCAGTGTGTGCTTGCAGCCCAGAAAGCCAACCGTATCCTGGGCTGCATCAAAAGGAGCGTGACCAGCAGGCTGAAGGAGGTGATCCTGCCCCTCTACTCTTCTCTCGTGAGACCTCACCTGCAGTATTGTGTGCAGTTCTGGTGTCCTCAACATAAAAATGACATGGAACTGTTGGAACAAGTCCAGAGGAGGGCCACGAGGATGATGAGGGGACTGGAGCACCTCCCGTATGAAGACAGGTTGAGAAAGTTGGGGTTGTTCCACCTGGAGAAGAGAAGGCTGTGTGGAGACCTCATAGCAGCCTTCCAGTATTTCAAGGGGGCCTATAAGAATGCCAGTGAGGGACTCTTCATTAGGGACTGTAGTGATAGGACAAGGGGTAATTGGTTCAAACTTAAATAGGGGAAGTTTAGATTGGATATAAGGAAGAAGTTCTTTACTGTAAGGGTGGTGAGGCACTGGAATAGGTTGCCCAGGGAGGTTTTGAATGCTCCATCCCTGGTGGTGTTCAAGGCCAGGTTAGACAGAGCCTTGGGTGACATGGTTTAGTGTGAGGTGTCCTTACCCATGCCAGTGGGGTTGGAACTAGATGATCTTAAGGTCCTTTTCACCCTAACTATTCTATGATTCTGTAATTCTATGAAATAGTGTAAAATTGGTAAGATATTAGCATTTTTAGAAGCTGGAGGTGAAGAAGTCTTTTTCCAACAGCAGCCAGGAGAGTAGTGAAAACTTTCACTTCATCTGATGTGAGAATGGTGTGAGCCATGACAGTGGCGAAACCTCTAATATCCTTGTTATAAATCTACGTGATACCAGGTGAGCTCTGAGTTATTCAGTACTGATAATATATCTGTGTCAATCACACAACTCGTACCCTGTCCTGCCCTATTCTGCCTTCACCCTCCTTTTCTTCCCCTCCCCTTCTCCACTTTTTCAATAGCTCCTTTAAAAATATGAAAAACATCCCTCTTAGGCATTTTGGGTTCTGCTTCCAATGTAGCCAAATATTTGGGTTGGCCTCTCATACCTTCTCAGTTGTGGATGTCACATTTCATTGGTTTTTTTCTATGATGAGTCTCTTTCTCTGCCAGCCTCCCCAGCTATTCTATTTCCCATCATTTAAGAAACTTTAATGCTTGACATTTTGCAGTTGTAAAATCTGCATTACTCTGCCAATTGATTCACATAATCCAGCACTTCCCAATATTATTGACTACCTCACTAGTTTTTATTGTTACTACGTATTTTATTAATGATCGCTTATATCTGCTTCTAAATGCAATGCAGCAGCACTGAACTAAGACAGATACTTACTTTTAAATTTATGCTTTAAGATCTATCAGTTCTATAATTTTAATCAGTTTAGAATGAACTTTGTTGTGTAGTCTCATACTGCTCTTTTCAGATAGAGCATTTTCTGGAAGAAAATAAAATAAGAAGCAGAATTTTATTCCATCAGCACAGCAACTTTTACAGCCAAGTTTGTACTTTAATGGTAAGACAACTTGAATTTTATTTGAGAAGGCCTATTTTCCATACAGTCATGTACACTGTAAATTAATATATTCCTAAATTCTAATTCTTTATTGATTGTGTGTCAATGCATATTTTTTTATACTGAGATGTTTCATCTTTTCTAGAGCTGTGGAGCCTCACGTCTTTGGATGTAAGCAGCCTCAGGCTGCTATGACTGAGCATGGAAAGCACACAAAGTCTGTCTCTCGAAGATCCCAGCAGACAGGAGAGCAGCACAACCTCCAAGTCTGAGCACAGCACACTGGTGAACAGATGTGTTTTCCTAAGTGAGTCTACATCCGTGCCATTTGCTAGGCACCACCTCGTGCTGGGCAGTAAACGCACAAAACCACTGAGGCAAAGGCGGCTGCAATTATATCAGTATGTGAAAGGCTCAGGTCTGCATTAGTTGTATATGAATGATTCATTTTTTTTTTCCCCTTTTTAGCTGAGGTAAGAACTTGCATAGTTCTGAAATGAGGCAAGGAGAAAATGGTGCTTCTAAATTTTGAAGAATTCAGCTCCTTTTAAAGAATATTTTTTCTTAAGAAAACCTAATATAGTGAAGTTGTGTCTGAGCTTAAGGATACCCCTTAAGGGCTCTCTCTTTCCTCCTTCCTTCCTAATGCTTTAATACCCTGAGACTGCAAAAGACACTTCCATCAAGAGTATGCCTGGCACTGACGGAAAGTTTCTGTAACTAGAAATAAAACTACAGGACATGAAATATCTTTTGACAGGACAAAGCAATCCATCAGTTTATAAAATAGATTTTATTACTTGGTCACCTCAGTAGCCAGGGACTGGACTGAATATCCCAGAATGTCTTTCCAGTCTAGTGTACT
Organism: Pezoporus wallicus; assembly: GCF_028554395.1. Taxonomy (NCBI): domain Eukaryota; kingdom Metazoa; phylum Chordata; class Aves; order Psittaciformes; family Psittacidae; genus Pezoporus; species Pezoporus wallicus. The sequence continues at coordinate 74,938 of NW_026641658.1, forward strand.
ATAATTAGAAACATAGGAAACAGCAAATATGTACTCCCTGTTATCAGGTGTCTGCAATGATTCTTTACTGAACTCCAAAGTCAGTGCAAGACCTATTACACTGATAATCAAAATTCTTGCTGTTTCCAGACCAACTTCTCACAACAGCTGTGCTCCGTGAGAGCAGTGAAACCACAGATGAAGATTCATGGGACCACTAGGGTCATCTAATACACTCCCTTGCAGTTACAAGCTCATGCTATAAATCATTTTCATAAATATATGAACACAGAAGGTAAAAATGAACTATGGAATTAACTCCTGCCGGCAGCAAAGGCAACAACAGAGCCTTACTTCTTCAGGCCAATTTTTTTTTGTTTGACCTTGCCTCCACTCACTTTCACAAATCCAGTTTTGAAGATTGTTCTGGCTTAGATGGTCTGGAGAGAATGGGAGAGAGAGAGACAGCATTACTGGTAACACTTGGGTAATACATTTCCAGATCCAGGCTAGTCCCTTGGCAGTTATATGTCAAGAAATGGGGATGAATGAAACAGATTAGCACATGGTGAGATTCCCAGGTGGTATAAATTGGCATAGCTTCTATGGGTAGCTTTTCTACTAAATTGCTTTTCTCCTCTTGAAGATGTGTACCACAAACTGAAGCAGTATGAAGATTGAAAAATAAATAAACCCCATATATTTGCTGGTTTAGTTTCAGAGTTTAGCCTGAAACACTCTCATTATGAGGCCTTCTATTTATTCACCTTTTTTTTATTTCGCATTTGTTTCTTAACAGCCAGCACTGAGTATTCGCAATTTCTAAGGACTCTAATTAAAGAAAGATTAATTTTGTTGCCTCTTTGCCACCTAGAAAAGTAATAAGGGAAAGAAATATGTTGTAAGGCGATGCAATCAACCATCTCCAGCATCCCATTATGAAAACTGCTTGAATAATTCACTTGTCTTGAGTGTCTTCAGCAGATCAGATGTCAGTGAATCAGGGATAGTGAGGAAGAGCAAAAAAATTCCCTCCCAATCACTTCTCTTTCTGTACTTCTGTAGAAAACTTCTATTTCCCTGCTGAGAGATGCTGTAGCTGCCATGCAGGAGTGAAACAGAAACGTGGTGCCATGTGGGTAGCAAAAATGGTGAGATTTCCCCAAAAGTTATTTTATTAAAAATGACAAAAGAAAACATACACACACCAGTTAGCTTTTCCTCCTTCCTAAGCCAGTAACACCCCTGCTAACAAGGAATGGGGCCAGTCCTTTTCTCTGATCAGATTGACTGCAGATGCATTAGCCATGCAGATCTGATGCTGCAGTCCTGTTGTATGTGCTATTCTCATTCAAGCCATTAAAAGTCCTGTATAACCCTGACAGGCTTATGTACATATTCTGGTATAGAAATATGTTACAGCAGACTGAATAAGGGAAAAGAGTAAGTTTCCTACCCTTGAGACTGAAGTGTCCTGTGGCATTACAGCGTTTTGATACAATTTCCCAGTTCTAAAATGGGATAATAATACATAGCTTCCCCTAAAATGCTGGGGTTTGCAGTGATCTCTTTGGATCTGAAGACTGCCTGGGAGCTTTGCTGCTACTGGCATCTATAACTCACGCTACAAAAGAAATTTTGTTTTCCCCAAATTTGCCCTTTGGGGATCCTACAAAGTGCACAGCTAAAGCTTTCAAAGTTTGTGTGTTCACACTTTGAAAACTGAGGAAAACCAATACAAAATCTTTGTTTTATAATATAGAAAGAGCCATTAGCCCTTTCCTATGTGAAAATTGATGTAAGTGGATTACCAGTTAATTTTTAGCAATACATATCCAGTCAGTTCCCTGTGCTTCCTTTCACGCAGCGCTCCAGGTATGTGGTTTGAGATTAGGGAACTAGCAACTATATCACAGCTATGTTTAAAGACCGATGTGTACCTCCATGGTGTGGTGCTATTGACTATTGGGAGCCCAGCAAGCACCCATTGACTGTCTGTTTTAATTTGCTGAGCAGCTGGTAGGAAATAATATCTCAGAGCTAGAACAGAAGAAGTAAAGCTCTGCCTGTAGGCCAGTGTTTACTCAGAGTCTGCATGGATCAGAAATATATTTTATAAAGAAAACGGGAAGTAAGCATAGAAATTGAGACCCTTTTTCTCCCCAGAAGGATGAGTTAATCCTGGTAGTGCTTCAGATGAGCACCTCCTGAACCTGGGTAAATCTGATGGGCAGTGTTGTATTATTAAATTCTTTCTTAATTTCTCAAAATCATCAACTGAAACTGAAGAAAGGGTCAGAACTATACCTCAATTTGGGACAGAAGGTTGTGATAGATTTGTTCAAATTGCTAGCAGGACAATGGATAGGTAAATTTTTGGACTGCAGAGATCTGCATATTTCAGAGAATCCCTCAGTTTCCAAGTAGTTCCTTGGCATTATTCTTTTTCTATCAACCACATCTATATTGTGTATAAATTGCTTTGGGATCCTTGGGGTGAAAGGCCTTAAATAAGTGTAAATTACTGTGTTGCCTGTAATTATTTTGAAGTGGTGATTACTGGGCCATGCTTTTTGTTTGTATTATGGGGGATTATGATTCCAGTATAAAGATATGGCTGCTTTGGAATTGGAAAAGAAATATGTTCTAAGACTTTGATTTATGTTTTTCTATTCCACTCTTTCAACGTAAGTAGGAGGGCAAGAAGGAGAGCATGAACATTTAGTGAATGTGCTTCTGCAGTGTAATTCATCTTTGAGACTGAAATAGCAGGTTTATAAACTTGATTAGGCAAGCTCCAATTTCTCTGCTCTTTCTCCTACAACTGCTGGAAACACTTTTGACAAATCATGTACTTTAATAAAAAACATATTTTCAAAATTATTTGGAAAATATACTGTAATCAAAATAATGGCTGGATTACGTGTTTGCAGCTAGTGTCCTTTTATTGTGTGTGCAGGATGGCTATGTTACATTTGTCTCAGAAGTTACAGGTAAATGGAGTGCGCAGCGCTTGCCTACAGGTACTGCAGGTGTCAGTGAAGCCTGTGTTTGAGGCCATCAGAATCCAAATAGGCATAAATTGTAGTATTTTACCTAAGATGAGAGCAGGATAACATAATTTCTGGAGTTAGTTGTTAGAAGATTGCACAATTGCTGGAGAACATGTAACTGCACATGAGCCTCAGTTGTTCTTGATTCCTCCCAACACTTTGAGTCCCACAGGTCTTCAAGAGCTATCCAGGATTTACTAAAAGGCTCACAGCCCAGCAAAAAAACAAAGAAACATTTCTAATCCCACATCTTCTTCCTTGGTTAATTTAAGCATTGCAACATTGAAGGTAATTTCCATTGAAACAGTCTTTGTTCATTGCAAAATACAGAAGTGGATTATCCAGACTGTTTTTTTGCCACAGTGTTCTACTTTTTTTTATAACCAGAATATAAAAAGGATGATAAAGTATAAAGAAATTATTTCTATGCATGTTTAAGTTATATTGGAATGAGCAGCTGGCAGTAACACTGAGTCTTATTAACGAGGTAGTATTTCCAAACTAGTTGGATGTGATGCTTGATGTCACTAAAACTCACTGATGTATATGTATGAAGGTACATCGGTATGTGGCAATGAGATGCAAACATCTCATAATTCTAACAAAGGGAAGTAAAAATGTTCACAATGATTTTGGGCAGGCAAAACTTTCACAGCTTGTCAGCTGAAGTGCAGCAGCAATCATGTTGGCTGAGTAGCGTGGGCTTGTGACTGACACACTTGTGACTGAAAAGAGAGAGATAAGGGGGATTTCAGATGTTATTGAAAAGACATCAGAAATCTGAAGAGACTGAAAGAAGTTACACATGGAAGAAGAGGACTGTCTCCCAGGAACATGCTAAAGAACAGCATTTATGGCTGTAAGCAATAGCAGGCAAGTGCATAGCATGGCCAAGTTTGGTCCTGGACTGCATTATCTTCATAGCCCGTTGTTACTGACGTGAGGTTTATTGCTTCTTTCATTACTGGTGCTTAGTTTACCAGGTAGGCTCACTCTTGGATAGCAACTAAGGCAAAACAACAGCTAGCAGCCTGCATGAGGCTGCTGCTATTCTCAGGTTGCTTTCTCTTGCCCCAGAAGTAGGGAGACAAAGTAGTGTTCTTCTAATAGCCAGCTTGGAAATCTGAGGTGCAGTCCTTCTAACAGGATTGTTTGCTACCCCATCTTTCATTTTGCTAATTAAAATAATGGCTTTTGCCATGACAAAGAAACATGTACACAAACTATGCCCAGCCAATAAATTAATAGCATAAGGAAAGAATAACCCAAAAGATTAATTACTCATCTGCTGTTTTATATATGTGGCAATGAGTTAGATCCTTCTTCAGCATCCCAGAAGCCTTGTAAAATCACCTTTAAAGTGGGGAGACAGGAATACGTTTCTTTGGATTGGCTTGAGGAGTAGAAAAAGCATCTTTCACTTCTGATGGCAGCAATTGCTTGTTGCTTCTTGAACAAACCACTGTGCAGTGTTTTAGAGAAAGTACTCATTTGATTGTGAATTATCTTGCATTTGTAAAAACCCAGTTATGTTATGTGCTATTAGATTTACACTGAGTGAAGTAAGGGAGAGTTTTGGTCTGTTATTCAGTAACACTGAATTGTAATGTTGGGAATAATTAGGGTTTCAGTATTATTCTTCTACAGCTTTTTTTTTCTTCTTACACCCAGAGGTGCTAGCAATGCCTCTAAAATTTTGCTTAGGTTTGTATTAATCCAGATAGGTGAAGGAAAACCGTCAGAGTACCCAGTTTGCTTTCTCTTTTTTTTGCTGTTGTCATTGAGCTTTTCTGTTTGCATAATCTGGAAAGCATCTTTCTTTCCTTCAGCCTTTGAGATCTAACATAAACCCCCTACTCCCCTACTTCAGTTTCCATAGCTAGAAACTATTAATTCAAACTTTAAACCCTTCAAATATGAGCAATTTCCTTTTTTTTTTTTTTTTTTTTTTTGTCTTCAGTCCGGCTTTACTGCCAACTTTGCTTGCATGTGATGTCTAGTACAGATAACCCAGATGCAGAAGGTGATGTGGAGTAACTTCATGTTGAGGGGACAATGAAATTGGTCACAACAAGTTCTGTTGTAGTAAGCTTGGCAAAGCCTTGACAAGCTTGCAGAGCTACCTATTAGGTACATAAATACTTGGAAAGCTGGGCTGACTCTTATTGTGGGAATTTTTATAATGTTTCAGAAGTTTAGCTATTAGATGAGGTCTGATCTTTAAAAAAGGGAGGTTGCTTCTGGGTGTCTTGCTATGTATATTGAATAAAAAATACCTTTGGTCTTGCTAGACATCTAATTCAAGCCTGTGCTCTGATCTTGAGCCTTCAGTAAAGCCCCTCTGGACTGTGGATTTTGGATATGGTCTCAAACTAGAAATGCAACGTTCAGGTTCATCTTCAGTGTGCAAGAATATTCCTGGAGGATCAGCACTGGACAGGGCTCTGCTGATTCTGCAGCCCAAGTGTTCTGCATGGGGTTCAGCATCTTCCACGGCAAGCAAGATTTTAAGGCTCAAAGAAACATAAACTTATACAGAAAGAAACTTCAAACTACTTTTGGCATGTCTGCAGTATTTTGTGGCAGTTTCAGAGTGTTGAGGAATAAGACTGGGAACACGGCTACCCTTATATGTGGGGAGATAGCTGTGCTCCTCTAAGTCTTCATGTGTGCAAAAACATTACTCATCCCATAGCTCTCACATGGTAGAAATATTGAATCCTGTTAGCAGTGTGAGTAATAGTTATGCATGTAATTAAAACTACTTCTCAGATCAGTCAGGTTCATCTCTTTCTTTTTATAATGCAGTAGCTTCTGCAGACAGAAGGCTAAATGAATGCAGTCAGGTGGAGCATAGGGCTCCTGGGATCCACTATGGACTTTGGGTGAGATTGAAGAGAAAGAATTTGTTCTTCTTTCCTGAAGTTCCTCATATGTAAAGTATAAGTATTTGTATTTTTTTCTATTATTTCCTACATTTTTGTGCATTTCTAAATGCTGCGTAACTGGTACATTCACATAGCATGGCTTTGGTCTCTGGCACTTACAGAATGGCCACAATATTAACTAGGGAATCAAAAGGAAACACCTGTGAGTTTTGGATACTAGTGTGCTAAAGCAAATTAATATAGTTTTGTAGCCAGAAATATTTTTTCTGCTTTGTTTTGTTTTCTTAAATAGTATTGGCTATTACTTTGAAGCCTCATTTGAAGACAAAAAGGACCAAAGTTTGTTCTTTTCTCATTCCTTGTTTGAGTCTGGTAACAGGCATACACAAAATAGACTGAAGGGATCCTAAAGATAGTTTTAGCTTCTGCCACTGCTTATGATTCATCAGAATTCATTCAGCAGCCTGGAGACACCTGCTAAGAGGGGCACTACTAAGTGCCACTTGTAAAGTCATCTACTGTCTGTGCAGGTTTCTGCAGGTGACATTCAGTTTGTTCAGACACAAACCATTTTCTCTCTGCTTACAGATTTTCATATCAAAAGCCATTTGCTTGTCTTCCCTGGTAACAAGGCAGTTGCATGCAGGCTGTTTTTCACTTCCATCATTTCTCACAACATACTTCCCATATTGAGTCAATGATATGTAGACATCACTGATCCTGTTTTCATGGCATCCCATTTTTGCAGGCAAAATCTAGTCAGAATAATTCATTATTATAGTTTTTTTTTCTTTTTGCTGTAATGTACTACTATTCACCTTCACTTTAACAGAAAATTAATTGAAGGAATCATTGTGCATATACCAGCATATTTTAGTACACCTTTTTTTATAAAAAGAGGTACAAATATTTAATCTAAACATTTTCTTAAAATGAATGTGGAGAATAAGATCAGAAAGTAATCATAACAAACATATTTGTATATTTCTGCAGATACTGGCTTGTACAAATGAAGAAAATCTATATTTGTTTCTTCATCAGTTCCATATACTGGACTTCATCAATTCATATACTGGACTGAATATTTTAAGTTTTAAGCATGTCTTTCACCAATGGTGTGAATTCTCCTTGGTTTGGTTCAAAATATCAATTACCTAAACACTGGTTTAGAAAACACCCCTTCAAAACCTGAAGACAGTAGGCAGTGAGGGAGTTTGTGGGTAGTAGAAGGAGTGGAAATACATACAGTGAGTAAGACAACACCTTGCAGAGATAATGCAGTGCTCTCACTATGAGAGAACTGTCCACTCTGAGGAATCCCTCATTCCAGTAACCAAACATTGACTTGTGGGTTAACAGCAGCAGCAGTTCGTGGCACTGCAGCCAGACTGAAGGCTGGCATCCTTCTGATTTATTGAATCTATCAGAAGTTATGCTTTTCTTGGGGGAATTCTCCTTCACATTCACTTTGTCAGCTGCAGCCAGATTGATGGCTGCAGGGCACATGGGATTGTGCATGTATGTCCATGTGTGTGCATACAGCTCCACTGCCATCTTAGGAACGGCTTTTCCTAAGATTCCTTGAGGTGCATGTGAACTTGCTGTCCACGACCAGCAGTGTATGATAGCTGCTGGCTTTTCCATTGAAAACTGGCTGGGGTAAGAGGAAAGAAATAGAGGATTTTTGCACAGCTGACTGGAGGGAGGCTATGCCCTGTCTTTGTTTCATGTAAGCCCTGCACTGGCATGCAGTGCAGCTCCTTGCAGTTAATAATTCTAAGGAAGCTGGCAGCCTAGCAGCAATCCCAAGTCAGCCTCCCTTGCAGTATTAAAACTTCTTCATCCATAAACACAGAAGTCGGTAATCTGATTATGAACTGGTGTGAATTAGAAATTGAGTTCTCTCTTGTCAAATAGCTGACAACATATGTGAGCGCAGAATTAGACCCTGGGCATGTGGAACACCAGTAAGAGTGAAATTTATGAACTTGCATAAAATAGAAATGAAAGCAAACAGCTATAGAAAAGCATGTTGTCATGAAGTATATATATAACTACCAATTCACACTCTAATTTCTTATTTCTTGATATAGTGATTATGCAAAGTAATTAATGAAACGTGACTCAAAAAAATGAAGAAAGGATTGTGGGTTGTGGGGAATTTTTTAAAGAACATAAAGCTTGGAAAGCAAGTGAGCAAGCAAGAGGCATGAAAATGTGTGGCCGGGGAACTACATTGGGTGTTACTAACAGCAGGTTACAGCAGGACCTGAATAGTGATCAGGAACCTTTGGAAAAAGCTGCCTCCAGCAGCAGTTCCAGCTGCTTACAGCCACTCACTGCATTTGGACAGTGGGGCAGGCAGAGTTTTTCAACCAGAAATAGTGATTTTCTTTTCACTTAAACTTTCCACTTAATCAGTTTTCCTGGCTGATCATGTTGATTTCTTACTAATTTTAAATATTTCAGGAAGGAGGCTCATTCAGTACACTGAGGGGCTGCTGTAACACCAGCAGGTACAACCTGCTCTATTGAAATGTGTAACAGAGACTTCTGATCACAGCTTTAATAATCTCCAGCATATTTTGATAACCACTCAGTTATTTAATTGCACCCTGAAGGCACTGAAAATTTTGAAAACCTCCTTGCAGGTCTAATGTGGATACTCACATTAGCAATCAACATCCAGGGTGAGCTGCATTTTGCTAAGCAGCCAGTTCCCACAGAAGGTTACACATGACACAGGATTAATGGTTGCATCAAGGAACCAGAGGGATGGCAGTGAATGACATTACCAGAGAAGTGAGTAACAGAGTTCTGCTCTGGAGGATTTTAGTTGGCATGTTGTGGAATCCCACTCTATTGATATAACTTGCTTCTGAGATATTTTATAATGACAAACGATGCACTTACTTACAGAGTCATTACAATTCCTGATCACCCTTGTCAGGTTCACACTCTAATTAGATTCCACCTTGTGAGAATGAGAGGTTAATCAGCAAAATTTTTACTTTCTAGGAATAGACACATTAAAATTTGTAGAAGTTCATTTAAAAACAATGACAGCAAATTATCAATCTTCTGTCTTTGAAAGCTTTGTAACCAAAGCTGCTGCTTCTTTATTACAAGAAAGAGATTCTTGTGTTAGCTTAAATCCATTTTTGGAACTTGCATGGAAGGTCAGCTACTGTGAAGTGTAAAATCAAGCATCAAAACTTTATGCAAAGTCCTCATAGGAGCTTATAAAAATCCACAGAAAGTCCAACTAAAAATATTCCAAGTTCATTCTTTTGCCTTAAAGCAGTTCCTACCTGAGATTGGTAGACACAAATGTATTTTAAGATGAAAAAGAAGAAGAAGGATGTCTTTGAATCTTTCAGGTTGCCTCTGCTTGCTTTAGTTCCTGCTGCCAATAACTCAAAGCCATCATTTTCTTTTCAGAATAAACATCTGAGCACAAGACATGATGGTGAAAATGAGACTCTTAGCCCTTTTCCCAAACAGCCATTTACTTGTTCCCTCCTCCTCAATACCAACCAGAGAACCTTCAAGTCAGATTGTAAGTCTCAATTTTCTCTGAGTTTTTTTCTCATCTGCATCCATTAAGTTTCACTCCTGCCTGCATACAAGGGAGAGGGGTGAAAGAGCACTGCTGAGACCCTGATATGCTTGCTAAATGTGTTTTTTATTGCTCAAAATCCAATAAATCCAATAAGGTGAAGGAGGCTAATGCAAGCAAGCCCTGCAGGCTAAAGGCCAGGCTAGATGCTGCACTTGTGGTGCCCAGAGGTACCATGTCTGGGCTGGGAGGGACCCTCTTGCTGTGCCTTTCCTCCGTGTTTGGCTTCTATCAGAAATGACATTTTTCAGTGGAATAAGCACCGTCTGAGTGCTTCCCCCTTTCTGAAGGGGATGTTTGTACCCAGGGCCTTTTCCCATACAGGGCTTTCTTGGCAGCTTTCTGCAGACCAAGCAGAAGACCAGCCTTTTCCTCAACAGCTCAATCTCTTTTGCCAGCTGTTTGCAGTAGTACCTGCCTCTGAGTCTTAGTTGAGAAGGGCAAAATGAATTTTGACCTTGAAGATATCAGATTTGAGATGATTTGAAGCAGATTTGCTTCCAGTAACTTAGAATCTTCTGAAAATGAACCCCACTTAAAAGACCTCAGGCAGACATCTGAAGTCACAACCAGATTTACAAGCACAGCTCAAGGTCCCTGTAGTCCTCCTGGAATAGGCTCTGAGCTGTGAGCACAGCAAGCTTTCAGCCTTCTCCCTTTGTCTGCCCCTGTGCTGCAGAGTGAGATGGGCCTTCAGCTTGCACCTTCAGGCCTGAATGCAGGAGCCTCTGGGCAGGTCCTTGGAGGAGGTGAGTGCCTGCCCGACGCTTCTTCACACTGCTCTCAGCACAGATTTAAGTTTTTAGCTAAACTGTTTTCTTGCATCCCTACCTTTTAGACACACACTTTGTGCAGTTTCTTCAAACTATCAAAAAAAAAAAAAAAAAAAAGAATGAGCTCAACCTCAGGCCTGAATTTTTAAAAACCATTTTATTTTTGAGCCATAGCTTCCTGTGCGGGGAGTGTAAGCTTTGATACAGTATCAAATAGTGCTCAACAACCTCTCTCTTGAAAGAACAGATGCTCCAGAGATGCCTGAAGCTGGAGTCTCACACAGTGAGAGCCTCCAAATCAGCAGTTTCTTTGGGATATATGTGCCATGGCTTCTGGCTCTAGTTTGTCCTTTTTCTTCTTTGCTTCCTCCTGAACTGACTTTACCTGCTTCAGCTGCAGTCCCACATACCCCCAAAGACGCCCCAGGAACACCTTGCTGTTTGGCACCCTGTGTCTTGTTTTGCTGAGAGGTTTCTCTACAGTAAGAGATAATTTAGGAATGTTATGTATATACAAAATATTGCTTGCTCATTATCAGCCTGAGGTGTCACAATCTGCTCAGAGAGCTTACCAGCTTCCATCCCCAAATCCTCTGGCTTTGGTATCAGCTCTGGGCTGAACCTGTGGAAAGAGTGTTTTGCATGTTTCTGGCAAGTCCTGCTCATGAGTTTCGGGGGGATGATTTTTCAGACTACCTCAAGCAAACCCACAAAAAGTTATTTGGGTGAAAGTCTCAATCAGAGATGCGTTTCTTTTGATCTATGGGGAAACCTGGAGCTCTTGCAGTAGTTAAACCCCAGAGATTTCAGATATCCCCTGTGCACTGGCAATGGATACAAGGCTCATGCTTGCGTCTCTTACCTGTGTTACAGAACAATGCCTGCGTGTCTATACCGCAGAGGGCTGCGGTCGTTTTAGAACCTAACGAATGGGAGGCAGACGGGAATAGGGGAAGAAAGGAGGAAAAAAATGCCGGGGAATAAGAATAAAGAAACATCCTGCATAAACTTTCTGCTGCAATCCTGTTAATTTCAGCTAAGAGCATTGCGGAGTTTGGCTTTCTCAGAGAGTCTGATCCCCTCAAGCTCTGCTGCACAGCTCTGGGGCCAGGGCGACCCGGCTCCCGCTCAGCTCCGATCCCGGCGGGCGGCACGGGGCGGTGCCGGGCGGAGCGGGCGGGCGGAGCTGTCGCGGCGCCCCTGGGTGCGGAGCAGCCGGAGCCGCAGCCGGAGCCGGACCCCCCAAGCCAGCTCGGAGGCGCCCGGATAGCCGGAGCCCGCCGCGGCGGCAACATGAACCAAACGGCAACGGTGTCCCACCACGTCCAGTGCCAGTCCTCCCGAGCCGTCAAGGTAGGGCTGGCGCCCGAGAACGGGGTGGGCGACAGCTGATCCGGGGCTCGCGCGGCCGCCTCTGCGCCCTCTCACCCACCGGGGTAGCGAAAGGAGCCGTGCTGGGCGCGGGCAAAGCGTCGGGCAGTGCACGGGGCGGGCGGCGGCTGCTGCTAGCCGCTTCGCCCGCCGGTTTCCCCGCGTGTGCCGGGTCTCCTGGCTCCCGGCTGTGCCACCCCTTCGCCGGCCCCTTCCGAAAGTTTGCGGTGGAGGAGGTGGCTGCTAGGCATGGAGCTGTTGTTGTCTCCCTCATCATTACTCTGTAGTAAGGGTATGGTTAAAGGCTGTGGTTGACGAATTTAACATAAAGTCTACTTGTTAGTCTTGATTTTGCCGTCGCCTGGTGGGAACGATCCAGGAAGATAGGAGGCAGAGTGTTTCCTGGTAGTTGTATCCTCACGAGTGAGATGGGTGTGGGTAGTGACTGGTCAGTGAGAATGATGGTGGGGGAAGACCCCAGGGCAACAGTGGGCTTTCTCCTTGCTTGCCTTCCTCCCCAGCTTCTGACGCGATCCTGCCTTTACATTGATCTAAAATTACTTTCTAGCCGAGTTACTGCTTTCTACAGCGATAGAATGAAATCCCTAAACAGATTTATATTCAGTAGGGAGTATCTCTGTACAAATAAGTGTTGTTTTCTTTTTTTTTTTTTTTTTTCCATGAAATAATGCAATCAGAGACAGTATTTGATTATTGATTCTTAGTTTTGAAAAAATAGCATCAAGAAATTTTACACTAGCTATTTTGTTTCACTGAATGATATGAGAGCCTGAAAAGTTCACTTTGCTGTTGCTGACTCAGGATCACCCGGTATGAGGTAGCGTGCAGGTTCGTGTGAGGCGAGGAGAGCTGCTAGGGGTTCGCTGCGTTTGCAGGCAGAGTTGGAGGCTTTAGAGTTTGTCTTCTCAGAAGGAGCAGCTGACCTGCATGTAGTGTTAGCAATTTGTCATTTGGGCTTTATCTAGTTAGTGCTGGGAATGAAAACTGTGACTTAGAGCTGAGACAGGAGGGGATTAGAGGTATAAATCTTCTAATGGCACTGTTGGGTTTATGTAGGCTGCATAACACTTTGCAGTGTATAATCAGTAATGCAGAATGTCTGTAAGGCTGGGGAAAGGTGGGAATTGACCTGTGGCTCTAATGACCTGTTGTGTAATGCATAACTGTAATCACACCATAAATGTCTGGTTAGTTCACGTTAAAATGGGCAAGTCAGGGGAAGTGATGAATTACAATTGTCCTGTCCCACTTCAAAGAGTCAGCATATATAATATTAAATTGCTTTAAATAATTTCATCCTCTCTAGGTCTATCTCTGGAAGTACCAGAGAACCGAGAGCAGCGTGGTATTTGCTTTGGGAAGTATTTCCATCTTACACTGGAACAGCCAATGCTAATTTTTCACTGACAGCAACATTTATTAAACTCGTTTGACTGGATTTCTAAGCCAAAACAACAACCAATATCAATATGCCATTAAAGGAAAAAAAAAAAGAAAAAGAAAAGACCCAGACAAGTCAATAGTCTTCAAAAAGAGAAAACATGAATCAGAGCCTTCTAGACACAAGTCCATTTTACAACCAACATAGGAATACTGCTGCCATTAGAAAACTCTCTCATTTTCCTGCTCTTAATTCAATGTGTCAGGTGTAAAATGTGCTTTATAAATAGTTTCAAGTACTTCCATGCTAGGCAAATGGATACGCCATGAGAAAGATTTGTGACCATAGGCAAGCAGTAAGTGCCCTATGGTAATGAGGGCTTTGTATTGGAAATTACTTAAAAAATACATCATTAGTGACCAGACAAATATAAATTACATAGTAATCGTAACTTGCGAAGAAACAGTGTTAGTTCTAGCAATTATGAAGATTTAAGAAGAAAGGTTACAGGAAAACTTCATACCTACTGGAATGAGATCTATAAAACTGCTTTTCTCTCTTTTTGTTTCTCTCCAGCACACGAGCCTATGGCATCTCAGCTCCTGTGTGTTAAATCAATGTAATGTTACTTCTCAGTGTTTATTGGATCGGCTACTCACTGCTCTGGAATGTAGCATAAACTGTCAAATCCACATAACAAAAAGTAGAACAAGCCACTGGTAAACTGAATCATGCAAACTTTATCTGTGACAATTCCTGCTCCGAACCAGCCTGGGATGGCAGGAGGGCTGGTGCCCAGACTTGAGGACATCCCTTCCCTATCTTGAGGGAAGGGTACAACTCTGCATCCAGGAGCACTGAGGACTGAGTGTACTGCATCCGAGTAGTTTTGGTTATGGAGAAAGAAGTTGACAGAGGAAATCTAATGTAAGGCAAGGAAAAAATGCTCAAAGATACCAAACTCCTTGGATAACATGCAAAGTCTCCTAATAGAGCTGCCTTTTACCTGTAAGCCTTTTTACAGCTCTTCTGAAACGGTTGCAGATCTCACCACCTTGCTGACACTAGTATGAATAATAATATTTCACTCTGAGATCTGTAACAAAAACTTTTAGGGTCTAACTGGGAATGCTAAACCCCTGCCTTATTTCTGTATCATTACAGCCTTGACTCCAGGAGCTTCTCCAGGGCAATGAACCTGGTTTTATTCTTCACACTCTTGGCTCATTTTGTCAACATGGCAAGTCAATTACCTCTTCCAGACGAATCACTTTCTTGTTGTGCACTTTCATGTTGCACTGATGGCCAAATGATTTTTTAAATTTTTTATTATTTTTTTCCCTGACAGAGGACAAAGTCTTGTGAAACACTGTTTGCCCTGTTAAGAGGAAAATAAAAATAAAAAATCAAGCCCCAGAAATAGAAAAGAATTATTCTCTTGGCTGGTTAGGGTCTGCCATTATAAATTCTTTCAAACCAAACATTTGTACTGAAATTATGGGGACCACAGAAGAGAAATCCTTACACTGTGCTCTTAAAACAGTCAGGGCTACAGTTTGCACTTAAAGAGGTGTTAAGCTAATATTTCTGTGGCTTTCGATATTCATTACAGTCTTTAATAATAAAATGTTCTCTACCAGATCATGACTCTTTGCTGTTATCAACCTAATACTGATCTGACTGTGAGCTGCATCATGGAAAGAGTTACTAATTGGCGTTTCAGAAGCACAAATTACTGTGTAATATAATATGTGTGTTATACCTGTTTACTCTTCCTTCTTCGCTGCCTTCCTTTCAGTTGTATTTATTCATTAGCTTTTAGACTGTAAACTATAAAAGGCAAGAGCAGATATGTCCTTAGCAAAATTTCTGCAGGAAGTTTCATCAGTATCTGGGGATAATACCAGGAATTTTTACACTTCAGGTTTATTATGGTTGTGTTTTAACACTCACTAATTAATGAAGAGTGGTTTGCTAATACTTTCTATTTGCAATTAGGTTGAGGAGCACATATATAAATGGGGTTTGTTGTGTTACCTGTGGGATTATATATGCGTTTACAGCAACTAAGATTTTTACACCAAACCTGCACCTTAGCAGGAAGCATCTGCCTGCTACTGGAAACTGCTACACATGCACCTCCTCCTACAGGTAGGGACATACTGTGTAGCTGTTCCTGTTCATAAAGACTGCTCAGTAATACTTTTTAGGTTGAAACTTCAGGTAGAAAGATCTTTAAATGCCCACAGGGTGTGCATAGAGCAAGCTTTGTGCAGGTATGAGAATCAGCCAAATCTACCAGCTGTTTAGGAAATCCCTTAAAATGAGAACAGCATTTCTGAAATCTACTACATCAAAAGCAAGTCACTAACAGATAATCCCAGTGAGTGTTCAATTATGAATTATCCAGGATAATACGTAACAAAGGGCACAAATATTACATGGCTGTGACATTGGTAGGAAGACAGTTTACAGCATCATAATAATGCAAAACACTCAAGAAAAAGTGATGCATTTAAAATTAGTGGGTTTGTGTAGTATTTTGTTTAAGGCATTAGATGGTTAGATGACCCTGGGCTGCATCAAAAGCAGTGATTCTCCCCCTCTACTCCACTCTCATGAGACCCCCCCGCTGGAGTACTGCATCCAGCCCTGAGGCCCCCAGCTAAGGATGGAACTGTTGAAGTTAATCCAGTGGAGGGCCACCAAGATGCTTAGAGGGCTGGAGCACCCCTCTTGTGGAGACAGGCTGAGAGAGTTGGGTTTGTTCAGCTTGGAGAAGAGAAGGCTCCGGGGAGACCTATAGCAGACCTAAAGGGGGCCTACAGGAAATCTGGAGAGGACTTTCTACAAGGGCAAGTAGTGATAGGACAAGGAGGGATAGCTTAAAACTGAAGGAGGGTAGACTTAGATTTGATACTAGGAAGAAATTCTTTACTGTGAGGGTGGTGAGGCACTGGTACAGGTTACCCAGACAAGTTGTGGCTGTCCCATCCCTGGAAGTGTTCAAGTCCAGGTTGGATGGGCTTTGAGCAACTTGGTCTAGTGGAAATGGCCCTGCCTGTGGCAGGGGTGTTGGAACTAGAGGATCTTTAGGGTTGCTTCCAAACCAAAGCATCCTATGTTTCTATGATCTGATTCTGTGATTAGAGTACTGCTGTGCCATGTAGAAACTTGTTAATATTGACAGGTGAGGAACCACAGCTCTGGGGAAGTGCAGTGTGGATGTGGCAGTGGAGGCTAGAAGCAGATTGGCGATGGGGAGGGCAGATCGCTGTCACACCTCCGGAGGTGGCCGTTTCAAAACACACAGAACAAAGTAAATATTTTTATTTTTGTAAGTGCTGAGCAGATGTACAATGCCCTTGTGTTTATCCTGTTATTGATACTCTGTCTGAAAGTGTGTAGGGACCAATGTTTTGCAAACCAAAAAGACATCCATGATGACACGGGTGTATGTACGGGGAAAACAAGCTGGAGGTCTCTAGATGGAAATTTGAAGAACTAATCACAACTTGTAAATCTTCTCATTTCCACTTATTACTGTTCTATATTTTTTCTGTCTGCTTGCCAACATCTGTACAACCAGAGAATAACCAGTGCCTTTTTCTTTTAAAAATAACCCTTCCTCTATCATAAGAAGATGCACAGTTACAAATAAAAAGATGCAGGAATAAGAAAAAAAACCCCAAACATTTTAAATACTTCTATTTTCCCCTTCCAGTCTATGAAGAAACAATTGCTCTGTGCCAGAGGTAGCATCACAAGTAGTTTGTTTCAGTGACTTTCAATTGGTACCGTTGGAACAAAATTAGAACTACGGAAAAATCTCCCATAGTACTATTAAAAAAATAAAAATGAGAGGGAAGAGGGAAGAGGAAAGAGGAAAGAGAAGGTATCTAACCCCAAGTTCATGCTGTAAGGAGCACCCCAGTGTCAGCGTAGATGTGACAGTGCTCAGCAGGGTTGGAAGCAGTCGAGACATTTCCTTGAAGGGGAATTCAGTTCCATTGTCTGCTGTGAACTCACTGCTGTGTTATGTTTGTTGGCCTTTCTTTGCCTGTACTCATCGTTAATATGCTTTCCATACTTAATTCCCTTAATTTTCATAGAACTTAAAAGCAATTAGTAAAACATGTAAAAGTTGGATATGTTTAAGTATATATAGCCTGATTCCGTGGCATAGATTTCATATATATAATATATATAGCTTTGCACATCAACACATATAATACATATACAATTTATAGCTTCCAATTTAATGACAATGCTAGTAATTCAAAAGGCTGTCACTTTAAAACTAATGTACACAAATATACATGAACATAATGATAAATTATATTTCATAATAGGTTAATACTTTCCTAGATTGTAATCATATAAAAAATTTCCTACTGCAAATCATTACTTTAAGAAATAGGGCATTAAGTTTGATTCTCTTTGAAGGCACTTACGAGATGGGTCTGTGAATGTTAGATGACACTTTCTTGAAAGGATAGCACATCATGAGGAATTTAATCTTTCTCATTCTTTAATACAAAACTATTTTACTAAACATGTAAAGGTACTGTTGTGCTTATTTTGGTCAGTATTTCGTTCTTACACTTAGCATGGTAAGACCTGCATGCTGTTTATCACCTGAACATGGTTTTGGAATTTTTTTAGGACCTTTCATGTTTTTCATGTTTTCAGATTTTTATCTGAGGTCCTCAACTTGAATTAGAAATGTTAAATCATGTAACATCAGGTTAGTGATTGTGCTCTGTTAATCATTTATCAGGTTTTTGGGTTGGTGTCTGACTTCTCATGTGTTGACAACACCAATGTTACCTGCAGTATGTGGCAGAAGCAAAGAATCATTTTAGGCAAAATTAACTTCTATGATTCTTAAAAGTGAGGCACCTAATAGTGTCAGAATGCCTCAGTGACTTTTAATTTCAAAGAAAGAGAATTAGACATGCAGGTTCATCACACTGTGAATGGAGTTAAGAGCAATTCACAGCAATATATGCCAACCCAAGGTACCTAAGGGAAAGCAGTACCTAGAATCAGACTAAAGACTTCACAATCCTGAGCTGTGAAGTTAACACAACTGCTGCAGATGAGGGTGTGATTCATTTCATAGTAAATATAAACAGTAAAATAGTTTAAAGGAATTGTGCTTTAAAGTGCTACTTTCTCAGTGTTGATGGCAGAGGCAGCACCACCTAACAAGGTCAATGGTGGGCAGGTGCTGTGAGCATCTAATGGGGCTCATCCCAACATTAGGAGTGCTGGAAAGAGGGAGGATGCTGGTGCCATCCGGGGGCCTCAAGGTAAGTGGGATCAAGTCCAAGGATGTTTAAAGCTTAATGTTTATGATGCTGGTTTTAAGCTGCTGACCCCTTTCCTGAGGATATATCAGAAAAATAATGTGAAATTTTAGTTTGGAAAGTGGGAGACTGGAATTGAACCAGTTTGTGATTCCACAACACCAGAAGCAGCTGTTCAGTTTGTGTGTGACCTTACTGAGGGAAAAGCATGTGGAGGGTGAGCCCTATGGAAGTTGTGCAGAAAGTTGAGAAGGAAACAGAGGTGATAGTGGAAGGACACCCTCAAGGCTGTGGCAGCAGGTTGGTGGAAGGCAGAGACACACAAGTCGCAAGAAGGTGGGATCTCAAGTGTGACCGGCTGTTAAAAGGCACCTGTCAACTCAAGAAAGATTGGAATGGAGTATTGTATTCTAGCTTCAGCTAAAACACCCTGCTACTAGGGATATTTGCTGTTAGATTAGATTACATTGCTAGATCTGGCCAGTCACACTAAAATTGTAACAGAAAGTCAGAGCCTTAAAAAGAAACCAGGAGACAGAGATATCCTACTTCTGTTGAGCAGTGCCAGAGGTGGGGTTTGCAGTGTTATCTCAGCATGACTCCCTAGAAGCAAGATAGTATAGTGTCCAAAAACATCATGCTGGGGAAGAAACCGATGATTTTTCCATATTAAATAGGCATTCTACACCCAGTTTTATTTGCTTTACGTGTGTGTGTATATGTTATATACATATTTTTAGAAGGGTTAGGCAATAGGGGGAAGAAACCTAGAAAGATATAAACATTTGATTAGTTATGATTTGGTCCCTTGATTTGTGTAGTAACATAGAAACAGTAACAAAAAAAAAAAGAAGCCAAACCCATGAGTTTGTTGAAAAAGTGAAGACAATAATTTTACAATTTTTTCCCTTTTTAAAAAAAATGTTTTGGGAGCATACAAAGATAATATTTCAGTAATATTTGTCCACATTTAGCTTCCTATGCAATGATAGTTTAGCTCCGTGGGTGTCAATGACAGTACATAGGTGTTAAATTCTTAGCCTTTTCAAAATTGTAAGTTGTTTTAAACTTACTGTGTAATGTTTTAACTGATGTTACTTATAAAGGTGAATATTCTGATAATAAGCGTGCTAATTTTTGTAAAACTTGAGCTGCCTTCCTAAGTAAGAGATGTTGAGTATAGTAATCCACTGATACTTACACTCACGGATTTCTAAGAATTTTTACGTTAACACGGTTACGGAGAAATCACAATTAAAGCTATCTGTGTATCAAAAGCGTGCAAGCTCCTGTGATTTACAGTAGTGAACATCAGAGGTGCTTAGTGGGTTGCTAAGCACAGAAAAATTAATGGTATTATATTAAAGGACAACATTGTATTATATTAAAGGACAACATTTAGGTTTCTATTTTCCTGTAGCTTGAGAAAGTTATGACATAACGGTGCTTAATATAACATTTGCTTTAATGTTTGTATCCTTAAAAACATGAACATGGCCCATCTTCAAAGGTGGGCCTGTTCTTTAAGGTAGTAATCCTATTCCTCCTCCTGCTGCTGACTCTTGGGCAAGCGCTGTGCCTGACCCCTGTCCGTCATCCTAATTCTCTGTACTAACTGTGCTTTGCCCAAGGGGAGGTCCCTGGCTGTCAATGTGTCCTGTGACTGTTCTTCAGAGAGCCCTGGTTTTCATCTGTAGGTGTGGTATATAAAGATTTGTCTCACCCTGTGGCTAAGTGAGATGCACACATTTTCTGTGTGGATGAGACCTGCTGAAGGGTTTTCATGGGGGAAGGAGAAAGTGCAGACAGATGCCTGTGCCCATCAGTCACACCAAATGCCCCATTCGTGCTCCTGGGTAAGTGGGGAAGGTACTGGAGTTTTGCTCTGAGATCTCCGGTGCCATGTGATTCAATACACCAAATTCCATTAAGCTTAAGGAAAGCTGATCTCCAAAACCATTAGATGTCAGTGGTAAGGGCTGAGTGCACCTCTGGGGACCCCATTTCCTCGGTACTTGCTGTTGTGGGAAATGTTCAGTCAGTGATCTGGCAGCTTGGTGTGCCTGGTGCTAGATCACTATTCAGTGCAACAGCTGAGGCACAAAGAAACCTTATTTAAATCATATCTGTTTATTAGCCTTTTTTATGTATTTAAAGTTGTGGTTTCAGCAATATAAAGGCGAGTGTCTCTTTTTTGGCTTAGTTTTCCCAGGATGTTATAGAAGAATATCAGGTTTACATATTGAAATAAACTTTTCAATCAGTTGCTTAGGCAGGAGAGTTTCTCACTTCCCAGTTAAGCAATTTATCTGAAAGAAATACTTTCCCCCACCCTTTCCTTTACAGGATTAAACGCTTACTCAGCTTGAAAGCTGCATCAGTCTGCCTGTGTGGGATTAATGCCTCAAACATATTTGCTGTAGAGATGACCTGCAGACATGAGCATCATGTTAAAAAATAGCTTTTATAATTCATTGTGCGTGATAACTGAGAGCCAAAATCTGTCTGTTTCCCCCCTCCCTCATGGCACATCCATTCCCTCACCCAGCCCCTCCATCTCCTTGGGTTTGGGTGGTTGCTGGCATTACTTTCTGGCTGTCGTGTGTTTGGCTTTGCCGTGTCCCCATCTCTGCATGCATTGTGGGAGCATCAGCACACGCAGTTCCCCCCACATTTGACTCGATGGGCTGTTCATGAGCACACACAACCTGGTGTCCACACACACAACCTGGTGTCCTAAAACCTGAACTGAGCCTGGTCCTCTGAACAGCAGAGAAGACTTTGGGCTTAGTTCAGCTTTTTGGGGTAAATCTAGGGAAGGGAGGAGACTTCTTATTTTTCGCTTTAAACTGTTGGTATAAATAAGTCTGGACATGTTCCGAGATTACCGTCACAGCTCCTGAGTGCTGAAAGGAATCATTCCTACAATGCTTTTGACGTTTCCCATCACTCACGTTTTTTCCTGTACAAGCAAATCCAGTGTGTGTGGCACTGAGCAGCGTGACAGTCTATTTACTCAGTTTCTGTCCTAACCTTGCTCCTCCTTGATGTTGGAAGGAAACTGCTGTGCTCCTGCATTGGCCTCTTCTGGGATGTATTAGTTTCTGCTGCTTGTAAAGATACTCTCTCCCCCTCTCCTGCTAATCCAAATCTGTAAAAGTATGTAGGAGGGCTGGAATGATTGACTAAAGGTGCTATGACTTATACACATACCAGTAATTACTTGCATGACCTGTTTTTGGTTTTGTTTTTTTTTTTTGCATAGCACTTACTATGTAATGAATGGAGCTAAAAAAAACTGGAAAGCTGGGGGGGGGGCACAAGGTCTGTTACCTCTGGGGGTAATGATGTTCACCTGGGGAGAGATCCTGCATCCTCTGATTTATGTTGAGTATTTCCAACTACTTCTCTTTTGGAGGTGGGAGGAGACTCTCCTGATTTACCATGCTGACCCAGCTCCCCTGAAGTTTACAGTAACCCTAGCACTGCGGTGAAGGGAGCTGAGGCCTCTCACTTTCTTTTCCTTTGTGCTACAAAGAAGGGGTTGGTGACTTTGTGAATATTTTTATGTTGTTTGCACAGGAGAAGTATTTTCCACTAATTTTTCACATAATATCTGAATTCTGGAAGTCAATACAACCAAGGATTTGTCTATTTAAAGACCAAATATATGCCACCCATGACTCTCTCCCTGTGATAATTTTTGAGCTGTGAACTCCCCACAGTGCCTTAAGTAAAATCTCTCCATGAGGATGTATTTTTTTTTGTATCGATTTAGTCTGGAGTTTGAAAAAATCACAGTTTTATAATTCAACAGCTGTAATATGTTTGCTGGGAACATTAACGTCTCTGAAACTTGATTATTCAAATATTTGCAGAGGGCAAACAAAAGCTCATAAAAAACAAATCCACAAAATAATTAAGGAAAGATTAGTGATTTTCTGGTTTATGGTTGTTTATTTATTTTTTTTTTAAATAGTGTTTGTTCCACTCTAAGCATTTCCCAGACTTTCTGGTTGCTTCTTCCCCTTCAGGTATTTAGAAGTCTCTGGTGACACTAGTTGCATCTCAAGTGAGGTCACATGAGGTCACTAGAGAAACCCATCAAACATCTGATGCCATTTAGAATCACAGAGTCATAGAGTGGTTTGGGTTGGAAAGGACCTTAAGATCACCTAGTTTAACCCCCGTTGCCATGGGCAGGGACACCTCACACTAAACCATGTCACCCAAGGCTCTGTCCAACCTGGTATTGAACACTGCCAGGGATGGAGCATTCACCACTTCTTTGGGCAACCTGTTCCAGTGCCTCAGCACCCTCACAGTAAAGAACTTCTTCCTTATATCCAATCTAAACTTCCCCTGTTTAAGTTTTAATCCATTACCCCTTGTCCTATCACTACAGTCCCTAATGAAGAGCATCCTCTCCAGCATCCTTGTAGGTCCCCTTCAGATATTAAAAGGCTGCTATGGGGCTCCATACAGCCTTCTCTTCTCCAGGCTGAACAGCCCCAACTTTCTCAGCCTGTCTTCATATGGGAGGTGCTCCAGCCTTGTGGCCCTCCTCTCGACCTGCTTCAGCAGTTTCAACCCGGCCTTGTGTTCCCTGAACAGCTCTGTAATTTTTCTACTGGATTAGAGCTGCATAAAATAAGCGTATTTATAGTCTCAGGCAGTATTCAGAATGAGTGTTATGCATAAAATTGCTCGCTGAAGTAACTCTCATGATGCTGCATGAGAGCTGGGCCAATAGAGAATTTGGGTCACCATACCTAAGAAGATTTCTGTAATTAAAACAGCTTTTATAGAGCATATTTGCATTTTTACATGGAATAGTTGAAAAGGCTTTTAAGTTTCAACAAATCTATCTTCTTTCCTCCTGAAACATGTGTTTATAGCTCCAGATTGGAATCATTTAGCACCAAATTTTGATGAAGAAAAAAAAATCATCTTTGCATGATCTTAAAAAACTTGTTTCTCAGCTTGAGAAAGTTTTACAGACTTTTTTTCTGCATGTGTCACCCTCTGAGTACATTCTGTACAAAGCCCTACAAAATAAAACTGACATGGGTTACACGCCATGGAAATAGAATGAGTTTGAATGAAACAAAACCTGCATTTGAGACTCAAGATTTTTATGTTTGATTTTAAAGTGTGATCTGAAAAGTACTGGGTACTCTAATTTGATGTCTGCTGCACACATTGCAGAAAAAATGCATTCCAAGATCTTGGAAAGATACCTGCAACTGATGCAGCGGTTTTGGAAAGAATTTTGTTTTTATGGTACAGTATATTTACAAACACAATTCTTAAGCTGCCTTAAGATGCTCAGATCAATTATTATTTCAAGAGCAACGCAGTGCTCATTATTCTTCTGTATTGTTACTGTGGAGAAAACAGACAGTACGTATCTGAAACCTCAGAGACAAGTCTTTAATAGTTTCTAGATATAAAGTGAAGGAATGAAATGACTAACATTACAGTTTACCACAAATTTTGGCTTCAGTTTAATAAAATTTGGCTTCTAATGATGAGCTGTGTGATCATGCACACTTACACAATTAGCTTTTGTATTTTAACTTTTAAAATTAAAATGTTGGATACCTACAGGTATAGAATATATCAAGTAGTATGTGATAGTGTAAGAGTTCTCCAGAATAATACTGAGAATGTTTGGCAAAGTCTCATAATGTTAAAGTTTAAATTATTGAATAGCTACAATTCTCCTACAGAAAGTGCAATGTAGATTAATAGACATAAAAGGAAACATGTTCCAGATGAAGTAGCTGAGTAAATATATCATCTAAATGGTTGATGAAGTAGCTAAATTACTGTAAACAAACAATAAAATATCTTAGAGGAAATGTCTTGGAGAAGTAGCATATTGGAAGAGTGAAAAGATAAACGCAAATTGCAAATGTAAAAAGGGAAAAGGCTGGATGCCAGTTTTTCAATGTACTACGTAGATTCTCTTGGTTATCTGTCTAATAAAGTTGTCTATCTTGAACAGTAATGACTACTTCCTCTGACATGGAGTAATCCATAGCAGATGATGGCTGTATAAGATGGATACAATATATTTCTGCCATTAAAAGCTTATAATGGAAATATTTTTGGGCATTGTAATATGAAAATGTTCAGTAAAAGGAGAATGCTGAGATCGTATACATCAGTAATCAATTATGAGCCATCATAATGCATAACGGAGTAAGAAATCAGAGTCACTAGATATTTGTTTTATTAGTGAGCCCAGTCCTGCAGAGTAGCAATTCACTGTATACAATGATTATACCAATACAATACTGATACCAATTCAATGTATAAAACGCAATCCTTTATTTATTTATTTAATCATTATCTTTGATTCGTTTTCCAAGAAAATATCCAGGCTGGAGCTGATAATCCTTTACCTCTAAGGCTGAAGATGTCATATATATGGTTTTATGCCAAAACTGTTTATGGAAGCGTCAAAGTTCTTGTCTCCCAAACAGTAGCTAACTGCCATCAGCAACAGAGTCAGCTGCGAGTTTCAAGTTGTGGGTAAGGTAGAGTTGTATTGTAAAATAGTCTTACTTCACAGAGTACACCTGAAGTACTGTGGCCAGCTCTGCAGCTCCCAGCACAGGAAAGATGTGGGCCTCTTGGAGCAAGTCCAGGGAAGGCCGATAATCAGAGGGCTGGGGCACCTCTCCTATAAAGACAGGCTGAGAGAGTTGGGCTTGTTCAGCCTGGAGAAGAGAAGGCTCTGGGGAGACCTTAGAGCAGCTTCAAGTACCTAAGAAGCCTGCAAGAAATCTGGAGAGGAACTTTTTACAAGGGCATGTAGGGATAGGACAAGGGGAATAGCTTAAAACTGAAAGAGGGTAGACTTAGATTTGATACTAGGAAGAAGTTCTTTACTGTGAGGGTGGTGTGACACTGGCAGAGGTTGCCCAGAGAACCTGTGACTGCCCCATCTCTGAAGTTTTCAAGGTCATGTTGTATGGGGCTTTCAGCAATCTGCTCTAGTGGAAGGTGTACCTGCTTGTGGCAACTAGGTGACCTTTAAGGTCCCTTCCAACCCAAACCATTCTGTGATTATATGAAAAAAAAGTGAAAATTATAAAGTACTAGCAATGGCAGCAGAGTTGTCTCCTCTCAGCTGATGGGAGGTAGCCTGGAAAAAAATGGAACAATTTGTCTCTTGTGGGATCATACCTTATTTTGTGCTAACTTTTTCTGTTTTTATTGTATTTTTCATCTTGCTTCCAGAGGAGAACTGTCATGTAGATCAAAGGTAGTGGTAATAAGCTGAGCTGATGAAGCTTTCAGAAGAAAGGGGAGGAAAAGAGATAAAATACTCGTAACTGTTTTCCGTAAGGGTTTTTTCCTTGAAAATACTAGATATCTGATTCTCATTATTTTCTCAAAATGACACTTCTAAAAAGATGATAAAAAGTTTCTAAGAAAACAAAGATAGTATTAATACTGAAATTACAATGATAACCTCTAACTTCAATATTATTTTACATTATTAATTATGATTAATACAAAATCTACAAAAACTAGATAACAGACTGTTTTTATCTTTTTAATAACAGATCTAATGCCACAATCATTATTTAATCAAAGTTCTTCTTTTCAATTTTTTTTGTATGTGTTTTCCTGAATCAGGCCTGTGATATTTCAAATCTCCCATTGGTGACAATTCACATTTGAAAAATACACAAAGTAATGGTTGAATTCTTGCCACATGCCAACATGATGAACAATTAAGATCTATTAATTCCCTTTTATGATGGGTCTTGAGGCTAAAGAAACTTAAATATTTTGTGCAAGGCTGCTGAAGAACTAGTGTTAAAGATGATGAGATCTTGAGGATTTCTATCTCTTTTGTATACCCAGCTGAAATATAACAATATTTGAGAGAAAAAGTACTGACACTACAGTTAGTAAAAACCCTAAAAAAAGGACAGAATTGGAAACTCAGCAAAATGAAGGAGTCCTCCATTTCAATCCATCCTTTTCACCAAATGAGAATTTCCTGGTCAGCAGAGACTCATCAGATGTTTCATCAGGGTAGACAGCAGTTTAATCCTTAGCATAATTGCTCATTCATCCTAGTTGTCCATTGTGCATATTACCCAATAAAGAATTACTTTGTCCTCTCACACTGTGCATATCTGACTTACAGCCTTCTTGCTCACAATAAAAGTTGCCTGAATAATGTGACCCAGAGACGGAGCATTGCACAATCTTCATATTATCAGTCTCCAAAACCCAGTCTTGTTCCTTTGTAAGACAAAACGTCTAAAGTTCCATTGATTTTTTTTTTAAGAGGGCAGAGTCGCTTGATAGGTAAATTCTGCATTTTCACGTTAAAATACAATTATGTTATTTAAGTAATGCAGCTGCCTCTAAGACAAATCGTACCTAAACATGGAAGGACCAGCGGTGGGCAAAGTGTTTAAAACCACTTCAAAGTCTGAACTTGAATGGCTTCTAAATCTTCAGCTGGAATTTATTATTTGCTGTCAAATTTTCCGGTATCTTGAGCTACAGATCAGGTGTAGGCTCTCAGGCAAGGTGTAGAATAATGCTGCTAATATATTTCTCCCTGTTGCTGTTTCCCACAGTATCACCAGATACATCCATTTGCTGGTGGCACAGCACCCATGAGGGAAGAGTTGCTCCTAGCTCAGTTTCCTCCTCTTTGAATTCCTTAGCAAGAGCAGACAGCTCTGCTTGGGCAGTGATGAAAGTGCAGTATTTGTGTATGGGAGAAGCTGGAAGAAATGCCCCTTGGGATCACATACTTTTCATTTCCTGCTGTGTCGAGAATTGCTTATAACCATTCCACTTTCAAATTACCACTTCCTTCTCGTTTCTTACTTTAATTTATTTTTGGCCTTCATTAATAATGTTTTTGGCAATCCAGACTATTTTATTTACCTAGGTACTTTTTATGCCTTGCATTTTTTAAAAAACCAATATCCCATTGAATAATGTTTAGCATTTATGCCTAGTTTTCTTGAACAAAAAAAGTACTGTTTGCTTGTCTTTCAGCCAAGATTTATATTATTTGTATTCACCTTTCCTAAAGAGACAGAATGACATAAAATTTGGAGGAAGTATATTCTATAAATAAGGAATACTTGTATGAATAATTTTGTGTTGCCAAAGTAATGAACTGATGTAGTTACGATCTTCATTGTGTGTGTTAAGAACAGAGTAAGGGTTAAAAACAATTTAGCAAGACATGTAATGAAAATCTTCCCTGTCCAACCACATTTGATTGATTTGCTCGTCTTTCAGCAAGTAATGCGATAGAGCTAGAAAATCTGTCTTGCTCTGGTTCTGCTGAAGGAGTTTGAGTTATGTTTCTTAATAATGTAGCTTTATATTTAGTGGCAACTTACAAAGATTTTGTCCTTCTTTCCCTGAAGGCAAGATATGATCCAAGTTGCCTGATCAAATGAAAGCTGGTTTAGTTGAGCGTAATCAACATGCATCAAGTGATCTTACTAGACAACTTGATAGTACGACTTTCTTGAGGCTCACTCTAGGGCTTATTGGATACATCATTTCTCTGTAGAATACTGAGCATGCTGGAGGAATATACACCATGCATAATGCATGCTGTAGTAGCTTGCTGTTGAAATGTGGATGGAATCAAATAGTAAAACTGGAATAATTGTTGAAATCTGCTGCAGATGCTAAGTGTAATTGATAAATAACAAGTAACAGCCAGGATAATAACAGTTTTGTTATGCATCTGCTCAGAAGTTCATGTTTCAAAGGGAAGTTCAAGTATGTCTGGATTTTTCTTGGGTTTCACTCACAAGGCTGCAGGTGCTTTGTTTTGCCTTTTTGCTGC
Organism: Pezoporus wallicus; assembly: GCF_028554395.1. NCBI lineage: Eukaryota > Metazoa > Chordata > Aves > Psittaciformes > Psittacidae > Pezoporus > Pezoporus wallicus. The sequence continues at coordinate 103,191 of NW_026641658.1, forward strand.
ACAGCAGCACACAGAGCCATACTGGGAAGGGGGACGTGCTTCAGAGCAACTTTTTTACCCTCTGGTGTACTCAGTTAAGCAGGGCTGGGTAGGAACACACAGAACATTACACTGGCTCAGCTGACGTGATGACTGTCAGCTGCTGAAACAGGACTGCATCTAACTATGGGTTTCTACCCGTTGTTACTTGGTTTCAAAACAACTTGATTTGAAAACGTGTGGTTGCAGTGTCAGTTTCTGCACTGAGGGCAAGCTTAGATGGTCTCTACTGTGGCAGAAAGGCTAGAAAGTTTGAGCACATTAAATTCACACAAAATAATGGATGACTTCATGATTTAGTGTGATTATAGGCAACTCCCACTGATTTTCTCCTTAATCTGAATAGGTGGCTCTTGGACAACTAAGACTAGTAGCCTGCCAATGATTATGTCAATTCTAATGCCAGCTTCTAAGTTTATTTAATTACTGTGAGATCCACTTTAGGTTTCTGATCTAATAACGTTTTAGTAATCAGTGACCTAACAGACATATGGTACTGCAGCAGTCATTTTGATGAAGGTTTTATTGGTTAAAAGAAGATCAGGCACTTTTGCTATAATTAAGAGGGACTGTGAAAATGGAGGACCAGCAAAGACAGGGTAAGAGAGAAGATCTTGCTTCTCTAGATTTGTGGGGGCAACCAGGTCTGTCAGCGAGTGAGACAGGCAGCTAGTGAGGTGTCTAAGGAGAAGGGTAATTCCCATGAGTGATCAAGACATTCAGCTCCGTAAAGATCAGCTGATAAGATTTACCTATCCTCTGGAGATCTCCTTGGGCTGGAAGGGGACCCAAGATAGGTCTTTTGAGAGAGCTGGAAAAGGCATTTATACCTGCAGCTAAAAGTGCAATGCTAGAAGCAGTGTTTGAATGAGTAGGGAATGATAAAGCTGGACCCATGCCATGGACTCTTGGACCCTGAGGGTGTTTCTTACACAGCTGGAAAAGGCTGTCTGGGATATTAATGGGGCAGAGTTGAAGGTGTAGCCACAAGTTCTGAGAAGGACCCACTGGTTTTACACATCAAAGCATCTGCTGCTAAACTAGAATTTTTCAGAAGCCTCTCTAAAACAGGTGTTTATGTCAAATCCCTCCATATCTGTAAGAATTAAGAAGTTGCTAGATTTAAACACAAAATCACAGAATTGTTAGGGGTGGAAAGGACCTCTGGAAATCATCTAGTTTGTTCCAGAGGAATTCCTTAGGGAATAAAAAGAAGGAGCTTTTCTCATTTTTTTTTTTATTAATACTTAGGTATTTATAAATAGAAGCTTCTGTGTGGTACTTTGAAGCCAGACTGTTTCTTAGATATGTGTTAGTGTCCAAATCTGTCGCTATATCCTAAATCCTTTAATTAGGTTTGCCAGCTCATAAGCAAAATAGTTTCTACATCAGATGTTTCTTTGAGACACACAAGATGTTTCCTTGATGCCTTGGGTTATTTAAATTTGCTGCAGTGCTAATTCTAGACAGTCTTACAGAAGCCTAAATTAGCTTGAAAAACAGAGGTCATATCAAAGCTGGTATAGAGCTGTGGCTTATGTTTTTGGCTTTTTGTTGTTTCTGAATAAAATATCTTCAGAAATGAAAACTCCTCCTTCAGCTCAAGAGGTCATACAGCAGAAATTGCTATGAGACTTCTCTCTAATGTGGCAATAGACCTTCCTTCCTTCCTCCTTCCTTCCTTCCTTCCTTCCTTCCTTCCTTCCTTCCTTCCTTCCTTCCTTCCTTCCTTCCTTCCTTCCTCCCTTCCTCCCTTCCTCCCTTCCTCCCTTCCTCCCTTCCTTCCTCCGTCCCTCCCTCCCTCCCTTCCTCCCTTCCTTCCTCCCTTCCTTCTCCCTCCCTTCCTCTCCCCTCCCCTCCCCTTCCCTCTTTCTCTCTTTTCTCCTTCCTTTTAATATTTTACCAGATGTTACAATATAAAATTCCCTATAAATTAACAACGTAAAAATATACTTAATTGATTCAACTCTGTACATTTTCCAGAAGGAGCTGTAGCATTTTATAGCAAGACCATCTTTGTGGATGAAAAGCTTTTCAGATTCATGGTTGTTGCCTGTGGTATGAAAAAGCATAGCTAACACAATGGAACAGTCAGAGTCAGCATCTGGCTTCCTTCTGACAGGGCATATGCCAAAAAAATATAAAAATTTAAAAAGTTACACAAGCTTTTACACTGCGTGTGAGCAAGTATTATTCCACTGCGTTCGACCATGCACGTTGTTCCAAGCAGCAACTCTTGAAAGAAAAAATGCTGGCTTGGCTCATCTGAGGCTCATGATGGTCCAAAGAATAAGAAGTATTTCTCAACTCATCTACATTTAAAGATATTTAGGGGAGAGCGAGGGCAGTTGAGGGGGGGAGGAGTTTAAGATAGATTTTAATGAAAAATATTGTCAGAGTATTTATATGTTTTGCATTTAATCTTACCTTTAGAACTGCAAATTTTCTTTTTCTCTACAACACAAATGGATCTTTAAGTAGAAGTACTCGTACTTTGTATAACCATATACCCTCATAATTTGCAAGCTCTGCATTGAACTGAGGTCAAATTTCACATACTAATAATCATATTGAAGTTGTACAGTAAAGCTGATGATCAGTAACAGCTAGTTTTGGTAACCAAGTGAAGACTTAAGAAAATTTTATTATTTCAGAATAGTTTCAGGTCACATTTAAGAACAGTGCAACCAATGCTTGGGAAAAAAGTGCCAACAGATGAAGAATTATTTGGTGAAGAATTCCTTAGTATAGAGTCTTATACATAGGACTTAAATGCAACAGAATTTGTCTTGAGTCTAGAACACTTTACGTGACTCCACTGAAAGGTCTGATACTGCCTTCTATTCTAGTCTTTAAATTGATACAAGCTCAGGGAAGACAGATGAGCATTTACTTTATAAGTGATTCCTCATGTGCTTCTCACTGCTATGTTCCAGAATAATGTGACTCCCAAAACTTAGACTTATCGGTTGACCTGGAAGAAGGATAAAGTATGATGAAAATATAGGTATGTGGAGAAAATCACATGGGAGAAAACCAGCATTTGTTTTGAGCATGGATTATTCTGGTAAGAGTTTAAGGTAAGGGTAGTCTGTAAACTTTACATTTTTGACGGCTTAGAGATTAAAATGCTGTAAAAATTAAACTTTTTGCTTTATGAGGAATAAGAAATCTCAAAGCTGTTTTTGTAAGTCAGACTTAGTAGTCTTCCTTCCAATTAAAAGCAGTGGGGGATATTGAGACATTTTAAGAGTAAACAAATAAATATCCATTCTCTTTCCATCCCTCTAATTTGTTACAGTTTGTAGGATTAAGCAGGTGAGTAGCAGAAGGCTTGCAGGCCTTTCCAGAAGAGAAGTGCTGCAGGCAAAAACCTCTTTGGAGCTTTGAAAATGCCAAGTACCTTTTAAAAAAAGACAGTCTTATTAAAGTTTCTTTTACTGGAAATGGTGATAAAACACCTAACATGCAGTATGAGAAGCATCTAGTTTTGACATTAAAGATGCAAAACAAATTCAAAATACCATAAAATTGTAGTGCTTTACAAAGTGTTAGAATACTGATGTTTCCCTTCCTCTGTCTGGGACTGTCAAAAGTTTCTGAATCTGACTTCTAAAACTCTTGTGATTGCCTCACAGTGTTCTCAAATACAGTCATCTCATGGGGGCCTCTCTGAGGATTTTTCTTGGAGAGAAAAATGTTTTCTTTAGATTCAATCCCATTGATGCCCTGAAGATATTTTTGGCTAGTTTCTTGTTGGAAACGGGAGACTTAAAAAGCTAGAAACAACACTTAGAATTCCCCTTCTAGAAGTGACCGAATTTCTCACCTCCACTGAGGGATTAACATCAGTATTGGATGAACTTGGTCTAATTTTTCCCTTCATCTGGCTACTAAAGATGGCACAACTACTTTTATGACGAGTAGTGGCTGGTGTGCCTGCTCCAGCTGCATCAACTTCAGCCAGCCCACCATGTCACTCTGCAACCCCATGCTGCCATGTGTTGTCTTGGTCAGTTTGGTGTAAGTTGAAGATTCTTGGTCTAATTTTTGGTGTACAGTACATTAATTAGTTAATTTGGGAAGTAAAGGAAGTCTAAGAGAAATTGAAAAAAATGAGCACCTGTGCATTGATCTGGATTTCGATTTTCTGTGCTAAGAAATTAATGTAGATTAGTTTTGGAAAAGGAGGAACCCTCTCTCTTGCCGAGTACTGTATCGGTATATGCAGTGAAATGCAGATGGTGCAATATTGCATCACCAGTAGCAAAAATTATCAACAGCAACAGAGTCTATGTAGAAGCACCTAATATAGCCATGGCTGTAATGGGCATGGGTTTGGGCAGTCCTATGTTAACTCTGATAGCTGACAGGGAGGCAAAATTGAAGGCACATTTCTTAAGCTGATTAAGAATGATGTATGCATAATCTTTAATAAGATATTAATTAGAAAGATGCCTGCATTTACAGCCTCAACAGATACTGCAAAACTGTGCTCAGTAATATCTGCTTATGCATGAGTAGCATAGACAGGCTGAGCCAGCAGCACAGGGAAACTGTGAGCGCACAAATCCCCACAGCATTTGAATATATGTAAATAATGCATTAGCTTTCCACAAGAAGTTCGTAGAGGAATTAGCATCTAGGTCACCAAACTGCATTTTTTTGTCCCAGGCTGATCTGCTCATGGAGAAGAGACGTAGCTTGCACCATTGTCATCCTTATGCTGCTCTGTGGAAGGCTGTCATTAGTGATTATGTTTCATGTCTTTAATTACTGAGATACTTTAATTTAATCTGATACAAAATGAACTTAAGGCTCTAGATTCTTATTTGTGCCTTTTTTTTTTTTTTTAAATGGGGTTTCATAACAGAGCCTCAAATTTAGTTCATTGTGAACATTCTAGAATTTGCCAACTGTCAGTGAGTTTGAGACCAGTTTTCACCATGACAATTTATGACTTTCTGGAGAACCACATGAAAATTTGAGGTTTTGGAGGAGTTCCCTCCTATTTTTTCAGGTTACTGTTATTTTTTAGCCCAAATCAGTAACTGCTTCTGTCCTCAAGAGCCTTCCAAAATAGACAGTTGAATTTAGATGCTAAACTGCAAGGAAATTGTACATATATAGAGGAAAGTGATTTATGAAGATTATATTGAGGAGCAATGGTGAGGCCAAAAATACTAGTGAGCTACAGTACATTACTTTTTTTCCTTCTCTGTCTCCTCCAGTCCAAACAAAGCCTTCACTGAGCCTGGCTGTGTCTTGACGCAGATGGGTTTAAGGAACACTGATGTTTATTATATATCAATACGTATGTAATATAACAGCATTATACTGACAGCTGTCTTAATTTAAATATGACTTGCTGGTTAGCGTGTCTTATTGTAGAAACACATGTACATGCCATTCAAGTTAGATACAGCTCTCCACAGTAATGTGCACATGAAGAAAGAAAGGTGTTCCCTGTTCCTGGAGAGCTGGCCATCAGAGATGGGGGTTGGGACTGAGCTGCCTGGCTATGGGTATTCAGTACCAGTTAAGATAGCCCTGGGTAGCTGAAATAGCTCTTTGGTTGGCACGTATGACATGGTTTCTACAGGAGACCAAAGTCCTTCAGGGCATCAGCTGGAGGCCAGCTGTGAAACCCTAAAGCATATAAAATGACCCTAAAGACATGTTTGAACACCAGGTTTACTTCAGCGATGGCCTATGTATATACTCACAGGGAGGTGTTTGCAAGAAAACAGACATCATCTAAGTACAGAAGTAGCTTAAATATTGTCCATTAGTAGGTTGCTACTCCAGGGTAAAATTTTAAAGAACAATGTGTCTTTACAACAGAGCTGTGTAAATGTTCATGGGGAGCTGTCTATTGAGGGAGCCAGTACTAATTTATGTGCAGAGTCGTAATGCATAAATGCAAAAAGATTTTCCTAAATGCAGTTGAATGGCATTATCATGTAGGCAACTAATGCAAAATAACAATCTGATTATCTTCCTTTTGTCTCGCAGCATTCAGTATTGATCTAACACAAAAGTAGGCGCCAGATAAAGAACAGCACTCAGTTAAGTGGCTAGTATAACTCATCCTCTTAGTTAAGCATTTCAAGAAAGAAGAAAGTGCGTATTTGGAGTCAAAGCTGCAGTTGTCTGGAAATTGCTTAAAGAAATGCCTTTGGTGCAACCCTGAGAATAATGTAGTTACTTAAAATATGGATGCTTTGCCTTGAAATGCAAAGAACATATCGCATAGCATAAAAGTAATTTTACAACAGCATAATATTCTTATGTTGCTGTAGTCAGCCATGATAGATATTATGCTCTGCACCCCTATTGCACCTGCCAGGCAAAATGGAGAAACAGTGATGGAGGGTTTGCTGAAAAATGTCAAGAAATCTGCTTTTCTTTTTTTTTTTCCAAAGCTTTTTTTTTTTTCAAAGAAGTTTGTCAAGCGATTTGCTGAAAAATGTCAAGAAATGGATATATAAATTAATGAGGGTATTTCTGTCTGTGTCCTTCAAGGGTCTTGCTTCAGGAGGAAAATCTTGTCTTTCACAGGTACTTCGGAAGAACGAGAAATCAAAACTATGCTTGGAGTGAGAGGGTACCTTCAGCCAACTGATGCAATATATTAGGAAAAAAAAGCTTTTCCTTGAACTTTTGCCATCCCTTTGGAGCTTGTGGGAAGAAGCATTCAGTTGCCACCCAGGGACGGGAAGACCAGCCAGACCAGTGCTTTTTCTCAGCAAACAAGTTTTGAAGAGGAAACACCTATAACTTCATTTCACAGAGGCTGAAATCCTATTTTGTGGATGATGTGCCATGTTGGGTGTGCCATGTTCAGTGTGCTTCATGAAATGAGGACCATTCCCTGTGGTGTGGAGCAGCAGGGCTACATCTCTACCAAGCCCTGGGTTGCTCCTCAAACTGGTCTGTCTCTTTAGGCTTTCAGTTTGCCCTAGTTATGTTATTTTTGTACCTCTGAGGGCTCTCAGTGGCCAACATTGAAGCCTGAAGCAACACATAAGCACGTAACACATATGGGAAATAATTGTGTACCACTGGTGACTACTGTTTCACGATAACTAACCAGTATTATCAATATACAAGATTTCTAACCTCTGCATTTATACGTCAGTAGGTAATAGTACAGCATTTTCTGCAACTATAGCCTAAGAGGACTGGCTGGTACTGCATCTTTTTGTTCCTGTCAGTGGCAACAGAAAGTAGGAGAGCATGATCTGTGAGTCTTTTGAGGAGAGATGAAGTGGTAGAAGAGGCACCAAACCTCATGTGTAGATAAGGTATTTCTGCAAGGGTCATCTGACAGACCAGCACTACAACATACTGTAAAGCATTCCTGCCTGTAAGTTAGCTACTGGTCTCAGCTACTTCTGCTGAAAGCAAAAATTTCAGGTTACCATTTGCAAATGCTTAACAAGTTTTTCTGTAGAAATCAACATTTTCATTGCTTTCATCCTGCAATGGAGAAACAATATGGTACAATGTAGTTTTATATTTTGAATCTTTTATGTGTTCTGGTGTTATGCCAGAATCTGCTGGGAAAGGAAATATAAATCTCTATGCTCCAACATATAGTCAAATAGGATTCTGGAATACATAAGCTGTAAATCTAGGTGGAACTGGAAGTTCATTAGCTCAGTTAAAGGTTGTTTTCAAGAAACATTTAATAGACTCTAACCACTAATCTTATCACTGGTTTGCACTTGCTACGTCTATCAGTGAAATTTAGGAAGGTTGAATGAATATGTCTTGGGTTGACAAAAGCAGCACTGCACTGAAGGAAAGATGCAGTTTATAAATAAGTGCTGCTTACAAGGCAGAGGAGAAGATAACCTTAGTGTAGTAAACTCAAATCACTTGAAAACTTTTGAGGAAAGATGTCTGGTTTCTACAGCAGGTTGGCCAGTTTCCCTGTGTTACAAGGCATTTTCCATGCAGCCATATCTGTTCCTTGCTGGGACAGATCGGCATTACCCGTGCTGTGAGGCTGATTTGCTGCCTTTCTGATCTGTGGCAACTATTTATATTTTCTGAGAAGGGATGAGTAAAACTACGCAACCTAAGTTTTGTGCAACCTTAATTATTTTATCTGCTTTCACCTTTTCAAAACCAAGTATTCACATTATTAAGATTTTTTCTTAGGTAGTGTTGTATATTTTATGCTTAGAGGCTCATCCAGTCCCAACTCCTATATATAGAAGGCTTTGAAATGTGTTTAATTACTTTTGTGTTTATCTAGTAAGTTAGGTCAGGCTGAAGCACAAATGTTCTTGGGAGTGTAAATGTTTGGTTTGCTCTGTACCCACAGTGATGCAGGGACCCCCACGTGTCTGCCCCTCTGACACCCTTATCAGTCAACTGAAATTTTTGTCTGCTTTAGCCCATGGGCTTCACCTGTCCAACTTCCGTCCACTCTTCTTGTTTTGGGTGGGAATAAGTGCGTGTGGTGAAAAACAAAGGCAAAAGAGTATATTGGAGCAGGCGTTTCTTAACTGAGAGATAAAAATAGTACCTGGACTTTATGTCATCAAAAATTAAACTGTTCAACATCACTGGACCAGGAAGTTTAATTTTATCTCCATTGTACAGTAATCATTGCCCTCCAAGACATGTTAATACACCATGGAAGCTTTAATTTTGATGCCACAAGCCAGGCTCCTCCCCTAAGGGCTGAGTTCCTAGACTGTAAAGAAAAAGAGGTTTAAACTACTTTTTTTTTTTTTTTTTTAGGACTGCTATCCTGTGAAACTTTAAGGGATTATAAACCATATGAATAGCTACTGAAATCTTTAGTCAGGGTATTTGTTACAGAAAATGTCAGAAAAACATCACATAATATGCTAACTGTGGCCTTCTCTTACTGCGTGATCCTGAGTGTACATGCAAGTGTTAAAATATGAGTATTTTAAAAGAGAAATTGGCAGCAGAACATCTAGCATTTTCAGGAGAAAAATGTATATTTCTTTTGATGTGGATCATGTGTTAGCAAGGAAGCGTAATCAGAAAGTATCATATACAATCAGTATATATATTGTTCTATAAATAATTTTCATCAGATATGGCTAATTTAACACATGTTGTTGGCATTACCTGTTGCTGGTGTGGGATATGCTTGCAGCTGTAATTTCAGGTCCTTAATGGTTATTCTGTTACCCTCTGTTTTGGCATTACTGAATCTTGCCTTGTTGTTTAAAAAATTCTCCAACATTTTTTATTCCCGTATTCATACTGTTCCTGTTTTTGACAGTTTGTTAAAACCTCATATCATACTGCATGTTAAATCATAAAGCATGTGTGGTTTTGATGAAAATCGTGCCAGTAATTGTGTCCAGTACTTAGAGCATAGATCCCTTGTCTAGCGGGAATGTGGCCACAGTAGGGATATAAAAGCCTGCTATCTTCGTGTTAGAAGAGCATTCAAAAGTCATTCAGGCAAAACACTTAGCAGAAAGTACAGCCCATTTACAGGTGAGCACTCCATAAAAGCACTCTCTGTATGTAAGCTGAGACACTAAAGGAACACTCAAGAAAAATTTGAATTATTTATTTCCACATGTTATCCTCTAAAAGCACTCTAAAGATCACTCCAAAGACTCCTGTCAGAACATTGTAATCTCAGAAACAGGAGAAGATGAAAGACATTCTACTTGGGAGAGGCTTTGGAGATTGGAAGTGCAGATAGCAATAGCTTAAATGGGCCAGCACTGTCTTTCTCTATTTCTTCAGACACTGTGCTAGAACTGAAACATTCATTTTAGTTTTGCAAACAGCTTTGTCTTCAAAATCCCCAGGCCTTAATGATCAGCACATGACACTGCTCAGCTTTGATCCGCACAGAGAACTTGTCTGTCCTCAAAGTGGGGCTCTGCTGTACAGTTAGCCCCAGACCTGTCTTCCTGGTTGGACGAGCTAAGGACAAGTGTGTCCATGCTTTGAATGTGAAAGTGCATGCCCAGTTTCTTCCAAGAGAGGATGGACAGCATCACAGACCCTTCCTAGCACAGAGCTGTGGTGCAGGCAGCCCCTCATTCCCTCATGCCATTTTCAGTTTGCTGTCCTTCCTGAGTAACTTCAAACAACTCTCTGAAAAATGTGAAAACAAACCTGCAGTTTTACTCCCCTCTGGTGCTATGCAATGTTCCCTCTGGATCTGGCAATCGGGCTGGAAAAGGTAATGAAACACTGTGTTAAAGAAGATCCTGAAGGGTCATTCTTGCAGTTTGTTGTGTTGGTGGTCAAGGTCTGTGGCAGCATTTAATGGCCTAAGTACAGAGTCCCTCACCTTGCTTTGGTGCTGCTAATGTGTGAGGGTGTGCTCAGGTCTCTGCCACTGAGCTGTCTTCACAGCTTCTTCATTCCTTTCCATCTGCTTTGTACTAACATTTATTTTCTTCCTTAAAAAGATAAAAGGAGTAGATCAGACAATTTATTCATACCATACTTTTAGATTTTTTTCTGTGTGTCATTTTAAAAGGAAATGAAGAGGATGAAATTCTGGGAGAGGAAGTTGGGTGTGAATGTTTATTGCTGACAAGCGTGAAATTCTACAATTCCAGTTTACAGTGATGCATTAATCCTAAGGTATGGGTTTGGCTTTTCATTTTGGTTTCTTTTTTTTTTTAAATTGCCTTTTTTTTTGTAGCGCAGAAAGACTGCTGTCAAAGCAATTACTTGTGTGGCATTTCAAAAATCAAAGATGTGATTTACATTCTGTTGAAAATCAGTGGGATACTGATTTAAAGTACCGTTGTGCTTTTTAAAATCCCACCAAGGATGTGGGCTTCCAAGGATGTCAAAGTACAACTTCAGGTACTTTGAACAATAACATCATTTTGAGGTGAGTGTTTTGCTTGCTTTATGGGAAAGGATGGCTTCAGCATAGAATCATAGAATGTTTAGGGTTGGAAAGGATCTTAAGATCATCAAGTTCTAACCCCTGTGCAGGGACACCTCACACTAGACCATGTTGCTGAAGGCACTGTCCAGCCTCGCCTTGAACAGTGCCAGGGATGGAGCATTTACCACTTCTTTGGGCAGCCTGTTCCAGTGCCTCCGCACCCTCACAATAAAGAACTTCTTCCTTATATCTAACCTAAACTTCCAAATCTGATCTGTGTTTGACAATCCCCACAGCAGATCTAAAGGCATGACAGACTACTGCTTACACTTATGTCTGTCTGGTGTTGCAATGGAGTCTGAGGCTGTTTTGCCTTTTCTGTCAAGCATAGTTTTATGTTAGGTGATATGGCCAAGGTTGCTGGAGAGATATGGTAAAACTTGGGTAGCGTTGCATGACTATTAAAGCCATTCCAGGAATAAAATTAAACAGCTGATAACCTAATATGACTTGCTTCTAACTGTTTAAATTTTCTGTTAAAATCTAGAACCCTTTGTGCTATTGAAAATCAGAGAAAATATTTGTAACAAGACTTTGTCATTGGAAAATACTGATGTGTCAAAATGGGACAGTTTTTTTTTTTTCCAGTGTGTTGCCTTGCTCATGAAATGGGAGAAAAAGACCTTTGAAATTCTGAAGATATTTTACTAAAACAATTTTGTGAAATAATCACAACATTAGTATCATTGTAATTAAATCTTACGATTTCCTGACAGCTGGAAAAAAAGCAAATGCTTCAAGGACAGGCATTCTCTGAAGAATATAGGGATGTTGTCCGGGAAGCTAGGGACCAGGTTAGGAAAGCTAAGGCCCAGTTAGAATTAAACTTGGCTAGGGATATTAAGGATAACAGGAAGGGATTCTGTAGGTATGAAGCGAATAAAAGACAGAATAGGGACAACGTGAGCCCCTCCGAAAGCTACCAGGCGAACTGGGTAGCCTGGATTTGGAGAAGGCTGAAGTTCTCAATGACTTCTTTGCCTCAGTCTTCACTGGCAGAGGCTCTGACCACACCACCCAAGTCTTGGCAGGCAGACACAGGGACTGTGAGAATGAAGACTTTAGGCCCACTGTAGGAGAGGATCTGGTTTGAGACCATCTTAAAAACCTGAACGTGCACAAATCCACGGGACCTGATGAAATCCATCTGCAGGTCCTGAAGGAGCTGGCAAATGAAGTTGCTAAGCCGCTGGCCATCATATTTGAGAAATCATGGCAGTCAGGTGAAGTTCCTGATGACTGGAAAAAGGGAAATATAACCCCCATGTTCAAGAAGGGGAAAATGGATGACCCAGGGAATTACAGAGCAGTCAGTCTCACCTCTGTGCCTGGCAAAATCTTGGAACAGATTCTCCTGGAAGGCATGCTAAGGCACATGAAAAACAACAAGGTGCTTGGTGACAGCCAGCATGGCTTCACTAAGGGGAAATCCTGCCTGACCAATTTGGTGGCCTTCTATGATGGGGCTACGGAACTGATGGACAGGGGTAGAGCAGTTGGTGTCATCTACCTGGACTTGTGCAAAGTGTTCGACACTGTCCCACACAACATCCTTGTCTCTAAATTGGAGAGACATCAATTTGATGGATGGACCACTCAGTGGATAAAGAACTGGCTGGATGGCTGCACGCAAAGAGTTGTGGTCAATGGCTCAGTGTCCAGCTGGAGACCAGTAACAAGTGGTGTCCCTCAGGGATGGGTGTTGGGACCGGTCTTGTTCAACTTCTTTATCGGTGACATGGACAGTGGGATTGAGTGCGCCCTCAGGAAGTTTGCCGATGACACCAAGCTGTGTGGTTTGGTTGATACCGTGGAGGGAAGGAATGCCATCCAGAGGGACCTTGACACCGTTGTGAGGTGGGTTGATGCCAACCTCATGAAGTTTAACCATGCCAAGTGCAAAGTCCTATAGCTGGGTTGGAGCAATCCCAGGCACAGCTACAGGTTGGGCAGAGAAGAGATTCAGAGCAGCCCTGCGGAGAACGAATTGGGGGTGTTGGTTGATGACAAATTGAACATGAGCCGGCTTCAGTGTGTGCTCGCAGCCCAGAAAGCCAACCGTATCCTGGGCTGCATCAAAAGGAGCGTGAATAACAGGTCAAAGGTGGTGATCCTGCCCCTCTACTCTGCTCTCGTGAGACCTCACTTGGAGTATTGTGTGCAGTTCTGGTGTCCTCAACATAAAAATGACATGGAACTGTTGGAACAAGTCCAGAGGAGGGCCACAAGGATGATCAGGGGACTGGAGCACCTCCCGTATGAAGAGACAGGCTGAGAAAGTTGGGGCTGTTCAGGCTGGAGAAGAGAAGGCTGCGTGGAGACCTCATAGCAGCCTTCCAGTATTTCAAGGGGGCCTATAGGGATGCTGGGGAGGGACTCTTCATTAGGGACTGTAGTGATAGGACAAGGGGTAATGGGTTAAAACTTAAACAGGGGAAGTTTAGATTGGATATAAGGAAGAAATGCTTTACTGTAAGGGTGGTGAGGCACTGGAATGGCTGCCCAGGGAGGTTGTGAGTGCTCCATCCCCGGTGGTGTTCAAGGCCAGGTTGGGCAGAGCCTTGGGTGAGATGGTTTATTATGAGGTGTCCTGTCCATGGCAAGTGGGTTGGAACTGGATGATCTTAAGGTCCTTTCCAACCCTAACTGTTCTGTGATTCTATAATGATTATATTTCTAAAAATAAACTAAATAAAACAGTTACAAAATATTGAGAAGAAACACATGCCTATTTTGCAACTTTGGTTTCGTATTTTTAAAAACTTTTCACCCCAATTGATTCAGGATGAGAAAAAAATTGTCTCCCTTCGTCTCCCAGAATTCTTAAAATGAGAGCAATTCAGTACGCAGATAGTATCTTGAAGCACTTTAGTTTGTCAGCTTGCAATATGCAGAAGCAGAAATCCTTACCACAAAACAGGAACAGAATATGGATTTCCTAGAAATACTGTTGACCTAAAATAAGCAATTCTTCTCCTTCTTCCAAAGAACCCCATGCAAGTCTCTTATGTCACTAAATCAACAGTGCACTGTAATTTTTTAGAGATGACTGTACAAGGATTTAGTTTTCCCAGGTTCTCCAGTAACCTTTTCTCATAGGTTGAATGAGCTTTTCTCTTCTGTAATGGAAATATCCAGAAGACAAACCTGTGATATGTATTGCACTTTACTGAACAAAATCTGTATTTCTGTTCTGAAAAGAAGCAGCTGAAATTATGGTGTACTGTATGGTTTACACATTATGAAAGATAAATTGTGGAGAAGGCTTTGTTCCCTTTTAGGTGAACAAATTTTCATTTGAAAGGAAAGCTGTACAAGTAGGTGATAAACTAAATAAAATGCAATTTGCTCTAGTTAGAAATTTGTTTTCCAGATGTACCACACATCAGGGTTACAAACTGTAGCATTAAACCGGGTACAAAAATGTTAAATATGCATTAATATTTAAAAGTTATTGTAAGTAGCCCAACAATTGCGCATTTGTCTAAAAAGTTAATGAACTACTATTGTCCATCACCTGCTGTGATGGAATGTCGTAATTTAAAACCTTGATAAACGAAGCCTTGTGATGTTTTGGGAATTACTCATTGGTTGCAGGGTTGGGGTTTTTTTTTGTTTTTTTTTTCCCTGTCAGCATGTTTTACTCCAATGGAGAGAAAATGCCTCCAGGGCAGAGTGAACTCAGGCCTCATTAAACAACATTGAGTCCCCAAGGAAGAAAATTTTTTTACTATGATGCCACGGAGGAGAGCGTGACACTGGGTCTCCATTTCCTGGGATCCAGCAATACAACCAGACTCAAAAAACCTCTGAAAACCCCCTTCATCAGTTTTGCTGCTCAGGGAACTACCTAATTAACTATAGTAATGGTCTGGTTAAAGCATATTCTGAACATCTGTAAATAAGGTCAATTCATACTGAGGATAAAGAGGGACTTGAGTTCTACTAATCTTCAAATTACTCTCTGACAGGTTGTTGTGTATTTATCCACAATCAACGTGCTATGTTTCTGATAAGGGGTGCCAACAGAATCTCTCATGATGTGGCTGCTGCTGTTATCCTTTGTTGTTACTGTGAAGCTACAGGATTAACCTCTGCATGTCTTTTCAGGGCAGGGAGATGCCTCTTTTGTCCCTGGTGGGCTTCAACTTTATGGTACTACATTTGGAAGCTGAATAAACTAAAATAAAGTTATACTGAAAAAGCACCAACTTGGGCTCAAAACTTGCTGGCAAGATAAGGGTCAGGGTGTCATTTAATAGATCTCTATAAACTCAATTTATGTGTGCTAATGATTCATAGAATCATTTAGGTTGGAAAAGACCTTTCAGGTCATCAAATCCAACTGTAAATCTAACACGTGCCAAGTCCACCAGACTACCAGGGTTATTTTTTTTCAAGGCAAAAGAGAGCGGAATCACAGAGGCAGTCATTATTTACAGAGCCTGTTTTCCGGTATTTTAAAACACATTTAGTCATATTAGATACTGCAGTACCAAATCTTCCATTGCATTGTACAGTGCACATAGGAAATGCAGATTCAATTTACTTTAAAAAGTTCAGATATTAGTACAGAATGAAATGGTAAATCATTCAGTGAAAGAGATGAGGGTAAATGTATTCTTGGGATGTCTGAATTTTGGTTGAGGAATAGGGTTAATGAGTCAAGTAAAAATCAAGGAATTTATCCCTGGGCTGAAATTATTCCAGTTTCCAAGATAAAATTCTCTCATGAATTCACCTGTTCTAGTAAAATTACTTTCTAATAGGCCTTCCTAGGTTTTGATTTGATTTAAAGCCAACATAATGCAGAGCTGTGGAGTCACTTTCTCTCTCTTTTAATATATAATGTTATATCCTTGTTGCAGAAATTGAAAATTCTAATTTTGGCCAGCTTTTCATGGTCGCTCTTTTAAGCTGCTGACAGCCACTGGGGCTCGTGGCTAATGTTTGATACCAAAAGTCTGGCATGCCAACATGTTGTCTTGCCATTCTGAGGTTGAGACAAACTCTCTCACTGGGCTAACATCAAAGTGATACCTAGGTATTTTTAGCATAAATTATCTGATTTGTTAATACTTAGAACATACACTAGACTAAAGTGGGTAAATGACCATTTCCAGCTTGCAAATGCTGTGAAGAGTTTGATTTAGTGACATATCAGTAAAAGTAAACTAGGTGTTTGTAATGTATATAGAGAGATCTGAGTACATCAGGAGACATCATGGAAGACTGGGCTTTAAATCAGAAGGAGCTGAAAAAATTAAATATTGTGTGATTCACCATACTTCTTAAGATAACTCTTTGACCTATTTTACCATTATATGACATAAAGAGTTATTCTCTATTAGGCAGAGAAGCATACGCTTTTAAAAAGCAGAAGAGTTTATTATAACTTGCTGTAGTTATTATGTTCCTTTAGTATATATGAATGGGGCAAAGAACAGTGTAACAAGATGAACCTGGCAGATGAGAGCAAAGCCTCCAAGAAGTGGAAGAAGGGGTGTGGAGGAGAAGGTTCTTGAAGGTCACCCACCTACTTAGGAGCTGCAGATAGTCATTTGCAAATGTCCTGACAAACCTGCACTCCTCTACTGCATTAGACATCTCTAGCTGAGAAGTGTGACTTACTGCCCATAAATTGTACAGGTAGGGAGGAAGTTTCTGGAAAACTTACTTCACTCCCTCAGAAATGCCAGACTTTCCAGTCCTTGCCTGTTCTCCCTGCTTTATAGTGTGGATGCTGTGTTATATAACAGAAATCACATGGGAATTTATTTCTCATTAGAAACTCCAACATGTTCTAAAAAATGTGATTGCCATATGTAAGGCATGTTGCATCAGGTCTCCTTACTGGCAGTTGCGGAGCAATGTGGAAACACATGGAATCTCCCTGGCCCTGCTGCAGTTCCTCTCTGGCAGACAGCTCCAGGGGAAGCACCAACAATGAAATTAACATGTTTAATATTTCTTAAGAAGAGCAACAGGCTCTGCTTGCATCTCAGTAGGCCAGAGATTGCTTAAATGGGCTTCTCGAGAGTCTATAAATCTTTAATGGCAGCTATGCCCCTTTGCTTTTGTTGCCCAATTATTTTTCATGTATTTGGGTGTGCCTCTTAAATCCATGAAATGATTTACATGTGTTAGTTTAGGAAATAACACTTGGAAAGATAAGGGTTTGCTCTGTTTACTGCAGCATTTCTTTCTTCCCATGCTGGACAACATTTGCTGTTTTATAGAAGTGTCTGTAGTTCAATCCCTTGTTAAAAAAGAAGGAGCAGGCAAGACCATTAATAGTCTTACCACTTGTTCACCCACCTTTGAACACACATCAAAGCAGCAGTTCAAGGGGAAAAAGCAACTATTTTATTTTTGTAGAGTAAGTTTGTAAGGGCAATTTAGTAGCCTGGTAACTGTGGCAACAAGGGGATATATTTGCTATTTGCTTTCATATAGACTTAAAAAAAAAGGAAGTCATTTCTTCTAATAAAAATGTGATGTTTTTTCTATTGATATAATTATGGAAATTGTGCAAACAGATTTAGAGCTGCTAAAAATATTTCAATGCATTGGAACACATTGTAACTAGTACCTTTGTGAAATATTTTCTTAAGGAATTGTAGTTCTGGAATTTTATTGAAAAACTTAATGTAAATATAAATTTTATTTTTTTTTCTCTGTATTGTGTAACTAAAAGCTGGAGAGGCACTTTTCAAAAGGGCATGTAGTGATAAGATAAGGGGTAATGTCTTTAAACTGGAAGAGGGTAAATTTAGGTATTGGGAAGGAATTCTTCTGTGTGAGGGTGGCGAGACACTGGAACAGGTTGCAGAGAGAAGTTGTGGATGCCCCATCCCTGGCAGTGTTCAAGGCCAGGCTGGATGGGGCTTTGAGCAACCTGGTCTAGTGAAAGGCGTCCCTGCCTGTGGCAGGTGAATTGGAATTGGATGATTTTTAAGGTCTCTTCCAACCCAAACCATTCTGTGATTCTATGGTAAGTCTATGATTTATTTTCAGAAAATTAGTCTTTAAGCTCCTAAGTAAATTCTACCTGGTAATTTAGAGGGATTCCCGATTAACTTCCACCAGCATGCTCTAAAAGATAGAAAAATAACATTGCCTTTTTATGCTATACAGTGAACAAATAAAACAGATTAAGGTCAAATCAATTAGCCTAAAACTGCCAAAAGAAGCATGCTAAATTTGGTCACTTAGGTTAATTTTCAGTGCAGAGCACAGACTTTGGTTTAAGCAGTTAAAAAGAATCTGATGGCCACAAATTATAGTTA
Source organism: Pezoporus wallicus (assembly GCF_028554395.1). NCBI lineage: Eukaryota > Metazoa > Chordata > Aves > Psittaciformes > Psittacidae > Pezoporus > Pezoporus wallicus. The sequence continues at coordinate 121,443 of NW_026641658.1, forward strand.
AAATCCATGTGTGGCCAAATGATAATAATAGTACTAGTGACTGAAAATTCAGTGTTGTGGCTACAAGATCTGTCTGATAGTTAAGTTTTTGGTTAAATCTGTTATCTGTGATTGATTATTGGCAGAAAAAGTATGATTTAAGGTTTAGGAGACTTGACTGTGTTTTGAAAAATACATTGATTTGTCAAATGGCAGTCTAAGAAGTGACTGAAAGAGTACTTTGCAAAGAATACCTATGTACTTCATGACAACAAACATTTATCTTCCACCCTGTTCACATACCAATAAGAATAATAGTCAACTTCTGACTACATACCATTGGAAGTACTCAGGTATTAGCACCATGCTTTACTAGTCAGTATCCATCTGTACCTAATCAGGAAGTGCCCATCAGAAAATTACCTGCTGCTTTGTTTCACATTATGAGTTTAATTAGCTAATGAGGATCACCTTGCAAAATATGCAATATAACCTTCTAAGGGCATACTGCCTTTTCCCATTCCTCTCTAGACCTCTTCAGTGAGGGTGGACTTTCTCCTAGTAGGCAGGTTTACTAATACAGTCTCTACTACTTGCAACTGTCTAGCTGATAATAAATAGGCAATTTATGGTAAAGAAACCAGCTTCCATCATAATTGTCTTGGTACCAGAAACTTCCTTGGAAATCTGCTGATGCTTGCTGCTGCCTGGGTTTGACCTGCTTGTGAGCAAGCTCTTGTGATCTAAGGTACAAAAGAAAAGTACGTAAGATGCAATCTAGTTTTCAAATTCTGTTATGCTTTGCTGTAGTTTAGCTGGTACCACTGAAAGTAACGCGTTCATACTACTGCATGTAGGATCAGATTCAGATTTTTTTTTAACCTGCAGTCTGTGCTCTCCTAAAGATATTCTACATTTATTTGTTGTTTACATTCAAGCAAGATAATCTAATAAAATGCAGCCTACGCAATCCAGTTTTTCTTGTAAGATCTTCTCTAGCTGCTTGAGTGGAGTTTTACAGTGTGCGCCTGCTTGCAGTAAGTGCTACTGTAGTGCAAACCAGGCAGGAAGGAGATTGTAATTACGAAATTTAGGTTTTGTTTGGTTGGTATTCCTTGGTTTTTGATACTGTACTAGAAAAAGGATAAAAGTAACCAATTTAAGTGCAACTATGCAAGTAACTTTTAGCGTGTATCTGATTACAATTCTGCAAATATAGCTTATGCACGTTGGGTGTTACTTGAAAATGCAATGATAGGGGAATATAGTCTCTGGTAGCTAAGCCAAGCTTCTGCCTCTAATATTGATAGATTTAAGAAGCAGTAGGAAAAATCTAGTTGTCCATGATATCTTATAGAGGTCTATGATAAGGAAGATAAGAAGAGCAACTATGAACTTGATGCTTTCAGCTCAGAGAAAAATGCTTTTAAAAACCAAGGAAGATTACCTAGCTGCTGAAGAAATAGGGTGCCTGGTTTTTGGTTTTGGGCCATATAAAAAGATAACAGAATTGAACACTAGCTCTACTGAAAACTAACTTTTGCTTTAGTTTTGAAGTAGAAAGTTTCCATTTCAGTGTTCTTTCTCAACAGAATGTGTGCTTTAACCTTTACTATAATATTAACTTTAAAGTATGGGATAATTCAGACTGAAATTTAGCAAATCTTAAAATAAGAAGACATTGTTTAAATGTTTGTGGTGTCTAAGTGATATAACTGCCTGTGAGTTTTATGTCCACTTTGACTATGAGAGGTAGTCTTAGGATTTTTTTTTTTAACATTCTTTTTTTCTGGTCTGGAATATCTTCTAAAAATCAGATATTTTTCTGTAGTTCAGAGCTCTAAAGCCAAATCAAGATGGCCTATTTTGAAAAAGCTTGGATTTTTTTTTTTTTTTACTACTTTGGTTAAATATTCTCTAGAAGTTTCAATGCATGTACACAATCCATCTTCAGAATATTCTTGTCACCTTTAACTTAAAGGGCAGAAGAACATCCTCGTTACTGAGGAAAACAGGAAAGACAACTTCTACTTAGCAGGCACAAGTATTTGCTGTTTGGGCTCCTAGTATAGTCTGTGACCTGACTCGGCAAATCCAGATAGCAATAAATTTATCTGCTGTTTTTTCTGTCTGAAGCTAAAAATCATAAGGTTTTTTTGAGTGTCCTTGCAGGACAAAGTTCCCTTGTAGCACTGTAGTAATAGCTGTGGTCCACAACAATTTCACTGTAATTCTGTAGGAAGATCTGTTCTAATATACTGTGTGTGCATTTATCTGATTCAGAATTCAGTTGATTGTAAAGAATCAGCTCAGTGGAGGTATGTTAAAAATTATTGAATAGAAATTTATTTTTTTTTAACCCCTAAAGTATTCATTACTTCAAGTGGAATTGAACAAATGTCAGAGGAAATGTGAGATAAAGACTAGCAAAGTTCAAAGAAGGGAATTCAGTATTTTCAGAGACGACCATTTTTACTTTCTATCTGTTCAGGGAAAGTAAGCTTAGTTCCCACATGGACTGAGGTAGCAATTGCTGGAAGACCTAACCAAAATCAGAATGTAAATATAATAGCCAGCCCTGATAACCTTACAGGTGCATAGTAAACCCAGATCAATGAGCTAAGAAGCCATTGGAAACATCTGTGGCTGAGAAAGCCAAATGTTGGTGCAGTGCTGGAGACCTCAGGAGCCATTAGCATGTGGTGGAGCTAGGACAGCTGGTTATAGGGACACAGCAACTGGCAAAAGCAAGTTTTTTGATGGAGCTTCCCATAGATTGGTTTTGGGATTAATTATGTTTAATACTTTTATTAATGACCTTGGCACAGATAAAAGTATGCTTATATGATTTGCTGAAAATGCAAAGCTAAGAGATTGTCAATAAGGCTTGAGATGCCCTAAAGGATGAATTGCATAACCTTGATTATAGTAATAGAAATGAAATGAAATTCAATAGTATGAGTGAAATGTCCTTCCCCTAAGGGTTAATAGTAAGAATGCTAGGTGTCAGGTGGGAGCTCATTCTTCTGTGGAATACAGACTTTTAATGTGCAGTAGGTACTGTCAAGCCTTTTTAATGGTACAGTTGTCCTTTAAGCAGGGTTTGTGATTCTGAAAGAGTTAATACATGTTGCTTTTAATATTCTTTTTTTCTTATGATAACTGTTAGCTGTGTGGCTTACCTGATTCACGAGCTTAATATGTATGTGGAAACTTGAGGTGAATGGCACAAAGAACCTGTCTCCTGGTATTTACCTGTGAGATAAGGAGGGGGGAAAAAAAGAAGGAAAGAAAATTCAGCATTCGTATACACAATTATGATCGGCAGCTCATTTACATATTAGCTGAATGTACGTTGGTTTTACCCCTCGAAATCAGAGAGTTCCTGTTAAGAGCTTGATAAAAGCTTTGAAGCTTCGTTTCAGTGCTCCTGTCCTCAAACGCTTCCTTTGCCCAGACACGGGCAGCGCTAAAACGCCCCTGTGGCTCCTGGGCGTACGGTTCAACTCGCCGCCGTGGGCTCCCCGCGCGCCGCAGCGCCGAGCGGAACCTTCACCTACTGCATTCCCCCGCCCCACCTCTGTGCCACAGGGCTGCTTTTTGCCTCTCTGCTGGGCAGCGACTTTCCCTTCCTTAAATCCCTTTCCGCCGCGGGGGGCTCAGCCGCTCCCTGCCGTGGTGCCGCTGCAGAACCGGCTATGTCCGGCAGGGGACACCCCTGCCTCGCCTCACTGCTGTACAGCGGGGAAAGTGGTGCCTGTGTCAGGTTGCGGGTCTTGGTACGGAGCTGCGTGCCTTATACTGGTTTTGGCAAAGCACCAGAAGAGACGGAAAGCAGACCCTAACTTGGAAAACGCTGTCCTCCCTTCAGCTTTGGGCCAGGAAATGGCTGGAGCGCATGGTGGGTTCGCAGCCTGTCAAGGGATCCCTGTTCTCACCTTGCTGGAAGGGAAAAAGCAAATCCAAGCCCAGCTTGCATTCAGAGGAAACACAAACAAAATAAATACAGAACTAGATTTGCAGTGATACGTGTAGTGTTACCAGTATGGGACATATTTGGAAGCCCCCACCCTTTTCCTCCACCACCAGTAATGCCCCTCTGGCTGCATGGTGAGCTAGTTTGGTGGATCAGTCCAGCCAAAAACATAGAGATGCTTTAATGGGATGAGACAAGGTCTAATGCTTTTAAACTGAAATAAGGTAGATTTAAATTGGGTATAAGGAAGAAGCTCTTTCTTGTGAGGGTGGTGAGGCACTGGAACAGGCTGCCCAGAGAAGCTGTAGCTTCCCCATCCCTGGAAGTTTTCAAGGCTAGGTTGGGTGGGGCTTTGGGCAATCTGGTCTAGTGGAAGGTTTCCCTGCATGTGGTAAGGAAGTTGGAACTAGATGATCCTTAAAGGGTCCTTTTCAACCCAAGCCATTCTATGATAATGAATGTATGAGGGAAAAATTGGAGTGGTTATGCTTCAGACTTCTTTAATATGTTCATTAATGGCCTTGACATAAACATTATGAGTGTACTTACAAAAATTGCTGAAAATGCAAAACCAAGGAGCTCTAAAGGAATAAACCTCCTGGCCTGGGTGGCTGTGTTCAGTTTGGGATGACCTGAAATGAATTTTTCATCTTTTTTGTTCACTGAACTGAAACTCTGTTTTTCACACTGTTCCAGTAATAATTTTAAGCATTTATTTGTGATGTGCTTTCCTGCCTTTGATATAGTGCTGGCAGGAGCAGAGAGGAAAAATGAACACAAATGTTTGTCTATTTATGGAAGAAAGCATAAGACCAAAAGAAACCAAATGGGGAGAAAGCTTGTTCAAGCTAGTAAACACTATGGGGAAAACAGGATAAAGTATTTTGCTAAAGTATCCTCACGTTGATTTATCACAGTAGAGAATTTTCTTCAGGAGCAAAAGTCAGATTTGTTAGGTTTCTATCAAGCTCTTTAAAAACATACATGGTTGTTGCTGTAATAATTTCAGATATCCAGTGGAATTTTTGAAATTACTCAAGTGTAAAACTGTGGTTTTCTACACCAACAGTGACCTGCGGCTATCCTGATTTACCTCAGATGTTCAGGCTGGGTGGGGAGGGGTGGCAGTTAAAGCTAAAGCTCTGTCCTCACTGTTTGTTTAAAGCATGGATATCAGAGAACACCTAGATAGAGTATTTTGTACCAAAATTGATACAGGGATGGGTAGTTTCTAGATGGTGTGGGCTGCTGTTCATTCTTGAGTATGACTTGTTTAGCAGTTCAGGATCCACATGGCCACTTAGACAGATGGATAATAGGTATTAATACGTATTAATAGACAGATGGTAAATGGACGATAAAGCACCAAATTATCTTGAAAGTCTTGTAATGAATGGCAGTGGGGAAAGGAAGGGTTTACTTTTGGCAGGTATTCAAACCCCTTTGAGGCGTTTTATCTTTTTGCAGTGTTTTGACAACTGCAGGCATGGCCACAGGTAGTTATCAGCTGGGCAGGCATAAACCCCAAAGAGGTTGAAAGAGAAATGGGAGAGCAATGAGGTGGAACACTCAGGGAGGTTCAGAAGTAACCTCTGTAGCAGGTTCATTCTTATTCATGCTGAAGTGTTGGCCTGTTTGCTTGAATTTGTTTTGTAAGTGTGCTTACCAGTGTGATTGTGGGCCTGCTGTGGAAACTCTGGTTAAGGCTGTAGCATACTTGACGGCTCTGGGTTTGGGTTCCAGCATACTTCTGGCTCTGCAGTCACTTGAACTAACAAGCAGGGTATGTTTTGCTAGACTGCTCCAGGATCAGCAGAGGTGACGTATGTTGGCTGCATGATAAGCACTACTTAGAGAGCACCCTAAAATAGTATTATAGCCTTTATGGAATTTCAGCTTAAGAAAGCCTTACCAAAGGAAGGCTAAAGTCAATGCTGTGTGACAGATGTGCTTTGCTAAGTGTAGGAGCATATCTGATGGCTTTCAAGGTCATTTTTCTTTATCGTACATTTATAGCAGCTGTGTAACAATTATTGAATAATGAATATCTGCTTTCTCTAGAGTATGCAGAATTGATTTTTTTGGTGAATTACTGACTGGATTGATTTTATGCTTAAGACAGTATTGGACAATTAAGTATATAAGTTACTTTGATCTCTCAGATACTTTGCTTGATTTAGTGTGGCAAGCTAAAGCTTTAGGCATATTTATCATGACAATTACAGAATCTAGAAATGCAGAACGCCTCTAACTCTAGTCTTTCTCCTGACTGAACAAGAATTTTGCTGCTATATGTTTAATTTTCCCCCCCAGTCCTAGACTTTACTTGTCAAGGGATGTGATACTTCCCTCAGTAGATTTTATTTTTCTGGTTTTTTGTTTGGTTTTTTTTTTTACAGGATACCAAGAAATAGACTATAATAGGCATGTAAGTGAAAAATTGCACTGGAACTGTATCTGTTTTCCTTGGGACTAAATGTTATCTTTAGTCAGGATAACTTTCCTTATGCTCAGATTCAAGTTTCTTAGCATTTGTTGCCTTTTAGGTACCTTGAGAGGAAAGTGGGTGGGGGATGGCCCTGACAGTTTTTACTGTTAGTTGAATGGAGACCTTGTTATTAGATTGGCAAAGAATTATAGATGCTAAAGCAAAAGGCAAGAAGCTTGACTCCATAGAAAAGATGAGGAGGGATTCGCAATAGGTCTGTTACTGTGTGAAGGATACTGAAGTATCTGTATTCTCTTTCATGAAAAGGGACAGGAGGTGGCCTCCTAGGCACAGTATCCTACTTTTTCAGGGTATTTTTTTTCACTTGCTTATTTTGTATGAATGACATTCAGAACAGACCACCTTCTGTTCTGAATAAGCTGCTAAATTCTTGTGCATTTACCGCATGGATTCTTCTCTCTCTCTCTTGCTGCCGCTTGCAGAATCATGGTGGTGAATTTTGTTATTGATAGCACCCTACCATTCAGTTGCATTTTGCCCTCAATCTATTCTTCCTCTGTGATATTTATATACCATTACTGTAATATCCAAACACCTCACAGTCCTTATTGTTTTTTCCATTTCCCATATGAATTAGGCAAATGCAGTTATTCTTATTTGAGTGCAGGACTGAGGCACTTGAAAACTAACGGCAATAAACTGAAAGATATTTAGGCACCTAAATACGTAAAGTGCCTAATGTGATTTTTCTCAAGCATCCAAATACATTAAGCATCTAACTCCTGCTGACTGTGATGGAAGATAAGTTCCTAACTCATCCGGATGTTGTCAAAAAGTGCAGATGGCTGCCAGTCTGTCTCTCTTCATATTTAGTTAGATAAATATTTGAAAATACCAGTCTAAAATGACTTGCTCTATGCGACACAGGGAGACCCCCAATTGGTAACCTATTACGTTAACATTTTTTTTCTTCAGCTATTCAGTTTTATATCAATTGGTTATTCTACTTATAATTCATAATACTTTATCCTGAAATATTATAAACATGGTACTTTAGCTGTTGATTTTCTTAGCGATTCAGCAACAGTACCGCACTTAGATTGAATCATGTTCAGATTATATTGCTCCTAAACCAGCTATTTTCTTAATGGCATTTATCAAAGCATTTTTGAAGCTGTTATGTCTAAATGCAGAGTGTACTTCTTCAGTTAGTAGCTGAGTATGTAGCAAGTAGGTTGTGTACTGACACTTAGGTTTCTGGATAAAAGCTGTGTCTCATATTTCATATTTTTAATGGTATTTGATATAGTGGTAAAATATAACGGCTGCCTTTTACACTCCTGAATTAACTTGCTTAAGTCTGGGACACTGCATTATTGCATCTTTATTGCAAGGTTTCTGGAAGTCTCCACAGAGTTACAGATGCAACAATTATGCCAGGGCTGTGTGAAGCTCCTGACAGGGTAACCTGTGCACTTCTGTACTCCAGCAGCTAGTCCATGCACACTTCAGACATCCTCCGTAAAGGACTTTTCCTTACTTCTGTCATCATCCTCCTGCCTTAAGGCAGAGCAGGAATGAGAAGCAGACCCAGTCCCTGTGCACACCTCTTCTCTGGTTTGGAGGTTGATGTCAGACCCTGCTAAACCAGCTTGCCCCAGTGTGTGCATTCACCCTGATGTGTCTCAGCAATTGAAAGCACCTGACAAAGACTAGGCTGACTTCTGGCCAGGGCTGGGATATCCTAAAATGAGGCATTTAGCTGTGCCCGAGTTGTGGCTGGGCTATTTGAGGCAGAAAAGGGACATGGTCAGGAAATAGCACTGGCACTTGCTCTCTCCAAATTACCCTCAAGAAACTGTTGGATTGGGTTTCTGCACTACTGTTTATAAAATACTAAGTGTATCACATATTGGGCATGTTCAGCTGTAAGGGCCTCACCTTCAGGTGGCTAAGAGGCTAAAAAGCAGTTACAGGTGTTACATCAGTATAACTTAGTGGAAATTTTACTTTAGACTGAACATTTGGCATTGCTTCTTTGGAAGCAGACAGCTACACCTGTCCCCTTTGCTCCAGATACTGGCCTCTGCACACTCAGTGGGGCTTTCTGATCTACTGCAAAGATAATGCAGTTAAAATTTATCTGCTTGTGTTTACTAGCTCCCTTTTGTAAAAAATCTCCCAAAAGGAGAGATTCCAAAGTGCACTCATTTGTTATTCTCATATTCAAACATGTACAAATTTTTTTATTCCTCTGTATCCCACTGTGGAAATGACTTGCATTAAAAGATTAGTATTAAAGGGAATGTAACCTGCTAAAAGAAGAACTAAGTCATGTTATCAAGCAGTAATTTATTTTCCAAGTGAATGAAAGACTTCAATCAAACATGATTGAAGTTAGAATAATTGATAGCAGCAAGCAACACTTCTGCCATTGAATCATATGTATTTGTGCCTACAGCATTACAATTGCAATTAACCCCCCCATGTTTTCTTTTAATGCAATAGTCATCTTCCACTATCCAGTTAATAAATATCTTTTGTATTTTTTACTAAGAAGTTTTCTTTCTACACTACTGGAAGCAGTTAACACTGTATTTGATTTTAGCCATCTATAGGATGTGATTAAGAATAAATCTTAGAATTTTGGGCAAAATTTGTGACTTCATATTGAACCAAGGTCAGCCTTCAACTTGAAATAACTAAAATCTGCTCTGGCAGTGGATTGCTTAGGTAGTCTTATGTGGACAGAATTAAGGACTTTTAAAAAAATGATTGAATGACTTGCATATGTGGAGCAAAACTGAATGTATTAGCCAAATTCTTAAGACAGGCTGTTTCTGAAATAAAGACATGAAAATCCAAACTGTAAAAAACTTAACTGTGCCTCCTGGTGGCAGTATGGTGTAGTTCAGCTCCCTGTTTACAGGAAGTGAGTAATAGATTATGGAGAGCAGATTTTGCTGCAAGAAACTCAAGAGTTTTCTTGACTCTTAAAGCAATCAGCACCACTTCCAGTGGATTTGAAAATTAGCATCTTCTCCATTTTGCGTGTGGCTTTCATATTTAATAATATTTTCATGATTATAAAAGACAAACACTTCATTCTTTTATCTTTTAGAGATTCATGCATGCACATGTGACATTGTAATATATTAAATATGTCTTGGCTCTGTATGTTGCTGCAAATCAATGCCTATGATGCTGAAATGAGATGGTCACAAATATTTAACTGCAGTTGCGCTGCCATTTTACTCTGACATAGCCCAGAAAAACCCCACACCTCTCCCAGAAGTAGGGGGGCTCAGTGCAGTCATTCAGTAAGACCAGGGCATGGTTTGGCAAAAGGCTGATCTGTCATAGAAGTCCAGATTTCTGCTGGGGTGGAGGGAGAGGGGAGAGGTGTCTCCTGACAACAATGGTAGAGTCCTTTTCTCTGAAAAACTGAAAGGGTGAAAGGCTGATGCCACCGGTAATGCCATGGACCTGGTGACCCTGATGGTGTTGAGACATGGTCACTGCCCTCAGTTGGTAAGATATGCTTCTTCAGAAGCAGTTTTTAGGAATGAAATGAGGCTCATACTTTGAAGCATACATGGAGTCTCTCCCCCTTGATTGTACATTAGCCTTTTGCGTGGACTCAGTCCAGGGTTTCAGGTATTCTGGGAGTCCACAGAGTCTTGTAGATACTAAAGCAGGTATAAAAAGCTGGAGCAGAGGGAGTTCCATGTACACATGATTTTCATGATATTTTACAGGAGGAAACTGGCCTTCAGAAGGCACTGTGGCTGCTTTTTTCCCTGAGCACACTTCACAGCATTATTCCCATGTCACATTTGCACAATTCTGTGGAAGATGCCCAAAGATGGTGCGTCTTTCTGTAGGTTGCTTTCTATCCTCAAAGCATCTATGGTTAAAATAGAGTCTAGGAGAGACTACTGGGATAAGTGCAGCTCTCTGCTTTTACCTCCTCTTAGGGTAAGTCTGGTTTGAGTTATGTTTTTGTGTCTTCTGGTTTGCCTGGAGCATTTCTAAAGCAAGTAGGAAGACTGGGTTATAGCAGCTGTTTAGCATTTCTCATAAACATCACTGTGTAATTTCCAAGGTAATAGAAGTGTTTCTTGCTCAGTAATGAAGCTTGGTATAGTGCAAGATCTTTAAATGTTGAAGCCTTCAATGCAAAGAGCTGTTTTGCTGTGCTGATCTTGCTGGTTTCTGCCCTTTAATTCTTTTATGATTGAATAGTCTGTAGCTAATGAAGAGTTAAAATTCATATTTAATTACAGAGTGAAAAGACTGTGCTGAGCAACAGCTGGGAGGCTCACAGCAAATGTGGAAAAGCATGCATGGCGATCTTGCTTTGGAAAGTACTTCAAATTTAGAATTTCACTTTTGTAGGAGGGGTGTATTAAATAGCTAAACTTTATTTTTTCATTTGTTCTTCTTTCTCTGAATAGAAAACTGTTGTTCCATCCCTATTGGCTAAAACTTACTTCTCTTCGGATCTCCAAGTTGTTTTAAGTAACTGTTCTATTATCTACAAACCTAAAACACTTGACAGTTTTTATTTCCCCTTTTCCAAAATAGGCCATGTTTCTAAGGCCAAATTGCATGAAGTATACATAAATGAAGAGGACTGCCAAAATATACTTGTTGAATGTTAAGATTTTTCCACTAATTCAGTAGATCTTTGATTTTATTCATAGGATCATAACATGAAAATGCAGGCAAGAGGGTTTTGGGTTTTGTTGTTTTAGTTGTTTGTTTTTTGTTTTTTGTTTTTTTTTACCTGAATTGGGTGGTAGGTTTTCTGTCTGCTCATAGCCTTTCTGATATGCTAAGCAACAGAAAAACTTTGCTGTATGGAAATACATGGACATGTAAATATGCTGCTATGGCAGATAGTGACTGATTCCAGTCAGGTGAAGTTCCTGACAACTGGAAAAAGGGAAATATAACCCCCATTTTCAAGAAGGGGAAAATGGATGACCCAGGGAATTACAGAGCAGTCAGTCTCACCTCTGTGCCTGGCAAAATCTTGGAGCAGATTCTCCTGGAAGGCATGCTAAGGGACATGAAAAACAACAAGGTGCTTGGTGACAGCCAGCATGGCTTCACTAAGGGGAAATCCTGCCTGACCAATCTGGTGGCCTTCTATGGTGGGGCTACAGAACTGATGGACAGGGGTAGAGCAGTTGATGTCATCTACCTGGACTTGTGCAAAGTGTTCGACACTGTCCCACACGACATCATTGTCTCTAAATTGGAGAGACATCAATTTGATGGATGGACCACTTGGTGGATAAAGAACTGGCTGGATGGATGCATGCAAACAGTTGTGGTCAATGGCTCAATGTCCAGCTGGAGACCAGTAACGAGTGGTGTCCCTCAGGGATCGGTGTTGGGACGGTTCTTGTTCAGCATCTTTGGTGACATGGACAGTGGGATTGAGTGCGCCCTCAGGAAGTTTGCCGATGACACCAAGCTGTGTGGTTCAGTTGATACCGTGGAGGGAAGGAATGCCATCCAGTGGGACCTTGACATGCTTGTGAGGTGGGCTGATGCCAACCTTATGAAGTTTAACCATGCCAAGTGCAAGGTCCTACACCTGGGTCAGAGCAATCCCAGGCACAGCTACAGGTTGGGCAGAGAAGAGATTCAGAGCAGCCCTGTGGAGAAGGACTTGGGGGTGTTGGTCAATGAGAAAATGAACATGAGCCGGCTTCAGTGTGTGCTCGCAGCCCAGAAAGCCAACCGTATCCTGGGCTGCATCAAAAGGAGCGTGAATAACAGGTCAAAGGTGGTGATCCTGCCCCTCTACTCTGCTCTCGTGAGACCTCACCTGGAGTATTGTGTGCAGTTCTGGTGTCCTCAACATAAAAAGGAGATGGAACTGTTGGAACAAGTCCAGAGGAGGGCCACAAGGATGATGAGGGGACTGGAGCACCTCCTGTCTGAAGACAGGCTGAGAAAGTTGGGGCTGTTCAGCCTGGAGAAGAGAAGGCTGTGTGGAGACCTCATAGCAGCCTTCCAGTATTTCAAGGGGGCCTATAAGAATGCCAGTGAGGGACTCTTCATTAGGGACTTTAGTGATAGGACAAGGGGTTATGGGTTAAAACTTAAACAGGGTAAGTTTAGATTGGATATAAGGAAGAAATTCTTTACTGTGATGGTGGTGAGGCACTGGAATGGGTTGCCCAAATAAGTTGTGAATGCTCCATCCCTGGTGGTGTGCAAGGTCATGTTGGACAGAGCCTTGGGTAACATGGCTTAGTGTGAGGTGTTCCTACCCATGGCAGGGAGGTTGTAACTAGATGATCTTAAGATCCTTCCCAACCCTAACTATTCTATGCCTCTATAAATACTAAAATTTGACTTTCTCAACTATCTAGTACTTTATGAGAACAAGTCAAGACCATTTCTATTGGAAGAACTAAGGCTTTCAGCTGACAGATTTGCTTTGTAAAACAGCAGCTATTTATGTGGCATTGCTGATGTGGTGGAAGTTTGACTTTTCTAATTGTGACTTCAGTTGTTGGAGATGGTGAAGATGGTGATTTCTATGCCTATAATGACTTTTTTTTTTTCTTCCAGAGCAAGTTTTCAATTATGTTTAAGCAGTCCCTATTTGAAAAAGTAAAGCCTTCCATATCTGAAGTATATTATGCTCTGGGGATGGAAAGTACTTGCTACTCTTCAACTGATCAAATTTGTTACAGTGTATGTTTGTAGAATTACTGTGGCTGCTAAGCCGTGTCTTTTATCTACTTTCCTTGAAAGGAGGAAAAAGAAATAAGGTATTTTCTCTTTTGAGTGCATCACTGAGTTTCTCAGTGTGGCAGTTAATACAGACAATGAGATGGTTGTCTTGTGGGGAAATGGTTCAATGCATTCTGGTGAGAGGAGCTCAGCCAGGTTCTGTAATGAGCTGCTGTTAAGGAGTATTTTTGTCTGTCTCTGAAATTTGGTAATGAGGCTCCTCTTGGATCCATAAGTAAAGGGGCACAAAGGTCCACCTTGTTAAGTGGTCCTTACCTGCCTTAGTTTGACTCATGTATGTCAGATTCCAAATGGATTTTTTCATTCTCCATTTGATTTTTATCAGTTGAATTAGGAAACATACTGCCCGTGGAGGCCAAAAAGCATCCAAAAGTTCCTGTTTTAATTTAAATATATACACATTTCTTATTCTGTGACAATGGTTTTGTCACAAGCTGTCAGAACTATCCAGAGAGGGGATCACTTGAGAGGTGGTTGCCGATGTGCCTTCCTTGAAAGGCTGTTGGAATGCTCTAGCCTGTTGGAGGTCCTGTCTGGTCATGTAGCAGCAAAAAAAAAAAAAACCTTGGAAAGGGAAAAAAAAAAGCCCCACATTTCAATTAACAATTTTGACAAGTCTTTGTATTGCCTAAAATAGGGCAACAAGTTTGTCTCGGTATCTCCGAGTAACTAAAAAACATCCAGCTGTTTGCATTTCTTTAGCAGATTCATCCTGCTAAATCAAAAAATGCTTTTAAGCTGTGTTCATATGTGGTGTGAAAATTGCTGCCACTTTTGTCTTTTTTTGAAGATTGGAGTGTGAAGATTAACTTTTCCAGGGATCGACAGAGTCACTTGAAGGTTGTAGAAATATCAGATTGGGAATTTTCTCCATTTTATGGAAGGTGAGGTAGTGAGCAGCATATTCCCAGTCATTCACACTTTCCTTTTGTAGGCATGGTTGGGTTGAGAGGCAGGCCAAATTCTTGCAGCTCTATCTAATTGTGAGAACATCAGACACAGTGAGAAAATTTCCACGTGTGCCATCAGTGGGCTCTGTCACTGTAAAAATGTGAATGTAGGTATTGCCTTTGACATCTGATACAATAGTTTTTACTTTTCTGAAGGGTCTTTTTTTTTTTCAGCTTATATTACTGGATTTTGGGTCAGAGAGCCATGGTGTTCTCTAGTTAAAAATGTTGCTTTATTTGTGGATGATCAGAAATAATCCTAGTCTTCCATGTGTATCTCCTACGGCAGTAGTCTTACATAGTGTGATGGGTCTTTTAACATCTAGATTTGTACATTGGTGGCAATAAATCAGACTCTATCCATAAGCTAAGATTATGAAGTGTACATCAAAGTTCCTTTTCTGTTTTGCAAAGCGTTTTTGCTTTTTTAATGTTTCTTCTCACTATACATTTTCTGCTCCTGCTGCCTGTATCTTGCCAGCTCTCAATCAGCTGTCCTCATACACACTTTTCATCATGTCTTATCATTATATCCTTTGTCATCTTGTCTTCACTTCATTTTATCTGCTGTATTCATATATGCTGTTTAAATTCTTCAGAGGTTTGAATGACTGTATGGCCCTTCATGTCTAGAATGACATCTCTTCTGACCTTTCAGATATGTTTTGTCTGCCTTGGATGGGATGGAGGGCTACCCCTTCCCCGCAGTACACACTGCTTTGTTTTGTTTTTTTTTTTCCCACCTCAAGTCATTAACTCATCTCCTTCCTGTAGATGTCACAGATCACTTCCAGGTGAAATCTAACATATAGAAATTATAGCTTTGACTGCAGCTAAAATATCTTGGTGTTATCAGCACACTGTGTTCATGGGGAGATGCAGCAGAAGAAAATGACAGGTTTCTAGTGAATGGAGTCATAAAATAGCATTCCTGATGGCAAATATTTGAGTCATCTTTGGGCTTTGGCATTTTGTAGCATTCCTGGGAATAGCCCAGAATTTTTAGAGAATAACTGAATTTTATTGCTGTGAGAACTAATGACAATGAAAAAAGTTATCTGGGCATTTTTAAAAGGGATGTTTATGGAGCTTAGCCAAAATTCTGAAATAACTGAGGTGACTGAACTACATTGTGAAGCTGATAAATGTAAAGCGTCCCGAACTTAAAGGTACTGTTCCCTGGCTTTGAACTTCTGATTTCGTGCTCATATGGCCCTGTGTAATTCTTTCAGGAGATGTGCTGGTGCTGATTTTTGTTCTTTTGGCAATCTTTGCTCCATGGAGATCCCTGCTTGCACCCCTCATTTTCTTCTGTTTATTCCCTTGTTTCAGCTTTATATTCCATCTTTCTGTTCCCTCCCTAGGCCCTCAGTGACATGGCTTAGCGGTGGACTTGGTAGTCCTGGGGTGGTGGTTGGAACTTGATGATCTTAAAAGTCTTTTTCAACCTAGTTGATTCTGTGATTCTCCCAGTCCCTTCCTAATGCCGAATACCTTCCTGTCACTTCTGGCAAGTGCTGTCTAGTGAGGTGATGTGCTTGTGCACTTTCCCCACCTGCCCTATGGCACTGTCAGTAAGTTGCATGTGATGCTCTGGAAATCTATTTCAGACATCCTAATAATTTCTGAAAACTTCACATCAACAAGAAAGCAAAGGGTGAGACAAGGGCATGGTCATTTAAATGGAAATGCTGAACAAGTAGCGAGTTGGAGAAACGAGCTTTCAAGTGCTGCAATTAATTTTAATTCCTCTTTACCTTGATCTACAAAAATATATTACGGAGCAACTGTTTGAAGATGCAGGAAATATTTAATGATATGCATTTAGTCCTTGTGAAAGTTAATTATCAGAGCAGCTATTATAGGCAAGAACAACATATGTTTCCTCTGGAGTGCCTTTCTGAACTCATCTAAATACTTTTATTTTCAATCATGCTGGCAAGTCTGTCTAGTGTGTGAGGTCTCCAGGGAATTGTGAGCTAATCTTCCCTTGCTCAGGAGGTGCCCAGTGCTATTGGGTTAGCATTATGCCTTCATCTGTATGGGGCCACTTTCTTCTTCCTTTCTCAATTTGGTAATTGAGCAAGGTGATTTAGTAATTATCCCTGTTAGCATGTGAAGAGAAATTATTTTTTGTGTCAGAATGGTTCCCTTCTGAGTTCTAGGTATTTCTACTGTTTGCTGATACTTCAGTGTATTGATGTGGAATGCGCTATTTAAAATAAAACCAAGAGAAATAGCTGTGGGTTTGTTTGGTTTGCTTTTCATTCTTTCCTTCTCTCAAGAAAGTCAGCTACACTGGTTACTTGCTGTCTCTCACAGATGCCTCCCAGTTCTGAACATCATGAAGTCCTTCCTAGGCACTTGTGATGTGTAATTTATTGGAGTAACGTGCTGTATTGCTACCAAAAAAAAAATCCCAATCCCAAATTCAGCAGCATTAGCTTGCAAGGCCAGTGAATATATGCTAGGTATTTATATCCTTGGTAGGACTTCTTAAAAGGGAGGAAGTATGCTATTAGGTAGATTGATACCTTTCCTGTGGGCTTGTAGGCCTGCCAGATCTCCATAGGCGATTACAAATTTCTGTTTAACTCCTTAGGTAACATAGTTTTTCCTAATAAGCTTTTCATTATTTGTCTAGAGGTTTCATCCTTATTACAATCCAAAGGCTTTTTTTCTACAAAAGTGATACCCTCTGGGATAATTAAGAAGTGATAGTGGGCTCACAGGTTTGAGATGGCTGAACTCTCAAAGTAGTTTTCAAGTTCAGTCTTTGCTTTAGTAGTAAATTTACAGTTCAGTCACTGTAAGCATAGTTTGCTTTAGACATGAATATCTTTAGAAACCCTCAGATTCAGAACCTAGTATACAGACTTTTAATGGTGGCTATTTTTATCTTCTGAATGAGAATCTATTTATAAATAAAATTTGGTGGCCAGCTGCTGACAGCAGTGCACCCCTATTGAAATGTTTGCAGGAAAGTTATGCTCTTTCAGCAATCTCTGCAGTTACTTCTACCAGTCCAGTGAAATGAGATGTTCTGAATTTAATTTGATCAAATATTTGTTTGAATATAAGGTTTAGAATCAGGAAGTAAATGAAGTTTCCAGACATATGCACTGTTGAAGGATGCTGTTATTTATTCAGTTTATAAATCAGCCCTGTTTTGTGTTGCTGAATGTAATCCAAACATTGACAAAGAAAAATAATGACATAAATCATTGCTGCATAATTTTAAGGCATTTTATAGCTTAGAAAATGTGGTGGATTTTATAAAAGTGACAAATGACACAACACTAATAAAGAGCCATAGTTTATGCATTGTGAATTTAAATTTAGATTCAAATGGAAATTCTTTTCAGCAGATTGGATATGAATTCAATCTCTCAACCTCTCTATGCAAATTATTTTTCTTTCCATATTTTCTCTGTATTCTAATCGATGATGGTATGCATATTCTATTAGATATAAATACCGTAAAACTTGTATTTAAAAGGCATATGAAATCAGTTACTATGAATATAATACATTAAAATCTATCTTGTGTATATTTCCAACAATAGACAAGCTGTCTTGAATTAATTCATAATGACTTTGATTCATTGTTTAGAATTGTTAGGGGGTACAAAACTGAACTGGTATTAGACTTTATACCTTATGGCTAATTAAGCATTGTGAGAAGTAAACATAAGGCTCAAATAAAATCTGTGGGCTTTGCAAAATTATTCTGTGAGTAGCTTGACTTACAGAATATCACCTAATTATAGTCTGTAGGGAACATTTGCATGACTGCATGGTTCTTCCGAAATGAAAAGTAAACTTTGGCTGCAATTATGTTAGTTTACCGGAGTAGAACAGATTCTACTCGACCTTTAACAAAATTGACTTCTAATAGTGCATCATGTTCAGGTTCAGAACTTTGCGGCTTGTGGATGGATAAGTGTGAATTGATGTTAGTGGCACAAAAGTTGTCTTCCAAGTTTTGTGTCTATTTAAGCTTGAGGTCAGTAAGACACTTGAACTTGTGCTTCATTCACTTTAAGAGAGCTTATTTGCATACAAGTAGAGCACTTTGACTCAAGGCAGAGTACCTGCTTAAATGTTCCCTGAAATCACTGTTTGACTTCAAATTGCTGCAATTTAACAATTTTTGTCATTTAAAGGCAATGCAGATCTGCAGTTTGAGTGCTCAGCGCATCAATTTCTGAACAGAAGTATGCAACCCATGTAATAGTGTCCTATACTTTCCTAATCTAGGAAAGTGAAAATACTACCTAAAGCAGAATCCTTTGAATGTGAAAGTACAGGAACTGTTAGTTTCACTCAGGCATATTTTTGACTAGTTTGTTTTTCACTCAAGCATATTTTTGACCTATTGCATTTATTCTAGGATGCCAAAGCACCAATAATTTTCATTTTTGACTACCCATGACAACCATGAGCAGAAACTAAAACTGAATAAATATATTGACTCTAAACGGCCAGTTAAAAAGTGCTGTGGAAATTTTCTTCACATTTCTTCATGTAAATAACTTGGTAGGTTGAGACAATAATCTGCAGTCTTCAGAGCCATCTGATGTGTAGATCTGTGGCTGTGCATGCTGTTTTCTAGTAGCTCTGAAGCTGGATTTCAGAGCTGGTGGAGGGCAGTGAAGTCTTCCTGTACCTGCAGGGCAGCTCTGGCTCTTCTGCCCTCTGCTAATACTGGTAGCCAGTGTTGTTTCAGAGTTTGAGACAAAACTGCAAGAAACAACCTGGGTAAAAAAGCAACGCTGTTTTGCGTTGTTTTTTTTATAAGGTTTATCATTGGTAAGTGTTGTACACTATGGTATATCTATATGATAGATATTCTTTTAGCATACTGTTTTTCTTTCTAGAAGAGTATTATGTTTCTAGATAGATGCTGATAGTTTTGCTTAATGTATCCAAAGCTGGAAAGATGACTTCAGTCCAGAAGGAAATGGGAGATTTTTGGAGCACTTCATACAGCTAAGAGGCAAAAAGGAGCTATACATATCTTATGGTGTTCCTCCTCATGTTACTGCAGAAAGTAAAGCAGTACATCCTGAAAGCTCAACTGCTTTTTGTGCTATGTGCAACTGCCATACTGAGGTGTTTATATCTTCTTTTATGTTTTTGAAAATTTATTGCAAAATAAATTAATGCAGCTTGAGAGTTAAAATTAATTTCTATTCTTGTAGCTGCAAGTAGTTGGTGAAATGAAAATTCATTCAAATGAAAGTTCATTCACAATGAACTTTCTTGAAGACTTTGCTTTTTTCCTTCTGGGAGGCTTGCTTAGTGTGAAGTAAGCCATTTTTGACTCTGAAGCGTATAGCTACTCATTAAGTATGAAAAAAGAATAACTTCAAATGTTGACATTACAGGGTTCTTTTGAAGTAAAGGGAAATTTACCCTGCTGCTCTCTTGCTTATAGACTCATAATTTGTCTTGAATAAATGATCAAATGTATTTAAATATGTAATGAATTATTTTGCTTTAAGAAAAGTCTTCATGGAATTATTAGCTGCTTTTATTTTTGCTCCTATTGTAAATCTTTTTGCTTTATCAACTGGCAAAGATGTCACTGTGCCCAGATCTTGCAGCTGTATGTCCCTTGATGGCAATTATAATTTCAGTTTTCAAAGCCGTCTTGACAAGCAAAGATGTATGCTAGTACTTTACTTTTTCATAAGAAGCTGTTACCTAAAATGTCCATTACTGAAAGGCTTTTCAGTTGCTTAACAAGCCCCTTAACTGAGCATAACCACAGGTCTGATGGGGAGTGTAAGGAGGAAGGTGACATTTAGATTTCAGGAGTCTGTCAGAGCAAACACAGTCACAGGACAGGAAATGGAGGGAGACCCCACCTGACGCTTTAGGTTTAACTGATCTCCAGGCTGTATCTAGTCAGGACTGTGTGCTAAAGCAGTCAGTCATCTGCCCTACCTTCACACATATTGCAAACCAGCCTTTTTCCCAAGAGTACTAGTTTCATCAACCTCAAATATCTAAATGAAATGTTTAGTAATTTTGAAGCAGGAGTTGTATTTAAAAGGATATGAAGAGCCAGTATAACAAAGAATTGAAGTTGCTGTTCCCAGGCTTTCTAAATCTTGATGCTGTTAAAGATTTCACCACCACAGTGAAGTAGAACATCAGACAGCAGTGTTGCTGAGACTCAAACTCATCCATCTAAGTGACAGTAAATATCCCACCTTGTGTCTGAGGGATTTGTGGGTGGAGGCCAGTGAGATTTGAAATTATTTAATGCATAGCAAACATGAAGGACAACCAGAGACTCAAAGAGAGGGCAGAGAGGAGGTGTGGGGGTTGGAATGTATCAAAGCTGGCAACTAAGAGTGACCATGGGAAGGAGGAACTTTAGTAGGCAATTAAGAGTGACCTGTCCCTCTCTGGTACTTGGAAGATGTTGGAACTGGCAAGGAACAAGGACATCAGAACTGGAAAGAGGATGTCGATAAGAAAATCAGATAGACCTTTCACCTGATGTAACCGCAAGGCAAACACAGATGTGCTTGGCTAATTGCTTGGAAGCATAATCTGTTCAATAAACGATCCAGCTTGCACTCTACCTCTGGGTCCGTGCCTCCATACTCACAAATGGCACCCGAACAGGGACAGGACAGAGAGCCGTGACTTGGCTACCGGTGAGGAGCGAACTCCGAAAGGCTGCAGCAATTAACTAATACCTCTGACTGAGGTAAGTGGCTGGGAACGGGAACATGGGAAGGACACTCAGTATCTCCTGAGCACAAATCGGTGTACAGAGTACTAGTAAAATTCCTAGCAAAGAAGGGGGTTACTGTAAATGTAGATAAACTGAAAGATAATATGGGCCTCAGCCCATGCCCCAGAGGCACCATCAACTAATATTTATCAGAAGGGAGTATGGGACAAGATTGGTGTCTGCCTTTGGGACACAGCCACAAGGGATGACGCAGCGGCCCCCAAATTGCTGGCCATATGGCACTCAGTCTATAAGAACAGTCTGGATCCTCTCGACCCGGGGCCAGTAGACCCAGAAACTGAGCCAGATCTATTCCCGCCTGATCCCGGCATTGGCTATCATGAGACACAAGCTTTGCCGGTGCCCACACACCCTCCCGCGCGTATCGATCTGTGGGAAGATACCCTCTGGCAGGCTGCAACAGCAACTGAGCTAGGCAAAGATGACCCTTTTGATCCCGGAGTAATTGACCCTGACAGAGAACCTCACCTCTACCCCCCTGACCCGCATGATATGTGGAAAAACATTAAAAAACAAGCGGAAAATCAAGGTGCTGTGAACCTGCCCCACAACCTGAATGCTCCACAGCCCGTCTGTCGGGTCCATTCCCGGTGAGAAGCACAAAGAAACCCAGCCTCTGCCCTGCAGGTCTTTCACTCACAGCAATGGTCTCTTAACAGATAACGATTCAGTCAAACACACCACCCTTCAAAATAGAGCTGCCATAGATTTTTTGCTATTAGCTCAAGGACATGGATGTAAAGACTTTGATAGAATGTGTTACATGAATCTGTCTGATCATTCTGAGTCTGTCCATGATGCAATTCAAAACCTAAAGGGCGGAGTTAAGTTGTGAGTGGAGAGTAGCTGGAATTGGCTAGAAAGTTTGCTGTCAGAATAGGGCATCAGTGCATGCTTGAAAAACATTATTAAAATCACATTAACCTGTGTAAAAATCTCTGTATTTTAATCAAACTTCCTTGTTTAATTGCTTGTATAAATCGTTTGTTTGCTAAGTCTATTAACAATGTTTTGTTAGTTTATAAAGAAAGGGGGAGATGAGGGGAATGCTGCACAAGAAGCTGTGCTAGTAGACCTGGATGAGAGCCCGGACATCTGGACTCTTATCAGCCACAAACCTTGGGAGAAGTGAATGGGACAAGTTGGAAAGAACTGGAGAAAGAACATCGGGTGTAACCGAAGAAAGAGCATCAAGAAAATTTCTGAGGACTGTAAATTTGGAAACAGGAGGATGCTTAAGACAAGATAAAGAATGTGTAGTCAAGGGGAAGTGGAAGTGAGATTGTAACGAGTAGTGATAGCAAAGAACTATGTTTAGAAATAATTATTCAAGCAAAGGTGGGTGGACAGTAATGTGGTTGGCTGGAAGAGTGCGTGATCAATAAAATTGTTTTGTGAAGGAAAAGTACCAAAAGAACTAACTGCTACTAACCGCTAAGCAGAATACCATAAAATCCTGTAAACTCACTCAATAAGGGATTTCTTTTGTAGCCAGAAACAGAGTCTATGCCTCAGTTGCCACAAGATCAAGCCTGGCAAAGGGTGCTATTCCATATAAAGGATGGCCTGTGTGCAGTAGGGACCTTAGGCATGTTTATCCCTAATAACACTATGATAATAAATAAACAAGGATTGCGTTCCTGAAGGTCAAAGCACGCTTTTCAACCAAGCTGCGATGACAAAGTAAATTTTTGGAACCCAGGTGAAACAATAGCTGCTTCATTTTTAGCTCCTGGAGTAGCTAGTGCTCAAGTTTTGCCAACATTGAATAAGTTAGGATGTTGGCTTGCTAAGCAAACTAATGCTACAGCATCTGCTCTCTCTGCATTGCTCACTGATGTTGACTCTATAAGACATGCGACTTTGCAAAATAGAGCAGGAATCGATTTTCTCATCTTAGCTTATGGACATGGGTGCAAAATTTTGGAAGGAATGTGTTGTATGAGTTTGTCAGGCCATTCAGAATCCATACATGAAAGTATCTGTAAATTAAAAGACAGTGTAATGAAGTTAAGGGAGGATGATAAAGACTGGTTATCATCACTCTTCTCTGATTGGGGCATAACTGGGTGGCTATTAACTTTGGTTGAGGGAGGAATGATCATTTTGCTTGTTCTCTTTGCCATTATATGTGTTGTACCTTGCTTACTACAATGTATGCAGCGAATGTCATCCCAAGCTTTTGAAAGACGTGTATACTGCATTGCAAAAACAAGAAGGGGGAATTGTGGGGGTTGGAATGTATCAAAGCTGGCAACTAAGAGTGACCATGGGAAGGAGGAACTTTAGTAGGCAATTAAGAGTGACCTGTCCCTCACTGGTACTTGGAAGATGTTGGAACTGGAAAGAAGATGTCGATAAGAAAATCAGATAGACCTTTCACCTGATGTAACCGCAAGGCAAACACAGATGTGCTTGGCTAATTGCTTGGAAGCGTATAAATATCATTTAATCTGTTCAACAAATGATCCAGCTTGCACTCTACCTCTGGGTCCGTGTCTCCATCCTCACAAGGAGGACTTTGGTTAAAAAGGAAAGGCCTATGGGAAATTGGAGGTGATAGTGTTTGAACTTCTCTGATTTAGTTGCTGCCTTCCTGGCAGTAATAGACTTATCTCCAAAGTATCCTCTGGGGACATAGGTTCAAAGCATGGATCTTGTACTGTTTTCTAAAGTCGCTTCTTGTGACTGAACAGTAAATTTAATGGCAGAGGTTAGGAGGTTAGTAGTTATAAAGTCAAGATGCAATTCAAGATGAGATGTGTGAAGGTGTAGTGGGAGTAAGTCCGGCTGTAGCTAATGCTTCTGGTAGTGCCTTTCTGAGGAAGTGATGCGGTGGTAGGTATTTACAGTGGGAAGAGGGTGAAACTGGCATCCATATGGGACACTTGTGAGCAGTGGCTGTGGCCTGATTGTGGGACTGAGCACCCACCAGCAGCCTGATGTGTGCCTTTGGGGTGCCCTGGGAGTGTGCCAGGGTGCCTGCTTGGTGCTGCAACCCCAGCTTTGTAAGCCAGGTGTGCAGCAGTGGGGTTCCTTCAAAAATACATTTCCAGCCCAAGCTGAAACACTGGTGTACACTTAGCTGTAACACAGAAAGTTTACCTTTTGACCTCCTCTTGTTCTCCACCTCCTTTTCCCCCCCTTGCATCCCTGTTGAAATTGGGACTTTGGCCTTATCAGTGGCTCTAGAAGATCAGGGTAAGGAAATAATGTTTTTTGTTTCTCCACTTTGTGAATCCCTTTGCTTCTAGGTAATCAGTCAGAGGGGGTACTCAATTGAGTAATGGTTTGCTGATGTGTAGGAACACAGTTTATATTCTTGCCTCTATATAGAATATAGATAGATTTGGAAAATTAACTTAAGATTTTACTACAGCAAATATTTACTGTACTGAAATATTGAGAAGTATTAATATAAAGAGCTATATTAATCTGTATAATCATTGCTTTTACAAGATGAACCTCTATAAAAATGTATATTCTAATAATTTACTGAATTTTTAGAATATAAATTGACTAAAAAGTCCTTGGGCAAAAATAAAAATTATTCTTGTCATTAATTTTTGACCTTACGTAAAATTAGCGCCTGAGCATTTGCTTTATTCTGAGGGATTAGAGCTGCATGACAAAGCCTTGGAAGTAAAGGAATTTGACATCAGTTTTGGATGATGTCCTGCAATGCAGCCACTTATGATTAATTCTGATTTCTTAAACTGCAAATGCAGCTCTTATGATTAATTCTGATTTCTTAAACTCTTTCAAATTCTTCAGTGACAGGAGTTTAGAAAGAAGTACATAACCAGCTGTAGAATTTTACTTCACATACAGACTGTGTTTCAGGTCATAATAGGCCAGGTCTTGCCTTCAAGAGGGGGAAGCCATGGGAAGGTTTGTGTTTTCATTGAATGAAGTAATATCAGAAAATCAAGAATCTCTATCCCAGTGTCTTTTAGGTGGGTTCACCTGGTAGGTTTCCTCCCCACCAGAAAGCTGCTGCTTTGTGTAGAGCCACTAATGGGCTAGCTGGAGAAAAAAGCTTGCTCTTATGCCTTTTTTAAACCACTAAGTAGCTTATTAAGCCAACAAAAAAGTTAAAGGACTGTCATTAACAGTGACCATGTACGCAAGGAAAATAGAAGGTCAAATTAATAAGGCCTGATTTAAGACAGTGCTTGAAGTTCAGTAAAATGCCTGTAAGAGCTAAAAATATTCCCCACCTCCACAGTGAAAAGAGGGCATGGAGGTTTTGCCTTGATGTTTGGGGGCTGTGGTGGCTCTCCAGTGTGGCTTGCTGTGCAGCAGCATCCTGTACCTGTGCTATACAGGAACACCTCTTCTTCCTCAGTGAATTTTCTTGTAGAAGCACATAGTAGAAGTATATACACCACAGTATATGCATGCTAGATTTTTGCCAGGCTTGGTGGCTTTGGGATAAGCCCCACCTCATGTGAGAGTGGCATGATCACAGAAACTGTGAA
The DNA here is from genome assembly GCF_028554395.1 of Pezoporus wallicus. Taxonomy (NCBI): domain Eukaryota; kingdom Metazoa; phylum Chordata; class Aves; order Psittaciformes; family Psittacidae; genus Pezoporus; species Pezoporus wallicus. The sequence goes on from NW_026641658.1 coordinate 146,833, forward strand.
GGAGCATAGAAAGAATTACTTCTTATCCAGTAGTAAGAATAAAAGACAAGTTACAATTTCTCAAAGGTATAAAATGTCTTTATTTCGTTATTGAGATTCTGCTTACCCTTCTGCCTTGGCTGCTAATTAGACATTCAACATGTATTCTCAGAAGTAAATGGTTTTTGAAAAGTGAGGAAAATCTGACAACTGTGGTACTTCACTATTATATTGTCAATATTTAATATAGAATAGATAGTATATACTATACTATATAATATTATTAACTATTACAAGTTCATTGGACTAAACTTGTTCTTATGATTTCAGTTTTGACATGCAGAAAACATGTGACTATTTCCTCAGCTTGCTATAAATCTGGGCAGGATTTGGGGTCATGTACCTCTATATTCCAAATGGTTTTAAAATCTCCCTCACACCTCCATTTTGCCAGAGAAAGGTGAGCTTTGCTAGTTTCTACACAGTCCTCTGACAAAACAGATTGGGAAGGATGTTGGGCAGAAGCATGTGTGTGTCTTTGTGCTTCTACCATATTCTCAGTCCCTGTGCAGTAGTGGAAAAGGTGCTCACAGGTGTGTATGGTCACAGGACTTGGTGTTACTTTAACAGTATAAACCCTTCCTGTTAGATAGCAAAAAAGGTCTGAGTAGGCATGGCTGTCATCCTCTGACTGCTTCTCCTGCACTTTCCTAAGTAGAAATCCAGTCCCATGAAGACCAAAGTGATCTGTAGACCTTTATTTCAGATAATGCAAAACAGCTCTATCTTGTACTTATTTATCCAGATGCTTATAAGGGAAACTACTTAAATTATCTTGACTGTTCAGGAAAATGTGTTCTGTTCAGAAATGACATCTTTACACACGCTTTGGCACCTGCTGCATGGGATGACAAATGCTCTGTGAACACAATTCCAGGAGGCAATAGCAGAGAATCATGACATTAGGAAATATGTTTTAATTTTTTTAGCTAGTCTAAGATGTAATTGTATGAGTCAAGTAATGTTAGGCCAGCCAAAAGCAACAAATCCGCTAGCGTGTTTATGATGATTTTATGTTGAGGAGACGCTGAAGGTTAGCTATTGCTAAAGCAAAGGTATACATATATATTTTTTAGCTGATAGGATCCGTTTAGATGGATTTGTTTGTGGAAAGCGATGTTACTTTAAATGATACTTGAACAAAATTGCATGGGAATGAAAAATCTTGTTACCCATGCTTAAGACTCAGATAATGTTTAATAATTTTAAATTGCCAATAAGTTCATAATTGCTTGAATTTTAAGGATATAAGATTATTTTAATCTGCTATAATGACAGAAGGTAGCTTAACATTTATAGGGCCTCAATCATTCTGATATATGAGGAAAATGCTTTTGATCCATTTGATTTTTCTTTTTTCTTTTTTTTTAAACTTTGTGATGGAGCTTGGCTTGGCTGATTCATTTTGGTTCTTATGTTTTGTGTGGAGAGAATTGTCATGATAAATTGATATATTATGAGTTTGATGAATGGTTACTTCCTGTTCTGTATAATTATTAGGCTATAGTTTCAATGAAAGATGCTGGGAAATGAAACTTTTCACTTCAGACAAACATCAACCCTGTCTGGCAAGAAAAATGGATCTTTATTTTCAACATATTACTGTGGATCAAGGTCAACAGAGGGAGGGCAACTGTTTGCAAGGATAAGATGGATTTGAAAAAATGCCTATCTAAATAAAATTGTGAAAGAAAATTCTAATGACAAATAAATGTACATGTGATGTTTGAGGAACCTGATTAAGAAAGCTGGTTTTAATTCATATCTGGTAGGGAAATGATTAACGATTTATAAAAGGCACCCAAATGTAGTGGTAGCCATTACATTTTTGATCATAGAGAAAAGAGGTATCTGATCAGTAAAGAAATGGGTAGGCTTTTAGAGGGATGCACAAGAGACTGAGTGTCTTTCAGTGGGGGGATCTTTACAGTCTAGGTTCTCACAAATAAAGGTATCACCTGTGCAATCTCACAGTGCTCATGGAAGTTGCTCTGATGCTGCTTTCAGGGTTTGATGCAGGATGTGTGCAGATGGTATGCTTTAAAGAGCACACACGTTTTTACCAGGTTGAGAGGTGGTTGTGGGGAAACATGGTACAAATGGAGCAAGTGGGAATACCAGGACTCAGTCTGCTATCTGTAAATGGAAGTCAGCCAATAACAAATGAAAGTTTGTGTTTGTCACTTGTTTGTTTGCAAGTGCTTGGATAACAGTGAAAACATTTTGGACTTTTCTTATGGACACTTTGGTCTTATTACTGTAGCAGGTCCAGTGATAGCACATGAACTGAGTTTACTGTGAGCAGTAAGAACAGTTTCCTCTGGTACTGAAAAGCAAAATGTATTATCTTCAATGAAAGAAATTCCTAAGTATGAAAGAAATATCAGGAAGTGTTCATGAGGATTAATTCAGAAATAATAAAATTAACATTTTGGATTAGTTTAGGAAGTCATGTATGATTTTTAAATTTTAGGTTCATGTTTCTAATTTTCAGCTCATTTCTAAGATGACTTGTGTTGTAATGTCAATTGGTTATTATATTGCATTAAAAGCAGAAGAAATAGCAGACCAGGTAACAGCTTTGCCAGTGCTTACTTCACTGTTTGGTATAAGTCCTGTTAGTTAAGTGGTTTGTCTCTTGCTATGCTTTAGGGAAAAGTTTTATTTTCTGCAGAATTGTGCCAAGACTTGCAGGAGTTGATGCTCACCTTTCCTATGTTAAGAACTATTACAAAAGATGGATAAAATATAAAGTTTGTAAAGAAGAGTTTTTCAAATGTTATCTTGTGAATTAAGATATGGCGAAATTCTGTACTATAAAAATAATTTTGGGAAAATGTATTCATCTATCAATTTATGAGGACTGAGAAGTTCTGTGCTGAGCTCCACCAGTTGGGCTATGGTGAATGGGAGTGGGCTGTCAGTGTCTGGCATTATCTAGTCATTTCCCTATAGATCTTAATTTTAAGCTACCTCCAGATTTTATTGCAGCTTAAAAAAGTCTTTTCAATTTGTCTCCTTGTTCTTTTAAAGCATATTTAGAGCAAATCCAATAGCACAAAAATCATGTTTTTTTCTTTTCAATTTTTCTTACAATTATCACAGCAACCACACGGGCAGGGAGGAATATGTCATTTCTCAATTTGGCTTTTCATTTTTCTAAAGCTTGGATATAGAAAAAAACCTGGAAAATAAAATATCTTTGGTAGTATTCTGTTTGCTTAAAGGACCATCCGTTCTGTGGAGCGTACGTCTATGCAAACAGGGAGAGATGAGTGGTGAAGTGTTTAAGATGGCATGTGAAATTAACATTTTTCTTATTGACCGATATGTAGAAACATCAAAAACTCTTTACTCATTAGTTCTGTTGACTTATGTATAAGTTTTATATGTGTGAAGGAAGAAGGTTTAACGTGGTGCCTGAGACACAGCTGCTACAGTGGAGTTTCTTCTCTTTTTACAGGATTAACAGCTGTGTTGCCATGTAGTAAATCTTCATTTGGGACTTGAAAGTAAAGTTTCATGTTTTAAAAAAATCTAACTTTGAGAACTTAGTGATTTGCACCACAGAACTGCTTACAGTTTTCCAGCAATAGATGGTCAAGAAAAACCCATAAGCAGAATAGCTATTTATAATCATATTTATTTAGCAGGCCTAGATCTGGGCTGTAGAGATAACCAAGCATTCCATTAAAAAAGACACCAAAGGGGTCTGTTCTGCTGGGATTCTGTAGCCTGAGGATGAGTTTCAATGTCAATTTCTTCATCTGTAGTAAAGAGTAAACCTATGATGCAGCATTGCAGCAGGACCATTTCCTCTGCTCCTTCCAACAGAAGATGGGAAATTTGTTGCAGATTTGGTTGTGATTCCTATATGTCCAAAACAGGTTGGGGGTAAGGACAAAATGACTAATGTGCATCACAGCTACTATGTCCATGTGCAGAACTTATGCCTGATCTTAAAGCTACTCCTATACTTTAATTTTAAAAATAGATGGAACAGGAAACTCCACACTGGAATGTGGAATACGAGCTCATTGTCTTATGGTGTGATGTTCCAGTAAACTGAAATTTATGACAACTATTCTATTACAGGATAAAAAGAACAACTACAATATCTGTACTGTATCTCTAGTACTGCAGGTGAAGCTTAAGGCTACAATATCAATATGGAATTATAAAAATATTTTACAGGAAACATCTTAGTTATGAAACAATTCTCTTAATACAGGGATTTGGTTGAACTTCATTTTGAGTAAACTAAATGAGGCATATCATATTTAAACCTTATGATAGTATAAAATAAATATTAGGACAAGAGATTGTTTAAAAAATTACAATTACATAAAACCCAGAAAAAAAAACCATAACTGCACTTCTTTCAAGGGCAATGTAAGAACTGGGGAAAATTGCCATTGCAGAACTTGCTAATGTGATGCATGTTTTGATAGAACAGTACAGAAAGTCATTTTTCAACTTCAAACTATGTTTTTGAGGTTTGTGGGTTTTTTTGTTAGGTTTTGTAGTAAATAACAATGTTCTGTGACTTTGGTAGTAGAGCTGAGTGACTAATCTGAAGTTTGTAAGTATTAATGTCTATTTTTACAGGAATTCAATTATGTAGGACTTCTGTTTTTGGGGAACATACTTATAGATTATTTTACATAAATATACGTTATCTCCATATCCTCTAATTTTGAGGAAGCAACAAACTGCAATGAAAGAGAAATGGCTATACTGGAAATATGATCAGAAATACGCTCGCTGCATACTGAGGAACGCATTTTCTGCAGCCTTTGTAGGAGATGTGAGAGAGAGGGATTTAAAGGATGGCAATTATGTGTGTTTTCAAATGTAAATTAAGGTCATCGTAGACTTCGATGCTGCTTTTTCTCAAGTTGAGTGCTTCTTTTGAACTTCAGACTTTGGGCCTCATTTCACATAAGTTCACCAGAATTTGAATGTTAAAGGTCTGATATTGCAGGTCTACCTCAGTGGTTATTTTGCTTCATTCTGTGGCTTGTATCGTACTCCAAATATTCCATATCTTAATACTAGTATTCTGCAGGGTTTCTCTGAAGTGTGCACTTCTTTCTTTCTCCACTAGGGTGTACAAACAGACTGTGCAACGCGAGGAGACGGGATAAACATCATCTTAGTTCTGCATAAATTTCAGCGGTAACAAGCCAGCCAAAATTAATCATTATTCTCTAAAACAAGCAAGCAGATGGAAATTTGTTAATTTTTTTTTTTAAGCAGAAATTGCTCAAACAAAATCTAGAAAACATCTCATTTCAGAGTAAATTAAAAGTGTGTATATATATATATATATATATATATATATCAGTCTCTACAGCCCCTGGAAACTTATTGTAAAAGTTACCATGCATTTCAAATATCTTGAAAGTTACCATCTATTATGGTGATATTAAAGGACTGAGAGCATCATTCCAATAAATCTCATACAAATCTATTTTGAATGGATCCCTCAAAAGTTGAGTAGGATGTTTAAAAGGTAGATACCTACCATGCATACAGGAGTAGCAGTCTTTATTCCTTCACTGGAGTTAACCTGAATCTTTTCACGATAAACAGGATAGGAACCATAGCTAGAATGCATAAAAGCAATGTCCTCAGAAGTGACTGCTGATTTGCTGACTTGAATTTTTATTTCCCCAGCTTAAGTTACCTTTAAAGGCTTATTTAGCAAAGGATCTTTATTTTACAGTTTGATTTGAACGACTGTTTGCTTCAGCATATGCTAGGGAAGTGGTAACCTGCTGCATGCTCAGTTCCCCCTTTCTTCATTCAGGTAAGCTGTGCTTCCTGGTTGTCTTCCCCATGCTCTCATACTTGCTAACTTTACTTGGGAGCTTGTAGACAGTCTGCTTATGCTGGAAAAACTTATTTACTACTCCTGTTTATCACCCAGAGCCCGGTACTTAAGTACCACACGTGAAGTGTAACTGCCTTGGGCAGGGAAGTTGAGATGTGTGCTGTAAGTTACTCAGGAAAAGAGATGAGGCGGGGAATTAGCTGATACAAAAGTGGTCTGCTGGAGTAGGAATGCAAGTGCAGCTTAGTGCTGGTCAGTTCAGCCTTAAGCTATTTCTCTGCTTGAGTTGGAAGGATGTTTTTTTCTTCTAAGGACCTGTGTTTTCTGTGCTCTTTGCCTAGATATACTGTGTGTTTTGTTGGTTGGTGTTTTTGTTATTTTACTGTGTGGTTTGCTTTGTTTTGTTCTTCCTCTCCTGATGTATCATTTTATGCATCTAGACAGAGAACTTTAATGAACTAAGGTTATCTGCTTTTCTGTTGCGTGGCCTAATGAATTGCATTCTAATTCAACACCAGTGTGTGGCCCAAAACACTTGAAAGCAATTTAGAGAAAAGAATACTGAAACACAATGCATCTACTTTTCTGGTAGAAAATTTGTAATTACTTTACATGAAGACACTTGAACATTAAGGTCGGGCTTCAGGATTTGAGAAGGAATAGGAGTTCAGAGTGCAGTGTGATGGTTCTGTTTGCCCATCTTTCAGAATTCATTATTGGCTCATTTTAAGCTGTTAATGGATATTTCAGCTGAAAAAGTAAGTTAAGATGATACAAAGAGCATAAATAAAATTGTGATAAATGCCAATTAACATTGTTTTATTTCCCAGCTGAAAGGAATAGCTTGTGTTTATTTGGAGGAGAGCTTAGGTGAAGGGCAGTTGGTTAAATAAAGTGGTGAAGGAGTTGGGAAAGAAGTGAAATAGTAATTCTGAAACTTTTTTTTTTTGTGTTGGTATTTTGGGAAGGTGCTTGGAGAGGACAAAGGTGAAGTATTATATTTTATTTGAATCCAGTTATTACATTTTCAGAGCAGATGTATCTTCATTGCACATACAGCTGGGGCTATTGGGAAACTTATGTGTAGGCTAGGCTGTGCTGCTGACCAGCCTGTTAATAATTTGGAGTGGAAGGAGTGCAGGTGAGAGTGGACTGTTGGGCTTCATTCCAGACTCTGACAGAGAAGCTGAGATGATGCAGGGTTTTATGTATTATTGAAACAAATTTATTTTATCTTTCAGATTTTTATGGTTTTCTTCAGCATGCCAGCAATTTTTCCTCAACCAAGGGAAAATGTTGGCAGGCAGAGAAGGGAGGCTGTGTATAGCCCCTGGGTTATGGTGGGCAGTGCTCCTTGAGCAGTGATGAGTATATACCTGATGGGTGAAATGAAACCTGTTAAAAACAGCATGTCACTTTCTCAGTGCACCCTTAGTTATTGCTCGGCCCTACCAAGACAGTGGCTCCTCTTCTGGGGCAGTGCCTTTGGCTGCTGTTGTAGAAACATGTTCTCACAGATACCAAGGACAGCTTAACAAACAGTAACATGTATATTACTTCATGTTATATTGGATGATTATGGGTTCAGTTTTCCATCTGAAGACTGGTCCACAATGTCACAAGTCCTTTCTGGCTCTCCACCATTGCTGTGCGGGGGAGAGGCAGCAACAGGGTGCTGGTGCTGCTCAATCTCTATGGCTGTGATAAGCGGATAGACTCCACAACTCGTTTAAAGTTGTAAAGTAGATACGCTTTATTCAGCACTGGGGCGCATGGGGGATCGCTCCTCCAAAGACATGCGTGCTTCAGTCTCGTTTCCATCTACATTTATCCTCTAAAGTTATACATATGCATGAGGTTACACAACAGGCCTACACATATTCATGTCCTATCGCCCTTTGCGCTTGCGCAGTGCCTCCTGGTGGTCGCAGACAAGGGTCTGAAGATGAAGTAAATGAGTCTTCTTTGAGCCTGAACTTTTCACCCTAGTCGTTGCACGTGCTTCCTGGTGACTTGGTCATTGTCCAAGCCACATAGCCAGTTTCAGCCGGTCTGGACGTCCAAAGAACGGGAACCAAGTCACGGTTCCTTCCTCTTATCAGTAGCCATGTTCTTACATTCTGTTCTAGCACACATGGCAAGTACGATAAGCATGAACAAGCAGTAACATTGTTAGGCAAGCAGCTTAACCTACCCCCTTGTACGTTGCTTAACCCTTTGCATCAGCTGTCTGCGGAGCCTTTATTGATGGGGGGGGGGGGGGTAATAGCTGTTAAGCTGGAAATCATTAAGTGTATTGTAGAGACTCATAGAATGGTTTTGGTTGGAAGTTGCCAACCATGAGCTGGATGACATTCAACTAGAACCTGTTGCTCAAAGCCCTGTCCAACCTGGCCTTGAGCCAGAGGCAGCTGCAGCGTCTCTGAGCAACCTGTTCCTGTGCCTCACCATCCTTACAGCAAAGGATTTCTTCCTAATATCTAATTTAAATCTACCTTCTTTCAGTTTAAAGCCATTCCCCCTTGTCCTATCGCTACTTGCTTTTATAAAAGGTCTGTTTCCTGCTTTCTTGTAGGCCCGTGTCAGAAAACAAATCTTGAATTCTATATGCTAAAATACATAGTTGAAGTCTGATTTTGTACATGGGCCACAGCAAATTGTTTTACATAGATATAGGGAAGATACATGGGTTTCAGAAAAACGGGTAATTTGCTTGGATGTGCATCATATTAGCAACTCTAAGGGGACGTAAAAGACCTGTGATACCAAGATGGTTTTCCTCACCCCTTTCTAATTCATCTTTATGACTTTAGGTGGTTTTGTGTTTTTGCAGTGCATCATAAGAAATTAAACATGAAAGTCTTGACTAAATTTGGGGTAAGGTCAAAGGCTCTGTTTTTTCAGCAATACATTTTTTTAATAAATGTAATTTATAGAAAAATAGGCTGAAGCTTTCCTTCAATGAAAATAGAAGATTGATTCATAGTAAAATATTGAAATGAAATCTACTCTCACTTCTTTCTCAAGATAATGTGTCCAAGTTCTAGTAGCATACAGCTTATTACTAAATTACAACTGAACATGAAGGCAGCTGTGTGTAGTGCATTCTACTTGTGAATGCATGAGTGCATGTATGATGTGTTTCTTTTTTTTTTCAACAGAACGCTAGGTGATTTGCCACATTCTTTTTTTGAGATATGCTTGTATGCAGAGTTTAATGGTCACAGTAATGTATTTTTGATTAATACTGTCCATCTATGACCATCATAGTAAACATTGGTAAGAAAATGTCAGCTCCATAAAAGTGATGAAGTGGAGTAGCTGTGCTTCTTCCAAGGATGCAATGCAAGATAGATGTGGCCTGTTGCTGCGAATCTGGAAGACTAAGGTTGAGATGGCCCAAAATCAAGTCAAAAGTCCTTTGAGTTAGCTGAAAAAAGGTACCTGGGAATTCAGTCACTGGTAAATCTGAACAAATGACATCTTCTTTTTATGTGCTGGTGCTTACAGAAACTGGCTTTGGATACACTGTTCTAACACTGTGTCTTACTGTTGTGTTTCTTGCCATGATGGAACATGATTCAGAGAAAACTCCAGGAACAAACTCGCCAACAAAGTTTTCAAGTTGACAAGCAGGTATTCTTTATTGCGGCGCCGGGAGACACAGGAGATAGCTTCTCCTAACATGTGTCCCTGTATTGCTACACAAGCCATCCTTATATAGTTCCTGGGCATAAATACATATTCACGAAGCTATGTATGGATTACATTATTTTCCAGAAGGCTCCCCGCATGTGTGCAGAATTGTGGTGGTGGTCTCCGAGGGTTGTTTACTTCTTTCAACAATCTTCATCACTTCTGACAGCCTTTAAAGCATGCGAAGTAGATGCTTATACCAGATTAATTGGTTCGTTAACACCACAGACATAACAATCCTCCTGTCCTTCTGCTTATCCGTTAGTTTAACTGCAGCCCATCCTGGACACCTGCCATTCCCAGATACTCCTTATCCTTGCATCCTGTTCTAGCCTGGTTTTCCTACATTCATTTTGTACTAAGGTCATAGGGCCTAAAACTGCGTCAACTATAATGGTTTATCTTGTACAAGAATTCTCAGTATGTTCTCTAGCTGTACTCTATTTTTTTTCTGTGTATCATGCACCTCAATAATTTTCCATTGCTACTGTTACAAAGCCATCAAACTTAACATTACTTAAAACTGATTCTAAAGGTTTATATATTCCATTTTGTAATTTTGTGCCCCGCCCTGTTGTCTCAAACATAATGTTAGTTTTTTGCTTACATGTGTGTGAGTTACCTCCAAGAGACAGAGAACTTCTTCTTGGAGGCTGATTTTTTTATTTTTTATTTATATTTTTTTCCTGGTGGCTGATGTGTACCCAGTGTCACTTGCAAGAAGCTTTCCAATATAATACAGTAACAGGAATTAGAAATTGGAGACTTTATTGGGAAATGTAGTCCATTTCTTTGATGGCTGAATTCTATTATGTGCCTAAACTTAAGGCAGCTACACTTCTTTTTATCACCATGGTAATTTTTTTTATTATATGCAGGGGGGTTGGAACTAGATGATCTTAAGGTCCTTTCCAGCCCTAACTATTCTATGATTCTGGTCATATTAGGAGGGAGTGAGAATTTTGATATACTTGCACTCCTTAATTATTTCAAAGGCGTGGAAAATTCAGCACTTTTGGAGTTTTGCCTAGATATTCTTGTAAATGAGAATTATCCTTCCACTTCCTGAAAGTGCTGTTAACTAAATATTCATAATGTTAACAGGTTCTCAAATCACCTGTAGACCTTAGCTTGAACAGCTCTTTTCTTCTTTAGGAGTCTTATCTGTCAGTGGAATGAGCTGTCTCAAAGGCCATGTTTATTGCCCTACTTTTCCCTTATGCCCACTCTTCTTCCCAACACAGATATTCTTGATTCCAAATTACCAACTAGCAGTGAGGATGAGGTAGTGGACAATAAACAGGCTTTGTACTATCTTTCACTGAATTGGTAAGATAATGCAAAAATACTTAACATTACAGGATACCAAAGTGATCAGGTCTCCATTGCTGATTCTCAAGTGCTGGTTGGTCACCGTGCAAGGGCTAGCCTTTTTCTGACAGCCTAAAAACATCTCTGCCTAAGCTATTACAGGCATCTCTAAGAGGTTTGTACTATTCTGTACATAGGCTGACATATTGACAATGGCTGATTGGTCTCCTATCAGGAGAGTCCTACTTTTTTCTTAATTAAGAGAGTTTCTTGATAATGATTTCCAGATGTGGCCTTCCACTCTTTTTCTTTAATTGCCCTTCATGATAGTGTTTTTTGATTATTGTTCTCAGGTGTGGTTTCCTGATTGCTTTTCTTTACTCACACAGTATGCAAGAAGCAGTAAGGTTGCATGAATAGGTCATGTATACTTTTTTTGTTTAATTAATTTAGAATTCATATTATAATGCCATGTTATTAAAATAACAAATATATAAAAATAGTTTAATTTGTTGTTATTTAGATGATCATGGCATTGTTTGCAATATTAATTTTTTTCTACTTAAGTTCATTCTCTTCAGCGTAGAACAATACCTGAACCTAAATGTTTATTATAATCTAAGCAAAGGTGTTGAGAGCCTAAAAATAAGGTCATGACATTAATTACCAGAGAAATGTCTTTATTTCCTGTCTGCTGTCAGAATGTCAGAATTGCAGGTGTTAGCTCTGGTTAACATGGCCAGGTTCTGTGGATTATGTTGTTTGTTTTTGTCAAATTTTTGTAGGATATCAGGTTAAAAAAATATAGTGTGGATGAGAGGGAAGTGTGATATGAGAGCTCTCAGAATGTCTGACCATATATAAAGAGCTAATAGGTAGTTTATATGAGAAATAATTATTCAGAAGATGTTTCTGGATTTGTCAAACTAGTAAAATACATCCTTTGCAGATGTATAATTCATCATACCTCTAAAAGTATGTTATCTTTTGATATTGCCTGTGAAATAGGTAATTTGAAGCCCTGGGGGCATGATCAGGAGAATATCACTTTATTACTACTTATTCTAGTAGCAAAAGAAAAAGGCTGCTTCAGATTCATTTTTATATGCCAACAGGTCAAGCAAGAAATATTTTTTGCTTTTTGTTACCTAAATTTTGGATGAGAAGTTATTACATTGCTAAGCACTAATAACAAATAAGTGTTACAGCATTGATAAATATGCTTAAGGCTAAGGATCACAGCAAGGAAACTCCTTTCCTAACAAATAGTGCACAGAAACATGGATACAGATGCAGAACATGGATTTTCTCATGCTGTTACATAGAGTGTGACTGCATGAGTCAGGGTCCTGCCTGGGACATTAGCATGCTCTCAAGTCCTTAGCTCCATCCCCAGGTTTCTGTGGCAGCAGATAAGATCTGAGTACAGGTCCAGCCAGATAGAATTTTAGATGCAAGACATTTTCTACTAATATCCTGAAATAAAAAAAAAAAATGTTTGGGAGATCCCTGGTGCTCTGGTGATAAAAAAAAAAAAAAAAAAAGAATTATTTTTTAATATTTTAAAAAGTATGTTTAGAAGGCGTTGCTGAGTGTCAGCACTTGCAAATACTCACTAGTCTCAGAACAGGGCTCAACCAAATGACTGAAGTTTTGGAAAAGATAGGAAGTCTTTTGTATAGACAAGTAGATAAAATATTTTGAGTTCACGAAGTGGCTAGGCTGTTACAGATTTACAAAGCATCTCAGCGAAACTTAGATTGCGAATGTATTGCAAGACTGGGAAGAAATTTGAATCATTCAAGGACAGTGTTTAAAACCCCCCACAACTCACCACCCCTGTTTGACTAGCCCATATGAATGGCCACAGTATAGCCTGGATTAATCTCCCCAGATTTCAAGAAGCTATTTGGGGTCACTACATTAGGACCCACAGCTTTCCTGTATGCTTGAAACCCAGAGATCCACTTTCTCTGAAAGTGTATTGTGTGCTCTGTGGGAAGAAACCGTAAGCAAGTTGCTTCCTAATTCACTTGCTTTAGAGATAAGGTTAGGCCTTGTCCCATAGCAGTTGAAGGCCATCTGCAGAATGCCCTTCAACACCAGCATTCTCCTCATGGTGCTGTTGGGAAGTGAGTTGCTGCTTGTTGATTCTCTGCATCATCACAGGTTTCCAAATGGGTGCCTGTGCTAATGACAATGGTGCCTTCCTGCTTCCTTATGCTGGTTTAAATGGCTCATGTCTCTCCTCCCCATGCCCAATGTGCTGTACTTTTCCCAGGTAATCCTGGGAGCAGCTGTGGCTCCAGGGAATGGATGGGATATACTTTCTTCTAGTAGAAATCTCTATGAATTTGCTGTGTCACTGTGCCTGTGTTGTGTTATTTTGTGCTGAGAATGACCACACACTATCTTGCTGTAACTGTAGTAGGATTTATTGGAAGCTTTTGGCTTCAGTGTTGCCCCTTTCAGTGCCAATTGGATGGTCTTGTGGATTTACTTACATATGATAAGCATTTTGTCCTGGTATTATTTAACTTACGCTCTGAATTGAAAGAACAGGTGTTGAAATATGTCTACTTTTATATCAGTATCTCAAAGGAATATGTTCGTTAATTCAGCAGTGAATAGGCTTAATAAACTGCCAGTCTTCAGAATCTAATTGAACTTGCTCAATTGGAAAAAAAAAAGGATGGTTAAAAAAAAAATAGAGATATAATACTGTAAAATTAAGCTTTCAGAAATAAATTTTAAGCTAGACACCAAAGAATATTTTTTATCTTATTCCCATTATTACTTAAAAAGGAAATTAGATTTAAATGGGTTACAAAATGATCTGAATGTGAAAAGACTGCTGCTGTGGCTGTGGGAAGGGAGCAGCAGGGATAGTCTTAAAGTGTGTATGTAGCTTATGTTGAACTGCACAAATTGCATTTGTGCTGAAGTTGTTCTTGATCATCTTACTTTAGTACAAAGCACCTTTTGGGGGATTTTTTTTGTTTGTTTGTTTGTTTATTTTTTACACCCACCTTTTTCGTAAATAGCAGGAATATACTGGTAGGATTATACTCAGTAGACTGTTATAAAGTTCTTGCTTAATATCTATGCACAAAAAGTCAGAATATGCAGGGTTTGATTTTTTTTATTGGTTTAAATGCTTTTAATAACATTGCCTAATTGATATATTAATTGTATTCATGGCATGCTAATTTTATTGGAGAGAAAAAAAAAATTGTAATAGAGCACTTCTGGATTTCTTGTCAGCAGAAAATAAATGACCTAAATTGATCTTGTGCTAAGAATATTACAACTGAAAACTAGGTTTCATTTTATTAATGGAATTACTGATTTTGATACATAGTTAGACACAGTATTTGTATATGAATTTTAAGTTATGTTAATAAATATGAGTATGAAGAATTGCATTCTTTAGTTAAAATTGGACAGGCAATAAAGGAATCCCCTGTAACAGTTCTAGTAGCTTGACAAATTAGTGCAGCATAGTTAGCAGTTTGTAAATGGCACACCTTTTCTGTTGAAGGCTGCCACTGAAAGTACTGTGACTCAGCTGGTGGTGTTCCTCAGCGTCTTGTCAGAGGCACAGAGTGACATTAACAAATGTAGGAATGCACTCGGCCTCTTGAAAATTTCTGCTATCATCCTAACAAATGATTTATACACATGCCTGACTTTAAGAATACGAGTGGTTCCCTTAAACATTTCTTTTGTAATACTTTGCTAGGTTAAAAAATCTACATGCTGCTCCAAATGTGCCTTATGTTAAAATACTGATTTTTTTTTTAATTTTTTTATTTTTTAGTGTGGATTGACAATTACTAGTCTCAAAAATGACAGAAGGCACAGATTAATAGCAGTATAGGGTAAGCCTTTGTGATAATGAACCTCTGAACTAGTGCAACAAGCCATTAATAACATTTTGCTGTCATTGTTTGAGAATAGATTTGAGCCTCTGCTTTGGAGGACAGACATTTAAATAATTCCATGCCTAAGTCCTTGTGGATGTTGCATAATATAATATGTAAGTTGGTATGTACTAGATAGGACGCATGGAGGGTTCTTGCTATATTCAGCAGTGGTAGAAGACTGCGTCCAGTTGTGAGCATCACATTTCCTGAAAGAGAAGGAAATGAAGAATTCTGATGAGGCCAACAACTACGAGTTTTGCAAGCCATGGAGTGAAGCAAGACACATCTCCAGTCCTAAGACATGTAACATGGAAAAGAAATAAGATGCATACTGTGTATGCGGATGTGACGGAGGGTAATGAGATTTAATTTTAGGTGTGGGATACTTAGATTTGATGGCCTGAAAAACTTTGTCAGCAAAGAGGATAGTAAAGCAGGCTGTGTAAACTCTGCCACTATGGACTGTTAGAAACCACATGGATATGACAGCAGGGCTTGGTCTAAGTGGCTCCTCTCACACAGCTATATTGCCAAGGGAATATCTGTGGATTAGATATGATCTCAGCAGACAGTACAGAGTTAGAGGCCACTGAATACACCACTGTTCAGTGTATCCTTTGGGTTTCTAAATTGTCTCTGCTGTTCAGTGCATAGGTGTCCCAGCTGTGTTAGTGAGAAAATTCTAGGAAGAAGAGAGGCTATCACTGTCAGAACGTGCTACGGCTGCAAATGCTTTTACATTTGCCAAACAGCTGAGCAACAGCATGAAGTTTTATATAATGATTGCAGAGATCTGGCTGCTTTAATAAAACAATGTGCACACAAATGAGTCAGGCTTGTGAAAAGTCAATGAATTGCCAACCCATTCAAAAGATCCAAGTATTTTTTTCCCTCAGTTCTGTGTCACTTCAGAGGGTGGCTGTATCTCATGTCAGGAATCCTGACATGTACTTGAACCTTCAGGTGGTTGAGTGCTCTTATCTCCTGTGCTCTACTGTTAGCAGCACCTTTTAAAATCTGGTTTGCCACTAATAGGTGTAACTGTGCATGGATAAGATCACTACTAGTGAGTGCTTTTAACGAAGATACCTATGTACTATAAAAGAATCTGAGTAGAGCAAACATGGTCAAATCTGAATTTGTTTTGGTGAAAATGCTGTTTGACTGTTCTTCTGACAGTTGTTAACATTTAGTTAGATGAGTTCCATGTGAATGATGATATTTGCTGTGGTTTGAGAGGAAAGGAGACACTTCATCTCCTTAAGATTTAACCTGAAATCTACCTGAATGCTACAATATTGAGGGATGCCTTGGTATTTTATTTCCTGGTTACAAGAAAGCTGCTGGCTTAGTACTGCTTTTGTCAGGTCTGTGATAAGGCTTGTATATTTATATAAATATAAGAGTTCTTCCTGTTTAAGAGATTTTTTTTTTTTTAAGGGTAACTGCATTTAAATATAATTATGATAACTAACTAGTGAAAGCAAATTTTGTGTTTCAATCTCTCTGGAAACAAGTCATGATTCCCATGAAAGGCTCATGTTGGATGGTGTCCTGGTTTTGGCTGGGGTAGTATTGTGGGTTTTCTTTTTGAATTTTTTTTTTCCCCTCAGTGGAAAGGTCTGACCTGAAGTTTTAGGTTTAGGAGCGTGGCACTGTTCTGCATTGGCTTGAGTCTGCTCTCACTGAAGATGCTGGAAGCAGAAGCAGCCCAGGGCTGCTGCTTTTCAAAAGATCCCAAACTTCAGGCTTGTCCATGCTGTGTTTTGGAGTGCAGTGCATAGATTTCTGAGCTAGCTATTAATACAACTTTGGAGTCGAAATCAGTCTGAGTGAAGCTGTGACTGAGCTGCTAAATACTGCTGGGAGGTGGGCTAATACCTTAAGCGTAATACTAAGAAAAAACATAGTTATATAGACTTCAGGTCTTGAGCTAATAACACAGTACTGGACTGAGTTGCATGGTCATACTGTAATAAGTGGAACTCCTGTTGGGATGTTTGCACTGTGCTTTATTGCATCTTGTAAATTCCCCTTTATTCTTTTCTGCTTGAAGATGTTCTAAATTTTTAGGACTTTGTTTTCTAATATCTGGGGAGTTTGTCTGCCAAAAAGAAAAGCCGCGTTAAAATGTAATTGTAGCTCCTTCACTTCTCTTTGGACTAGGAAAAACTAAATGCAAAATTAAAAACCAAGTAGTCATCTTTTTTTGAGAAATATGTTTTATTTAACAATAATGTTTGGAATATTTGGTCTTAATGTGAACTGTAACTGTTATTTACAATCTCATCTGGTGCTGTTTTTCTTAATAGCTGTTCATTACAGACAGCTAGTGTGTGATGTATATTATGATACAGACTTTAAAATACACACACAGGCATTTCATGTTGCAGTTATTCTGTAGCCTCTGTATTTGGTTGTCATTAGTTTCATGTTTTTGTAATAGCAAAACCTTATAGCTGCATAAAAAAAAATAAATTGTAAAACGGACCTCAAAGGGTAACGTGAACTGCAGTTTGTGAACTGGGGATAATGAGAAACTCAACTCATGGTGAATTTGGAGATGAGCAAGTTGCTCTCTTGTAGATAAGTATTTAATCTTTGAGTATCAAACAATTTAGAGGTGGCTAACAATTTATTGAAAGGAAGGAGTTAAGCTATCAAGATTGTTAGTCTGTTTCTTGGCAGGTTATAATTTTGCTGGTGATACAGTACCTTAGGGTTGCTGCAGTAGAAACAAATGATAGTTGGAGCCTTGGACTTCATTTGTGAGAGCAATGAAGAGTGTGGGTGTGCAGGTTTGTGTCCTCGCTCGGCTACAGATACAATTCTTGAGTTTATGATTGTGTAAACTCAGTGCATGCTAGTTCTACAGCTGCCTACCGGAAGTGAACATACTGACTGAATCCTTAATTTTTGTCCTCTTGCCAAATACCTATATTGGTAAGAGTGGGAAAAGGAAAGAATCTGCAGGTTCTATGTCTCTTTAAGTGCTGCTGGTTCTTTTATTTTCTCTTGTGTGCTTTCTCTACCAGAGTCTTGCTCTTCTCTTGCCTTTTAGTTGGAAACTCCATGAAGGCTTCTCCATTATTGCAGAGAAAAAGTTCTCTAAGAACTTTTCTGGTTATCTTCCCCTTGTTTTTTTTTTTTCCCCTTCAGATACCAATATTTCCCTACTGCCTGTAGTATAAACGGTTGTTTGCTTGTGTAGCCTGAAGCTCTCTTTACTTCCTTGTAAGGGAAGACAGAGTAGTCTCTCTTCCTAAATCACTGTCAATCTTTTATCTTCTTCCAAGGTCTTTCATTTGATCTTTTTTCCTCCCAGATTTTGCTTTTTCTTTCAGCAGTCCAAAGTTTCTTTCCTTTTGCAGCACTTGCAGGTTGCTTTAATATCTTTCTGCCATAAAACCCAGGGAACCTGTCACATGCTTCCCTCTGCTTCCCTGCTTTACCACTGTATTCTTTGTGCAGTGCTGCTGCAAGGACCCCAAACCATCTACTGCCATCCCCTCCCTCTGGTCCTGGTGGGCACCTTGGAAACTCTTTGCAACCAGTTTTTCTGGGAGTTGGGTGAGTATATATGTAAGTTGATGTACTCTGGGCTGTAGCTAAGATAGGCAGGCGTAGCCTGACGTAAAAGCAATGGAGACATGAAAATGTTAAAATGTTGAGGCACAGTTAAAAGTTTTGGATACAGAAGAATCACAGTCTGAGGCCTTTTTCATTCTGTGTTGTAATGAATATATATGTGATGGTAACAATACACTGATTTTTATTTCAAAAATTTTTAATATTTCAATTGCTACAAAAAAGCAAGGTCTGCCACCCAATCAGTGGTAAATGTTGTAGAACATTTTTATAAGGCTTCCTGGCTAAAGCAAAAGTCTATTTTAAAGTTATTAAAATTCTATAATGAGCTACCTTTCTAAGCTCACCAATAAAAGTATAATATTCTGTAGCTCAATATAATAATTCAGTGAAATTAACCAAGTAAGTGGTCAATGAAGCAAATGATTAAAAAGCAGAAGATTGAAAAATGAAGATTAAGGAGGGGTAAAATTGCATTTTCTATTACTGTACATTTTGTAGGTCATAATTAAAGTCCACTGCATAAAGAAAAAAACCACCCCTTTAAAATGTACAAAAGTACGTAGGGTTTGCTAGCATTTTTGCCCCCTATATCAAACTACCTATGTGTTGCTAACTTTACAAGATTTAAAATATTTGCAAGAGAATCTTCAAAACAGGAAAAAAAGAAATTATTGAAAGGGTCTTAAGCAGTTGTTTCAGCTTTCCTGCCTTTCTGCTGCTTTTTGTCTAAATATCCTTACCTGTATTATATTGGCACTGTGGGATGTAACAATGACCAGTATACTTGAGCACAGAATGTTCTTTTAATTGTTCATAGGAATATTTAGGAAGATTACTTTATTGACCCAGACTATAAGATCTTATATAAGATCTTCTTATTTACCACTGAGAAATAATTATTGTAAAAATGGTGGTTTGGGAGAGTTACATCGCATTATTTTGTGCAGTGGGCAGGTTATCTTAAAATTGGGAGGCTGCATAAGGCTGCAGAATAGTGGCTGAAGCTGTTTCTAATTTCTATATTGCTGCTCTCTACATGTCAAGAGTTATTTCAAGATCACGTCATTGCTACTTCCTGTGTGTTGTGTCTTACCTTAGTGAGGTGACAGGAGTCCCTGGCATGATCAGTGCCTCACTCCTTAACTGAGTAAGAGCTCATGGTATGGGGTGCTTCACTACCCAACTTGTTACACAGAGGCCAAGGCCTGTTGGGTATTCATTAGACTGTAGAGTAGCTGAGAGGATGGGAGGTGGGAGGGATGCACTGCGGTAGCTGATCCCAACAGAAATATTTGGATGTTAGAGGTAGTCTATTGTTATGTGTTTTTATTTCATAGGCTTCTGTCTTTGGTTGTTCTAATTCATTATCTTGTGCATTAAAAAAATATATTTAGTTATGTTCAAAGAACACATTAAGGCATTTAAGGCCATATTCAGCCCTGACAGTTTGCATGGAGACAGGATATTTAAAGAAGCAATGGATACACACACAGAATAAAAAAACACCTCTCTAAAACCACCCTAAACAACCTCCAAACTCTTTGCAGCATTGCAAAAAATGTTTGATGCCAAGTAAGTATTGTGTGCTTTTTGTGAATGGAGCCACTACTAAAGGGAAGGAAGAGACTCTTGGTCAGAGAGATCCTGCCAGAGGGGATGTCAGTGGAGATGTGTTTGGAAGTCAGCAGGAGCTGTAACTTGACAGGCTGTGCCATTTCTTTTAAGAGCTAGCTGCTCTTAAATGTTATTGTCACTCAGAAAATTCCTTTTGACATCATAATGCTGGTAGTGATAAGCAGCAGTTTAGAGACTCTCAGATGTGCATTATTGTCATTTGTTGGCTGTGCTGCATGGTTGAACTCAGGCAGACATGGGTACCGGCTTGGTTTACATCATCTTTGGATATTGGCTCCTTGCATTGATAACTATCTCTGGATCTTTGCTTTTATTTTATGGCTGGAATATTTTTAACTTTGTATTTGTCTCCAAGAGTAATTTTTAGTTTTGTGCATAAATTAGTGGCCTGGATTTTATCAGTGCCAGACTTGCTTAATTCCTATTGGTGTCAGTAGAAGTCATTTGAGCTTAACACTGCTGAATTTCAAGTCACTAACTTTAAATATGTAAACAATTGTCCTCAGGCAATTGGGTGCAAATGTAGTGGCTTGTATTTTGTAAACCAGTTCTATAACCAATTAAGGACCATTAATTTAAAAAAAATAAATTAAAAAACTAAAAAAAAAAACCTAAAAAAATAATTAAACTAATATTTACCGGTGTTTCAACACTGTGGGTATTGCAAGAGTCTTTGAAAGTCAGTGTATTTGGTTTTCATAATTAAGTATGATTTTTGTGGTTACCTCTAATATCCCAACTTGGGGATCTCAGTTGAATCTAATTATGTTTCAGTTGAAAATAAGATGTTCCACTGTCTGAAGTTGTAGATCAGGGCCCATTCCTAAAGCAGTTCATTATTTTTAATGAGCAACTTCATTATATCTGATTCTGCAGAAAACAAGATATAATCCTGTTGATGCAAAGAACCTTGTTAAACTTTGGTAGCTAGCAGCATCTGACTAACAGCCTGAATAGGGCAACAAAGATTAGTGGGGTTAAACTACCTTAGAGGGTCCTAGTCTCTCCCTGTAGGTGAGTTATAACAGGCAGTGTGCAAAATAATTTTCTGCTTCTTTTCTGTTGATGTGAACTTCGTTAGGCTGGTCTTCTTGTGTTTTACCTTTTAAGTGGTCTGTTTTAGAAAAGAAATTACAAGGAAAATTTGCAATGAGCCATAATTCTCAGGGAAGTTCTACCTAAAGAAGGTAGTAACAACATGTTTCTGACAGTCTTGAGTGCCTGCTGGGTGTGTTACAATATGTATACTGCTCCCTAATGCAGCATTTTGTGTTTCATCTCTGAATTAGCTTACAAATGTGTAAAATCATGTTACCCGACAACTGTCTGGCGAGGGTACAAATTAGCAAGGTATCTCGGGTCAACATACTGTTAATACAGCACAGTGCCCGGTATTTGTATACTTCCGGTCTGGGAGCCCCATGCTGTTCTGTTGCACTGAATCTCTTTGGGATCCACTGTGAAGGTACAGGAACGTTGTCCATTGTACAGGGAGGAAGAGTCTGTGCTTCTGCAGATCTGCTCCTGGACTTCCTTTAATACATTGTTAAAAAGGAAAAGGTATTAGTTAAACAGTGTTGGAACAGGTATTAGTAAACAGTATTTTGTGCTCTTTGTACTTGAAGAAATAGTTGAAGATAAAAGAAAACTGAAATCCTGAAAACTGAATTTTTCACAAGTTTTCCATTTTGGCCAGTCTGAACACTGGTTAACTGGAGGTAACTGGGATAAAAGCACTCTCGTCCTTATGCTATGCATCTTCCTAGCCCCAGTGGAGGTAGCAAAGTGTTTCTGCAGGAGTTTGGGCTGTAGGTGTGTGCTGACTGCTCAGGCATGGGGACTAGGAGAGGCCAGAATAAGAATATTATATTTTCAAAGAAAAATAACAAATACCACATATTTCTTCATGGCAAACAGTTCAATTATTTGCAAAGGAGACTATAAACACCTTGAAACAAGCTTGGTGCAAAGTTACAAGCAACTGAAAGCAGGGCTTTATAACAGGGAGTGCCTTAGCAGACAAATCCTTTCAGCCCTGTCTGTAATCTGTTTAATGAGTCTACAGAAAAGATGGCTTGGTCATTACACACTCATATGGGCATCTGATTTAAAACTTTTGGTCCTGTGTTCTAGTAAAACCGAAAGAGCAGTCTTTATGCAGAAAAAAAGATGAATTATATGTATAATTTAATTCTGAAAAAGGGTAAGAAAATGTAGCTGTGAAAAAGAGAAGTTGTTAAACTCTGTTTCTGTAGCAGAAATTTCAAATTTACATTTCTTGATGAAAGCTTCCATAGAAGAAGGAAGGAAGCAGGAATTTTAGCGTTATTAATCATTATTTTATTATCTACAGATTATATTTGGGGTGGAGTGGGGGAGATAAAGGAGGTTTTTGAAGATTCAAGAAAACAAACAGCATTCATCTGAAGTGGAGAACAAAAGGACTAAGGAAATTGTCTCTAAGGTAGCCCCTATATTCAATCTTCGTAAAGACTGGAGTAAATTGAAAACTATCAATATGTAAGCAGATAGGTAATAACAAGATGGTGAGAAAACAAAATAATTGGCAGTGATGGTTCAGGAAGGTGGCACATCAAACCTGTATAACTGCTTTTGTGGTTAAGGTGGAAGTAGTCTGTGATATATCAACTTTAATACTATGCGGTGATGACATTAGTCGATTTGGCAGATGTAATCCAGATTAAATAATTGTAAGATTTTGGAAGAACATGAAGAACCATTATAATTGTGTTTGCTGACCAAGAGTTTTGGTCCCCCAGGGATTTCAGTATCCAGCCCTGTTCCAACTTTCATAAGAAGTTGGCTGGTGAAATAGAGAATACACTGATGAATTTGTAGGTAGTATTTGAACTGAAATAATTCTTGTTGGAAGAATCTCCTGACAAATCAGAATATAAAATAACGATAAAATAGTGATATGGCCTGAAATCAGGAAGATGGGAAACACAATAAGCACAATTGCATATTGTCTGGAAAGGTGAATTTAAATGAACAAATAGAAAATGGGGAGAACTTGCTAGATAGGCAGCAATACAGTGGAAATTGATTTTGGGTGTTAGTGGAAAGTAAATATACAGAAATAGTTTAATGATTAAAAAAAAGACATGATGCTGGTCAAGCTCTTACTAATAAATGACAAAGTTTCTCTGTGTTTGGGTGGATGTTTCATGTACTTTACGTGAAAGTATACATACAAAGATTTGTGCCTCCCACTTCTCTCTTTCTCTACATGGCATTCTAGGTTACTGGAATCAGTAAGTAAAACAGAACCAGGAAATGGAGGGCTTTCCTTACTGCTGTAAATGGACTGTTTCTGAAACATCTGACTCATCCCCTACTTACGTGGATGATAAAATAAAAAGCATTTCATATGCAATGCATTTAGTATACCTTTTCTCCCATTTTAAGGATGTTTTCTGTTGCAGAGGTGTTGATGCAGTGTGTATGAGCGTACCAAAATCAGAGTTCATCTTGCAGTACAGATAACTATAACATTAAAACCACTGTGTTACAACTTATACAAAGGGCAGTATAATATTTGTCTGAGTGCTCTTTAGGCATTGAGCTTAAATCCAACCTAATCTAGCAAAATCTTTCTTTGGTGTCACTGAAGTTAATACATTTACCATCGTAGTTATTATGTCTTCCCATATGAAACTGTAGACATTAGTTAAGACTGTGGAGTGCTTTGGAATCTCATTGTTTTTTAACAAGAGGATCAAACCCTAATTATGTTGGCTGCACCGCCTGTCTCAGATCAGTTTTGTGATTTTGTTTCTGTGACTGGAATTAATATTGCTGACCACCGGTAACACAATGTTTGTATTTTGCATACATGAAATATTAATGCAAATATCTCATAGCAGGTGAAGACCAACAAGAGAACTACAGGAGTATGGTTTTACATAAAAAGGAATCAGTTTTATTTCCTACCTCACCGGAAGTGAAACTTCCTTAGAACTTCAAGTACATTTGTACTTTCTTAATCTCATGATAAAACCTTTCTTGCTATACATCTATCCTACTTATTCATCTCCTTATGACATAACAGAGCATTTCTACATGTAATCCTCCGTTTAAATAATTTCTCAACCTAAACCTGGGTGAACACAATTTCAATTTTCTTGGAAAGATTCTTTCAATTTTTTCTAAGTCATAACATGTTGGAGCATGTCAGAAATAGCATTGATCAGAAGTGATGCTGTCTATTGAAGTCAGAAGCAAGTATCAGTAGGCTCAAAAGATAACAAAGGCAGCTGATAATGAGCCTGAAATTACATTTAAAAGGTGTACTTCATGCACTTTTTTGATATGCTATAAGATGCAGTGAAAACACATACTAGCTTTATTAGAACGCCAGGTAAAGTAAAATTTCTGATCTCAACAATTTTTATTGTTGTTTCACTTCTTGGAAGTCAACTTATAACCTTGAAGAAGTTGGCTCTTGAAAAGAACAGACTGATAGAGAGGCTGCATGACACAGATACTTCTCAAAACCTACAAATGTGATAAAACAGAAGTCAGGCTTAATAAAAGCTAGTCTTTTTTGTCTGGTTTTAGTTATCTGTTTAATTCAGTATGGAAATATAAATTATACGAATCTTGGTGAAAGCTATAGAACTAACAAGAATTTGCAAATTACTTGGGAAAGAAAATGTGGAAGAGAATATTCCACTGCTCCAAATCTGGAGCTTCTGCTTCCTTGATCCCACCGTAGAGTCTGAAACAGTCATGTTTTAGTCTTTAGTTCTGACACGTTACTCCATTGTTCCTAATTATAAGTGTGGAGTGTCTTTAAGATCTCAAATTTTGATAAAATGGCATCAATACAAATTCTTCTGGAGTGGAGTTGTTTCAACCTCCTGAACAACACTAGCAGCAACCCTAGACCAAAATAAGTTCCTGAAACACCTATGCTGTGAATGCTGGCTTCTCAATATGTGTTACTATACAGAAGTGTGGGCACTGACTGTCACAGTTGAGCTCTTCTGTCTGAATAGATGGGTATTACAGGCAGCGCTGTTGATACCTTGTGATTATTTTAACAATGAATTTTGTGTGCAAACCCTGCTAAATATTGTGAAATTTAGTTTTAACATTCCAATCTCAAGTTTTCTTTTGGTCCTCTAAAATTAGGTATTCATGGTAATGAACAAACTAAGTAACTGTTTAATGCATAATTAAGTAACAGTTCTATCTGTTATATGATTCTGACTCTTTAATGTATTTTTTATGCAAACCAGAACTATTTTTTTTCCTTGTCTCAAGGAAAAAATGCCAACTTTGAACACTTCCATCCACAACTTCTCCGGGCAATCCTATTCTACAAAACTTTTCGAAGGAAGATCTTCATAGCCAATTTGTAGACCTGGAAGGTAGTTTGCTTGCTTAACTGAAATGGGAGTTATTAATAAGTATTTAACGTCAAAAATAAGAAGCAAAAAAAACTGCTATGCACCACAAACTGCACAAAAAAAACCCATACAAAACCCATAAAACTAATGCTCCTCAATGCAAAAATCTCAAACAGAAAACATGTTATTTTCAGTGAAGTATCAGGTACAGAGCAAGGTGTATAGAAAAAGCAGATGTAATTACTATAGCAAATCTTAAAAGGACTACATCCCCATTTGTTTGCATGTTGTTGTTGGGTTTGTTGTCGAGTTACCTAATGTGAGAGCTGAAAGACAAAGTCACTAAAGTTGGGACTCATGGAAGGAATCAACGTTATCCATGTAAATGGCCTTTCTAATACGGCCTAAATGAATTCTGAGGATTCAGTGGGAAAGTTATGAGAAAAAAATGAATAGGGTGTTTGAGCTTACTAACACATTGCTAAAATAATGTGTCTGTCTTTGCTGTTCTGTGGCAGGATTCATTCTTCTGGAGCCTGAAAGGGCTTATGTACATTGTGTATTAAAATGCTGCAATGTGTTTTATTCATAATACTAATCTGGAGAGGAGGTGCTTTGTATTTGATAGCCTTTATAAATATATACCGCATACCTAAGTGTTTGTGCAAGAATGTTAGAAACAGTCATACTTACCTGATCACTAACTGTGGCATGACAGATGTCTAATACTTGGACTTGTTAACCCAAAGTATTTCACTGTCATTTTTTGTGCATGAATATGTAAATTTTTGCCATTCTTTTCAGATATAAGTGGACACTTCATCATGATTGTAATATGAACAGATATTTGTTTTTAAATGTTGTGGAAAAGGGGTTGATTCAGCATGTACATACTGAAATTGTATGTAAGATTTATCTATGTGGTCTAGGAATACCGTTGCTTTGTTTGGCCCTGTTACAAATATTCCAAACTTCAGTGTGTTTAAATCCAAGGATGATGATAAAATGAAGACCAATATGCTTAGCTGTATTATCAGAGGTAAAGTGGGGTGGAAACGTGGATTTTTGTTTAAGGAAATAAATTGGTTCCTCTTGAATGATAGCAGAAGGTTCCTCTTTTAATCTGCTGCAAATAACCTATAACATTTTTTAAAACATGGATATAATTATAGAAGAAATGGACTGGCATTTGACTTTCAAATGTATAGTCCATCAAACTATCAAATGAATATTAAGTAAATTCAGCTTCATATTTTGAAAATGCTTCCATATGCAAAAGTCTGAGTTATACAGCCGTGACTTGAAATGAGTGATTTCTATTAAATGCATGTATGTAAAAGATGTGATGACTGTTGCTAGCAAACTTAAGTGACAGTTATATGTAATGCACCTGATCTTCTTGAAAAATTTAATTTATATTTGAGAAAGGCAAGAATAAGGCTTGTAAAGGTGATTTTTTTTGACTGTTTGTTCTCTGAAATACATAAAATATTTATAATTTATCAGTAATATGAATTTATACTAATTCATGTTAGATAAGTTTTTATTGTATAATTTTATTTAAAAAATAATGCATTCCAGTTTTAAATGTTAAGTTCTGACTTTATGCAATATTTCTTCTGGGTATCTCATATTTTTCATATCGGCTTTTCTTGGTTTGTGCCAAGATTCATCTTTTTGAATTTCTTCAAGTATCTTTAAGTAGATCAGAAATGGATTAAATCTAGGACGGATAATTGGAATTGATTCAGCCTTTCAAGCTGATTTTGCCCTTTCTTTGTGACTGGTCCATATTGTTCAATGCTAGAGAATCCACTATATCTAAGTGAGCTGCACGAAGAGTCTGTTGTCCCAGTGCTTCTCCCACCATGTCCCCTGGCTTATAGCTTCTTCAGGAGGCTAGGAACCATGAAGAATCACTAAAACTGATAATGTCTACAAAAGCAGGCAGATTTGGACTGACAGGCATTTCTCACCCAGTTTAGAAGTCCTCAGAAACTTAAGCTTTTCTTTGACAAAATGATATTGGAAACTCTCTTGCACCCCATGTAAGACTGGCTCATCAGAATTTCTGGTGGTGCCTTGTAGGTTTCTTGGAGCAGCAAGTAGCCCTTGGTACTATCCTAGTTACACAGTTTGTCTTGCATAGATTGGCAGTTTTAAAAAGATGCTTTGTCTGAAGCGTCTCATGCTCTCATCTGAAATGTTTTCTTCAGTTTTTCCTTTCTGTAGCAATAACTTATTGGTAGAAAATGCTGATGTAGGCTGCTGATAAAAAGGGAAGTCCTGGGTATTCTATATATATGCATATTAAAAATTAACAACAAAGTGCTGTTTCCAATGACAGTGAACTCAATGAACTAGAGTTCCTAAGCACCTTATAGAATATTCATGCTCAGTAAATACTAGTTTGTGTACTGTTATTCACCAAATAGAACTCAATCTGTGTTAAGTAAATACTGTAGCTGAGGAGATAAGAAAACAAATGTGCAAACAAATGGTGTGTATATTTGAGGAAGACAGATTAAGAATAAGCCAGACTTTTTGATCTGGATTTTTGGAAAAAAGAAGCATGCCACTTTCTCAGGTGTTCTGTTTGG
Source organism: Pezoporus wallicus (assembly GCF_028554395.1). Taxonomy (NCBI): domain Eukaryota; kingdom Metazoa; phylum Chordata; class Aves; order Psittaciformes; family Psittacidae; genus Pezoporus; species Pezoporus wallicus. Next base: position 174,842 of record NW_026641658.1, read on the forward strand.
TGCTTCTTGGGGGGGGTGGGGGGGGTGTGATTAAGTAAGGTGAAGGGGACATTTTTTATCCTTAAATTTATATGCTTTTAAAAATAGCCTATATTAACCAGTCTAGTAAGTAAGTTAAAGAAACCTAAGGAAAAGGAGCCTAAAGCAAAAATTGAGTAAAGGCAGAGATTTTTCTTAAAACAGGTTTTGAAAAGGAGTGCTTATGAGCTAATTCATGACTGGCAGTGAGACAAACTCAAGGAAAAATGTCAAAATTTGTGGTAAAGTTAGTAGTGACCTTGTGGTACATTGTGCCAACTCGTGTTGTATACTGAGCACAAGCAATGCAGGGGCTTTTGCAAACAAACAATGATTCATATAGGTGCTGAAGTGGCACCTGGCCATGGAGATCCTGAGGAAAAAGGGAGCTAATCATTATTGGATTAGAGTTTCTTAATGTAGTCAATGGATTACTGCAGCTGTAAATATTCTTTGTGAAAGAGCCATGCTGCCAGGGTCTTGGTGATGAATTGCTGCCCTTGGAGCTCTCTTCCAGGGAATATTTAGAAACTGTGAAGGTAGAAATAACATAAACAGGCCCTTTTCAGTAACTTATCCTGTCTTCATATGCTGAGTGTTTGGGTTTGTTTTTTTGGTGATTTGTTGTTTTTTTTGGGGAGGGAGGGTGGGGTGTGTGGGTTTTTCTTTGTTGTTTAGTTTTTTAGGTAGGGAAAACTTAGAAGAGTCGCATAACCTTTAGCCTTGCATCATCCTACAATCACAGCTTCTTTTTGATTCAAGTCTTATGGATGGTTTGAAGAAGGCTGCCCCTGGGTCAAGAAATACACCACTTTTGGTGTCTCCTTCACCAGAGATACTCTGTGAACAACCTGGTATTTTCTTTTTCTGCCCCCCCCCCCCCCAAATTTCTGAGAAATGTTTATATGCAGAATTGAGTAAGTGCCAGGGTTGAGAAGTTTCTAGATGGTTTTAATGAACTGTGTTGGGTAATACCATTCATTTTAGGAATTGTCTAGATTAATACGGATTCTTGGATAATGTCTAGTTATATCCCAGGAAGGTAGCAGTAGGCAACATTTGAATTTAACTAATCTCCATTTGCTCAAAGTGTTAACTTTTTAGAGTTAGTGACAGTAGATAGCTAAAGATTTCTCTTTCTCTGCAGAAACTGTGGTATGTAAAAATCAAATTTTTTAAAACATATGGAGATCAATAAAAGAATGTGTATCAGATGCATACTTACATTTTTAGTATCAACATAACTCTTTCTTTAAACGTTACTGGAAAAAATAACTCGCAAGAGAAATATGAAATGGGTTTGTATTTACCACATGATACAAGTGATTTATGGAATTAATATCAATTAAGTTCTTGGAGATCAAAAGAGAACAACATTAGAGATCTACATTACAAGGCAAGGGAGATCAAAGTTCAAGTCTTCATTCTCAGCAGAAGAGGGACTTTCTTTCTGCATAAATGGTAGTCCAAGCTGGATAGTCTGGAAAGAGTACTTTCTAGTGTACTTCCTTTGGTCAGTCTCTAATCTGATCTATCTATCAGATATATATATATATATTCCCCCCCCCCCCAGAATTATGCTTAAACTGTCTATATCTCTTTTCCTAATTAAGGGAAAACATGTCAAGCACTCAACATTTTCTGTGTGAAATAGAATTCTTGGGTTCTGGCCAACCCTGATGTATCTGCTGATATATGTGGCAGTCACTTAATATGTATTTCCTGCAGTAAGTCCTGATCCAGAGAAGCTATTAGGGATGTGTACAATATTAACTGAGTCATCTGGCTGATTTAAATGTAGCAGTTGTCAATTGTAGACATTTAACTACTGCTAGTACTGGGACTAGTTCAGAGAATCTAAACATGTACCAGCAGGTTTTCATGAACCTGCTATATAGGCAGCAATTAGTGCCTTCTGAACTGGTAAGAAATGATGGAAAACCCCCAAATCTATTCCCATGTGGGTTTCAGTATTACTGAAACTTCCTTAACATCTATAGCAATACCTCTTGTCTTAACATCACCCTGTTCCATGCAACATGGAAATTTGCAAGAATGTGTTGCACTGGGAATGCATATATAGCCAAAAAGTTGCATTCTGTTGAGTGTGTCGTGCCTCCAACTTAATTGATGTGCTGTAGCCTGTCAACTGACCTTGTAACTCTCAAGTTATTTTTCTTCCCTTGTACAATTGGTTCATGACATGTATGCGATTTAAATGCCTACTCCCTGTCCACAGCATCTAATGCCTTTTTTGCTACCCTGTTAAGTCTGGTGCCTGTTGTGGTGATTTTTGTGTTTTGATTTTTTGCTTATACTTTGCTGGCTTATACTCATTTTTGTTCCCTAGCATAAATATAAAGAAAGATCTGGCTGTGTTTTCAATTTTAGATATATTTTAAAACTTTCCTGTGACAGAAATTCTGTGCACACTAAAATTTGATAAGAAGAATTGCCTATGCGAAAAAAATATTCAAGAAATTCAAACAACCCAAACCCTTAAACTATATGTCCTGAATTTTTTAAACAGGAATGCATCAGCTTCTTAAAGTTGAAACTGAGGTTCCTTCAGATTATGAATTTTTTCAAAGGGCAATGATCAGCATGTTCAGAAGAAACATTACCTGCCTCTGACCATCTGAAAGCACTGAAACTACTAGTAGAATAAGTTACCCATGAAAACAAAACATGAGTGGCAGAATTTCATCAGCTGGTCTGTCTCTTAAATGGAATGCTGCAATATTTTTGTTGCTGTTCATTGCAACAGTTTGTCATATAACTTTCTTGAGATTATTTATATATATATCTGTAAAACAGAATGGCCCATTAGAGTTACTTCAAGCTTGGAGAGAGAAGGTCATTTAACCAGTCCAGTTTACCTAGTAGAAAGTGAGTTTTACATTTGATGCATGTAAGAAATTAGGTGGCTAATAATGATCAAGCTTGCAAATAGCTATTGGGACTTAAATATAAATATATATGCATAATATATGTGTGTACATACCTTTATGCATAGGTATAGATATATACATATTTTAAATGCATGCAACTATGGCCAAATTAAAGTAAATGCTAAACTGAATCTAATTATTTCTTTTTTTGCTTTGTGGAGAATAATTCTAACGCTTGTAGCGTTAACAAGACATGTGCCTTTGTCAGTTTTAGTTATTCCTGCAGAACTCATTTTAATGAGATTTCCAGCTGGACTAGGATGTCCCATTCTAATTTTAATATGGGGGGGGGGGGGGACGGGACGGGTGGAGGGCGTGGAAGTAATGGCTAAAGTGCTCTAATGATATGCTGTGTCCTGTTTGGTTCCCTGGGTTGCAAATATTTTAAACCAGTGACTATCATTATCTGCTTTTACAATGCCTGAAAAAATACAGCATGGTTCTCAACAAGAATTATAAATAAAATAATTATCACTTTATAACTCAAAGCTGTGACTCTCTTTGTGGATCTGTTATTTCCAGCTTGCATCTAATTGTTTTTCTGTCTGCATTTATGTTTTGTCATTAGGACTAGCATAAAGGTTTCTGCTTTGAGGGTCAAAATGAGTCTTGAAGTCACCGAAGAGCAGCAGATTAAATTAAAAGTGAGGCTTTCCTAGTACACATTACAGGTTTTGCTTTGTTTTAGAGTAATTTTTAAAACCTAATATTTGGGACCTAATGTTAATTAGGCTTCTTGCTCACTTATTCTTTTCCAGCCTGCCTGATCTAGACTTACTGTAAGCCATTGTTGGTTTAGGCAGGCAAGGTGTCTGTTCCCTTCTGCCCATAAGCACCACCCTGTGTGCACAGACAGGTCTCCTTGACTGAGAGCAGGACCCTGCCAGAACCATCCTCTTTCCTCTTGGAAATGACTAGGACTGACCTTCAGCCCTGGCTGATCCTTGAAGAGTTACTGACATCCACAGTGTGCTGACTCTTGGTAAGAGAGATAAGCATTTATGAACTGCTGCTACTCCTCAGACACCGAGCTAATCTAGCAAGTGCACGATCTTCTCTGCCTCCCAAAGAGGCCATATATTAAATATATGGACAGTCCTTTGACTGCCCTCAGAAGAGAGACAAGAAGCAGGCATTTCTTTCTTATTTTGTTTTTTATCTTCCCTTTGAGGATCTTACGTCACTCTCTAGCCCTCTTAGATTTGGCATGACATTATCTGAGGTAATCGCTGTGTCCTCAAATGTAATTTATCTGCTGTACTGTGGAATGTAGGTACATCTCAACTGCCTTTTAGGATAGTTAGATCTGGTTGCAGCTTCAGGGGGTGAAATTTTATAGAGGCTTATATGCCCTACGTTTGATCAACTAAGGTATATGCTTACCTGGATTGTCCTCTCAGCTGCTCAGTTATATTGGAGTTCGAGGAGTTTGCTGTTCTTGGGCAGAGAGGTGAGAAGCTGTTACAGTAACAGGAAGAAAATGGCAGTAAGGAGGGGATGAATAGGGTGAACTGGAAATTCAGACTTAGAGCTGTTGTACCATATACTTTCAGACACACTGAGCTCCTCCATGCCACCCCGTGTCAGTGGGAGGAAGGGGCACTCTTCAGCCCAGTGCTTTGGTACAGAGGGGAGTGGGCTACTGGCTTCATTTTCCTGCTCTCAGCAATCCACAGTTCAAGGCATCTGGCTGCTTTTTGTGCACAGACAGCTTTGAACATAAATTCTAAACAGAAACACAGACCCCAATAGCAAAAAAGCAATGGATCACAAAACCCCTACATTTCAAAATTTAAGTTTTTGTAGGCATTCTGAGTAAATCAAAAGGTGTTATCAAGGCATTCTTTAGTGGAGAAACTCTTAGTTCATAGTTAAATGTAATATTTTGGAAACATAAGCACCAAAAAAAAACCAAACTCTCTCTCCTTTCTCAGACAAGACTAACAGTAATTCGTGTTGTTGCAATTGTAGCCTGACAGTAGTGTACTGGCTGTTTTATTTGCTCTGTAATATGTAATGAGTATTCTATTTGAATTATAAAGCAACATGATGAATGAATTGGGCAGTATCGATTGAACTTCTGTAGTAGTCAGTAATCATTTTGTTTCTCAAGCTTTTATGCCCTCGGAGTGGGAATTAAAAAATGGTTTAATTAGAACATGGAGCACTATCCCCTTTAGTCAGCATCTGCTAACAGTAAACATAAAGGCTTTAAGCAGTAAGACCCAATGACTTGTTAAAGGAAGTGAGAAGTAATGAAAGACAGTGGTGTTTGTTTCTTCATCAGGCTTTAAAAAATAATCATAATCTGCTTTTCTTTCTCTTTTTTTTTCCTCATTTAATTATAGTATTTAAATATAGCATTTAATCTATCTACTAATTTTCAAGAATTGGTCAGTTTTTAAAGATTTGTAATTAAATTTTCAGTATTTTGTTTATGACAAATATTTGGAACATCTAGTAATAGACAATGAAAGAAATTACTTCCAAACTAAAAATCTTGTATCGGTAATCTCCATGATCAGCCTGTATCTAATGTTCCTGTGTCTTCAAATTTTGATAAAAAGAACAAACCAAAACAGCTTGAATCCTTTAGAAGTTAATGGGATGTCCATAATGATATGTCCTTTCTAGTAGTTTTTCTTACTATTGGCTTTTCTGTAGAGATGTTGATAGAAACATGTTTTTGTTATTCAAACTTAATTCCAACAGTGAGTGTTCATTATAGGGCTAAAGTAATTTGATGGTGTTAGTTTTGTATGGTCTGGTGACTTTTTTATGTCCTAGCAAACAGGAAATACCTTCTACTGTGCGTGCTAATGATGTACACATGGTGGGACACTGGATTTGCCTTATGCACAATCATCTATCTCTGCAGCACCTGTGATTCAAATTCAAGAGAGATAGAAAGTTTTTATTTTGGAATCAGCATATTTTAACTTGGAGCTGATTAAAAGATCAGCAGTGAAATTTAGCCTGCCATGGTTAACTTCATCTTCATGTTTTTTTTTTTTCTGAAGACCTTTTGTTGGAGGGGGAAGTCACCCTAACAGAGAGAGAACTGTGAAACGTAGCTGAATTTTTGGTGTGGAAAAACTCACCTAGTGACAGAAATGAGTAGGAGGTTGTTTGCTCTTTTCTGTAATAGAATTCAGAAATAGCTGTTTAATACCCCCGTTATGGTTTTGTTGAAATGACATTGGCTTTCTGTGCTTTGAGTTCATTCTGGTCTGATAGCACTGATTTTTCTTTTTAAAAAAATCCCAACACAGCCCAATCCTCCCTTCCTCCCCCCCCCCCCCCAAAAAAAAAAAAAAATCAGTTGAATTGGAAGCAATTTAACAAACGCCAAAAAATTCAGAAGTATACGGTTGAAATATGCTTTCTGCTCTGCAGGACTTAATGCAGAGCACAAGGGGAGCAGAAGTTCAGCTGCTGACAGCCAGAGGTTATTTAGTGTTGTGCATTTTGGAGCCACCTCCTGTAGTTCCTTCTCCCAGGAGCTCTCGGCACTGTTGCTGCTGAAACAAGGCTAAGGAGGCAGGGCTGCAGTTCAGGGTACAAGAATAGGAGAAAACCAGCAAAGCTTTAGGAAAGATGAAGTCAAGAAGATTATGTCTATTTTACTCCAGGATGGTACTTGTTCAGCATCAGTTCTGGATGCTGGGGGATGGTTGGAAAAGAGAAGAGAGGGACACATGCTCAAGTAATGAAATTTGAGATGAAGCAATAGTGATTTTCTGTAGGGTTTGCTGAATGCCCTGGGACAGGATGCAGGGATGGCAGAGTATGTTACCTAGCAACTAGTGGAAGGTGATTAACTCTTTGGTACCCATCCTTTTTGCCTCTCTAATAAACCGAGTGTAGAAGCTGAATTTCTACAGAGAAAAGATTGGGAAGTTTTTTTACAATTTTCAGTGTAATATTTTAGAGTGGCTATAATTAAAGTGTGAGTAAATTCAAATAAAATAGCCCTGAAATGTTGTAGTTCCTATTTAAACTACTGTAACCATTTTATGGTTTATTAGTAGGTTGTTTATAGCCATGATCGGTAAGTCTGTCACTAGCTTTTGATTGGTTTGATTGATAAGTTTGTCACTCCTTTGTTTCTGCAGTATAAATTTCTGTAACATGTAATATGCATGTCATGTCAGTCATTTATCGATTGTCACTAAGTCTAAATAATTTGAAGATCAGAGATGGTTGTTGGTTTGTTTTGGGTTTGTTTGTTTGGTTTGGTTTTTTAAACTACACAGAAAAAGTATAGAATACATTAGCTCTACATTGTAGGTCAGACTCCCAGCAGGAGTTAAAATTCTCCAGTCAGGAGCAACAGTTCTTCCTCCACTTAAATTTAGTTAAATCAAAGTACCTAAACCAACTGAGGATGTAATAATATGGCATTACTAAAAGAGCTGTTGAGATGAAAACTCCTGTTACACGTGATGGTTTTACCAGATTGGTAAGTAGGATTCTGTAAAATGTGCGGAAAGATGCAGGATGTTTAGAATAAAAAGCAGATCAGACTGTTACAAGTGTTGTAAACTAATAGTTGATCTTAAAAGACAAGTTGATCTGAAATTATCACTAGTCTAGTTTTTGTTACCTAGTCTGCATAGCAATCAATATCTTTGTCAGGTTGCTTGCAGATATGTGAAATTTTTTAGGTATTCCAATAGCCATATGCTCTTTGAATTGTATAGGATGTATCTGCAAAGAGGCACTAGACAGAAGGTGCATTGATTCCCTTAGCAACAGTGGGGGAAGGAATTCCACTGTCCGAAGGGTAAGTAGGCATATATTCTTGAGTGCTTATGTGTAAAGGTGAAATAAGAGGGTATTGTACACAAATGAACATGTAAAAATTTTTCCTGGTAGCATTCCTACATCACTCTACAGCTACAAATTTACAGGATACAGCTGCAGGTGGTGTGTTTTAGCAGTCAGCTACTAGTAAGCAATCATTAGAGCTACTGGTTTGTGAGCCTTCATACTTCCAAAATGCTTTCATGAAAATTGCGATGCAGAGAGTTAAACAATTTCCCTTGGGAATTTTTTTTTTCTTTTGCTTGCTCAATTTTTCTTAAATGTGTTTAACCCCTTAGCTGTCGCATATCCACTAGGTGAGTGGGGATTAGTAACAGTAGATTGGATTATGCAGAAGCAAAAATTGCCTGAAAACAGGGATGAAAATTCCAAAGAATAATAGGCGTACGATGTGCTAATAGCTGCACAGACAACTTCAAATTACATCAATAGACTGTAATGTTGTTACTGGTTTTGTAGATGAATATTGACCTTGATTGCATGAGCTAATATTTTATTACACTTTCTCATATGAGAAACAACTGAAATTGTAATTAGAATCATAGAATAGTTAGGGTTGGAAAGGACCTTAAGATCATCTAGTTCTAACCCCATTGCAATGGGCAGGGACACCTCACACTAAACCATGTTACCCAAGGCTCTGTCCAACCTGGCCTTGAACACTGCCAGGGATGGAGCATTCACAACATCCTTGGGCCCTCCATTCCAGAGCCACACTACCCTTACAGTAAAGAACTTCTTCCTTATATCCAATCTGAACTTCCCCTGCTTAAGTTTTAACCCGTTACCCTTGTCCTGTCACCACAGTCCCTAATGAAGAGTCCATCCCCAGCATCCTTATAAGCCCCCTTGAGATACTGGAAGGCTGCTATGAGGTCTCCACGCAGCCTTCTCTTCTCCAGGCTGAACAGCCCCAACTTTCTCAGCCTGCCTTCATATGGGAGTTATGCTCCAGTCCCCTGATCATCCTCATGGCCCTCCTCTGGACTTGTTCCAACAGTTCCATGTCCTTTTTCTGTTGAGGACACCAGAACTGCGCACAATACTCCAGGTGAGGTCTCACGAGAGCAGAGTAGAGGGGCAGGATCACCTCCTTCGACCTGCTGGTCACGCTCCTTTTGATGCAGCCTAGGATACGGTTGGCTTTCTGGACTGTGAGCACACACTGAAGCCGGCTCATGTTCAGTTTCTCATCAACCAACACCCCCAAGTCCTCCTCCTCAGGACTGCTCTGAATCTCTTCTCTGCCCAACCTGTAGATGTGCCTGGGATTGCTCTGACCCAGGTGTAGGACCTTGCACTTGGCATGGTTAAACTTCATGAGGTTGGCATCAGCCCACCTCACAAGCATGTCACGGTCCCTCTGGATGGCGTTCCTTCCCTCCAGCATATCAACCGAACCACACAGGTTAGTGTCATCGGCAAACTTGCTGAGGGCGCACTCAGTCCCACTGTCCATGTCACTGACAAAGATGTTGAATAAGACCGGTCCCAACACCAATCCCTGAGGGACACCAAGTCGTTTCCAGGTGGACATTGAGCCATTGACCACAACTCTTTGTGTGCAGCCATCCAGCCAGTTCTTTATCCACTGAGTGGTCCGTCTATCAAATTGATGTCTCTCCAATTTGGAGACAGGGATGTCATGTGGGACAGTGTTGAACACTTTGCACAAGTTCAGGTAGATGACGTCTAATTTCTGGCATGTCAAGCATTATTCATATTTTAGGTGACAGTTTAGGAATATCATATTTATAATATTTTATCTTTTTTAAATGATTTTTAGTTTTGATTCTCTCTGACCTGCCTGGCTTTGCACTGAGGTAAAGTGAATGTGTTCAGCTGAAACCTGTTACACTTTGTGAGCATACAACTGCTCACAGCCAGCCTGACCTAAGCAGTGGTCTAGCCTTTCCTGTTAACTGCCCCCCCTTTATATTGTGGGCATGACATGCTGTGGTATGGAATACCTCTTTGGCTAGTTTGGGTCAGGTGTCCTGTCCCTGCTTCCTCCCAGCTTCCCCTCCTCCCTGGCAGAGCATGAGACTCAAAGTCCTTGGTCAGACTAAACATTACTGAGCAGCAGCTAAAAACATCGGTGTTATCAGCACTGTTCCCAGGGTGAAAGTCAAAACCACAGCACTGCACCAGCTCCTAAGAAGGAATAAAAATGACTGCTACAGCTGAACTCAGGACAGTCTGTAATGGAGGTAGTCCATTCTTTCATCTTGGCAAAGGTTCTTTCAGGTGAGATGAAGAACTTCTGAGACATGTCGTGGTCAACATTATTCTAAGAGTAAAGTCAAAACACAGCACTGTACTAGCTGCTCGAGAGAAAATGAACTCTATCCCAGCCAAAACTAAGACAGAAAGACTAAGAGTAAAAGGAACTTTGTGTTCAGCTTGTATTTGCTGTAGATGATGATGATGAAGATATTGTGGGGTAGTGAGATAATTGCTCCTGGTTGTTTAGTTTTGAACATAAATATGCAAAGATTGATATATGTAATTTTCTCTGCTTTGTAGCATTATCAGAGAGCTAATTTCAAGAAAATGTATGCCTGTGAAGAGATGGTCATAGTAGTTCGCTAGGGGCTGCAAAACCTCAAAGCTAGAGGACTGCAGGAACTATAGAAAGTCTAATCCGTTCACCTTCAGTTACATTGCACAAGCACTACAGAAGCATGAGCCTAACAGCTGGCATTTTTTTTACCTGAAACACGGCATAATGAAACATCTTGTCCAGATTAATGGATATCTGTAATTCCAGTACTGGGAAAGGGGCACATCTGAAAAGTGAAGCAGTTGGGGTGTTAGCTGTAACATGTTCACTTTCTTAATGTGTTTCTCCAATTAATTTCACCGAGTAATTTGACAGTAGAAAGAATATCCCTTTGAAGAAAACTGTGATGCCATTATGGCGTCCAGCAGAACTCCTTCAGGCTGAACTAGGGACTCATCCTGCACTTTTGTGTTTTCCAGCTCCTACATTACTTCAGTTCCAGTACTGCAGTCCCAGTAAAGTATATCCAACCTTTCCTATGATTTTTCCTTTACAGCCAAGATAGGTGTTGTAATTCCATTATCAGTTCTTGACATAGGTTTTTGTTGTGCTCTACTTATTATTTTTTCTGATTTCATGGAATACATTTAATGAGTTTAAAATCTGACAGTTATTGTACATAGTTTTAACAAACTCTAAGTTTGTCTTTTTTGACGTTTCCCCTTTTGCATGGTGAGCTCCAAGTGTGTTTTGCCTTTTTCTCCCACACAAAATGGACTGACAATTCTGGATTTACACCTTCCATTCTCAATTTTCCCTCAAAACTGAAAGTTATCCAAGGTGAAAATAAAGCAATCTTGTGAGATAATATGTGTCACTCTGGCTGCTTTGTTTCTGTCCTTCCAAGTCTTTTGTTTGAAGAATATCCTTTCTTTGACATCTTTCTAGGTAGTGCTTTCAGACAGTGCTTTTTAAAAAAATTACTGAGGTGTCATATCCTAATAAAACAAAACATGGAGATCCATTTCCTTTCCATCTCATTGACATGGGACTGGTATCTCCTCTGCACCATTCTTTTTTATTCACATCAGCATCTTGGGATGCTTTCTGCTGTTACTCTGCAATCTGTGAATAATGCAGAATGACTAAACACCTTACCAGGAAGACATGCAAACACTGCCATTCTTTGGTTTGGATAGCTTTCACTGTAGTGTGACTGTCTTCAATAGCAAAATTCTAGAAATAGTTTCAAAAGAGGGAGAAATAGTATAAACCCCGGAAAGAGAAAGCAAGTTTCCATTTTCATATCCCTCAAGAGACAGCATTTGTGTCACTGAGAATATAATCTTTCCAGTTACTTTCTCTTATGTTTGAGAATTTTGTTTCTTTTACTACAGGTGGAAATCTGTAAAACTTTTAGAGGCATCTGTATCTAAAGATGATTTTTTTTTTTTTTTTTTAGATTACTTGGTTATATTCAGAGGCTATCAAATATCTACTTATGCCATCCTTTCTTTTTCAGAATCAACTATTAAAGTTGGAGATTATCTGCCTAAATAGATCAGACATTATGGGATAATCTCACAAATGAATTTTACCAAATAATTCCCAATTTTTAATTAAAAAATGTGGGATTTTGAGACGAATTATTTCATAAAGATCTACTTGTATTTGCTGTCACAGTACAGATTTTTAAAAATAATCAAACAAGACTAAGCCTTTGAATTTCTCAAACCCAAGTTTGAAAGGTATCAGTGGTTACTGAAGACAGTCATGGAGACAAATTGGAGTTTTTAGGTGATGGAGACAAACTTTCTTGTCCAGCTGCATCATTCTTGTGTTTAAATACAATAAAAGTTAGCTTCTGAAGATTTTCTGATAAAGTGAATCAAGATATTCTTGATGTTTTTCTTTCTGCTGATTCAGAGAGTAATAAGATATAGAAGAACAAAGGCGATATTAATTGCTTCTGTTTAGGAGCAGTTTAGGGTGGCTGCAAAGTCAGTTAGCCAGGGACATCCTTCATTCCTTAACTTGGAAATCGTCAGGGAAGATGTATCTGCTAATTTGATTTTAAGATGCTTCATGTCACAGAGACAATAGGACTTTAAAGACAAATTTTTAATTGCAGATCCTTTCATGAAACAGCTACATTCCAGGGTAGTAAAACCTGCATTTGTGTGATTTCTATGAAATTTCTATGAAACATCCTGTCCTTGTTTTAGCTGGGAGAGAGTTAATTTTCTTTCTAGTAGCTGGTGCGGTGCTGTGTGTTGGATTTAGTATGAGAATAATGCTGATAACACATGGATGTTTTAGTCGTCGCTAAGTAGCGCTTACCCTGATCGAGGACTTTTCAGTCTCTTATGCTGTGCCGGTGAGGAGCAGCACAAGAAGCTCGGGAGGGAACAGAAACAGGACAGCTGACTTAATCTAGCCAAAGGGGTATTCCATACCATACCACGTCATGCCCAGTATGTATACTGAGGGGAGCTAGCCAGAAGGGATGTTTGCTGCTTGGGTCAGGCTGGGTATTGTCAGTGGGTGGTGGGCCAGTTGTATTGTGCATCACTTGGGTTTCCTGAATTTTGCTTTATTACATTTATTAAACTGTTCTTATCCTGACCCATGGGTTTGACCGTCTTCCCGTTCTTCTTCCCATCCTACTGGGGGAAGAGTGAGTGTGTGGCTGCCTGGTATTTACTTGCCAGCTGAGATTAAACAGTCACTCATCATTGTAGAAAACTGGAGGCTAGTAGAGATCAAAAGCAGAAAGGAAAAAAAAAATGCTCTTCATTTGGTTGTGTTTAGGCAGTGTAGGAATTGCCAAAGCAAGTGATGAGTGGTTAGTTTTTGACTTGTGACTTGTTGGCTTTTGGGATACTTGGGTGCTTTCTTATTCTCCTCAAAGGCAAACATTAGGAGTTTCACGCTCTACCCTGTGCCTGGCACCTGTGTACAGTAAGAGGGCAACACAGAGTTATTGCTGGGGCTGCTTTAACTTCCTGGGCATTTGCCCTTTTGATCCTACACTGAGACTGGTGTAGGAGGACCTTCATTTTGAGAATCAGGGCAGTGGTCCTCAAACAAGGTAATCAGATAAACACTCTTACTGTTTTGCCCAAAAAAGCACTTCAAATTTGAGGTCCTGCTTCCCAATTCAGTCTTGTTGGGTTCGAATCCTCATGTGCAGGGCCAAACTTACGATCCCAAATCACATTTTTCTCAGAGCTAATCAATAATATAAATAAATTGGCACATATATAGTGAGCAAAAGGGAAATGTGATAATCATAAATGTCCATGAATTGTAGGAGTAGTTTGTTCAGCTCAGGCTAAAATGTTTGCTTTATATTTCATTTCATGGTTTAAATTTAGCTAGAGACATGCTTTGGAATTAACCAGGAAACACACGGACAGATGTGACAAAGCTGCCTTTGTACATCTGATTGTGCTGTATGCTGCTCTTCTACAGAAGCAGATCTTTCCAGATCATTTCTGTGGACGTATAGATGTATAGAGTTGAACAGTTTTTCTGTTTGTTTTGGTTTGTTTTTTTTGGTGTGTGTATGGTTTGGCTTTTTGATATCTCTTCAACGCTTAGTGTTTTTGTTAATGTGGCGTGTTCAAAATAAGATATAATTTTCACAACAGTAATGTAAAGAAAAATTTCCATTACCCACTGTATGACATCAAACTAAAGACTAGGTTTTCTCTCTGCCTCCTTACATTGTTCAGTTCAACAATAATTACTAATGATTCTGTCAACATCCTACCAAGTAACTATTGTGTTTCAAAGGCACGTCCCAAAGTAGAATGTTAAGTTGCAATAGGACAACAATGAATGTTTTTCTGTGGCTGTTTGAAATGCTAAGTCACACAGATTTCTTTCCTTTCTTTTTTTTTCTTATAGTCCTTTCACAGCCATTGACACAACTCAGGCTTAGAATATAACATGACATGAGGCAACAGCAATATAAAAAGAGGTCTTTGAAGCTGTTTCTTTTTATCATGCTTTACCCTTAATAGAATTTTTCTGGTCTAATTCCTTTGCAGTTCGAAAGAGAATTACATTTCAAGTTCCGTAATTGTACCAGGGGATTGAAACCTTGCACAAGAAAAATGTATTATTCTGTCCAAGACTGACTTTATCAGCTAGTGTTGAGTGTGTGTCACAAGAAGATGTTTTGAATATTATAAATCTGCTTATTATGAATGTCAAACAAAAGTACAACAGGCATTAATTTAACTACTTTTGATATGCTCTTTTTGACCTCATTAGAACGTATTTGAGAAGCTATATGCTAACACAACACAAACTCCTTTTTTTTTGTTAAAACTGAATTGGAACATTCATTGCTTATCTAAAATGTGATGTTTGTGATGCTGACTTGTGTATATATAATATAAAAATGCATAGACGTTAATTTACAATTGCTACTAGCTAGCTTTGTAAGTACAGCTGAATGGTATATTCTGTTTTTATGCACTTTTTGCTGAATTGAGTGAGGCTTTGCAGTAATACATATTTCACTACGTTACCTGTTTTTTTTTTCATAAACAATTGACCATGAAAACATGATTGTAAGTATGAGTGCTGTCTGGATTATTTAGGAAAAACTAGTGAAATGGGCTCATCTTTTTGGCTTTCCAGAGGAGAGTGCAGGGTACGCAATTCCTCAGAATCCTTAGCTGATGCAATCTGCTTCACTTGCTTGTCCTCACAAGAAGGCTTGGTGAGGCTCTGCTGTATGTATTCAGTTTACATATGTAACTGCCTTACAGATGATGTAGGTCATCTTTATCTCTCTGGGAAGTATGCAGATAATGTTGTATGTTTTTTATCATTACTGGAAAACCTTGTGTAGGTCAATCCAAATATAAATTTATTGAGAAAATGAAAAGTCATTCCTGCAGATGAAGCATATGGTATAGAGGAACTAAAATTGAAGATCCTTTCTTTTTTGTCAGGAAAGCTTTTTTTTTCTCCAGAGTAGCATTTGTAGAACTGCA
Source organism: Pezoporus wallicus (assembly GCF_028554395.1). NCBI lineage: Eukaryota > Metazoa > Chordata > Aves > Psittaciformes > Psittacidae > Pezoporus > Pezoporus wallicus. Next base: position 190,153 of record NW_026641658.1, read on the forward strand.
ATTTATTTATGGTGCTAAAGAAGTATGCTCATTCTTTCCTTGTTTTATCATAGGAATGGTATCAAAATCTTATTTTTGTTAAAGGAGTGATATAGAGATTATATTACAGCCTGTAGGATTAGTTTAGAACTGTGAGAAATAATTTTCCCCAATTTACAACTGTGTTTTCAACAAAAAAATATCCAGGTATAACACAGATTATTTAGCCACTACTCTAATTTAAAAATGTATCTAAAAAAAGATCAGCATATTATCTGTCCTATTTACCAATTAGGTCTGTGTTTGTTTTGAAAGGTCATACTTGAGTACCGTTTGAGAACATATAAATTTACATATATATTAGAAAGCATTATATTGATTTAAAAAGATAGTAAATATAACCAGGTGATAATTTAATCATTGAATTAAATTTCAATGATAAAGAAATATTGGAAAACTAAAGATGGTCAAGCTATTCTAGAATACTTGATTAGTATGCTAACCAAGGTATGGAAAATTTTATTGCTTAAACGGAAATTACTTATAGCTGCATGAACTATGAAAGGTTAAGTCTTGAAGTCTTGGTGTATAAGTAGTAAACTATATACATTTCTCCTGGGTTCAGCAGTAACAGTCATTTTTCTTCTTAGTAGCTGGTGCAGCGCTGTGCTTTTGACTTTCAGCCTGTTGATAACGCTGATAACATCGATGTTTTTAGTTGTTGCTCAGTAATGTTTAGTCTGACCAAGGACTTTCTGAGTCTCAGGCCCTGCCAGGGAGGAGGGGAAGCCAGGAAGAAGCAGGGACAGGACACCTGACCCAAGCTAGCCACAGAGGTATTCCATACCACAGCATGTCATGCCCACAATATAAACTGGGGGCAGCTACCCGGAAGGGTTAGATCACTGCTCAGGTTGGGCTGGGTATTGGTCAGCAGGTGGTGAGTGGTTGTATTCTCTTCCCTTCTTATTTCCCTTATCATTATTATTACTGGTGGTAGCAGTAGTGGTTTGTGTTATACCTTAGTTACTGGACTGCTCTTATCTCAACCCATGGGAGTTACATTCTTCCGATTCTCCTCGCCATCCCTCCAGGAGGTGGGAGAGGAAGGGAGGGTAGTGAGCTAACGGCTGCATGGTTCTGAGTTGCTGGCTTGGCTTAAACCGTGACAACATTCCATAGAAATATGTCCATTCTTCAGCAGAAAATCCTGTGTATTTTACTTTAGCTTCAAGGGGAGAACTCCTGCAGATGTAATCTGAGCAGGAGATATTGTCAGAAATACATGCTTTGTTTTAGGAATAATATGAGTAATGCCCAGATTTTCCAGATGACATCTAGATAACATTTTCTTTGCCTTTAAAAAGAATTCAGTTTCCACGTGCTGTGAGGAAGAACACTTCAATGAAAATAAACACTCTGCTCTTTATCCACTGAATATCTAAATGACACCAAGCTATATAAACTGTGTGGTTCGGTTGATATGCTGGAGGGAAGGAATACCATCCAGAGGGACCTCGACATGCTTGTGAGGTGGGCTGATGCCAACCTCATGAAGTTTAACCATGCCAAGTGCAAGGTCCTACACCTGGGTCAGAGCAATCCCAGGCACATCTACAGGTTGGGCAGAGAAGAGATTCAGAGCAGTCCTGAGGAGAAGGACTTGGGGGTGTTGGTAGTGGATGAGAAAATGAACATGAGCCAGCTTCAGTGTGCACTTGCAGCCCAGAAAGCCAACCGTATCCTGGGCTGCATCAAAAGGAGCGTGACCAGCAGGTCGAAGGAGGTGATCCTGCCCCTCTACTCTGCTCTTGTGAGACTTCACCTAGAGTATTGTGCGCAGTTCTGGTGTCCTCAACATAAAAAGGACATGGATCTGTTGGAACAAGTCCAGAGGAGGGCCATGAAGATGATCAGGGGACTGGAGCACCTCCTGTATGAAGACAGGCTGAGAAAGTTGGGGCTGTTCAGCCTGGAGAAGAGAAGGCTGCGTGGAGACCTCATAGCAGCCTTCCAGTATCTCAAGGGGGCTTATAAGGATGCTGGGGATGGACTCTTCATTAGGGACTGTGGTGACAGGACAAGGGGTAACGGGTTAAAACTTAAGCAGGGGAAGTTTAGATTGGATATAAGGAAGAAGTTCTTTACTGTAAGGGTAATGTGGCTCTGGAATGGAGTGCCCAAGGAAGTGCCCAAGGAAGTGAATGCTCCATCCCTGGCAGTGTTCAAGGCCAGGTTGGGCAGAGCCTTGGGTAACATGGTTTAGTGTGAGGTGTCCCTGCCCATGGCAGCGGGGTTGGAACTTGATCATCTTCAGGTCCTTTCCAACCCTAACTGTTCTGTGATTCTGTACAGAAGTAGCAACTATTTTAGAACGTAAAATTATTTAAAAGTATTTTTTGCAAAAAAAAATGTTGTGATAGTCTGAGAAGAATTAATTGTAAAATTGCATAGATGAATGCCCTGTGAGCCTTCATTATTGTTCTATCACAGGGATGCAAAACGTTACTTAAGTATTTTTTGCCCTTAAATAGGGATATTGAAGCTTGTGGCATTCATTATTCACCTGGTAAAGCATTCATGAACTTAAATTTTTACATGAATTAGAGCTATATGGATCAGAATTTCTAATTTTATATAACAGCATTTCAGCATTCACTGAATATATTACTATTGGAAAAATAATACTATAGTGGTGATTATTCTTACATGAATGGTTTTAAATACAGTCTCTTAGTTTATACCAGAATTGTATATGCCAGTATTTTTTGATCTTCAGTGCTTAGGCTCCATTGCATTAATTGCATAATTGTAATTACATCTTTTTTGTGATCCCAGTCCATATAGTAACTGTGTTCATTTTGGGGAAGGATGCAGTTGCATAGATCCCTACTTCCTTAAACCTGTCTAGAATGATATATTGACCTGAATCTCTCACACAAATTGGAAATTTGATGGTTTCAAACCAAAAGTGCTGCATCTTGTTGTACCTTATCTAACTTGTTCTTTTCTCCCTATATGATGAATATATTATTCTAACAGCTTTTAATTATTTCTGTATAAATGACTAATTGATGATGTCTGTCCGAAGTTGGTGCTTCCCTCTTTGATCAGTAAAAATTATCTGTAGAAGACCTGTGCATCCAGGAATAGAGTTCCATTTAGATTATTGGAGAAATTATTGAAAACGCGTAGCTTTGTACTGCTGCAATACCTTTAGTGAGTATAAGTGCAGGTGTTGTGCCTACCTTCCTTCTTGTGCAGGCAGCTTAACCACTCTGGAGGAAACATCAGTTCCAATTGTGCTAACAGCTATTCAGTGAAGTAATAGAATAGCTCCATTTGTGATTTGGATGTTGTCATGGTTTTGGCTGGGAAGGAGTTAATTTTCTTCATAGTAGCTGGTGCAGTGCTGTGTTTTGGCTTTAGTCTGAGAATAATGTTGATAACACACAGATGTTTTAGTTGTTGCTACGTCACGCTTACCCTGGTGAAGGACTTCTCAGTTTCTCATGTTCTGCCAAGGGTACAAGAAGCCAGGAAGGAGCACAGCCAGGATAGCTGATCCAAGCTAGCCCAAGGTTTATTCCATACCATAAAATGTTGTGCCCAGTTTATAAACTGGCGGGAGTTACCTGAGAGGGCTGATTGCTGCTTTGGATGGGCTGGGTATTGGTCAGTGGGTTATGAGCAGTTGTATTGTGCATCACTTATCTTTCTTGGCTTTTATTCCTCTCTTTTTATTTTCTTCTTCTTCATTATTTATTATTATTTTACTTCATTTCAATTATTAAACTGTTCTTATCCTGACCCATGGGTTTTACCTTCTTCAGTTCTCCATCACAAAGGGCAGAAAGGGAGGGTGGGGGAGTAAGTGGCTGCATGATACATTTAGTTGCTGGCTGAGTTAAACCATGACAGATGTGAAGTTAGTTTAAAAATCAATTATGTACCATACGTATGAATAAAAGACTACAGTCACAGGAAAAAAAATAATGAATTGCTCATCAAGTTTCTTGTAGGACTTAATTGTTTTTTTTTTTATTATTGTCCATGCAGATTTCTGCAATTAGTTTGTTTTTTTTTCTTTAGAAGAATTAAGCTCTTGCTTGTACCAGGGACCCAGTGTTTGCAAGCACTGAGACCCTAAAACAGAGCATCTTACTTAACAGTAGGAAAACTCCATTGAGTAAGATCATTCTGAGAAACAGTGGATGGCACTGTTGGCTTGCAGCTATGAATCTGCATAAATTAAGCAGGGCAGGGCAAACTTAAAAAACCAAAACTGAAAGGAAAACTTCAAAATCAACTCCCCCAAAGCCAAAAAATACCCATGCCCAAAAAACTGGAAACCCCAACTAAACCATATAGACGTTATCTTCTTAAAATGCATGGAGTAATGCTCAGACTATTTGTCGGTGCTCAGAAATTCTCATATAGATGATAACACATACGATTCATAAATAATTTAAGGAAAACAATGGTAGCAAATTGAGTCAAGCTAAAAGACAGAAATGACCTTTTGGTTGTGTCACAGGAGAAGAAAAGCCCAGCTGGCTGAGGTGGGAGTTAATGGTGTCAAATTAATTTGGCAAAAGCACTGGAAGAGCAATGCCTCTTTCATTTAAGGCAGGATTGTTAGAATTTGTGGGGTTTGAGTCTTACTAGGGCAAGATCACACCCATGCAGAGGAGCAAAAGGAATGTGTTCAGTCATTTGGAAACTACTTATAGGTGTTGTCTAGAAAATAGGTTGTAGTTACTAAATCTAATGATGCAGGGGGGAAGTGTGTGTGTGTGTGTGTGTGTGTGTGTGTGAAGGATGTGGGCTTGGAGTTTTTGAAGAAATAAGCTGCCTGGGTTTTAAGACCCCCACTCAAAAGCACAGTGAGACCTGTGAGATCGCTCTCCTTGACTGTAGCAAGTTTTGCATCAGGAGATTAGATGCACTTGAATGGTTCTGTGGTTTTTTTTAAAGATCAAATACGTTGTCCAATTTTATTTTAAAGTGTGCGGTACACACTTGACCAGTGTTTCCTGGAGAAGTCACTAAGGGCATGACCAATCTCCTCATCGATGTGCAGTACTCAGTCCAAATCATATGCACAAAAAAAAAAATCTAATATTAAGCAAAGAATATGCTATGTATCAGCTCAATGCCTTTATGCTTGGTTGTCAAACACTGAAATTTAATTTACTTCCTATCATGTAAATGTCTTTTAAAGAGAGAGTGAGTCTATTAAGGGGAAATATCACCAAAAGATTAATATGACTGTCATTATCAATAATCCTTTATTTCTAATAATAGTAACATCCCTAAAGAGAGAAAATTTATTTGCAAAAATCTTACTCTGTTTTAAAATTATGAATTTAATGTTGCAACATTTCTACAATCCATTTCTACAAAATATCTAAGCCCTTGAGAATCATATAGATGCCTGGTAGCTAGCAAATGTGCAGCACTATTTTATCCTACTTTAGAAGGAAGATGCCTGTTGTAGTTTATAAGTTATGGTAAGAGCTCATTTAAAATCATGAGGAGCTGTTGGTTGACTAATTCACCACAAAAATAAACCTAGTGGCTGGAAAGAGAAGTACCGCCCTTGTGAATAATACTAAATAATTCAGCCTGGTATAAATAATGCTACAGTATTTCTTGTAGACAATGAAAGACAGTATATGAAATATGACATTGCAATTCAGAAATTTCAGTTTTTAAGATGATTAGCATAAAATCGGGTTCAGTATTAATGATTTTGAAATTCAACCTCTTCCTAATTTTGTTGAGGATAAAGACCCAGTGGATTTAATGAGGCAAACTGTTTACTTCCTGCTTAAATGAGCCATTTCAGTGAAGTGTGTATGTATGGCAATCTTGATTTTCAGTTCACTGGCCGCCATAATACTGCAATACATAGAGACCCAGTGAATGCAAAGAAATGTTTTAACTCACTATGAGTTCTTACTTTTTTTTTAAACAAAAGCACTGAATAAATCCTACAACATGACAGATGGTGATTGTGCAGTACTCTTTAGTCATCAAATTACATAAAGATGTTAAGAGATGCTGCTCCTCATCCTCTGCTCCATGTTGAATAGAGGTAGGAATCTTAAGATGTAAAGTGTATAGGCAGGAAGTGTATGTTATGTTGTTTTGTTCTGTTCTCATGCAGCTTCTGGTCATGGTTGCATTTTTTCCTGTAATTAGATCTAAATAGTTCCATACTAGTGGCAGAAAGACTGATTTGGCTAGTTATAGGTAAATAGCATTTTGATTAAGAGTAGCAGTGCTAACTGTCAGCCTATTGATGACTCTTCCTCCTGTATGCTCACACTTCTATGAAAGCTATACCTCAAAAGTGGTAAAACATTCATATAATAATCTGTACTTTAAAAGGAATTATGTTATCATTGTTGGTCAAAAGTTAGTTATTAAAAAGTAATGGTGCATCACCTGGTTTTGTGTTCTGAGACTGCACGTGTTTTAAGAAAGGGCCTGTCTTAAGAACCAGAGTAGTACATAATATTAATTATACAGCTGTTTAATTGGTATCATGCAGTCACCATAAAAGACAGGTTTTGTTTACATAGCACATTCTTAGTCTATTAGTGCACTGCATTTATTTAGGACACGATAACAAAATTATACCACTCTGTTAATTTCCCATATCTGTATTCCTGACATCTCTCTACCGTTTGTGCCAGCTCTATATCTGGAGCATGTTTTTAAGGCACTGTGGGATGATGAAAGATGCTTATGCTTTACCTGCTAAGGGGCAGTGCCCCTTTTGCATACTCAAGCCATGAGGTGATCAATTCAGCATATTTTTGATCATTTGTAAGGATCCTCATTGCTTGTATAAGACTAAAAATTAACTGATCTGTTTTAACTAGTAAAACCTTACATTTTCCAGCCTGGATGTTGGGGGGAAAGACTTCTTTATCTACACCAACATAATTCAGGTAGGTGTTAGGGAGCATTGTTAACAGCTGAAGAAATCTTACACCGATATTTGTTTTTTCTATTTAGTTAACTGTAAGTAAATGCTCACCTCAGGGGAGGGGAAAAATATTTAGACTTTCAGTGTTGTGAAGGAACTTTGGCTAATATATTACCTTTGGTTTTCCTTTTTCTTTTATTTTGCTACTACACAAAGCCAAGGTGTGTTTTAACTCACAAACTAAGGAATCTAATTATCAGAGTGACATGCCTTAGATTAGAATCCGTTCTGATGATGAATATGGTTGCCAATTAGAAGACTATAGGAGGAAATGAAACAATTTAGTCATGGAGGAGGATAGAAAAGTGCAGTCACACAGTTCAAAGAAAGGAAGGAGGGGAATAATGAAATAGCTAGCTGAAACTAGCTTCAAAATTTAAGAAGAGTGCCAAGCCAATCCCTTTTTCCCCTCAGATTCCCAGAGGGGAAATTGAATGCAGCTCTCTGAAACACTAGGGGAAATAGGTTGTGCTAATAGAAAGACCTCAACATGGATATCAGCCAACAGTAAAGTAGAGAAATATGGTTTTGTGCCAAAAAATCAGGCTAGAGATACTAAGCAAAAATGTGACTTCAGTGTCACGCTTGTCCAGCTTGTAGATTCTGATGCATCTTGTTTCTAAATAGGCTTTTTTTTCCACTAATTTACAATAACGTCGTGATTAGTGTTCTTGTTGTTTATTAAAAGCATATCTTCAGGAATATCTCTGATGAAGGTAAAAAATCTAAAGAGAAGTCTGGCTAGACTGAGAAGTGGCATTACATAATTTTATTCCAGATTATTAAATATGTATTGTTATATGCTGCATATGTATGATTGCATAATATGATCTACCCAGGTTGGTGAAGTCTTTCTGTGAATGAGTGGAATCTTACTCAAAAAAAGGGGTCTATTTAAAAGCCTTGTTGTTGTACCAAAACAGTACTTGGGTAATATTCTGGGTATCACTTTTAGATAATGCACAAAGTCTTTACTTCAGACTTGTTAAGGATAAATAGGACTTTCTGGGAGGTGATATCCACAACAGGATGAAATGGTCAAGTAGTGGTTCCAGATCTGAAACTGTAGTTTGCTTTCTGCATGGCTAAGTTGAAGTGTGTATTTTGTCTAAAGAGAACTAATTTTGGGGAAGAAATAAAAATAAGTTGGCAATGATAAAGTAGCAAACCTTGGAAAGTAAATAGCAACTGTGCTCTGCTGTCAATATGATGAGCTAAATATTATGATAGTTTTTGAAGTCTAATTCCTGTTTGCATATTAGCAGTCACTCTGCAGATTTTACCAAACTTAGGCTGAGGTAAAATTGTTATAAGCAAACCAGAGCTTATGGTTTGTTTGTTAAAACCAAGTTTGGTTCAGGAACTTCTGAAGTTTATATTGTGGTTTCCTAGTAGGGCTCCATAGAGAAATGACCCTGAAGAAGACTCTGGTATATAGTCTGATCTGGCAAACAATTACAGTCTTAAATCAGATAAGGAATTGTGCTGAAAACTACAGGACCAGTTCTGCTATTAAATCTTTGGAACATGATAGTGAAACCAGTGGAAGCCAAGAGAGGAAGGTAAATACAGTTGTCTTCCACTGGCATCAATGCTTCTTACTGTTGATGGTCTTTCCTTCATTAGATTTTTCTCTTTACTCCTCTCTTTCCAAAGTGCTTTAAGAGTCCTGGGAAAAGTCTGTCCTTTACTGGTTGCCAAAAGAGAGATGCTTTCATAGTCCAGTATTCATTTTTACTTTTTCTCACTTCAGACCTATACCTCTATTATGAGAATTGCTTGGAAAATTTGTAATTAGATGCTTCTTGAAATATATCAATATGTTAAAATGTTATAGTGAAAGGGCCTACTATACATTTGTCAAGAAAAGGTTTTGTTTGTGTTTTGGTTTTTGTTTGGTTTTGGCTTTTTTTTTTTTTGCCTTGGCTGGCCTTTCTGGTTAAAATGTGCAATTCTCATGTATTAGCCAACAAGCTGGCAGGTCAGATGAGTAGGAGATACAGAGCCTGATAAACCTCTCCTACACGAGCTGTCTCGCTTACTGAAACTCTGTTGAAGCAATGACCTAAATCCTGGTTATGCGTATTTGCCACATCCCTATCAATGAAGAATCTCTTTTCTTTCTCTTCATTCTCTCTGCTTTTCTTTGTATATAAATTACTTAAGATAGAGAAGAACCTGTGAAACAGACTACAGATCTGTGATCAGAACTACCACTTGGGGAGCTCTGGTGAGCTTTAAGACCCCATCTGTAAACAGTATGTAGCTTCTGGTTAATCCCCTTTTTGCTTTTACAAATTGGAAATTTTTTTTGCTTGTTACAGTACAATATGGAGTATTTTTAATGCCTTGATAACTAAGGAATATTGTCCATGTCTACTTGTGAAATGTTAGTGATGCTTTTTAGGACAAAAAGTTGACCCTTACCAAAGAGGGGTGTTAGTGGTAAAATGACTTCAGGTGAATATAAACCTCATTATGTAATTTACATTCATCAGTGTCAGTGATATGAGAAATAGGTGACGGGAAGGGATTAGGTCATGAAGAAAGGAAACCTTTGAGAATTACAGAAATAAAGTCAGCATACTAGAAAAATGGATTTGAAAAAGCTAACAGCAAATGGCTGAACATTAAGTTCTAGAGAGCTTTAACAACGTTTCTGCAGGATGTAAAGATATATTTTGATATATACAGCTGAACATCAGGAGATGGCAGTAGTGCTTGCTGAATTGCAAAAAATAAGAATGTTGGGGAGAAAACCCTAGAAATTAAATTAAACCAGTTTGAAAGTTTGTGAAAACAGATAACAGTATTATAATTTGAGAACTGTATACAATCTTCCTATTTTAATTACAAATTTTATTGACTATTTGGTATGCTTTATTTAGAACTTTTTTCATTTAAAAGCACTTAAAGCTGCCATGTATGGTCATTGATAACATTAATATTAGGATTTTGACATAATTTGTGGAGCAGATGTCTGATTCTGTCCTTGAAGTTTATCATTTAGGTCTCTCAGAAGGTTAAAACATCACTCTTACTCAGGATAGCAGCTTTTAGCAGGTGCTACATAAAATAATCACTGCTTCCTAGATGCAAAACTACACTGCCTTATATACAGTAACTTAATTTTACTGAGTATGTGTGTAACTCAGAAATATGTACTAGAATTCATTCTATAAAATAATGAAAAGGGAATCTCTTCTGTGTGCAGAGTTTCAATGTGTAATCTGTGCATTGTAAATATTGATTTCCTTCAGCATGTATCTGATACTAAAAATTTATTTTGGAGGCTAATCACAGTTTAAATGCTTTGAAATTCCCCCAAAGGGGGAAAAAAAAGTCTTTTTGCGAAGTGAAAGGAAGAAAATTTTAGAGGAAGTGAGTTATGTTTTATTAGTGAAATATAATTTAACAGTAAATGTTGAACAGTAGCATATAATGTATAGCTAATGAATAAATGAGGCTATGTGGGTTTTTTTGCACCTGTGGACAAGAAAATTCTGAAACGCAGAAGCATTGTGATCATCTGGAAAAAGCATGTTTATAATTGATCATTATTCTAAAAATACTATCTTTATTAATGCTATCAATCCATGCTTAAAAATCCAAGGCCATGAGTAGCCTTGGAATTTTAAAAAAAAACACATCCACATGTTAAAAAATTAGCTTTATTAAATAATAGTCCCCACAATACGCATCCTGATATTTCTGAGCAGGAGGACAGGATACTGAAGGAAGCCTTTTGGTAAAGAGTGTGTACCAGTCCAGTGCCACAAGCAGAAGTTTTTCAAGCTGCCACATGGTCAGATCAATCCTGTCTGCTTGATCCTATGTCTGCATAGCAGTCCAGATCAGGGACATTGAGCATTTGAGATTATGGAGACAAGGACAGGTCCGTCTGTTTTGGAGGCAGGCTGCAGTTGAGTTGGTTTGAGTCCATCAATAAGGCTTACACAGCTATGGCAGGTCTTAAAACTTGTGTGCTGAGCCCTTTGTCCTAGAACTGAAGGTGGCTGCTTTTGCATTTGTGGTGATTCAGCTGTTGAGACACTATACTGAAACTGCATTATGGCAAATTCAAAGATTAGAAAGAAATATCAGGAAAAAATAGTAGTCAAAACGCTATTATAGTATATTGCAACTTTTGGCAGGCTGCAGTGGAGGGGCTTCCTAAACTGGAGGAAATTGCATTCAACCTATTATGTTAATCAGCTTTGAATTTGTGTAATTGATTTTTAAATCCTTCCTTATTGTTGGCTGCAACAAGGAATCAAATTATTTATGCGTGTGTGAAAGACTTTTGTTTGTTAGTTTGTTTGCTTTTTTGTTCTATATCTGCTGCCTAAAAAATTAATTTGGTGTCCATTAGTTCTCGTTTTATGGGAAGTAGTAACTAATCATTCCCTATTCATCCTTCCTCACGTGGCATTTTTCCTCAGCTGAGGAGTCCATCTCCATTTAATCTCATATTATATTGAAGAGATGATAGATATCTGATCCTTGGTGTTCTTCCTTTTTATCATGTTCTTCCTGGGATGAAACAATCAGGACTACAGATGCTGTTCAGGATGCAGGAAAAAATGTGAAATTATGTAGTGGAATAATGATATTATTTCTGCCCTTTTTTCTGTTCCTTTGCTAAGAATTCCTAGCATTTCTTCTTGTCATCTTGCTGGCTTCTGAATGGTGTGCTGATGTATTCAGGGAATTATCCATGAGATACCTGCCCTGAGCCAAATAATGTGTGGGTGTAGGATGGCCACTTTTTTCTCCATTTACAGTGTTACATATTTGTCAAGACTAAATTTAATTTGGTATTTGATCATCTATTCTCTCAGCATTATGAAATTCTCTTGCAATTCTTTGCAGTCTATTTTAGGTTTTACTACCCTGAATAATTTTGTATCATCATCGGATATTATTACGTCTCTCTTCATCCCGTTTCCAAAGCACTTGTGTGTCTCAAATAGCACAGGTTCCTCTACAAAGCTGTGAATGTGGCCTCCATGTTTTGAAACATCTTTTACTCCTGCTGTTTCTCTACAGCTCTGTTGTTTATCTCTTTCAGCTTTTGGGGGCATAACGAAGTAGGAAAAAGGCTTTTAAAGTTACAGTTGTCAAAGTAGCTTGCTTACTCTGTTATGTTTCAGTTTTGCAATAGTTCAGTCTTTTGGCTATTTGTTATACTCTTTTGGTGAGTTTTGACACTGTCGTATGCTTTCTCTTTTTGAAAGGATTTTTTTTTAAGTAGGTCCCACCTTCCTCCTTTCTTTTAATTTCATTTGAATGCCATGTAAGAACACAGTTTCAGAGTGTTTACATCATGAGGCATGTTATTGCACAACGTTTTTCTAAATCAAGAGCTCTTGGGATTTTCTGACTAGCTGCTTCAAAAGAATCAGTCTGTATCTGTCTAACGATTTTATTTTTTTTTTCCATGATCTCACTTAACATTTCACACTCAATGCATTAATTGATTGTATTTTACTTGCACAGTACTTTTTTTCTTTATGTAAGTAATGAAAATCCATGGGAGTTCTGCTGTACTTGATACTTGTGAAAACTTTTCCTTTTGTGTCTTGTGACAAGGCAGGCTGCAAGCTGGTGTTTTCTTACACCAGGAGGAAGTCTGGTCCTCTGCCAGGGACCGGTAACTACAAAATAGGTTCAGTGCCAAAACAGCACGTGGGGAGCCTAGGGCATCAGTTGATCAGAGTGTCTATGCTGGCTTAGGCTGAGCCATGCAGGACATCTGTGAGGAAGAGGTGAGTTGTTATTCCAAGAGTTTTTCTGCTGTATGCAATAGAGAAAGTTCATCAGTTGCCCTAACTAGCTGTCTTCAGTGGTTTGTTGCTTGCCACAGGGGATTAGGTTTTGGGATGTTGTGGAAAGACTGTGTAGACTTTCTTGGCCTGTACACTGTTATCCCCTGCCATTCTTCCATGTGGGCACCAGCGATACTGCCAGAGACCCTGGAGTCTACAAACTGACTGCATGACTCTGGGAATGATGGACAACAGCATAGGGGCCTATCTGTTTTTCTCCTTGGTCCTGCCCATGAGGGAGTGGATGGATTCTGCAGGTCAACAAACAGTTGCACAGCTGATGTCAACAACACGAATTAGGTTTATATGAATATGGGACCCCCTTTGAGTATCAAGGTCTGTTAGAAAGAGGGACAAGATCAGTCTAACAAAGTGGATGATCCACTCCACAAAGGAACAGAATAAAATTCTTTCATGCTCCAGGTATCCATAAAGCCATAAAATATGCTGTGAGAAGCATGCTCAGAGCTTTCAGGAAAGAAAGAATTTTCTGCCTACTTCATGGAATAGCATGCTCAGTTCTGGGCATGTTTGACTGCTCTCTATGAGCAGATTTTAACAGCAGGAAGGAATATATTCTGCTAAGTTGCACTAATGACAAGTTCAGTGCTATAAGGAGATCTCTGGTAATGCAAAACTGCCACTTTTGTAAGTTGGTTAAGTACATGACAATGTTATCAGTCTGTTGATGAGTTAAGATTTTTTTTTTTTTTCTTTAATGCATGTTGAAGAAATTGAGAGTTCATTCTTTGGAATTAACCCTTGTTACTTCCTAACTAAAAAAAATAATGTTACTTCATGATGCTGGTAATGTCAAATACTGTCTTGTCTGTTATTTTCTTTTAGGAAACACTTGAAAAAATCATGGTAAGATGTTATACAGAAATCTGTTTTCCTGGAATCTTCTAAATTTTAGTCCAGTTTTTGATTGTAGCAAAATTTGGGTCTGTTTAAGCATTGCATTGTTCAATACTCAGGGCAGTGACAGGTAATGTTAGATATTCCTGCTGAGTTGTGTTATTGGATGTGTTCTCCTATGAGTGAACATACTGCTCTGTTAAACTAACTATAATGCTAACTTAATGTGGAAGGCTCCTAAGACCACAATCATTAACTAATGGTTCTGCAACTAAGTTACAATCCAGTAAACTGAATATTGAAAAACTATTTTCACTGAAGTATTAGGACGTTCTTAAAACCTGAGTAAAAATTAGGAGTGTGTCTGACTAGAGATTATGTCTTTAGCAGGCTTTTGTTTCTTCTTTTCTGATCTCATTTTGCAATTTCTTGTTGCTCAGAGGTTCTTACCACTCTTGTTCCGTCAGCCCATAGCATTGTATATCTGATATGAATTTTGGTACAGAAAGTTAAGTGGATTGGTTTGGCTCTCTCCTCCGTGTCAAGACTTGCGAGCTATCAACAGAGATCTATAAATGACGATCACAATTTTCCTTTCTTTTCCATATTACCACAATAGATGACATGTTGAAAGTCTCAAGTAGGAATTGATACTGTGGAGAACCAGCCCCCTCCCCCCAAACTAACAGGGAGAGAGGGCATATAAAAAGGAAGATGAGGCTTAAATAAAAAAAAAAAGGAAATTGTTTTTTTAAATGCATGCCTTTTCCATAAGACTTCTCAAGTCTGCTGTTCTTAAACCTGTGGTCTTTAGCTGCTGTGTTCCACCATAGAAGTGTCTGACTGCATGCTCTAATCCCGAATGTTTCCTCCTTGAGCCATAAAGAAGGAATTGCCAGTGATTGATTGTTCTGCACACTAGCTGGTGGTTACCCAACAGGGTAGCAGTAATATGCTGTTGCTCCAGACCTTATTTACATCAGCACTAATTTCCTTAAAAAACAATGTAGATGGTCATGACAAAACATTTTTTGCGTTGAGTGTCACAGTGATTAGTGAGCACTTCATTTACATAATTAGCTAAATCAGGAGCTGCATAATTTCTATTAGTGCCAAGTGCCTTTGGAGTGGTCATTTTGCTGCCCTGACCTGATTAAGAGACACTCTCTTGGTAGATGTGAATCCATTTGTCATACACTCTGAAACAAAGCTTACATTGATACATAAAGGAACACTCTGGGCAAGAACAGAAATGCTAAATTATATAGTATGCCACTATAGGCAGGTAAGAAAAATTACATCACTAGTAATAGTTTAATAAAGAATGCTGAATTCTTTCCTATGTGCCCTTTTCTGTACAGGCACTGAACTGAGTGAATTCTTTAAAGATATAACACCTTTTCATAGAATTTTCATGAATATGAAAATGTGGAATGCATTTCAACTGATGAATAATAGTGAAACTATTAAGAATAAGAGTGCAACTGAATTGTATGTGCAGGGATGTTGTAAAGGTGAGGAAAAACTGTTTTAGTATATTGACTCGACTGGCAAGTAACCATGGTTTCTGCCTTCTTCCTGCTCTCCATTCATACACTTTCATTTACTAGATAAATATCCTGAACTACAGGAAAGAAAGTGTTTTTATACTTTGAGGAAAGATTATCAAAGCAAAGCATTCCCAGAAACTGATGGGATGTGTGAATCATGAATGAGTTGCAAAAAATACTGTATAATTATTCTAAGGAGTTTTTGTCACAGCTGATTGGAATGACATTACCAATGACATGATTGGCAAGCACAGAGTCATCTGTCATTAAGAGAGTGCCAGAGAACTAAAGCTTTAATGCTTAAACTTAAGCTTTAGGCCAAATATCAAGGGCTTCATGTATGCCCTAGAGGCAGCTACTATTTAAAATTCCTTTCTATTCTCTTACTAGATTGTGGCTAGTGAAAAAGAGAAGTTTCACTTTTTATTTCTAAGTAAGACCCCAACAAATACAGTGATCTGAGTAGTAAATCTCTACAATAAATCATATCTTAAGAACCTTTGTTAAGTAACAAAAAATTTGTAAAGCTTTGTCTTACTAGGTGCTGTTTTTCCTTTTTTGTCTGAGGTATAGCTAAAGATCTTATCAGTCTTAATTTTACATGAGAATAAAAATAAAATCTACACAAAAAATCCAACCTTTAAAGCTCTGAAGTACACATAATTCAACCCCACAGCTTTTGAAGTCAGTGATAAAATCATAGAATATAGAATGATTTGGGAAGGGACCTTAAAGATCATCCCATCCTATGCCCCCTGCCATGGACAGGGACACCTTCCACTAGACCACGCTGTTCAAAGCCCCGTCCAGCCTGGCCTTGAACACTTCCAGGAACATTGCCACAACTTCTCTGGGCAGCCTGTTTCAGTGCCTCACCACCCTCACAGTGAAGAATTTCTTCCTAATACCTAATATAAATCTACCCTCTTTCAGATGAAAGCTATTACCCTTTATTCTACCTACCTGTAAAAAGTACCTCTCTAGCTTTCCTGTCGGTACCCTTTAGGTACTGTAAGGCTGCTCTAACGTCTCCCCAGAGCTTTCTCTTCTTCAGGCTGAACAAGCCCAACTCTTTCAGTCTGTCTTCACAAGAGGGGTTCTCCAGGCCTCTGATCTACTTCATGACCCTTCTGTGGACTCACTCTAACAGTTCCATGTCATTTGTATGCTGGGGGCCCCAGAGCTGGATGCAGTACTGCAGGTGGGGTCTCATGAGTGAGAGAGAATCACCTCCTTCAACCTGCTGATCATACTTCTTTTGAGGTAGCTCAGCATACATTTGGCTTTCTGGACTGTAAGCATACACTGCCAGGTCACACTGAGCTATTTGTCGTTCAACCCAAGACCTTCTCTGCAGGGCTGCTCTCAATCCATTCTTTGCCCAGCCTTTATTTGTGCTTGGAATTGCCCTGACCCAGGTGTGGGACCTTGCTCTTGGCCTTGTTGAACCTCATGAAGTTGGCCCACCTCTCAAGTGTGTTAAGGTCCCTCTGGATGGCATCCTCCAGCAGGTCAATCACATCACACAGCTTGATGCTGTTGGCAAATTTGCTGAGGGTGCACTCAGTCCCACTGTTCGTGTTGCCAGCTAAGTCGTTAAACAGTGCCAGTCCCATTATTGACCCCTGAGGAACACCAGTTGTCACTGGTCTCCAACTGGACATGAAGCTACAGAGCACAGCTCTTTGGGTGTGACCATCCAGCCAATTTCTTATCCACCAATTGGTCCATCCGTAAGATGTGTGTGTCTCCAGAGACGAGGATGTTGTAAGGGACAGTGTGAAATGCTTTGCACAAGTCTAGGTAGATTATTTCAATCATCTAAACATCCAGTTGGCTTTGATAGGACCTTATCAGGCACTTATAGTTACATTTTAACTTTACATTAATAACTTTCATGGCACAATACATATTAGCCAGTTATTTTTAGTGTCTGGTTTTTGGTTGTTTTTTTTTTAACTTTGCTAGATGCAAAGATTCTTGATTTCATCTGATTATTTTCTCATAATGAGTATTAAGAGGGAAAAAGTACAATAGTAGTCTCAGTAGCAAAGCTAGACTTTTCAATAAGTAATTAAAATCTATCTGATTAACATTTCTTTTAAGTTCAGATCATCACAATAGAAATAATGGGCTGTACTTAACCTTTTTTAGATACTAGTCTTTGAGATATCAGTTGAAGTAATCTAAACATTAAGAGCTTTAAAGTTGATTCAAGAAGATGAAGCAAAGATCTGGTATCTAGTAATAATTTCTTTGGTGTATACTGAGCTTTGTCTGTCTCAAACCTCTGAAAATGTTAATTAGCAGCAAATAAAGAACAGTGAAAAATGTCTGCAGTCTTCCTTAGAGACTAAGATATGGGACAAATAATTTTGCACATGAGTTGAATATGGAAGTGTAAAGAGATTTAAATATCTGATTTTAATAGGTTTCATCCCACTGGGAAACGCACTTTTGATTATCTATGACCTATGCCAATTATTGTGATTCTCCCTCTAGGCTAGTCATAATTTTAGTAACTAATCAAACTAAGCCTGAAGGTTCTATAAAATGCCAAATATATACTTGCACTCTTGCTAGTTACAGAGCTTATACTTGCTGCCTGCCCTTGTTTCAGTGTCTTAAACTAGTTATTCTCAACCCATTGAAATATTTACATTTTAAAGATAAATACTTTACTCTCTTTACTTTTGTATCTTCTATGTACAGATTCATAGCTCATGTGAGTGCTAGTGCTCTTTCTTCCAGCATGGCTATACAACACAGAATGCAGAGATCTGATTTTAAATTATGTTCAATGGAGGTTCTAGAGTTTGACCATGGTAGTGATCATCGCATTCATATTCTTCATTCAGAAGTGAAAGAGGAATTGGTTTGGTTCTTCCTGGTCTGCCAGAACTTTTGTTAACAGTCTCAAGGAGAAGCATTTCCAAATTTGGCAGCCTGCTTGCGACTACACTTGTCTTTATCTCTTTCCTATGCATGCTGTGTTGTGTTTGTGTGTGATGGAAGGAGAAAGGAATTGCATTTTTCCTGTGTCATTTCTGGACAGTTGTATATTCAGTTTGATTGGAGACTGTAGGAAGTTGAGTGCTGGAGAGCTGACGCCAAGTCCCTCATCTTCTACAACCACTGCTTCTTGGTGTAGACTATCAGTAATCAGTATCTTTGTAGGAATCCTTTCTCAATTATAGTTTCTGTATTTTTGCATTTTTTTTCTGGTCTTTAATCTTCTTACCTTGATTAGGTTACAAGATTTTTGGCATAAATTCCATCTTTTTTTGTGTTCTACAGCAGCACCAGGTTGTGTCCTGTTACAATAAACTTGGTACCAAAAGTCATGGTTACTGCACTCAAAATGCAAGCCTTGGCTCTTGGCTTGATTTTTATTTTTATGGAGCTAGTAAAGTTTTACAGCTTTCAAATTTACTTTCATGCATGTTCTTTTCCATAAAAAAAAGGTAACACTTCTACGTCAGACCAGTTAGAGGCTAGTAGTGTAACATATTGAAGTGTTAGTATTTCAGGCAGTAATACTAGCTACTTTCTGTTACTCTACAGTAGATTTCAACACATTCTGTACTGATTTTCAAGGCTGATGCAATCTTGAAAGTTGAGCAGGGACCACTGAGATTTATTTTTTTCTTTTTCCCCGTCCCTGTACACAAGGCTGCTCAACATTAAAAAATGTAATCTCTGTTCAACATTAAAAAATGTAATCTATGTCCTTTTCTGTCAAATGCGTGTCCTCTGCTTGTTTTGCAACCCATGAATAAACACTAGGTTTTAAGGTTTGCTTTTGAAGAACAGTAAGGACTGCCATTGCTGGAGTGAGTAATATAGCTTAACTTTGATTTTAACTTTACAGGACTTAGGGTGGGGTCCTTAGGTTTAGATTCTTTATCTGCCAGAAAAAGAAAAAAATTACAACCAAACCACAAACAGCGAAGTGGCTTGAAACTTGTTCTCTTTTCTTTCAATTTTCTATTGTAATAGTGTTGCTGAATTTACATGCATTCTGTGCATATTTGGATATATTTATCCATGTGAATAGTACCACTGATAAAATCCAACACAACTCACAGTAAAATGGGCTTGATAGTGGTGTTTTCAGAACACGGCACTAATAACACTCCTAATGCATTGCTGGCCTGCCTACTTATCAGCTTTGGACTACAGGCAGAGGAGCTCTAGCCTTTCTCCCTGTCCTTGTATATATACTGCTGTAAATTCTATATTAATTACTACATTCTGTAGTTCAAAGTGTTTTCCAGGTGATGCCTTATGAAATGCTGTCCTGAAATCCAGGGAAATTTTATCTACTTTATGCTTTTTATCAAGCAAGTCAATTAACCTTCAAAAATGACAGCAAGTTTATCTGGCAGATCTACATTTCCTAAATCTATGTTGGCTTTTATCTCATTTTTTATTTACTTTCTTGTCTTCTATTGCAGATTCCTTTAAAATGTTTTCTAAATTCTATGTGTTAACAAAGTCAAGCTAATGGGTGATCATGCCATCCTCTTTTGTAAACTGAGGTACTTATTCCCTGTGCAACATTTGTCTCTTGTACCTGCAGCTGGCTTGGTCAACTCCCTTTAGGTCAGACTGCTCCAGGGTCATAAATCACAGGTTTTAGACTTTTTGCTGCTATGCCTCAAGCATCAGAATTTGGTCTCTGAGACAGAACGGTTTATTGGTAAAACAGAATGTTCTAATTGCCAAGATATGGCTTTTTACCCTTCCATGAGAAGCTTAAAAATGTTTATTACTTAATGCAGAGCAGAATAGAGTGTTTTGCGTCTCCCTTTTCCTCCCCCACCTCCCTGAAGGTCTTCCTGATTAATAGAAAATGCAACAGATCTGTGACTGAGAAGGTGTGGGTTTTTCTGCAATTGTTGCAGGCAACATGTAAAGTTAGTGAAGAATTTGAATCACTGTGCCCCAGTGATGCTTGTGCACAAGTGCACCTTGAACAAAGAAAGTGTATGGACTACTAACTGAGACTGAATTTTGTGTCCTGCCCTCAACAGACATAAACATTTCCTAATTAGAATGCTTTGGCTATACCAGCACACACATTTGGGCTGCTGCTATCTGATTTGCTTTATGGTGTGTCAGCCAAGGCAGTACCTACAGAAATTACTTCACCGCTCCATTGATAATTTATAAATCTAAATGCACACATAGATTTTTACTAACAGGATTGTTGGGTTATTAAATCATTTGGACAAAGCTTGAAGTCTTCATTGCTTCCTGAATCATGATCTCAGAATTTGGCCCATTGATTGGCATATTTAATCAACCATTGAAGAACAGGAATAATTTGAAAATACAGTAGAGGTTTAAATTACCATCATCTCTGCTTACCTTAATGTACATTAATTTTTATCTTAAGGGTAATTTAAAACACTCTTTCAAGTTATGATTGTTTCAATTAATAATCTATTTTGCATAAATTATGTAGCATTTTGTATTAATTTTGCTTGAACTTAGGTGTTCAGTGAGAAATATACCTAATTAAAAGATATTTTATGGAATATGTGTAGATAAGCTATTTTTTAAAGAACAAAAAATATGCCATTAAAGTTCATTAAGCATGATGTAAAAATATATTTAAAACTAAGAAGTTTCTTTGTGAGACTGCATATGATAGACTCCAAATATTTTGGTAAAATGGGACAAAAAGAAGGGGCTATAGAATCATAGAACAGTTAGGGTTGGAAAGGACCTTAAGATCATCTAGTTCCAAGCCCCCTGCCATGGGCAGGGACGCCACACACTAGACCATGTCACCTAAGGCTCTGTCCAACCTGGCCTTGAACACTGCCAGGGATGGAACATTCACAGCTTCCCTGGGTAACCCATTCCAGTTCCTCACCACCCTTACAGTAAAGTATTTCCTCCTTATACCCAATCTAAACTTCCCCTGTTTAAGTTTGAACCCTTTACCCCTTGTCCTGTTGCTGCAATCACTGATGAATAGTTCCTCTCCACCATCCTTATAGGCCCCTCTTCAGATACTGGAAGGCGGCTATGAGGTCTCCATGCAGCCTTCTCTTCTCTAGGCTGAACAGCCCCAACTTTCTCAGCCTGTCTTCATACGGGAGGTGCTCCAGCCCCTTCATCATCCTCATGGTCCTCCTCTGGACTTGTTCCAACAGGTCCATGTCCTTTTTATGTTGAGGACACCAGAACTGCACGCAATACTCCAAGTGAGGTTCCACAAGAGCAGAGTAGAGGGGCAGGATCACCTCCTTCGACCTGCTGGTATCCTGGGCTACTGCTTTCCTTGGTCCCAGGGTGAGCATTATGTTGCCTGTATCTATATAATTAGTGCTTCAAAGTCAGCATAAATTAGTCTAATACTATAAAATCCATTAAGTAGATTTTAAATATATTTAGGTACTTATGATGAGCAGATTTAAATTACACACTTAAGAGACTGGAGTTTTAGCTCTAAAACTAATCTGACACAACCCATAACAATGTCATTGTTATAGTTAAATGAGGTACACTGATGGTTATAAATTGAATCTCAAATGGAATTTTGTAAGAGGTTTTTGAGAGATTAGACTACACATCATTCTTAATATCATTTTTTCACCAAGCCTTGTAGCAACAACACAGTGGGATGCTGAAGTGTTATTCCTTAGTGAGATTGTATTGAGCAGGATATTTCTGAACCTGAGTCACCAAAACTGAACAAGAGCCAGTATTAGCTGCCATTACTCCATAAAGCCAATCAATATCCTCACTGCCTATCTTAACCTTAGCAGGCAGGCAGAAACAAGAATGTATCAGTTGTTCATTGCTCCCGAACAGCCCAGTTTCAGGCTTGTGGAATAAAATTATATGTAGAGCTGTAGCTTGGGGCTGGTTTGGTGTCATGTTTTCAGTATCATGTTACCCAGAACAGAGAGTGATGGGATTCAAACATAATACTGGCAGTTTCTGAATAAGGATCCACTCCCTTTAACAAGTTTCCTCTGCTCTCTTTTGCTGCATTTTTGCTCCTAAATGGAAGAGGACTAGGGATTGGTTGTTAAAGCTGAATGGTATGGCCTGATCATTTCCATACTGGTTACGGCTATCCTTCTTTGGAGCAGATTTGTATTGGAAAGAGAGAACTGGACCTGTAAAAACTGAATTAGGGAGTAAGCTAAGAATTAAGCAGTATGGATGATCAGAAATCCAGTGTTTTACGTTTGTCGACAGAAACCTTTATCATGTAGTAATGTAGTCATAGTGATGTTTTCATAATCTACATTTGAAGACTAGTTATTACTGATGTGGAGTTATAGAATGCTTAATATTTATGGCAAGGGCTTACTTTGTGTCTTAATTGGCTGATAATGAACCTTTCTCTTTGTGTGTGTAAATTATAACAGGACACGAGACAAGAAGTTGTCCACCATGCTATCAGCGCACAGATCTCCAGCCCATTTTAGAGCTCTTCTGTCTATAGTGCTATCCTTTCGAGGACACCTGTTCAGATGCCTTAAGTTGTTCAATATACTGAATCACACACCTGCCAGAAGTCTATAAAATGTGTTGTGCAGAGTTTATGATATCCAGTTATTATCTCAAAAAGCTGTCTCAAGGTGAAGTATAGGTCAGTACTGGAATGACCAGGTTTAAAAGTCCCCTGAATATCCCAACTTTTGCCACAGAGTGCATCAGTGATTTGAGATGGTACTTTAGGGGAAAGAGACAACTGGCTTTTCAAGAACCAAGAGCACAAAGTATCACCACTTAGGTTGCTGTGCTTGACATTATCAATCGGGTGCTTGGGACTGATGATAGATCGATGATAGATACTATATGGCCGTCTAAGAACATGCTTGTATACCAACAGAGATAATCCTACAGTAAATAAAGATTGTGTATATCAAATAGCCTCAGATAAGAACAGTTGACTCCCTGTGTAATTACCCAAACACCTCAGTGCAGTTAGAACTATGTTAAGGAAATGTGAGATCTGGCATTGGAGTAGTCACTACTGATAACTAACGTGCTACACCTTAGAAATAAGGTAAATTCCAGAGTTTTTGTATGTAGTGACCATTACCATTGGGTGCAAATAGAACATTTTTTAAATGGAATTATTTTAAGACAAAAAGGGGAGGGGAACAGGAATCAGTCAATCTTTCAGTATGTTTTAGGACAGAACAGTGAAATTCTCTCATCACTATTTTTTTTTCACTAAAATATGGTAATTATTGATTCTAAAAGGCGGTATGTTGTGAACCCTTGTTTGTGAGGGTTCGGGTTTTTCCCTAGTGGAATAACAGATGTTCTAACACTTGTAATGCAAATTGTAACACTAACTTGATTGGGGGTGGTGGTCGTGCTGGTGTGTGTGTATAAATCAGGTATTTTCCAGAACAAAATAGTGTTTGCAATAATCGCTAACACCTGCACACTTGAATTCTTGTCCTAAAATTGGCCCTGCAAAACAGGCCTTGCTGAATAACTGAAGGAGAGATGCATTTTTCCTGTTTACTAAGGCTGTTCTTGATTTGCTGCTTTATGTGAGGAGGGAAGGTCTGCATTTTATGGAGGTTTTTTTTATTGAATGCTATTTGAAATTATTTTCTCTGAGTTAAATTGCCTTATTAAGCGTTTTTGTAGTGAAAACAAATTGCAAATGATAATTCATTTAACTTAAAGATTTGTATTTCCACGTAACTGTCACTATAGTGCTTGAAATATCTAACTGGTGGGTTTTGGCTTTCATATCCCCCCATGTTCTTAAATACCTGTGTCACTTAAACATTGTTTTCAGATTTTAAGATGGTCTTAAGTGCTGCTGTAGCCTTTTCAACCTTACTGCTGTGAATTTTTCCATTGAAAAAAAACAGGTCTTTTTTTTTCCTTTTTTTTTTTTTTCCTACTTAGAGGAAGGGAGATAATCTCCCAAACACAAACAGTTCACTTGCAGCTTTATTTCTATCATGTTGAATGGCTCAATATACTCTGTGGTATGCCACTATGTCTGTGTGAATGCTGCACAGTAGGATATACTGCAAAATCCTCAATATAGTTTTGTAACTGAGAATCGTACTACCATGTTCACTCTTGTATGTCTGCATATGCATATCTGGTGTCAAGATTATGTATTTAATTCACTTTGAATTATTTGGGATTGGTCTTTTTTTTTTTTTTTAAACAGCTGACTTTTGTCCCCAATTCAGTAATTCATCTTCATATTAGGCAATAAAAAATTAATTATACAGCAGTCAATGTTTCTTCATTAGCAGTGAAAAGGATGTGTCTAGTATATGAGCCCAAGAAGCAACAAAGTTATTCTGGCTCCAGATTAGTCAACGTCCATTACTTCATCAGCAACATGCATTTAGGAATCCTGTAACTCTCAGGACAGTATACTCTTCATGAGGCAACTTAGGTAATAGGTGCTACAAGAGGATGAGTGAGATGGACTTCTGAATTGTCTTTGAGGTCTGTGTCTCTGTATCTCATGTAAAGAATCTCCTAACTTGGGTACCTTAATCAAAAGCCTGAAGTTAAGTGGATGTCTGTTTTAAACTTAAATCATTATAGTTCAGGTTAGATAAAAAGATGAAGTTCTTTACTATGAGGGTGGTGAGGCACTGAAACAGGTTGCCCAAAGAAGTGGTAAATGCTCCATCCCTGGCAGTGTTCAAGGCCAGGCTGGACAGAGCGTTGGGCACCATGGACTAGTGTGAGGTGTCCCTGCCTATGGCACTGGTGTTGGAACTATATGATCTCAAGGTCCTTTCCAAACCTAACCATTCTACGATCCTATGATACATATTCATAAATATATATATAATATATACATCATAATAGAAATAGTATTATATAAATAGAATAAACATTCTAGAGTTGCTTACTTCCAGGATAAGAAAGAGAATTTCAAGCAATTACCTGCATTCTTATTGTTTCCTATGTCCTTGATCTTGATGAGTCGCATATGTTCACAGCGACAAGCTAACTCAGTGGAGGCTAGCAGTCTAGTTCTTGAAGAAGAATGAATGGTAAGTGTACCTTAAATTGTTTTAAATTATAGATACCTGCCACTGTATGGTAAATTCAATTTGAAATTACGTTGTGGGTAGTGCATGTACATTTTGATTTTGAACTTAGTAACGCACAAAGCCCCAGTGCCTGCAAACTCTTCTTGTGTCACCTCTTGTAATAAATGTAACTAGATTCTGCTGCAGTAGAATGGCAAATATCTAAAATGATTGTCCTCAGTTTCATGGAGTTGCACCACAGTAACTGCAATCCAGTTTTGGTGTAAAGTTATTGTTCCCCTCTGCTCCTTAAATTACAATGATTACTCTCTTAGTTACTTTATTCACATGATGTCATCTAGAAAAGTAGACTCCATGAATAAGACTTTACTAGTGTTGTTGAATTTAGTGGAAAATGCTTGTCTTTGTGGTAATCGGCAGTGGTATAGAAATATATGTTGAATTAAAAAATCCTCTAGTTGGACTATTCAGGTCTAATAGTTCTCTCTAGGATTGTGTGGGGACTCTGCAAATTCCCCCCAGTAAATCTTAGTTTTCAGTCTCTGTTGTACTTAGGTGTATTAACTTCAAAATATCAATCAGCATGTTAGCGATAATGAGATGGTCGAGTTCGAGATCCTCAGGACAGTGAGAAGAGCGTGTAGCAAGCTCACTGCCCTGAACTTCAAGAGAGCAGACTTTGGCCTCTTCAGGAACCTGCTTAGTAAGGTTCCATGGGATACAGCCCTAGAGGGCAGGGGGGCCCAAGGCTGTTGGTTGATATTCAAGGATCACCCGCTACAAGCTCAGGAGTGTTGCATCCCGACTAGAAGGAAGTGCAGCAGGAGGGCCAGGAGACTTCCTTGCATGGATGAGGAGTTGCTGAGGCAACTTCGAGGGGAAAAAAGAAGCTTATAAAAGGTGGAAGCAAGGACAGGCTTGTACAACATCCCCTGGAAAGAATACAGGGATGTTGTACAGGAAGCTATGGAGCAGGTTAGGAAAGCTCAGTGTCCAGCTGGAGACTAGTAACGAGTGGTGTCCCTCAAGGATCGGTATTTGGACCGGTCTTGTTCAACATCTTTGTCAGTGACATGGACAGTGGGATTGAGTGGGCCCTCAGCAGGTTTGCTGATGACACCAAGCTGTGTGGTTCAGTTGATACCCTGGAGGGAAGGAATGCCATCCAGAGGGACCTTGACACACTTGTGAGGTGGGCTGATACCAACCTTATGGAGTTTAACCATGCCAAGTGCAAGGTCCTACACCTGGGTCAGAGCAATCCCAGGCACAGCTACAGGTTGGGCAGAGAAGAGATTCAGAGCAGCCCTGTGGAGAAGGACTTTGGGGTGTTGGTCAATGAAAAACTGAACATGAGCTGGCTTCAGTTTTCACTCACAGCCCAGAAAGCCAACCGTATCCTGGGCTGCATCAAAAGGAGCGTGACCAGCAGGTCGAAGGAGGTGATCCTGCCCCTCTACTCTGCTCTTGTGAGACCTCACTTGGAGTATTGTGTACAGTTCTGGTGTCCTCAACATAAAAAGGACATGGAACTGTTGGAACAAGTCCAGAGGAGGGCCACGAGGATGGTGAAGGGCCTGGAGCACCTCCCGTATGAAGATAGGCTGAGAAAGTTGAGGCTGTTCAGCCTGGAGAAGAGAAGGCTGCGTTGGAGACCTCATAGCAACCTTCCAGTATCTGAAGGGGGCCTATAAGAATGCCAGGGAGGGACTCTTCATTAGAGACTGTAGTGATAGGACAAGGGTAACAGGTTAAAACTTAAACAGGGGAAGTTTAGATTGGATATAAAGAGGAAATTCTTTCCTGTTCAGGTGGTGAGGCACTGGAATGGGTTACCCAGGGAAGTTGTGAAAGCTTCATCCGCGGCAGTGTTCAGGGCCAGGTTAGACAGAGCCTTGGGTGGCATGGTTTATTGGGAGGTGTCCCTATCCATGGCAGGGGCGTTAGAACTAGGTGATCTTAAGGTCCTTTCGAACCCTAACTATTCTGTGATTCTATGTTTGACTATAGCTTGGTGTTTTACTCCTCAGATCTCCGTCATTGCTTTCAGATACATGTGCAGGAATCCTCTGAGTATGGCCTGTCCCCGTGTTAACAATTGACTTGATAGAGGTAGCTATTTGTAGCTTCATTCTGTATCAGAAGACAAGATTTAAAATTTAGGAGCTGATTCAGTAAGTGAAGTAGCATTATTTTATGCTCTGTGTGATGTCATATACCCCAGTGTGTATATGAGCATGTGACATAAATTAAAAAATTTAAACTTGGTTTAATTTTATCTAACAAAGGTAAAAAAAAAAAAAATCTCGCTTGCTTTGGCAAAATGTTACAGCAACATTAATAGTGAATGTCTTCTTTTGATTGTTGTCTTTTCAGTGTTACATGTAGGAAATATTATTTAACCACTACTTTTTTATTGGTCTCATGATCTATTTAAAGCTCATAAAATAAATTATTCAGTAGTTGGAGTATTTTGGGATCTAAGTATAAATTATTTATTAACTACTTCAGTAAGATTTAGGTATCAAGGCTAGTAGATCCCCAGGGTGGCTTGCTCTGAGCTCTCAGGTGTCTTTTATCTGAGTTGCCTACATTTTCAGTAAAATTGTCAAGAAGAGTTAGCCTATGAATGAAAGTTGCATTGGTAGAGTACCAGCAAACAACTAGCTATTAACTACTTAAGACAATTCCATCTTCTTTGGTAATATGGATGTTTACCTTCACTGGAGATATTGAATTACTTTCTGTCGGTCCACTTTTCAGTCTCTTTGCATGTACAAAGAGAAGAAGCTGGAGAAAGATTGCCTGCAGTAGGGCCAGGTGAAATGTTTGCAGTCATGATCAGATTTTGAATGAAATAGCCCAGTCTGCACCACCTCAAACCATGCCAAAGAGGGATCTGTTATTGTTCTTGGTACCACAGGATTCTTTAGTTATAATAGCAGTGTGTTTAGTCATATTGTGGGAAATGAGTGAACTTTTAGCCCTTATAGTAGTAGTAGTAGCAGAGGTCTCTTAACATTCCTTTTCTGCCAGAGTAATTCAGCACAAGCATAACTGCGTTACTCATAATTATAAAAAAAAAGGCAGTTAGAAAAATATAAACAGACTGATTTACAACTTAAAATATGTTTCATGGTTTTCATGGATGAAGTAGTTTTTATGGTGGTGAATGAAATTCAACATTTTAAAACCTAGCTTCATTGTGTTAGGCCTTAGGATAGTTAACTGGCTTACTGATATCAAATGAACAGAGATTTTGCTGTGCAGTGTAATATTTCAGAAATGTTACTAAATTTTCTTCTCAGTAAGACGAGTTTATGTTGAATTTCTGAGAAGTTTCCATACTGGATTTTTAATATCTAGTAGGTAAAATGTTCCCTTCAGTGACATTCGCAGTAAATCAAGAGAGCTTCGTTTAACTGCTTGAGTGAGCTATAAGCATAGTAATCAAAGAAATAAGGAGGTAATATTTCTGGTACTAACAGTAATATTTCTTTTGAAACAGGTAGGAGTACAATACATGGCAGTATTTTGCTTTTCAGAATTTCAAATATTGTTGGTGCTTCACTAGCAGGCTTTGATTTTTCAGAGCTGTTGGATATTATTTGGAAGTAAGCATCTCTTGCATTGTCATTTTTGTTTCTGAATATAGTCATCTTGCCTAAAATGTCTTCCTGCCTCCTGTGTATACTACGTATACACATATGCTATACTGTGTAATGTGTGATTCTGATCATAGCAACTCCTGTATTTCCCAAGACTGTGAAGTCTGTTTTGCATTAAGACTTTGCCTTCAGCATGTGTCATATAGGTATGCAGTAATTATAGACATTATTAAAAATGAGGTACTGAGATAAGTCACTGGTATGCATGTCTGTATTAAACCTACTTGGGTTATGTTTTATTTCTAAAAAAACAGAATTAAAAATCTCCTGCATTTAATATCCATGAAAATAGCGATCAAAACCTGGTAGACCTTGTTGTCTGGAAAAGCATGGCTAGTTATTGATAGGGATACAGTGCCAGTATCTGAGTAGTCCAGTATGAACTTCCAGAGGAAGTATAAGCACAGAAGGCTTAACAAAGGGAAAAAAATATTTGAAAGGATTTATGAAAGAATGGTGTCAGTGGCTCAGATGTCTGACTATATTAAGCAATTGTGATTAGAATCATGGATCCTTTTAATAATCTTATATGCCAAGCAAATAAGTGGGACTTACTTTGAAAAAAATGCAAAAGGTTTTAATCTGATTCTGATCTCTAAATTCTTAGGAGAAAAAAAAAAAAGAAATCTTGTTTTTATGATCAACAGCAAATTTGTGTGATGGAGAACTAATGTCCAGACTGTTGAGGAAAAATATTATGTAATGGAAGATTAGTTCATTGAAGATACCGGATAAAATCATATGAATCTTCCCTGAGAGACATGTTAATTTTTCTAACTTCATGCTTTAAGAGGTAGCTATTTTGAGGCTAAAATAAAACTACTCATAAGTAATGCAAAAATGAGACTAAACTATAATGGAAATATTCTGTTTTCATTCTTATTCATCTAGTGAAAATAAAGATCAGCTTTAAATTTACCTTTTGAATACTTCAGATTAACTTCTGAAACAGTGCACATGATAAATTACAAAATTTTAACGTGAAGAGTTTTGCTGTCTTGCTTTTCCACTAGGAAGATTGAAGGTTAGTTTAGTTGCTTAGATTACAGTAACCCAACAATTCTGAAAGTTAGAATTAATTTTTCCTACGTGACCTGGAGATCTGAAGACAATTCTTAGGTCAGTTTCACTAAAAAATTATATTTGCTTACATTAAATATCATGCCTAGCCATGGTGTGCTAATATGTGAAATACTGTGCTATGTAAAGCTCCTGAGGAGATAATGTGGCAACTTGTTTCAGTGCTGCACTATGTCTGGTGAAGGAGCTGAGCAATAAAATGAAACGGGTGCATGCAAGCTATGGACCATAGATGCTGGAGTACTTTAAAGATGCTACATGAAAAAATTCTGATACTAAAAGCCTAAAGCTATTAAATATTGCTATATTTTTTGTAGCTGTCCTGCATATTAGTAGCTAAACATAGCTAGAACATAGTTTCCTTTTTGCCTTAGTTATTAAGTTAGGACAATGTTCTCTAAATCATAAGAGACTGATGTTTTAGATTTAGGAAGATCACAGTTCATATGTGACCAGTCATCTTGCTATAGTTTTGGTCACTTTGTTCAAAACTCAGGATTTATCACTCCTCTTTCAATGTTGTTATGTTTGGTAGGTGTTGGCGAAGTTAATGTTATTACAAAAATGTGCCTTATATTATTCTATTTTCTTTAGCTGTTTTTCACACTGTGATCTTTAAAGAAACAAAAAAATTTGGAAAACAAAACTAAATAAATCTCCTTAGCATAGAAATTATGAGAGTCATAAGTAAAAGCTTTATGGGAATTGATGTGGAATGAAGTGAGTCACACCAAATGAATCAAAATTAAATTTTTTCTCATTTTTAAGACACTTAAGTTTTGTTTTTATTTCCCCTTACTGCAGACACTTACCTGAGATCTCCAAGTTAAGAGTGTAGACTCACAGTAGCCTTTCTATAATCCAAAGAGGGGTAAGCACTTGTTCAACTTAGATAACAAAAACAAAAGGAACATCTCCCTACTTGTATCTGTCATTCTAAAAAGAATAGAAGGGGTCCAAAGGTGACTAAGGGTGTTTGGACTACATTACAGAGGACTTCCTGAACTGCTAGACCCCACTGGGCACCTGCAGTCATTATGTTCTGCTTTGTGTATTTAATGTTCTGTTTGTTCTGTAGTTTTGTTTGCTTTTCCCCTGTGGAAACTGTGGCATGTAGTTGGTAAAAGGGAAACAGCATTCAGATAGATCTCTTGATTCAGAGTTGGCATGCAAGATGTAAACCTAAGAAGCACTCCCAATTTCCAGAGCTTAAATTGCCTAAATTTTTTTATTGTTGTAGCGATGCGATTCATAGACTGATTCTATGCCTGAAGTTTAAAATTCTTACTTGCCTTGTTTTTTAGAGATTATTGGGGTAAAATGGGCAAATATTTTCCATGAGCAACCTTCGATGTATGTTTAATGTAATAGAAAAACACTTAATTAAAATATAATTAATTCTCCTAAAGATGTAAGAAAATGCATTAAAAAGATATGGGCATAAAAAACTTGGATTGCTTTAAAGTATGTAAAAAGGAATTTCATAAATAGACTCCTCATTCTGAATTTGCGTTTTAGAAAAAGAATGTCTTGGAAACTGTGCTCTTGTACGTGCAAAATATACAATGATTAAAGTTTGGTCCTCTTAAAAAAGTATTTCAGCTTTATGGCTAGTTCTTAAAATGTTTGTTTTTTTTTTAATTATGGAAATTTGTGGTACACCAAGATAGAAGACTGTCTCTGATGAGCACCACTGTATACTTAGTGCCAGAATCACATGCTAAATTATACAAATAGATATATTTTATAACTCTATTTTTACATAGGGTCTAAGGAGGTGTTAGCATAGTTATATTGCTCTTATTTGATTTCAGTGGGTTTTCAAAAAGTTTAAACACTTTGTTAGGTAAAATCTCATTCTTTCCCTCAAATTACCTTAATTCACTGCCTTTTTGCTATGATAGTTTAATTGAGTGTGGGGTATAAAACTAATTTATTTTTCTTTTGCCATCCCCATAGTTCTCTCTTTATTGAAAAAGTAATTACTGACTTTCAATACAATAACTGGGAAATTACTTTTTTCAATAACTCTGGTTATCATACCACCATCATAGTAAAAATCATTGATACATCAAGAAGAGCATTTCATGATTTCAAATTAGTTTAAAATTGCTGATATTTCTATAAAAACTTATTTTTATGGTTACCGTTTAACCTCCTGCAACAGATCTGTGTTTTGTACAGAAGGTCATAAACTGGGGAAAATACTGACAAGTTTACTTTTCTTTCACCAACTATTTTTATGTGTTAAGTAATGTATCCAGTCCTTTTAGACAGAATTTGTTGTTTTCACAGAATTTATACCTCCAACAAACATTTGAATGATACAAGTTAAAGAAACTAAAATTTAGTTAAAGAAACAAAGTTTTAGTTATCAAAAAGCAGATCTCTTCAGCAATTACATAGATATATGCTATAAAAGAATGTTTAAGTGTTAAAAAAGAACAATGCAGTGTTGATAATGGCTTAAGATGATTATGTGAGGTCTAAAGTTAACTACTTTAAAAAATGAGAAAACCGACACTTTTAAAATGTGTATCTGAAGAATTACAGCGTAAGCACTTTTACACACTGGATATGGGAGCAATTAAAGCTGATGGCAAGGAGTTTTTGATTGCTCAGCTTTTCCAAATTGAAGGCACAAGTGGTACAGAAAATAAAATTGTGATTTCTAATGTTTATAGAACGTACAATTGAATTTTCCTCATTTGCTTAATTAATCAATTATGATACATTTCTATTAACATGTTAATCAGGCAAAGTAAGCTAAATATAGGATTGTTTTCCTCCCTTCAGTTCTATTGTCAATAATTATTTTGCATGTCATAATTAAATGTCTTCTTGTAGAGGGCTGTATGTGTCAGGGTAAGCTAGAAGGAGTCGTTGTGCAGCCAAATGGGAAAGGGCTGTGCAGGACGGGTAGTGTGACAGGCTGCAAGTTTCACATCTGAGGAACTTCATGGCAAAATATATTAAATGTAGGGAACTGGGTGATGATAAAACTCAATAAATAATAAAAGGAAAATTCTGTCATCTATTTTTAGGACTACCTGATCTAGTATTGAGTCTTTCTACGACTTCATAGGTTGCCCAGGGAGGTTGTGAATGCTCCATCCCTGACAGTGTTCAAGACCAGGTTGGATGAGGCCTTAGGAGATATGGTTTAGTGTGAGGTGTCCCTGCCCATGGCAGGGGGGTTGGAACTTGATGATCTTGGGGTCCTTTCTAACCCTAACTATTCTATGATTCACTGGGCCACAGTCCGAAAAACTGGAGGTTTAGGTGTGAATGGAATAATATATAAGTAGACATTCCTACACCTGGCATTGTGTGAATGCTCTTCTCTAGAATGACAGCCATAAATTTTCAAGGGAAAAATGTGCAACACAGTATCATTTCATCTGATAATTATAGACTATTAGCAGTTTCCTCTATTAATTATTACTTTTGTTTGGCAGAATGAGGTCACCTGACTGATGTTTGGGCACTATTTTAAGAATAGCTGTATTAATAATAATAGCAAGTGTAGTGATGTCCCACCAGAGAGCTGGGATAGGCTTAGGGTCTCATTACTGAAATTATTCATAATTACTCATAATTGAAAATTAACAACAAAAACCCCTTAGATCTTCTGGGTGACATAAGAGGTCATCTCGTTTTTTTGTTTGTGTTTTTTTTTTTGTTCCCTTCGGAAAGGTAGACTATTTCACTCTAAATTAGTCTCAGTTATGAAACTTGTTCCTTTTGGGGACAGTTCCTAATACTGATTTTGATGGTGCTGTGCTGCTGTTGTGTCTGTAAATCTCCAATATCTCAAGAAGCTGCTATCTCAGTATCTCAGTTGACTTTCCAGTGTCTTCATAGTCTAATAGTCCTAATGGACAAGTTGAGGAGGAAGTTGCCAAACAACATACAGGGTATGTGTTGTCTGAGTTGTTCAGTTCAGGTACATGATACTGTCCCTTCAGTCTCTACTCAACCTTAGCCTTTGCTTTTGCTCTCTTTTTGCACAGGCAGAAATCTTCATTCTTGGTGTTTGTTATGATCAAGCATCTCTCCATGGCTTTCCACATGTTGATTTGATCTCATCTCTTTTCTAATCTCATATCCAGTGTGAGATGCATCTGTTATAAGACCTGGGGCTTAGTCCTTGAATGCAGTCTGTATTTCTCTTGTGTATTTGGATGTTGGTTACCTATGCAATCCATTGAATAGAAGGACTCTGACCACAGGCGGTGTGACCATAGGCCACGTTTCCTGCTGGTCTAGCTTTGAAATCTGTAGTCTCCATCACACTTAATTGGCTTCAACGTAAAGAATCTTCTATGCAAGGAATCGAGAAGTCAGAAGGTCTTGTAGCTTGAGGCTGCCCATGCTGTTTCCCAATATTCAACTGTGGCTGCTAATGCTCAGTCAATACCATGAGTCTATTAGTTACCAGAAGACCCAGTTTATTTGTGATATGACAGCACTGAGCCAGTGGGTCTAAGCCTGAGTTATGATATCAATAAGGCCTCATGCAATTCATATGTTTTGTCCCAGAAGTAGGTGGAGCTCAGTGGCAAGGAACTGATCTATTTAAAGCATGTTAGAATGTGAGGTAATATGAATCTTCAGGAGCTTTTGTAAAGCATGAAATACTTTGTATGTTGCTTTGTATCAGACACCCTAAATTATACTCTGTCTTTATATGTGCCAAGATTAGTAAAACTGAAAAAAAGATTATAGAGTAGTTTTATTGTCATATGGCTGCCTAAGACTTAACTATTCTCTGTATTATTGTCTCTTACAAAATAACAAAAGAAAATCACAGTATATCCTTTCTTTCTATCAGCATTTCATCTTGTAGACATAAATTTAGTGTTACGAACTTTTAGTGTGGATTCTCAAGACTTAAATTGATCATAATCAGTGATTTGCACAGAATGGTGTACAGTTATTCTGTATGTGATATAATGTTAAATACAATGCATGTCTAATTACTTGTCCTCATCTTTTTGTATATTTACACTTAATCCCAGCCTTTCTATTCTTTTTATCCTTCTCTGCAGCAGTGCACACATCAGTACTAGTGGTAGAAAAGAAATTATGATGCTACCACATGCTTCTGAGGAGCTTTGGCTTCGTTAATGCTGGAAGTGTGTTTCTCTTCTATTGTGCAAGATCATCCTCTCTTCTTTTAGTGGTAAAAGATACCAAATGCTATATACTGCTTATGCCTAGCATATTAGCTAGGAAATATGACACATCTTAGCTCACAGGTTTCCTACTAATAAACTATATGTTTTCAGTATTTCCTAAGTGAAGAAGACGGTAATATCTTTGAATCGAAGACGCTGCAAATAGAAAGGTCATTTCCTGAAGACATACGTATCAAACATTTAAAATGGAATGGGAAAAGACAGTGAAGAGTCCCATCTGAAACATTTTGCAACAAACATAATTTAATTCTCAAAAGAACATTGCACTGTATGTCACAGAGACAAGGTAAAGCTCCTGTTCTAATGACTTTAAATTGCAAAATATCACCAGGGTGGTTTATCCATGGTGTAACTCTTTTGACTTCAATAGTCTTATGTATTTTGCACTGAAGCTCCAATTTGTCAGGAGGAAAAGACTGTGTATTGTGACAGGTCTTTTTCATTCCAGTAGAGTGCTGGTTTCAAAATGTAAAGAATAATGGCAGGGATGAAAGAAGCTTTGATTGTGTTCCTTACAAATAACAGCAAAAGAAAACAGTTGCCTGCATGAACAATGTAGGTCTTACTATGAGAGTTAGCCAGTAAAAACGTTTATAACTTTATTAGGCACCTTTAATAACAAGCATACAAAGGCATGTGGTCTCTGCACATCCATTTCAGAGGTGCTTCAGCACTGTGAGAAGAATTCATGTGTCAATACCTTACAAGCTGAGTCTGAGTGGGCAGAGTTTTCAAATCTCTTGAGGCCTGGAATAAGACTGCTTGGGCAGTCTTGGTAGCTCAATAAATATTTCTTCTATCTATTTTAGTATACTGCAAAATCAATGTCTTTCAGGACATTGTCTTGTAATGGTGAGATTTTAACCAACATCATGTACTTTCTTAGGAGGATGTGGGAAAATACATAAGAAAACTATTGTTGCTTTTTTATTTTTTATTTTTTTTATTTTTATGTTTATTTTTTATTGATGGGACCATTTGGGAATGTATAGCTGCTTTGAGGTAAAAACTGACTTAGTTATTTCAGAGAGTGTTTTGTTACAAAGCATTTTATCAGTATCTTAATAATGTGTAATGTGATTGCTTCAGTCATATCGATCAAGTTCCAGCTTCTGTTACTATGCTAAACAGGAAACAGACTCTGACCAGCATTTTTAATCAGCTAAGGCAGCTTTTGAGGTTGACTTACCATCTGAAAAATAGCTGTGAGAGATCCATAGGGCCAGAGAGAACATAACAGGGATCCTAAGACCATAGTCTAACATTTGCCTGAAAATGTGAAGTCCTGGTACTACCTATGCATATTTCATTCAGGCCCTTAGCAACTGCATCTAACTTTGAACAGGAGGTTGGACTAGATGACTTCTAGAGGTCGTGTGCCCCGTCTCCTCCCAGTCTAAATTTTCCTATGATTTTGTGATTTTATATTTAAACAGTTGTTATATTAGATTATTTTCTATTTCGTATGTTTGGTGCTCTTATCTGAGTTACTGGAGTATGTGTTATTCATGGATATGATGAAGTTATGTATATCCTTAGAAATATAACTTGTATCCTTCAACTTCATCCCCTTGCCTACTTTCATTAAATATAAGCAGAACCTGTTGACAGGAATTCAATATATAGTGTTCAAAATTAAGCCAGGTAACCAGTCTTAGCAAAGGCTTTTAAAGGCTGTAGTTGCACATTTCCAGTTTGGATACAAATGTTGTCATGGGAATGGATTAATGTCCTGCAATTTTCTGTCCTTGTCATAATCCTTTTTTTTCTCAAAGACTGTCATATCAAATTTTAATGTCTTGTATTATCTGTGAATTATATCATTGTGCTCTACTGCTTTGACCTTTTCTACATGTTGTAATTTGATTGAGTAGCCATTCCACTGCTCTTTTTAACTGCTTTATTATCCCGTAGGGAATGTGTAGACTGGGCAGACATGCAGAATACACTCCACCCTCATTTTGACACCAATTCTCAGGCTTTTCATTGCTTTACAGGGCTGTTAGTCAGGTTTTATATTCATTAATTACTATCTAAAAGGGAAGAAGCCTTATGAAGGAATGTTATAAAGAGAGGAGGTTTGAAGGAAAGATAGAATACTGAAAGTCAAAGTACTGTTGCATAGGTAAAATATTTCTTAAAATAGCATATCTGTATATGTTCCCAGATGACACAGAATTAATCTGTGCTATGACAAAGGTGATATCAAAGTGGAAAAGGAAATAATTTTCACCAGTTCTCATTGTGATCTGGAGATAGGACACTTGTCATCTTAATGCCATAATAATAGCAAAAGATATAATGAATGGGAGATAACACCAGACATCTCATTTTGAAAGGATACAGAAATAATGTTACAATGTTATTAATGCTGCATCTGCAGGTGAACGAAGTCTATGTGTTAAAATTCTAAGAACAGTGATTCGATTTCACATTGTTTTTGTTTGAAGATTCATCACGAGAGTGAATTATTTTATTTTCATGCCTTTACACTTGTTTTCTGGCATGTGTCAAGGGTGCTTTTGGTATATTTTGTCCTAGTTTGTTCATTTTACTCTAGCTTGTTTGCTCTACAAAAGTCATGATATCTTGTGAACTTAACTTTGAATGTGAGGAAAATCATAGAATTTGCTATGACTCTGAAATAGTTTGAAAAGGAGAACCAGTTATGGCTAAGGTGAAACTGGTTTTGAAAGGTAGAGATCGGTTATGAGTACAAATTATTTGCAGTGTACAAATAAATGTGTATCAGTGGAGCCGACTCAATCAAAATTCTAAGTCAAGAAGGCACTGTTAGTGCTTTCATCACTTAAAGTTTTTAGGTCATAAGAAAATATAGAGTAATAACTAGTATATTCTTTTGAAAGTAAGCCAAGATATTTCACAATTTGGGAATGTATTTCTGAACTTCATCTTGCTTTGGAATAGCGGATAGTTTTAATTAGCAGCAATAAAAGTACTCATAATACAGAGAAACATCTCCCATTCACATCCATGGCTGAGTGACTTTAGAAAACTCTCACCCCCTGGATTTTTTCTTCCCTTTGTGCTTTGTTTCATTTCTCTCTTACCCTGGAAGCCCTTGAGTACAGTATTTACTTCTATGAGAGGGCATAAAGTGATTCTCAAACAGGTGTACTTTTAGGCTGTACCATAATACGTATCATTAATTTAGTCAAAATTTACTTAGACTTCTCTCTGAATACAGGTTTGATATAGAACCATAGAATCATAGAATAGTTAGGGTTGGAAAGGGCCTTAAGATAACCCAGTTCCAACCCCCTTGCCAGGGGCAGAGGCACCTCAAGGCTCTGTCTAACCTGGCCTTGAACACTGACACGGGTGGAGCATTCACAACTTCCCTGGGCAACCCATTCCACTACCTCACCAACCTAACAGTAAAGATCTTTGTCCTTATATCCAATCTAAACTTCCCCTGTTTAAGTTTGAACCTGTTACCCTTGTCCTATAAGTACAGTCCCTAATGAGGTCCCTCACTGTCATTCTTATAGGCCCCTTCAGATACTGGAAGGCTGCTATGAGGTCTCCACTCAGCTTTCTCTTCTCCAGGCTGGATAGCCCCAACTTTCTCAGCCTGTCTTCATACAGGAGGTGCTCCAGTCCCCTGATCATCCTCGTGGCCCTCCTCTGGACTTGTTCCAACAGTTCCATGTCCTTTTTATGCTGAGGACCTTGTCTCTAAATTGGAGAGACATCAATTTGATGGATGGACCACTTGGTGGATAAAAAACTGGCTGGCTGGCCACACACAGAGAGTTGTGGTCAATGGCTCAATGTCCGGCTGGAGACCAGTAATGAGTGCTGTCCCTCAGGGATCGGTGTTGGGACCGGTCTTGTTCAACATCTTTGTTGCTGACATGGACAGTGGGATTGAGTGCGCCCCCACCAAGTTTGCCGATGACACCAAGCTGTGTGGTTTGGTTGATACGCTGGAGGGAAGGAATGCCATCCAGAGGGACCTTGACGTGCTTGTGAGGTGGGCTGATGCCAACCTCATGAAGTTTAACCATGCCAAGTGCAAGGTCCTACACCTGGGTCAGAGCAATCCCAGGCACAGCTACAGGTTGGGCAGAGAAAAGATTCAGAGCAGCCCTGTGGAGAAGGACTTGGGGGTGTTGGTTGATGAGAAAATGAACATGAGCCGGCTTCAGTGTGCACTCACAGCCCAGAAAGCCAACTGTATCCTGGGCTGCATCAAAAGGAGCGTGACCAGCAGGCTGAAGGAGGTGATCCTGCCCCTCTACTCTGCTCTTGTGAGATCTCACCTGGAGTATTGTGTGCAGTTCTGGTGTCCTCGACATGAAAAGGACATGGAACTGTTGGAACAAGTCCAGAGGAGGGCCACAAGGATGATCAGGGGACTGGAGCACCTCCTGCATGAAGATAGGCTGAGAAAGTTGAGGCTGTTCAGCCTGGAGAAGAGAAGGCTGCATGGAGACCTCATAGCAGCCTTCCAGTATCTGAAGGGGGCCTATAAGAATGCCAGGGAGGGACTCTTCATTAGAGACTGTAGTGATAGGACAAGGGTAACAGGTTAAAACTTAAACAGGGGAAGTTTAGATTGGATATAAAGAGGAAATTCTTTTTCTGTTCAGGTGGTGAGGCACTGGAATGGGTTGCCCAGGGAGTTTGTGAATGCTCCATCCCTGGCAGTGTTTAAGGCCAGGTTGGACAGAGCCTTGGGTGATATGATTTAGCGTGAGGTGTCCCTGCCCATGGCAGGGGGGTTAAGGTGATCTTAAGGTCCTTTCCAACCCGAACTATTCTATGATTCTAACTGCACACAATACTCCAAGTGAGGTCTGACAAGAGCAGAGTAGAGGGGCAGGATCACCTCCTTTAACTTGCTGGTCACTCTCCTTTTGATGCAGCCCAGGATACGGTTGGCTTTCTGGGCTGCGAGCACACACTGAAGCCGGCTCATGTTAAGTTTCTTATTAACCAACACCCCCAAGTCCTTCTCCGCAGGGCTGCTCTGAATCTCTTCTCTGCCCAACCTGTAGCTGTGCCTGGGATTGCTCCGACCCAGGTGTAGGACCTTGCACTTGGCATGGTTAAACTTCATGAGGCTGGCATCAGCCCACCTCACAAGCATGTCAAGGTCCCTCTGGATGGCATTCCTTCCCTCCAGCATATCAACCGAACCACACAGCTTGGTGTCATCGGCAAACTTGCTGAGGGCGCACTCAATCCCACTGTTCATGTCACCGATAAAGATGCTGAAGAAGGCCGGTCCCAACACCGATCCCTGAGGACACCACTTGTTACTGGTTTCCAGCTGGACATTGAGCCATTGACCACAACTCTTTGTGTGCGGCCATCCAGACAGTTTTTTATCCACTGAGTGGTCCATCCATCAAATTGATGTCTCTCCAATTTAGAGACAAGGATGTGTTGTGTGGGACAGTGTCAAATGCTTTGGACAAGTCCAGGAAGATGACATCAACTGCTCTACCCCTGTCCATCAGTTCTGTAGCCCTATCGTAAAAGGCCACCAAATTGGTCAGGCAGGATTTCCCCTTAGTGAAGCCATGCTGGCTGTCACCAAGCACCTTGTTGTTTTTCATGTGCCTTAGCATGCCTTCCAGGAGAATCTGCTCTAAGATTTTGCCAGGCACAGAGGTGAGACTGACTGGTGTGAAATTCCCTGAGTCATCCATTTTCCCCTTCTTGAAAATGGGGGTTACATTTCCCTTTTTCCAGTCGTCAGGAACTTCACCGGACTGCTATGATTTTTCAAATATGATGGCCAGCGGCTTAGCAGCTTCATTCACCATCTCCTTCAGGACCCACAGATGGATTTCATCAGGTCCCTTGAACTTGTGTACATTCAAGTTCTTAAGATGGTCTCAGATCTGATCCTCTCCTACAGTGGGCCTAAGGTCTTCATTCTCACAGTCTGCCTTGCAAGACTTGGGTGTTGGTTTTGGAGCATTTGCCAGTGAAGACTGAGACAACGAAGTCATTGAGAACCTCAGCCTTCTCCAAATCCTGTGTAGGCAGTTCTCCTGATAGCTTCCGGAGAAGGCCCATGTTGTCCCTAGTCTGTCTTTTATTTGCCATGTACCTATAGAATCCCTTTTTGTTATCTTTCATATCCTTGCCAAATTTGATTTTAACTATATCACAGTGTATTTGTGACACAGTAGGGTTCTAATACATTGTGCATATAGTCATACATCCTGTCATGTGCATCACAAACTAGTTGCTTGTTTTCTAGCTAATTATGCAAAACCTGACATCTTCTCTGTGTTATTTCATAGTTCATTTCATGATTAAACATATTCTTAACATCAGATTCTGTTGAAGCTTTTCCAGGCATTGCTCTCCTCATTATTCTAAGTCATATACATCTTTTTTTTAAAACACAATTGCTACTCTGAAAAATTTGCAAATTAAATACATAAGTAAAAATGAAAAGCAAATGTGATTAGATTACTGAGGTTAATTTTTAGATAACAGGTAAAATATAAATTGCAAGAAATATAGTTTAGATTTTAAGGAGAGTCTGAAAATAAAGCTTCTGTTTCCAAGTTCAGTCTGTTTTAAGGGATTATGTCCTTCTCTTCTGGCCGTACTCTCCTTGCTCTAATGAATCTTGCATGTACTGTATATGAGCCAGAATCCAGTTATGTTCATATTAGGTTGCTTAAAATCAATCTGCTGTTGAATTTTAGTGGGGATCCTGTGACACAGAGACCATGACAAAGCTATGCATTAGTAAATCAAAGTGTGGTATGTTATGATGCAAAGAGGGATTTGAGAAGAGACGAAGACAGTAAAAATGAAAAGGAAGTCCCCTAAAGGAGTATAAGTGCAGGAGAATGCTTACAGTGAAGAAAACACACATCTTAACTTTTCCTACAAAACCTAAAAGTTTTTCAGTTCCTTTTCAAGAAATATTTTGGTAGCTGTCCTTTGCAGAAAAGAAACAGTAACAAGGGTTACAGAGCTGCTGTTGGCCACATACACTGGCACTCTAAAATAAATGATTTTTTTCTCTTAGGGTGGCAGCCATGACTCTAAGATGGACCATCTGCAAACCTTATTTTGTATTGCTGTTTATAATATGTAAAGGAAGCTGAAAGGCTGTGTAGGAACTCTGCCTAAGGCTGAGCTATCTCACATTGCATCCAAATGTATTGCACCATACAGATACTGTGACTTGATAATCTTTCAACTAGCCATTGGTCCCTCTGCGCTCTGAACACAGATAATAATTCCATGTTTCCATGGCTTTGCTGGTTACAGACACAGGTTTGAAAAAGAGACAACCTACTTGATGGATTCACAAGGACTTTCCTTGCCGTGTCTGGGACTCTTTCCGTTGATTTGTCTGGGAGTTTTTTTTCAGCGCTACTGTTTGTGGAGACCAAATCAGAGGAGAGGGAAAGATTAGGTTTTTACTTGCAACCAGGAAACAAAAAATGTGCTCCTGGGCTTGGAAGTTTCATTCACTTCTTAGGATTAATGTTAAACAAAAGAAGAAACTTTAGGAGCTTCTTTGTCTGACTTTATTTTATTCTTTTTTTAATGCATTCCCTCTTTTTATTGCTATTCATTTTCCTCATCTTTTGTACACTTACTAACCAATCAATGTCTCTCTCAAAACTTCCCTTGAAGATTGTCTTTTACTATAATTTGCTGTAATCGCCCACCTTAGTGATACACCGCAGAAGGTACAATAGCTCCAAAACCAGACAGACAATTGGTGCTTATTTTCAGACAATTTTCATTTATGTGATTTTTTTTTTTTTTTTTTTTTTTCCCCCGCTTTCAAATGCCCTTAAGTAACTACTTGACTCTTTCAAGGTCTCTTTGATGTGACTCTGCCTTAGGAAGATGACTCGTTGTTCTGACCTTCAGTTCTTTCTCCTCATTTTGATGAGGCAACTTTCCATTTTTTAAAACAGAAAGCTATTTTCACTTGCAAAATCATTTTATTGTGCCAGTCAAATTGCACAAGTCATAGCAGCATGAATCTCACTGATTTACCATGAAGGCTAAGGGAACATTTAAAGAATATTGCTTTCTATGCATGTCTGTTGAGCTTTTCTTGTTTGTTTTTAAGGCCCAACACAAAATATT
Organism: Pezoporus wallicus; assembly: GCF_028554395.1. Lineage (NCBI taxonomy): Eukaryota > Metazoa > Chordata > Aves > Psittaciformes > Psittacidae > Pezoporus > Pezoporus wallicus. The sequence continues at coordinate 233,451 of NW_026641658.1, forward strand.
TGTAACACAAATCCTTTTTTGATTTAATTTTGGTTCTATATTTTTTCATTAACTAGTCAGGTAATTTGGTGCAGATAGCTCATAGTGAGCATTTTGAAGTCCGGAACCTGCACATTTGTTTCCTTTTTGGAATCAGGTGTTCTGGCAAACAGACGTGTAAGGTTTTCTTGGATTAAGAGAAAATGCAGTTAATGATTTTTTTTTTTTTAAAAAAAAGGTCTTCCTCTTGATGGAGTCTACTGGATAGTACGCATATTCCACACAGAGGATACTGTAAAATTGATAATGTTAATTTTATGCGTTATTCCATTGAACTTCCATCAGTAAAAGAAAGAAAAATATTTATTACAAGAAACTTCAGATAAATTTGGAGTAAAGAAATGCATCTGTCCTTGTAGTTCAAATAGTATTTCAAGAACAGTTTCTTACAGATGTCTGTGCTTCCTGATATTTTTTTCCCATTCAGAGACCCTAGGAAAACTTATTTAAACCTCCATTGCTATTTTAAACTGTACAGAAATAAGGAAGCTGGGTTATTGTACTCTGGTCTTTTTAACTTTTCTGTAATTACAGACTTACTACTGTCCCATAAAAACAATCTGAATTATAAAATGTTTACAGTGATTACCATTGCCAGTATCACTGTATTTTATTTGCTACAGTGCTGAAACTTTTGTGCTCTGTGAGTTACCATAGACATATCTTTGTCAACGCACATGGTTTGCCAAAACACACGTCAAGTATATTTACCTTTAATTAGGAAACATGTGAATTATGCTGATTTGTTTGGGCAGACTTCAGATATTTTTCTGTGTGAGGAAAAGATAAAAAAGAGTAAGAGCATCTAACTTGCAGGAACCAATACTCATCTGGCTAATGATGGGACTCTGAACCAGAATTACAGTAATTGCAAGCTAGTTCTATTTGAGGATTTGAGACCTCACCTGGAGTATTGTGTGCAGTTCTGGTGTCCTCAACATAAAAAGGGCATGGAACTGTTGGAACAAGTCCAGAGGAGGCCACGAGGGTGCTCAGGGGACTGGAGCAGCTCCTGTATGAAGACAGGCTGAGGAATTTGGGGCTTTTCAGCCTGGAGAAGAGAAGGGTGCGTGGAGACCTCATAGCAGCCTTCCAGTATCTGAAGGGGGGCTATAGGGATGCTGGGGATGGACTCTTCATTAGAGACTGTAGTGACAGGACAAGGGGTAATGGGTTCAAACTTAAAACAGGGGAAGTTTAGATTGGATATAAGGAGGAAATTTTTTCCTGTTATGGTGGTGAGGCACTGGAATAGGTTGCCCTGGGAGGTTGTGAATGCTTCATCCCTGGCAGTGTTCAAGACCAGGTTGGATGAGGCCTTGGGTGATATGGTTTAGCGTAAGGTGTCCCTGCCCACAGCAGGGGGGGGTGGAACTAGATGATCTTAAGGTCCTTTCCAACCCTAACTATTCTATGATTCTATGATTTTTCTAAGACTTACTCTGTTTTTTTGCAGTTTCCATGTAATGCTATATCAGTTGCATTTTTGTTTGACAAGAGTGAAGCGAAGTATTAGTCTGGTAACGTTTAGATGACAGAAATCTAGAATGCTTTCAAGGTGAGTTCTAATGAGGATTTAAGGTTTTCTACAGACAGTATTAAATCAAGTGTGTATGTTGAGGCAGTATCATCTATATGTGTACACTATTTCCTGTGGGCTGTCTCGTCCTGGTAGATCAGATGTAGAGGGTCCACCGAGGATGTGTGTGATGTGTGTTGCTGCAATGCAACAAATATGAAGATATTCTGTACACTGCCTTAATGGTGATGACACAGAAATAGCATCAGCAGGCAAAAGGTTGCTTTTGATATGTCTTCGTAGAGGACATTCATGGTGACCACTTTTAGGATATTATAAGTTTTATGATATTTTGTGCTTTTTATGAAGTGCTTTCTGATTGTACAGACTCCAAAATTTGAATCTCAGATTTATTCAATTTAAAAGCCAGTGAAAGAATTACAAATTAGTGTTAATTCTGGAGTATTTTAAGTAATTTTTGTGATCCTTTGAAGCCTGTTTCTGGTTTGATACTTTAAATTGTCATTATGGTAAACTGTTATGCAAATTTTGTTTTTCTTAACTTCCGGTTGTTCTTCACGTTATTCTGCTTTCGCAAGTAAGAAACTACTACTGTCTTTTCTCATTTTCTCCCCTCCCTCCTCTTCTCTTTTGAAGAGGAATGCTGAGTTCTTAGCATAATGCTGGAGAGAGAGAAAAACACAATTAGCAAATTGTATTCTATTAAATCATCACTACTGTTTCTTTGATTGCAGTAGGTTCAGGGCATTTGCTGTTGAAAACCACCACCCTTGTTTATTGCAAAGGTCTCCAGTACTGACTTGTTTCCCATATTTTCTTTCTTCTCTTTCCTCATAGGGAGCTATTTATAGTACATTTTATTAGCTGTATGATAGGTAATAAACACAAATACAGATACTATTCTTTGTCATATACACAGTATTCCAGCATGTCAAATTTTGGAACCGGTTATTAAAATGGCCATTTATACATTTTACGCTTAGATTACCCTACTTCATAATGCTGGTGAGACTTATGTAATAGTCACCTAGTGTGAAGAAACTGTGTTCCTTTGAATCCTGTACATCATTTCACATTTTCAGAGAATTCTTCTCCTACACTTAGATGTAATTGTTGGCCCCATGTTCCTGATAAAAAAAGCCCTGCTTTTATTTGAGGGCATTTTATAATTCTTAAAGTTGGGGGGAAATCTCCAAAAGATTATGGGAAACAGAAAACATGTTAGTTATTCTGTGCATATGCTTTCTCCAGCAACATGAAGACACAAGATTTCATCAAATAATAAAATCAGAATGCTACTTAATGAAGGAGGAGATTTACAGAGAAATACAGAGTCACTAAAATACTAAATAATGCTTCAAATAATTTATTAGAGAAAAGTCTGAAATTGGGCTAATGGTACATCTTGATAAGGCTTTTAGAATAATGTGTTATTTTAGAAAACTTCAGTAAGAGGGTTCTGTGTCCTTTATGCTTTTCCTGTGATGATTTCTTTACCTCTCATTGTCTATTGCATCTTTGGATTCTTCCACTTTTCAAAAAGCTGTGTTTGAAACTCATTTCAGATGCCTTTGTAGTTTGAAGTCTTTGCTGTCTTATACTTTAATAATTGTTAGTGGTAATCTATTTGCTGTTTGCACATAGACCCTCTGGATTTGGTAGCTTATGAATGTTTTAAAAGTTAAATGGATCAATTTTATCTTTTTTTCATTATTTCAATTAGATTATATGAACTCCCTTCCTTTTATGGACCATAAGCTTCACACATGCTGGGTTTTCTTCTGTTTTCTTAGCTCAGGAGTATAAATCCAGATGCTACCATATACCATATCATTAAAAACTTCCTTAATGGTCATTGCCTTTTAGATTCTGATGACAGGATATTAAGAGAAGATGAGGCATCTTCCTACTTCAAGTCCTTCCTTCCCCTTCAAACCCTTCAGCTTATAGCAGTCTGTTTGCGTAACAGTCCTCCCGATGTCCCAGAAAGATGTTGTAGCTCTTGTTTTATGTGCCAGTAACATCACTATACCTGATCCCAGTCTAGTAACAGGGAAAGAATCAGACCTGTGAGACTCCCTGTCTTGATTGCTTCACAAGACTATAGTTACTTGTTTGGGAAGATCCTGGATTCTGACTCATGTAGGAATCCCAGTACTGTTGAAGCATAGATTAGAAGTGAGCATACACACCTAGCAGTATGGTTTTCTGCATCTGAAGCTAACACTGAGGAGTTGGTAGAGCTTACTTGAAAGGAACCACATCACTAGGTTTGAGAAAGAAACTGCTTTTCCCCACTCACCTGAGTGTGCATAATGAAATGGTACTTTTTCCAGTGTTACCTATATCACCGACTCTCTTCCAAATTCACCAGCCAATCCATGAATTCTACATTCTTGGAGACACAGATGCATGGGTAGTTACGTGTGTCTCAACATGTGTGACCATTGACATGTTCGCAATGTATCGTTACAGGGCAGTAAGAAGGTCAGCAGTACCTCCCCTTGGTGATTGTGTGACCCTTGCAGTAAGATTAGACTTTTCCTACTAAGAGTTTCTTACTGAACTAATAGCTATCCTAGGCAGAATTCTTACCTCTTGCTAAATTTACCCTCCCTTGAAAAACTGTAAGAACAAAATCTGTAGGAATTTGTCTTTTCTTTCTTTTGTCCAAAATGTCTTGGGGAAGGGGATTTCCTCAGGATTTAGATATAGTCAAACCAACAGACTTGGGAGGAACTCTTAGTAGCCAGGTATCTCATTAGGTGATCCTTAGCTGTCACAGAAGATTTGCTTCCATTATTTATGTTTTTCTGGAATTGATGACTGTCTTTTATTGTCATGGATTTTGGTAGGAACAAAGTTCCAATCTTAAAAAAAAAGAAAGAAAGTAACACAAGTATGTAAAATTGTGCAGAGCTAAAGAAAGACTGTTGGGGTTGTTTTTACATCCTTTTCTATGGCAGCCTTCATGAAAACTACTTATCTGACATCCAGATTTTTTTTTTTTTTTTTTTAAAGACAAAAAATTCCAGTCAAAGTTTGAAAATCCCTTCAGTGTGGATGGACCTTCCCCTTTTAGGTGTAAAAGACAGTTGCATGTCTCCCATGAATCTGGTGTGAGGAAAATGATCTTTTCTATCTGGGAGAATTCATTACTACCTTATAGAGTTGCATTGAAAATGTTCTGCCTTTTCCTCCCATGGTGTATGTCTAAAAAGGAAGTGGCTGTAACTTAAGGCAGTGGAGACCATAATTTGCCCAGATGCTGTGCTGATAAACCACAGAAGTATCTCATGTACATTTAGATAGCTTTGAGTGTTACAGTTCATTGGAAAAACCGTATCGGGAGACATACTCTTAATGTTGCTTTTATTTCATTTGAAGTCTGATGGAGGAGCCAAGTGTAAATAATTAAAACCTAATGATGCCAAACTCCTCTCTTTGTAACACATAGCACTGAGGTGATGTGTGGTAGCAATGTGTCCTGGGTTCAGCAGCAGCAGTCAGTTTTTCTCCTTCTCAGTAGCTGGTGCAGCACTGTGGTTTTGACTTTCAGCCTGGGAACAGCGCTGATAACACCGACTTTTTTAGTTTTTGCTCAGTGATGTTTACTCTGACCAAGGATTTTCTGAGTCTCATGCTCTGCCAGGGAGGAGGGGAAGCCAGGAGGAAGCAGAGACAGGACACCTGACCCAAACTAGCAGAAGAGATATTCTGTACCACAGCACATCATGCCCAGTATATAAACTGGGATCAGTTACCCAGAAGGGTTAGATCACTGCTCGGGTCATGCTGGGTATCGGTCGGTGGGTGGTAAGTGGTTGTATTCTCTTCCCTTGTTATTTCCCTTATCATTATTATTATTGGTGATAGCAGTAGTGGTTTGTGTTATACCTTAGTTACTGGACTGTTCTTATCTCAGCCCATGGGAGTTACATTCTTTTGATTCTCCTCCCCATCTCTCCGGGAGCAGGGGGAGAGGAAGGGGGGAGTGAAGGAGGAGCTGCGTTGTTCTGGGTTGCTGGCTGGTTTTAAACCACGACACAATGATGTTTAAGAAAGATGTACGTTATAGGCTGTGCTGGGACCTTCACTATTAGCCTCATGGAAAGAAATGAATAACTTAATTGAAATGTGTTAGCTTCTTGAATGTTGATATGGAGAGTGATTGATTTTGAGAAGTACATTTTCTGTCCACTTTCGCAGAGCTGGGTAATGTCATGATTCTGTAGGGACATGGGACTGCGTTCCCAGGTAACTTATTAAGTGAGAATAAGGGCAGTGGATTTTATTCACAGAACTCTACTGGAGTCAGTCATACTCTGCTGGAGTCAGTCATGCACTGGTCCTGTCAGTAGTGATGTTCTTATGAGGAAATGTATATTTATGAAACCTGTACTCACCTGCTCCTCATGCAGAGGTTATGTTTTGAAGTCTTCTTTCGGGGAAGCTTGATTCCAGTTGTGGATTAAAGTTTGATAAATAGAAAATACATGGCGTCTATTCTGAGTTTTAAGCATTAAAATCTCATGAGATGTTTGTGTAATGAACATTTCAAGGTAAACATATTCTTTCTGTCCCATTTTTAATGTACTTTTTTAGTGATTGGTAATAGAAATGTGTGCAATACCATGACTATAATATGAATGTGTATTTGCCATGGTGATGTGCTGGACCTCCCTTTTGAAGTAATGGAGTACACATGAATTTGGTGTGCAGCTGAGCATGAATTTTTCATGTTCCTCTTCCTGTTTTAATTTTTACTATTTTAAGCTGCTGCTTAAATTACAAACATTTGATGGGAGGGAAACTACAATAGTTTAAGGATTAGAATATCTGCCCTCCTTGGGTGTTTTCTCTGGTTTGGATATTGGCTGATACTGGATACTGTATGAACATTTAAACAATCTCTTTTATATATAAACTTTTCAGGTTCTAAAGCCAGGGATCTAATAATCACCTATGTGGAAGAGCTGTGCTTCCTTAATGAGGTTTTCCCAACAGTTACTGTAGTCTTTTAGCACACATTGAATATTTTTCTGCCTCTTTAAATACCCAAGCATTGCCTGAGCATTGTCATTATTTTCACAAGTTAAAAATTCTCACTCAAAAGTACCACACAAAATACTAGCTATATGAAGAAGCAGTATGGGACAAAGCTGTAAATGGAGCAAAAGATCTCTGTAATATGCAGCAATACATTTTTGAATGGCATCAGCCTGCAGTTTGTAAAGTGTCCTGAGTTTCACTAGCTTCTTTCTTTGTGGTAGTAGTGTTTCAGGTATTGTGATAACACTTGAAGGATTTGTTGAAGCATGTCAGCCTTATCTCCTTTTCATACCTTCCTGAAGTTCCTCAGCTCAAATTAAAACAGAGAATCTGGAAGTATATTAGAGGCTCAGGAAGAAATCTGTTAGCTCATGTAAGCCTGTTTCACTTTGCTTTAAAAGCAGTTTTGTTGTTTGGTTTTGGTGTGGATTTTTTTTCATTTTTTTTCGTTTTGTTTTTCTTGTGGTTTTTTTTTGTTTGTTTTTTTGTTTGTTTGTTTGTTTGTTTGTTTTTTGTGTACTTTTCTGTTTTTCTTCAATGGTACAAATCCAGAGTAGAGGAACTAAAAAAAAAACAACCAAACCCCAAAACCTGTTTGTCACTTTTGGGACCAGACGTTCACATGTGTTTCAAAGCATTTCATACATTGCTTGCAAATGTTAGTTAAGACAGAAGATTGCTTTGATTAAACACGTTTTCAGACTGCTGCTGTTTGTAGTCATGCTGGTGATAAATGATGGAAACAGTGTTTGATAAAAATATCAAAGAACTAATTCATAGATTTCTGCTAAATTCTGCTGAGGTGGAGAGATGTGCAGACTTGGTGGAAATAATATAATCAGGCCTTGGTTTGTTTAGAAACAGTGACTTGAAGGTCAGCCCTTGAGAACCTAGTGATACTATTCCTTGAACAAGAGCTGGAGTAAAACACATTTAAATTTGTAGTAATACTGTAATTTTTATTGTTTTAAGAACTTTCATTTGATTATTAAGATGTGTAAAAAATACAGAATATCATCAGGATATCTGTATCTTGGACATTATAGGAACTGGAGCCCCTTTGCCTGCCTAAAGAAGAGGTAAGAATTAATTTTTTTCTCTTGTTGGTACAAATAAATCTTCCTAGCACTCCCTATGGCCTCATCAGATATACTGCATGTCCCCAAAGGGCTGGCCTGTAGTTGCATAACATTGCACAACCCTTAAGTCACCCTGACAGCATAAAGGAATAGCAAAACATGCCAGAAAAATTCCAAAGCCACTTACCTGGAAGGGCTGTGCTGTTGGCTGCTCACAGCTGCTGCAGCAGGACTGAGCAATATCATCCTGTTCCACTTCCCAGGAGCCTATGGTGTTACTTTGTGCAGAATTAAGTCAAGGGCAGAACAAACGTTAAATTGGAAAAGGAAGGAATATGTAGTCATTTTAATCCAAAATTTTCCCTCATTATATCCTTGTTAGACACCTTTAATTGCCCAGTGCAGGTTTATGAGTAGTCACACAACTGTCGAAGAGGCAGCGTAGATCAGGATTTCTGTGGCAGCTGCTCTATGGACATTTATTCCTTTTCTTGCATGGAACTGAAACTACTTGATTTGGTGACAGTTGCCAAGTTTTCTCTGGGAAAGTGGTTGGCATTCGTAGATGAGGATTTACATTCAATCATGGATATCTTGGTGAAATTCCAAGTGACCATGGTGTGATAAATGTGTAATCTTGGGTGCTCACAGCTGTTGTCCTGTATAAAACTAAATACATATCCCAAAAGCTTATGTTGTCCTAAGCAGTTGTAGAGTATGAAGAGATTTGCAAAAGTACAGTGTTTTCACCCAAGTCTATTAAAGCTGGTTAATTTTAAGTAAGATTTACATGGTTGCATTGAATGCTTACATTCACCTAAATCACAGAAAAAGCACCACAAGCCAGTCAAAGTTAGCATTTTATTCTTAACTGCAAAAAATATTTGTTTTACTTTCATTTGTAATGTTTGATGTTGTTCAGTATGGAAAAATTATTTGTCTATCAAGGGATCAGTCAAATGAGGACAGGAGCCCAGTGTAAAAAAATAAAGTGATATTGGAAAACATCAGGACAGTAGGAGTTTTATCCTGGATACCTTTTCCTTTTTTTGGCTCTCTAGGTTTAGAGTTGATCTATAAAATTATAGGTTTTTGCATTAATTAGATTGCCATCTAGAGCTGTGTTGTGAAATTTGCAGAGCCATCAAAGTTAATGAGTTTTCTCACAAATGCACCTGTGTCCTTGTTTAACACCACTGTTGGTACAGTCTAGCCACAAGCAGGCACTGGAATCAAAAGGCAAGGGAATCACTTCCTTTGTAGTAAATAACTAATGGTAAGTGCTTAGATATATATACACATGTATATATAACACATATGTCACATAGTTTGTATGTAATGTGTGTGCATATATATACATGCATTTATGTTTACATTGAAGTGGCATTTTTATAAATAAAGCATTATATATATTTTTAAGCATTTGCCAGTACTAATTTATATTTGAATATGTACACCTATATGAATCAGAAAAGGACATTTTACTGAATGTCTTTTCGAGTTAGTGTTTCCAGACTCATGCAGATAGTAGGATAATGAAGCATTTAGGGAGATTATATTTTAAAAGTTACAAATGTGCTACTTTCTAGCCAGCAAGATTGCACACAAAACCAGTGGGGTCATTCAGAAATAGAGATGCTCATAGTGTAGAATAGAAAAAAATTGAACTTTGCTGGGCTCAATGGCTTTTCCTTGTGTCTTAAAGGCTTATGTCTCTTTTAAATTAGCTCTCCCTTCTGTAGTGCAGGTGCACTATGTTTTTATAATGTGCTCATCTCCTTTGTCAGAGACACTAAAATTTCATGTTTTTAAATCCTTCTTAGTCCTGTAGATCCTTTTGAAAGATGGGGTTATTTGATATACCTAGTCAGTTCAGAGAAGCAGGAAGTTTGCCATCAGCTGGTACCTCAAGTGATGTAACCTGGCATGAAGTCCTTCATGTGTGGGAGCCCCACCTTACAAAGCTCATCTGTTCCTTTGACCTGTTTACTTAGTTCTGCAAATACATGATACAGTTCTAACTTCCCATCAGAAGGTTACTGCATGACTTAGAAAACTGAATTTCCTTTGGAAAAAATAAGAGGTCAGAATTAGAAAAGTTTGTGAGTAGTCTTCTACATTAGACTGGAGAAATAAAGTTGATGTAGAGAGTATAAAAAGTAAAGTCAGTTATTGTAATATATTCTAAATTTGCAAGAGCTGGACTTAGCATTGAGTTCGTGTTTGGATCTGGTTATGTGAGAAGATTATGGTGATAATGGAACGTGTCACAGAAGGAAAAATAGACAAAAAATGAGGAAATTAAGACAGGAAAGCATCAGAGAAGACCAGAAGCAGCATTTGTTGCAGCAAATAAGAGATACATTGAAGAGGATGCTAGTACCATGGATGCCTCTTGTCAGTGAAGGATTGACTTAAAGCAGAATTGGACTAATCATGGCATGGGTTTGGTTCTGGTGAAGGTAGAGGGAAGAACCTATTGCACAAAAACATGGAATTCATCATTTCAGTTATGCAGTTACCGTTAAAGTAAAATAGTAGCTTCAAAAATATAACATGGCTCCTTACATTTCAGAGCAGTAGCTTTGAAAAGGCACATGGCTAGGGTTTTGTTTGTTTAAAATTTTGTTTAGCATTTTATTTTCTTGACACTAATTGGAAGTAGCTACTTATGTCACCTAAGGTGAAAGGTATATACAAATTCTCCTAGAACATGAAGAAGATACAAACGATGTTACTTTCTCACTTCTTGTCCCTTACTGCTAGGATGGCATTTTTCAACCTATTTTCTCCAATTAAATGCTCAAAACCTATTTGTTGTTCTTGTTAATTTTGCGGACTTTTTCTTTGCTCATGGCACCTTGTCCATGGCTATACATAGGAGATTTGGAAGAAAGTGGCTTAATGCTGCCTTCCAGGCGATTTCTTAACTCCTCCTGACCTCACTTAGAGGTGAGCACTTACAGATTTATAGTGAAGTCCAAACTCCCCTCTTTGATCATCTCATCTAATCTTCTGTATGTCACAAACCATTACATTTCACCCCTTTTAGATGGAATATCCTTTCCCCATCTCTTCCCCAAGCCTATCTTGTTAAAAGACTTTGTTTAGATTCACAGGCATCCTGGGTTTTTTCTTGGCCACTTGTTTGGCTTTTAAAAATGTGTGTTCATTTTCCAAGATGAATTAATCTCAGTATGTCTGGCTGTGGTGGTTTCTCTGTAAGCACTATTCCATTTGGTAATAGAGACATAGCTTATGGCCCCATGCACCAGGAGAGGTCTAGATTGAATGTAAAGAAAAGTTTCTTCACTGAAAGTGTTGTCAAGCACTTGAAGAGGCTGCCCAGGGGTCCTGATTTTGGCTGTGATTAGAATCAGTTGTGTTCCTAGTTGCTGGTATAGTGCTGTGTTTTGGATTTAGTATGTCAATAATGCTGATAACACTCCGATGTTTTAGCTGCTGCTTACTGCTCATCCTAAGTCAAGGACTTTTCAGTCTCATGCTGTGCCAGTGAGGAGGGGCACAAGAAGCTGGGAGGGAGCACAGACAGGACACATGACCTGAACTAGTCAAAGGAATATTCCATATCACACCATGTCATGTTCAGTATATAAAATAGGGGGAGTTAGCTGGGAGGGGCCAATCATTGCCTGGCGACAGATGGAGTATTGGTCAGCCATTGGTGAGCAATTTTATTGTGCAACCCTTGGGTTTCTTTTTTTGTCTCCCTTTTAATTACCATATTATTTATTTATAATAAATTAATATTATTATGAAATTATTATATAGCATATTAGTATATTTTACTTTATTTCTATTATTAAATTATTCTTATCTTAATATGTGGATTTTACCTTCTTTTTCCAGTTCTCCCCATACCCCTGTTGTGGGGGTGTGGTGATTGAGCAGCTGTGTGGTACTTAGTTGTCAGATGGGATAAAAACATGACACCAGGGAAGTGATAGAGTCACCACCGCTGGGGGTATTTAAAGGATGTGAAGACATGGCACTTAGGGACATGGTTTAGTGAGGGACTTGGAAGTGCTAGGTTTACAGTTGAACTCAATGATCCTAAAGTCTTTTCCAACTTAAATGATTTTATGGTTCTGTTCTAAGTTCTGTGAAAAACTTTTACTCAACCCTTAGAGGTGGAATAGCACAGTAATTGGTGTATGATCAGATACTTAATGCGTGCACTTTAAAACACAAATCTGGCAAAAAAAAAAATTCTTATAGCTAATCCATGTTGACCCGAGAGACAGTCTCTAACTGTCATGCAGAAGAATTATTCATTCCTTGCAGCCTACAGCAAGCTATGGGAATTAAATTCAGAATTTCTCTTCTGTACTTCAAATTTCTCTTTGAAGTACAAATATTAAGGCATTTAAGGAGATAGCTGCATTTTTAAAACTGTTTTCTACAATGATTTCATTTCAAGTGTGGGTCTTTACATTCTAAACCTCTCAGCTGATGCTGCACTGATACTAATGTTCGGAGCATCATTAAGGACGTGTTGTTACAGTAACATATTAAGTGTAATATATTACCAATGCAATGTTCTTTTGATTATATATCAGTGAATTAATCATTACTCTGAATTGTTTGATGTATCAACAAAATGTATCATTACCTTGAACCATCTGAATTTTTTTGCATTGTAATACATCATTGGTAAGTTGGAACCCTAATGGTAAACTAGCATACAACCAGGCTTTATTATGCTAAATTATCTAAAGCAAAATTCTTCAGCTTGATAAATATATCATGAAAGTCATTTTATAAACTGGGAGACCAAGAGATAGAAAAGATTGGTGAATTAGCATATGTCTGTGTGTAACAGGAGAGCGAACAACAAATTTGATTTGTTTTGGAGATAAAAATATAAGACAAGCATGGCTGGGGAAATAATTGGATAAATCAGCACTTCAATCATGAAACTTATTGCTCTGTAATTACCTCTTGAGTTTAGCATTATCGTGTTGGTCTGTCAAATACAAAATGTGGAATTGTAACGGAAAATGCATATCTGAAAAAGTATTTCTCCATATAGGCATACCTGCTAAGAAGGGTGAAGGCTCTGAAGGCAGTCTCCTATATTTACAAGAAAACAGGTGATATTTTATTAAAAGAGAAATTCAGCCACTTACATTAAACCACAATTTAATATACTTACTTCCCTCCAAGATGCTCTGCAGTAGCTGAAATTGACCAAGTTTCATACACATTCAAACATTTTCTGATTAGTATGAAAAATAAACAATGTCCATATGCGTGTAACTTTGCTAAATTTTAAAATTATAACATAAATTCTAATGTTTCTAGCATCAAAACCTTAACTCCATCAATCACTGAGTTAAGAAAATACCAGGTGTACTTTAAAAAGTAGTTAATTGAAATAGTTGTAGACCGAAAACTATACAAAGGACAATCAAGTACTTTTAGTCATGTATTTAAAGAAAAGGGATTGTTCATCTAAATAGCTAAAGCAAAATTTTTCCCATTAGTGAAAAGATGTAGTTTTTCTCAGGAAAGGTGATTTTAACTTTCATGGGAAATACTGAAATTTTTATTCTCATATCAGTTTTTGATGAGACAAAATGTAAGATAGTTGGTTACAATTAGAACAAAATGTAAAATTTTTACTTAAAAATCTGTTTGAATAATTGCAATTTAAAAAAAAAACAAACAACAACAGAACTCCCTTTTAATTATTTTGTAAAGTAAGGAAGCAGTTTTGGATTGTCCATAAACAAAATTAACCATGATATAACAAAACTTGTTGGAGCATAATAAAGTCAGGACTAGATTCAGTCAGATTGCTGATGAAATATTATTCCCTACAACTGGAAACAACTTTTTTTTTTTTTTTTTACTTTTTTTCCCCTGCTTAATTGTTTTCACAGAAATATTTGTCAGATTATAGGAAACAGCAGTGTGGTCTTGGAGAGGTAAAAACAGTTTCTTTCAGTCTTGGAGAGGTAAAAACAGTTTCTTTCAGTAGGGCTTACCTACAGTGGATCTATTTGCAAGGGGAAAACTTCATTCATGAAGAAAGGCTGAGCACCTTTCTTCAGCTCAGTGAAGAAAACAAGTCTAACTTTCTAGATAGAGGCATAACTATTCTAAATTCTAAATAGTTATGCCTCATCTATCAGTTTGACCATAACTGTAACTACAACCTATCAACTCATTTAACTCAAATTCTTTCATTTATATGTACGAGTTACCAGACGATCAGTGCTGCTGCTGTTTGAAATCCATTGAAAAGCTGAAGAAAGTTGCTTGTTTGTAAACATTGTCTGATAAAATGTTTATTAACATAGATAAAGCATATGAATAATCATTTGAAAGATCGATAGTCAATGTACTAATCACCATGTGAAAAGGTAAAGAATCTGGGCTTTTAGCAAGTAGCATTGTAGCGTTTCTGGAATTTTAAGCTACAAACTTTGCAAAAAAATTAATGCAGTGGTGTGCTGTATGGAATGACCATACAGGTCTTCCTTTCTCAATTAATACTTATTAGGTGGGTTGGAAAACCATCTCTCATCTGCTTCTGTAAGAATTTATCAAATAGCATTTTGTGGCGTTTAGAGATTTTAAAATTGTTATGTATTTTCCAAGAAATGTTTGGCAAAGTCATATCAATCAAAATACATAATTCTGAGTCAGTGTGTTTATTCATTTCCTGAACTGAAATTTGAATATTAATAATCTTGCAGAAAGTAGTAAACAAAAAAAAAAACCAACTCATTTAAAATTTCATGGGCTGCATAAGTAAAAAGGATTTGTGGAATATAGTTAAAGATTCAGACGGTTGCATGATAACTATACACCTGCAAATAAATTACCTTTTCCAGGAATACTATTTAAGTGTTCTCCGTTAAGCTAAGGAAATGCTGAAAGATACAATTTGGGTTACACAGTTTTGTGATGTTTTAGCCTAATCCTGTGTGTGTTTCAAGGTCCCATGCCTTTTTTTTCTTTTTTTTTTTTTTTTCCCCAGAAGTCTGTGAAGTCAAGAGCTGTAGAAAAGATGATCTGAATCAGCTGTGAATATACTTGAAATTTAGCTCTGTTTAAAATAAAAAAGAAAAGAGGACAGGTTTCAATGATGACTTTTTATTTATTTCTACACATAAAAGCAGACAAAAGAAGTTATTATTCAGAACTGATGAGCAAAGTGTGTGTGTGTTTTATGTGGACACATATATATATATATTTTGATACTTTTTTCTGATAAGGAAGCAGACTGTCTTAAATGCAAAAAAGCTCCTCACAGGCAAAGTGGCCAGTAATCCCCCATTAAATTAGGGTTGTTAGGCAACAATTTAATTACAAATATGTAAGCTATTATTTGAACTACCAAGCAAATAAGCATTAGAAACATTAAATTGTGTGTGATTATGAATTATGCAAGCTGTTGGTTAGGTTGTTAACATTAAGCTGATAAAGTCAGCCAGTGAATTTTTTGACCCTTTTTCCATTACCTATTGACTATAAAATTTCCACAAAGTAAGAATAGTTGGCACACAAGGGCTTTGTCTCTATATATGTTCTGTGTGTATGTATGTATACACACAGCTACATATAGAGAAAGAGCCAGGATGCGCTGTGGAGAACATTTGTGCTTAAACTGCCTCATTGGATTTTAATTCTCAGTGCCATTTTGCTCTTTAACTTAATATCTTTCTTTTCTCTCTGGAATCTCATCAAGAAACTAATCAACAGCATAAAACAGCATTGGCTTAGAATACATTTCATACAGCTATTTTAATCAAACTTCAGTAGTTTATATAAGACCTTCAATTAACTTGCACATTAACGCTGGTAAAACAATTTTAGATCCTTAACTTATCAAGAATGCTGTATGCAAGGGATTTGAATAGCTGAGCAGAATTTGTCATAGGACACGTTTCATCACTGTGCTGATATTATACTGATCACCAAACAGAAAAGGAAACTAACTAAGAATGTTGCTTTTCTGAGATTTTTCTGTTCTCTTGGCATAAATGTGTTCTGCATATTACAGACTCAAAAGTTTAACCAGGTTTTCTGAAGGGAGAAGTACTTGCTGTACCTCTTGACCTCATTCAGAATTGGTGGTATTTTCTATGTAAAGAAGCCCACCTCATTTGGTTTTGTAGTGGTTTATAACATTCAATTTCCTCTTTCTATTGCATGTTATCATATCTCTTAGTAGTGCTTATCAGGAAATTTCAGTTCAAAAACGGTGCTTAACTTTACCTATTTGAACAGTGTTACCAAAGTCAATGGAACAACTTGTGCAGAAAACATCTGCCTGCATGGCATTGCTTGCTCTCTTGGGAGTAGAAGTTGTTAGGAAGGCACGCACATAAGATGGCTAACGCATCTCATCTCAGATTTTACAACAGTTAACTGATGAGATTAGATGCATTGATTGCTATTCAGCATTTTTACATCTACTGTAAAATTGTATACCTCAGAAAATCTAATAGTAAAAAAAAAAAAAGCTATTTTTGTGCTTTCCCACTTATTTTAATCACAGTGTGATAAATATTGATATGTCTTATGCTTCTTTCTAGGGCCTTAAGAAACAGGAACTTGCTATAGTATAGGCAGTAAAAATGCACAGTATCCACTAATCCTAACCATGAAAGGACCTGGATCATTTTGCAGCCTGTTTTAGTCTTTTGATGTCAAATTCTGCTTTCAGAAACTGCAAGGTAAATCCAAGTCCCATGAATGGAAAGTATTTTACTGCATTAAATATGATCTAATGCTTCTAATTGATCACAGGTATTTTAACCTGTTGTGCCTTAGTTTCTTGAAATTATTTCGTCCAGTCAAAAAAGGTATAATAGTCCTTTTGCTACCCAGAAAGATAACAATAAGTGACTTTTCAAATCCAATTATTCTGTTATGTGCTCAAAAAATTCTGATGACTGAATGACATCATTATTATTATGCAAGTTTGCAAGGATACCTATTGGGGTTGCTGTCATTGTAGTAGTAATTGAAGATAACCATCTGTTGTTTTGCAGGTGTGGTGTAAGGACTTTCATCTGATACTCAGTGTTCCTGTTGGTTTTGAAACTCAGCTCTGAGTGGGAGTAATCGGTGCAGTGTGTTAGACATGGATTTGCTCCCTGAGGTTGTAGCAAATCTATTTTACATTTAACTTATTGGAGTGATTCTGTGATACAACAGCCATACATTCATACAGTGAAGACCAATGAGCTTTAATGGAATTTATAAATTTATGAGAAAACTGCACAGCATCACAAAGCCCTGTTGGTGGAACTGTGTGCATGAGATTTATTTACAGTACTCAGGAAATGGGAGCTGGGTAAAATCTTTGCACTGCTTTACTGATGGGTTTCACTGAGGTTGTGTTACATAATGAACTACGTCTAAAACTGAAACTGTCATCCCTGTCATACATGTAAGTCCAGGAAGCTTGGAAATTGTATGTAATTACCAGGTACATAAATAAGGCAATTAAAGTAGTGCGTTCTCAACACAGAAATGCATAATGTGCTGGAGACTAATTAAAGATGTAAGCGCACAGATCACTAGGAATTGTCCAAGAATAAAAGTTCACTTGAAAATAAGGTAATTAAGTTAATCTTCTGATAGTGGTATTTTGCAGTAAGTGCATGTATCAAATATGAAAGTAAGGAATTTAAGACCTCATTAAAAGTAATTCAGGCATTAAATTAAGCTTCTAGATATATGAACTGGTAGTAATTACAGACATCAAAATTAGAATCATATTGTAATATGAGTAACTACAGTGTAATGAATACACACACACCACAAGCTATCTACAAAAGTAAAACACAAGGTATTAGTTTCACAGAAAATATTACTGTTTTAAGCAGAGAGCAGGCCACTCAAAATTTGAAGCACGTATCAGTACCCAAAATATGAACCAAGCTGTCTGCACTGAGGATGTGTAACAGTTTCGAAGTACTGTACGAAAACTCTTGTTTCCAGAAAGTCTGTAAAGATCAGCGTTTCCCAGCTGCTTTTACTGTCTGGACTTATACTTGTCCAGTGCATGACCTTTGCAGACTACCTGGCAAATCAGGAGCTACAGCTTTGTTTCAAGCACGCAGAGCCTCTACAGTTGCTTTCTGCAATTAGGCTTCTCAACATCTCTCTCAGGAAAATGCTACTGGCTCATTAAGGCTAATTGCTGTCAGACACCTGATTCCCAGAGAGGCCAAGGAGAGAGGCCAGGCTGTGGGGAGGGCTGTGGCAGGTGAGTAGGAGTGCCTACCAGGCAGGTGGATGCACCCTTAATCATTCCTACAATTGACTTACAGCTGCAGGAAACTTGACCTTTTCTTTGATTAGAATCTAAGCTGATGAAATTTCCCTTCTTCTGTGCAATCAGTTGCCACATGAATTAGGCCATTAGATATGTGTATCTACCTGTCTGCCCTAGGCATATTGTTAATGTTGCTGTGATTAAAGTAATTTATTACAAATTATTGGGTGTGAAAAGGGATCTGATACGATGAAGAAATATTTTAAAGTATACATTCTACATTTAAAGCAGACAATATATTACAGTCAGTGTCATGCTTGGATTTCAATTATTTTATGTGGCAATCTTGATGTTTTTGTCTCTGGCATGAGCAGTAGATTACCCACTACAGGCCTTATGTTATAGGGCAACTTGTACATGATCTGTGAAACTAATGGAATGAAAAAGAAATCTGATTACATCTCAGACTTAGCAGAGACCATACCATTTTTCTGTGCTCTAGAAGCAGATGCAGCACTGTAATGTTTGATTTCTGTGTACTCCTTTACTCTAGGTTCAAGCATAAGCCATTTTGCATGTCAGGACAAATTTCTTGCTTGTTGTTTGTTACTGTACTCCCCTTTCTTTTATATCTTAATATTTGCTTGGAAAATAAAATTAAAAAAAGGTGTGACTTTAATATCAAGCATTTAGCTACGTATATTTATATATGTGATCAAGAAGTCCAGCACTTGTCCCACATGACTGCAGTGATCTTAACTGTAGACTTGGCAGATTTCTGGCTCAAGGATGTTAATGTGCAGTAGACACACTGAAAGCATTAGGATGGTGCAGGTGTACACAGGTCTTCATATCATCAGTAATACATCTGAAGGTTGATTTTCCAAGCTTCAAACATTTTGAATGGTTTGGAGATCCGTATGGATGTGCAGGCACACCTTTGTTCTGCTCTGTGTAGAAGGTCAAAGACTGTGACACACATTAATGCCTTTGTGTTTCTATAACTTTACTTCACAGTTTGTTATTAACTCTAGCTGAAAGGATGGGAATTGCTTTGTGTAATTAACCAACTGAACTACTGGAATCGCCTGAAGGATAGATTATATATCACATTCATGGCATTTATTACTTTTTCATCTGAGTGAAAAAAGCAGCAGATTGTCCTGCAAGTCTGATCAAAATAAGCATAAAGCTGTATTTATCAGTAGGCATGAGTTACATAACAAACAAGATTCACTGAAAAGTCTGTTTTTTTACCTTAAAAACTTATCACTGCATTGTGGTCTGTCCATGAAAAAATACTTCTTTGTAATTGTGGGTTAAAGTAACGTGATAATGAACATAAGATCAAAGAATCAGAGGAAATAAAGAAAACATCTTTGATTTAAAGCTGTGGTTAATTCAGTAAAATGTGGCCCTTCAATAAGAACACTATTTATTGTACTTGAATTGTAAGAGGCTTTTATGATTTGGACACCTGTCCAACAAAACTGGAAAGAAGCTATTAACTCTTCTCCTGAGATATTTTTCTCCTAATTCCTGTAAAATACTTGGGCACCTTAAAAAAAAAACAACAAAACAATCTGTTATTTGTTGATGATATAGGGTGTGATTTTTTGTGAATGAAAATCGGAAATAATGCAGTCTTGTAATGATTTTTTTTTATGTTTTGATCATAAAGACTGATAATATTTTCTGTTTCTCACCTGAAAAATGTATATATGTTCCTCATACAGGGATTTCATCTGAATATTTTAACTCTACCTTTTTACAGTTTTCTTGGTGAGGAGAATGCAGTCATTAAAGACTTAGAAGAAAGCACAATAACTTCAAAGTCAAAGGCTGTATGTTTTCTCACCATTTTAATAAAAAGTACAGGAAACTGACTCCTTATTGAAGAGCAGTGAGGGAAAAATTTGGTTTGCAGAATTGTAGAAAGACTGGATATTGCCAGAATTAGTAGTAAGGAATTTCTCATGATGGTTGAGAGGCACATAGCTTCTTACAGAGTTGTGGAGCTATAGGAAATACACATTACTAAGTTCAAAATATCCTTACTCTGTGTCATGATTGGACAAAATTGTAAGCATATAGTGGTGCCAAAGAAACCAGGGGCTTGAATGTGCAATATGTATAGGTGTGACCCATCTGCTCTGAATTAGCACAGGATAGAAATGGCTGTTTATTGCATGACTTGCTTACACAAAACATAAATTAATAAATTTTCTGAAAAGTCTGAGTGTCCATTGCAGTTTTTACTTTCAAGAGCCTCAATCTGGTTTGTAGGATTATGGTCCAGATTTTGTAAGTGTAGTGAATTGAAGGCATAAAGGCCAACAGAATTTACACCTGCAACTGAGTGCTTTTACGGTATTGCAGTTACTAAGTGAAAAATAGGTTGGGGAATGTGGAAAAGTTGTTATTAGCTAAAGATGTCACCATGGAAAAGAAACAGATTTGTGGGCAGTCATATTTCCTCTATGGTGGATTAGTGCTGTGTAAGGGTTTGGAAATGCCAATAGTATGTTTCACTCTTCTGCTTTAGTATGTATATTTGGGAAATTGAAAGGAGGTCTGGAGTAATTTGGTACTTGTGCTATTCTCATCTTATTCCAGGGAGTTCTAAGTATAGTTCCACTTGCAGGTATTCTGGGGTTTACTAAGCAGGCAGTTAAGGCTGCAGGAAAAAAAATGTCCCTTTGGTCTGATTCTAGGCGTTCTAATACACTGTGGAGAAGACTTCAACATGTTGAACAAAAAGGGGTAACATCATGTATTTCCAAATGAACATAAGCAGTGGCTTAGTATTTCTCCTTTATTTTTTACATCACTTTATACCAACAGTAAAGAAAACCTTAGTGCATCTCTGTGCTGTAATCTACAGTGATAGGTACTAGATGTTTGAGAAATCTCATGTTTTTGCATGGGAGGTAACACATCCAGACACTTCAGGCCATCTTTCTCTAAGAGCTGCTCCCACTAGTAATAAGGTTATTTCCTGGATGTCATTGGAAGCACTGATGGGTACCCGGAAAAGTTGTGGAGGCAAAAGGCAAATTGTGCCTTTTAGGAAGGGCACCTGCACATGTCTGCTGTTGTACCCTATGGAGCAGACAGTTCTGTTTGAGAATTTATAGTTGAACATTTGGATTTCTGAAAAACAAAAAAACCCCAAAATTGTATGTTCTTATTTTTAGGGACTTTAAGGATTGTAATTTAAAGTTTTCTTCAAAATTATCACTATGTAAAATATTTTTATCTTTTTTTAATTCTGGGATTTTCAATCAAGTGATACCATAAATCAGGTTTAAATTTTCAAAATTAGAACCATTGTATAAGGTTTTTCACTTCTAACTTAGATTCATCTGATGCAGAAGGAGTCAAGCTGTGGGAGCATGGGCTGCATCTAACCCATGGTACAAGAATGACTTTGAAGTCAAGACTCGTAGACAAATTTGCTGTCTATTCTGGATCCTTAATGATGTCCTCACAGCTCCAGAGCAAACAAGCCAGTACTTCAGAGCGTGCCTCAGAGCATGTTTTTCTGCAGTGTGGTCAACCTCTTGGATAACCCATCTCAGTCTTGTGATGATAGCAGGTTAATGATATTGGGCAGGAGATACTACAAGGCTCTTGTGGACCCAGAATTGCTCCCAGATCACCTGGCATGAGGAACAATGAAATTTGTGAACAGTCTGATGGTCTGTGTTTAGACTGCCTAGGTGGGCAACATGAATACATGGAACATAATTTTATGACTGCTCTGGGCTAGTGACCATTCCAGGGCCAGTGCCAGTCATCTGGATTATCTCTGTCTTGTGCCTGACTTGGACACCTCAGGCCTAGCTGGAACATGGTGCAATAGGGCAGCTGGGGGCACCTTTTTCCTGATACATGAAATTAAGTTGAGTATCTTCCCTTCTTACAGTAATGAATAGTAATCTCGTTCCTAAATATTATCACATGTATGTTTGATAAGTGAGCCCCACTGATACAAATAAGGTAACAATCACTGATCCACCCTCAATGTCTTTCATTTTAACATTGTACCGTATGAGCTGAGGAGTCTCTTGAGTAAGAGCTTTGGATGCCAGGTTAGACTGCTGTCAGGTTTCTTTTCCGCTTCCCATTCCAGCCTGAATAGCTGGCTCTTGTACGGTATGACCTGATCACCGGGACAGGTCAGACAGAATAGAACTTCAAATTGGGTTGGATGTATCTGGAATTTAATTAACTCCTGCTGTTTAGGCCACTTAGACCTCACTTTCTGAGCTGAATGGTTTACTCCCCTACTTTCATCTCTTCAGGATGAGAAGCTGGGTCCAAAGACCAGAGAATTGAAAGGACTTCAGGAAACTTTGTAACCTGATACAATAATAATTGGGGGAGGGATGGCAGAAACTACCTTTTGAGCAGCTACACACCAGGTGAGGGTAAAGTCTAAAGCAGAGGGCATGACTACTGGAGTGTGCCATTCCTTAGCTTTTGTTCCTCTGTCTGGAGATGAATAAGGTGAGCTTCTGCTCTCTGCTCCACATGCAACTGAAACTTTCCAGTAGGGAGCAGAAGAATGGACTGAAATGAATGACAGGATCCCAGGTTAGTTAAGGTTCTCTCACTTCATCTTTCTTTTCTTCCCCACCATAATCACTACACCACAAACCCATGTAACCAGTGTTGCTTTTAAAGTCTCAAGCAGTAGAAAGCTGCCTTCCTGCCCCCAAATAAATGGCTGTGTTGGATCTTTAGAAAGGGTATTTGTATGTGTTTTGAGAACAGTACCTGCAGTTCATTCTGTCGTTGACCTATCAGTTTTAATGCTATCACCTGTATTTGGAGCATGACCATGACTGCCTTTGCAAGATATTGGGGGCCCTACTGATGTGAAGATTAGAGAAGACCTTGTGTTGGATATATGGAGCTATTTGGTGCCACAGACTTGGCCGTTATCTTGAGATGGCATGTTATCTTTGTTAATAAGCAGAGTTAAGCCCGTGGAACTGTCTCGTCCATGTTCTAAGGAGCTACTTTGTGGCTGAGGTTATGATTCAGTATCTGTGCAGCAGCTGATACTTCTGATTCCTGTACAGCCATGCCTCTTCATAAAAAGAGTCAGACCAGGGACAACCCCTTTCCCTTCATAATCCAGTTCTACTTTGAAGAGATAATTCAGAATTTTCCCCTTTCAAACCCAATTTTTGGCATCCATGTTCCAACCAAGAAGAGGTTTAGGTTTGGATAGAGCCTTGGTGCTCTCTCGTGCCCAGAGGGGCTAGTCCCATGACTAACTGAGCCCATAACAAGATGATAATTCTAACTGGTGTTCCCTCCAGTTATGTGAGGTGTCTTAAGTTTTCATAGATCTTTTTACATATTTTGTGTAGTGGATTTTTTTTTACTTTATTTACTCCATACTTTTTGTGCTGTATGTCTAGTTCTACCTGAAATAATGGAAGAATCTATGGATAAATGTGAAACTACAAAAATATTGGTAGAGCTGAGCTCTCAAGGACAGTAATCTAATAACAAATTTGTGGATGAAAATGAAAAAGAAACTTGATTATGCGTTTCTAAACCTTGTGACAGGCAACAACTGTAAAGAAATGTTTTTAACCTATGAAACTTAATTAAATTTTATCACACTGTGAAACACTGGACATGATCCAAGAAGGACTTGAGAACGAATGACTCCTTAGTCCCTGGCTCCTCAAATGGGTTGCATGACCCCTGTGTTAAGCAGTTTGGCTCCCGAAGCACATCATGAGAAAGGCTGGGAAGAATTGGGCTGTAATTTGAACTCTGCTTTCAAATGTTGTGCTGGGTTAAGCAGTCCTGTTGACACTGTTCACAGATTGTGATAATCTGTGTCAGCTTTTGGACAGGTCCATGCTGTGGCTTTATGCTATGTTGGGCTGATACTAACCTCATGAAGTTTAACCATGCCAAGTGCAAGGTCCTACACCTGGGTCAGAACAATCCCAGCCACAGCTACAGGTTGGGCAGAGAAGAGATTCAGAGCAGCCCTGCAGAGAAAGACTTGGGGGTGTTGGTTGATGAGAAAATGAACATGAGCCAGCTTCAGTGTGTGCTTGCAGCCCAGAAAGCCAACCGTATCCTGGGCTGCGTTAAAAGGAACGTGACCAGCAGGTCCAAGTAGGTGATCATGCCCCTTTACTCTGCTCTTATGAGACCTCACCTGGAGTATTGTGTGCAGTTCTGGTGTCCTCAACATAAAAAGGACATGGAACTGTTGGAACAAGTCCAGAGGAGGGCCACGAGGATGATCAGGGGACTGGAGCACCTTCCGTATGAAGACAGGCTGAGAAAGTTGGGGCTGTTCAGCCTGGAGAAGAGAAGGCTGTGTGGAGACCTCATAGCAGCCTTCCAGTATCTGAAGGGGGCCTATAGGGATGCTGGGGAGGGACTCTTCATTAGAGACTGTAGTGACAGGACAAGGGGTAATGGGTTAAAACTTAAACAGGGGAAGTTTAGATTGGATATAAGGAGGAAATTCTTTACTGTGAGGGTGGTGAGACACTGGAATAGGTGCCCTGGGAGGTTGTGAATGCTCCATCCCTGGCAGTGTTCAAGGCCAGGTTGGACGAGGCCTTGGGTGATACGGTTTAGTGTGAGGTGTCCCTGCCCATGGCAGGGGGGTTGGAACTTGACGATCTTAAGGTCCTTTCCAACTCTAACTATTTTATGATTCTATATTGTACGCCTGCATCTCAGTGACATGATGATGGGCAGAACACAGAAGCGGCAGAGAGCAAAGGCACACTGAAACCGGTTTTGCCCTTTGAAGTCAAGCAGGGCTTTCTTCTTGCTTTATGTGGAAAAAGAAGATGAAGTGCTCTTCCTCATACTAAAATAGATATGGTGAATATCATGAAAAACTTAATGATAATACTTTTTTATTGGAATTCCCATGCCACAGCAGGTGTGGTTAGCAAACCAAAAGGGTAGATGAAGGCTATTTCAGACTTAATGGAAGGAGATTTAGGCTCAGCATCTACATATGATAATACTTTGTTAAGTAGTCCTCCTGACGGCCAATGTTACATTGAAGCACTGAATAGATGAAGCCCTTGGGAATCCTTCCTTGCCTGAGACAAAGACCATCTTACAGAAATAAAGACAATAATAGATACTCTGTTATAAATTAGAGCAGATGGAGCTGACTAGGCTTAACTGTGTTCTCCTAGCATTATAAACCACTTAAATTATTTTTCTAGTTGTTGTATGATCATTGAAGTTCTTTAATGACAATGTGCTTATGTAGGCATAGTATCTTACATGATTAGGTATAGTAAATTTTATCTTTTCTTTCAGTTCTATTAGGCAGTGGAAATCTATTAAATTTTCTTGTAGGATGCTCAGAGAAAACTGTTTACCACTTGCTGTATGTTACATGCCTAATACTATAGTAGAAGAACCTGAACAGAGTCTATCATTGAAAAGAGATACGCACAGGCAATCTACTCACAGTATACTAAGCCTACGTTTTCTTGATGCTTGGGACTGTAAGCTTTGTAAAAATGTCTTCCAGAAAATGTTTCTCCATTTTATCTTTCTGTGTGAGATACTCGGGCAAGACAGTGAAAATATAAATAAAATAATGCTGTAGCAGTTGTATTGTGTGGTTTTTCAAGGACACGAAAAAGGATACTTTTTTTTACCTGAATTTAAATAGGTCTTACTGCAAGATCTGTGCTTAGTACATTGTCAGCCACTATTTTTAATATGTTCTCTGGTTGGTGGGTAAGTACCGTTATCCTCAATTTATACCCATGCCCTAAAGAGAGGAGCTGAACTTAATCTTAGTGAGTAGGTAGCTGGGCCAGATCAAGAACACAGTTTTTGGGCATTTAGGTTCCTCATCTAGATACAGCTGCTGAAACTTTACCAAAGCTCTGAGATGCTTCTGCCATTAGTGCTATTGCAGGTGTACCACCAAGATGATCTCTGCAATACAGAGTATTGTACTTCATAGGTTATTCTACTGCTGAATGAACCGCAACATTGCAGTAGAGAAGTAAAAGTTTAAATAAATTAATTAAAATAGGACAAAAATCTGCTAAATGTGGAAATTTCTGTAAATCTTAAGTCCCATAGAAATGCAGCCATGTATATGCAGGGAACAAAGCACTTAAAGTTAGTTTTAAAATAATTTTGTGTCTGACGAAAGTAGGTTCTGAAGCATGTGCCAAGGCCAGTTCAGGGAAAGGGAGGATAACATGAAAACTATAGGACAAAAAATTTGAGGCAAATTCTGCTCTGCATTAGAATAAAATACTTAAATGGATGTTTGTATGTAAACATGAAAGTGGAAATCAAAATTACACGAGAATTTTTTTGACAGATCAAACTTGGAGAGCCCTACTACTTAGGGCTTGGATCAAACTTGGAGAGCCCTACTACTTAGGGGCCTCTTCATTAGAAGATTATTTTTCTTTTTCGCCAAAACCAGGATTTAAAAAACAAGTTACAAGAATTGTTGCTACAGCAATTGGAAATCACAGCATAGAAGGGCTAGCAGAGCAAATGAACTCACAGGTCTCTCCTTTGATTTTCAAGATTAAAGAAATGTGAGAAAACATTTCCCTTATAGGGGATGAAACAGAGGAAGCTGTGTATGATGCTAAGTATGTTTGTTTAATGGTAAATACTTGTCTGAACTAGGGATCTCAAAAGGAATTGTCAGAGCTTTTAGAAGAAAAAGCACCCGTGGCTTGTGCATTTTTACTCTTTCGGGAAACTACTTCTGAAAAGTATTATTTTGGTTTCATATAGCATAGGAGGTGTTACCAAAAAGTAAAATGTGATTTTAATGATTGAAATATTACCAAGTTTCCTGTGTATGATCATTTCTTCTGAGATAGAAAAATGTAAATATTTGATTGAATTCCCCATTTGGTAAATCAAAACTACCCATGTCCAGAATTAGGTATAAGGACTTAAGTATCTCAAACAGTAGCAATATACTGGTCTGTGCCTTCAAAAAGAGGTGGTGACTTGGAGAAGTGATCATTGGACTCAACATGAAGTGTGAAATTTTTCCTTTTTGTAATTTTTCTTTCCTAAGCTGTTTATTGCATATCTCATATCTTGGCTGTGTTCTCCTGGAAATGACCTCCTAAGAATGCTAGCAGCATTTTTCTTTTCAGGCTACAGAGGTACAGATGAAAACTCAGAAGCAATTTGACTGCAGTAGGTACATTTTAAAGCATACCTTAACTTCCAAGAGTTTTGTTTAGCATTAGGCAGTTAGCTAATGATAGGACAAGAGCATATGAGATTTAATATCTTGGTTGCTGAATTGAAAGATCCAGACAGGGTTTTAAATGAAAGTTGTCTGTTTTTTAAGGTTTGCAATTGATTCTTATCAGACAGTACCAAATTTTATGGCTGCTTATTTTAGAGACAGAGTAGCTAATTTTTTATTTTTTATTTTTGTTCAAGCAAGAGCTTGAGTTTTGCACAAACTGATGGAACTGCATAAAAATTAGAAATAATCTATTTTTATAGGTCTGCCATTTATACATTGAAGATTAGTCTTTGTGAGTTAAGTTCTGCTGCATAAGGCATGGCAAAAGCAAAGAAAATAAATGCAACAAGCAATAAAGGAACAGCTGTTGCAGAAGATGGATGTTTTGCTGTAATGATGTTGCTGAGATTATTAATTTATTTAAAAGAATTCAGAAAGGATTCATCTGTTAGTTGTCATGATTTTATCACTGGGAGTCTGTGGGTTGCCACGGGCTATGCGCATGCTGTTTGCCTGTTAACAACGTCTGGGGGGGTCAGCTGACAAATAGCTTTGTTTATTACCATTTGGTTTATAGTTCAGGATTCATTTGGAATGTCCCAGCTAACATTTGGTCCCTCAGTTTCCTAATAGTGCTGACACCAGCTGTAACAGCGGTCTTTCTCTCCTGGAAAACCTTTTTTGCCTTTGATGAGCTTGTTCCCATAATTGGTTAGGTTGCTTTTTTCCTCCCAAGATTTTATTAATGTTGGTATCACAGTGGGAGCTGCAGGCCAGATAGAAAACATGACCTTGCTATTTTAGCCGTAGTCTGTGCACATTGTGGAAACATACGTTATTCTTGAAATGTCTTACAGTCTGGTTTTCGGCAACATGGTCTAATGTGAGGCGCCCCTGCCCATGGCAGGGGGCTGAAACTATATGCTCTTAAGGTCCTTTCCAACCCTAACTATTCTATGATTAAGATGTGGCAATGGGTGAATAAAAACATCAGATGCAAAGGGTACAAGGTAATAGTGAGGTGATAACAATTAATGTAATAAGCCCTTTGCCTCTAGTCACCATCAAGCAGTTTAATAAGAACTTATCAGCATTTTGAGAAAAAATGATTGCAGTTTTTCTTAAATATTAGGTAAACTTTATAGGATGTGATGGTTTTGTTCGCTGCTCCTTTGCTGTTTTTTTTTATTGTGGTCTTTTTGTCAGTCTTTCAATGCCACGTGGTAAACTGAACTTTTTTCCACAATAGTGGCATCTGCCTTAAAATATGCTGGTGTTATTTGGAGACAGAGGGGGTGACAGTCACAGTGATTTATCCAGATATGTGTTCTGATGACACCCATATAACCTCAGTTGCCAGCAGCTGTTGATTGTAATCTGGGGCTGTAATTCAAGTGGTCTGATTGAGTACAAGGGGAGATAATGCTTGCTTTCATTCATTATGGAGAAAAAAAATACCAGCAAGTGACTACATGGTCATGATTCCCTCATCATCTGTAAAAACTGTGACCCAACGCTCCCTGATTTGATTTCTGGGAAGCTAATGGAAGAAATGGTGGTAATTTCTTGTTCTTTATTTCTTTTTTTCCCTATTTCTTGTTTTCTTTCTTTTGTTTGTTTGTTTGTTTTAAATATAGGAGCCTTGAATGTCCATCCTTCACCTGTCTTGTCAGAAATCTGACATAGCTTTAGAAAGTAATCTTACCTTAATTTCAAATTATTTTTCTTGTCTAAGGGAAAATGGAAGTAACATGGCAATTTGAACCATATCATTAGGATCAACTTCTTATTGCAATTCAGGCAGATAATCAAGTTGAATTTTCTCTGTGCTTATTAAAAAATAGAGTGATTCGCAAAAATACAGCCATAAGTTACAGGAATTACACATACGTTTACACCTGGCAAATAAGAAAAAAAATAGAACAAGAGTAGAGTAAGTTGATGAAAGAAAAATGAAGGAAGTGTCAGTGCTGGGAAAAAGGCCCCACAACAAAACCAGCAGATTCATATTTGGAAAAGGAAACATTTTAGGCAGTGTTTCTAAATCTCGTATCCATGCCCTTAAAAGGTTCAAACACATCATCAATATTCACAAGACGAGGCTGAATAATGCAAGCTCTATAACTTGAGCTTACATTATTGGGCTGCTCTGCTAATGTCCTTGTCATTGCTCACCTTGTCTTCTATCTTCCCACGTTCCTTGCCAAGCAAATAGCACAAAAGTGTGACAAAGGAATTTATTACTTCTCTGACTTACATATTGCAAATAAGTGAAGGGAATGTAGCAGAATTTGAAAAGTACTGTGAAGCGGCAAGTGCTGCGTCAGCCTGAAAAATAGCTGTACCCACAAAAATTAATCAGAGCTCAGATGACCTCTTGTCACTATACCTTGAACAGTGGAGCAGGATCTTTCAGTCTTTCCTTGTAACTCATCTAAGGTGGTTTGCAAGTCAAATGGTCCTATCCCAGTGATAAAGGTGGTACTCACCAGCTTTATTTGGATAATTATTAATGGAAGGTGCAGTTTATTGCTGATCAGTGCTAGTCTTCTGAGTTGTAAGAGACAAAAGTTTCAAGTCTTTGGTCTTTCTGCACTAGCAATTATGCGTAACACTGGAAGACTGGGGAAGTATGGCCTTTTGTCCTCTCTTTGCTTATTTCAGCAAAGCATGAACCCAGCTTTCTGGAGACCCCTAAACATGCAAAGGTAGGCTTGCAGAAAATGGCAGCATCAGTGTGGTGAAAGAACTTAATGAAATGGTTTGATATACTACAATATTTTTATTCTTACTGGTTTGAGTAAATGGATTTTCCTTTAAATATTGTGTGTATAGTAACTGCATAATTAAAATGTAACTTGCATAATTTTTCAGACACATATAGTACTTTCAAGTGTTGCAGCGGCCCTTCTAGAGCAGTTTAGTGAGAAAATGTGACTCCCTATGCTGAAACATTTGTTTTTTTTTACCTCCATCTCTTTGAAGGCATTTTGCATTTATTGGGTTATGAAGTAACTTATGGTGTATGTTGTTTGCTTGTTTTTTTTCTTTTCTCTTGAAGTAAACAAAAAAAAAATTAAAAAGAATCAGTCAGAATGGCTGGGGGAAAAGCCACACCGATTAACACAGAAAGAAATGTGACATGTATTTGTATATATATTTTATTTTAGAGAATTTTTCTGTATCATGCTCTATTTAAGCGAATTGCCTTATCTTTATGCATGTATGCATTAACACACAAAAACGTGGACCCGTATTTAGTGAATGTATGTTTTTCTGTGAAATAGCAGTATTCTGTAGAAGTGATATAGAATATATGACAGATATGATATTAACCTATATTGGATTTCTAAAGATTTTCTAACTGATACATGAAACTGGTTTGTAGGGCAATATGTACTGCTTTCTGTTCCTTTTTAAAAGGGAGATATAGAAAGCCCTTTGAACCTCTGGAATGCTATGGTATCAAGTAAAAAGAACTTTGGGAAAGAATTTAGTTCTTATGATATTGAGAGACATAGGCTTGAGACTTAAACCTGCTGTGATGGAGGTGGATGCAATCAGCTCCACAGATGGTTTCCTGATGAGTGCCATGTTTCTTACTGCAATCTGAGTCTTTCTGAAGAAGGCAAATGTCTCTTATTTTGTAATGCATTGGGTATAATAAATGAAGTACATTATTTAATCAAATCCTACTCTGAATTTGCTGAAATATCATGGGTGTTCAGTTCCTGTGTTTCACTTTGGGTTTGTTTCTGCTTGTGATGCTACAAGAAGATCTGGCTAGTTTTCTGGAAAGAAGATGTCGTGGTTTAAACCCAGTCAGGTAATTCGTTCGCTCACTTCCCCCCCTTTCTTGCCCTCCCCCTACTCCCGGAGGGACAGAGAGGAGAATCGAAAAGAATGCAACTCCCACGGGTTGAGATAAGAACAGTTTAGTAACTAAGGTATAACACAAATCACTACTGCTACCACCAATGATAATAATGATAAAGGAAATAACAAGGGAAGAGAATACAACACCTCACCACCCGCTGACCGACAACTGGCCCCCCCCCCCCCAGCCCAACCAAGCACTGACCCATACCTCCTCCAACCCTGCAGTCTCCCAGCCCTTCCGGCTAACTCCCAGTTACATCCTGGGCATGACGTGCTGTGGTATGGAATACCTCTTTGGTCAGTTTGGGTCAGGTGTCCTGTCTCTGCTTCCTCTCGGCTTCCCCTCCCCCCTGGCAGAGCATGAGGCTCACAAAGTCCTTGGCCAAACCAAAACATCATTGTTATCAGCTCTGTTCCCAGGCCGAAAGTCAAAACACAGCACTGAACCAGCTACCAAGGAGGAGAAACATGACTGCTACTGCTGAACCCAGGACAGAAGATTAGAAAGAAGCATGAAGAAGGGATGCTTAATGAAAGAGTAGGGATGGAGAGGGGAAAAATCTATGTTTTCTATCCAGGGCATCATTAGTATCAGTCTGTTTTTTTATTTTGTCTTTGAGATCTGTACCTAGATTAACAAAATTTTAATATCTGAAGAAAGATTTTGTGAAGCATGAGGGAAAAGGACACATCTGCACAAATTTAATCTAGAATGTAGCACAGCAAAGCCTAGTTTAAGTGTTAATCATGTTTTTACATTATCTATAAAATTCTGTCTGAGAGAAAATAAAGAATATTGTCTCATTAAGAAATCTGGCAGTATTACTGTGACAGTAATCACAATTTTATTCTATTTTCATAAAGCTTCAAAGGAGCTTGAGAAATATTCATTACTTATGCAGGCTTGAACATGCAAGTGAATAGCTGTATCAGCACTGTCATATATAATTTCATCACTATTAAGCATAAGAGAAGTTTAGCTGTCTGCAAGATAAAAACAATGGGCTGCTGGATAAGACTGATGCAGATGTTTCTTTAGAAGAAAATAAGTATCTTGGAAACAGCCAAACAAAGAAAACTGTAATTTTTTATTAAAGTAGTAAATGCTTTTTATTGTTTGCTGCTGATAAATTCTTTCCTCAAGAAATGTAGTCTTCCTTGTTTTAAAGATATGTTTTTATATAGAATCATAGAATAGTTAGGGTTGGAAAGGACCTTAAGATCATCTAGCTCCAACCCCCCCTGCATGGGCAGGGACACTTCACACTAAACCATGTCACCCAAGGCTCTGTCCAACCCAACCTTGAACACCGCCAGGGATGGAGCATTCACAACTTCCCTGGGCAACCCATTCCAGTGCCTCACCACCTTCATAGTGGTGGTGGTGGATATAACTTCCTCCTTATATCCAATCTAAACTTCCCCTGTTTAAGTATTAACCCATTACCCCTTGTCCTATCACTACAGTCCCTAATGAAGAGTCCCTCAGCATCCTTATAGTTTTACTCTAGGGGGAAACAGTGCAAAGAAAACATAAATTCAATAATTTGGTTACACCATATACATTTAAAATCAAAAGTGGATTCTATCTTCATTTCTGTTATTCCTTCATAATTTTTTGTCATTATTAGGTGAAAACTCTGAACTTATCTACAACCTTTGCCTACAGTAGAAGTCCTCAGCGATAGGCTTTTTGCATTGCTGTCACCTCTGCCTGTGCCTTTTCATACCTAAACTTCATCCTCCACAGTATTTTTGTTTTCCTGGCTCTGTGGAATTTTTGAGCTTGAGCTTTGAGCCGTAATCCTCTATGCTAATTTTGGATCTTGTCTGGGTTTATTTAAGTGTTTCTTCATATATTCTTTATGTACTTATGTTTCAAATTCTAACTCATTAATTACATTAAAAAAATACAAGCTGTTTGCAAAATGTTTGATTTAAAGTTCCGTACCCAAAAGTCCTTGATGTAAAATGAAAACTGATACAGTAGTCTGTTGTTGTGCCATTTGTAAGTTATGGTTGGTTGCTGACACCCTTTTGTATTATTTCTACTAACTATGATCAATAGGACTTTAAAAAATTTTCTTCAGTTAGAAATGGAAATCTATGAATACTTTGTAGCTATGCCAATGCTCAGAATATTTGTAATTGAGAGCACTAAGACAATCTCCTTGGTTCTGGGGTGTATTTGAAAATAATCCTGATTACTTAAAAATGAACAAAACTATCACATATGAGCTCTGAAAACTCAGAGCTCTATTCTGTTTCTGCTGAGTCAGGGTATCAGCTTGGAGACATGCAAATGTATGTGTACATATATTGTTTGTTTTTTCTTCTTATGAGCTTCATCTTGAGTTCAACAGAGCACTATCCTCACAAAGTTTTGTTGGTTTTGACCACACTAAGAAGTCCTTTTAAAGTAATTTATCTTCTTTTGATCCATTTCCATTGATTTAGGTGACCTTGTTCATGTTCCCTCATCAACCCTGTTGGTCTGTTATAGATTCAGCAGTTAGGTGATGAGCAGTTGGTTAAACATGGGACAAAGTGTACCTTTTCCTTGTGCTAATTAGAGAAAAGAAGGCAGAAAGTACAACCCCATCTCTAAAAATCCATTTTTATCCATTAGCGAAGGGCAGACTTCAAAGGGGATAGATGTTTTGCCAGTTCAGGAGAAGAAATGTGATGCTCCAGGATACCATCCCTCTGTGGTGCACTCTGTGGCAAAGACACAGAATGACATAACACTTCAAACTGAGAAGCATAATGCAGGGATGACCACAGTCACTTGTGAGGAGTGGGGAAAGATATGGCTGCCCTGGGAGGGAAGTACCTGGGCACTCTGAGACATGCTAATAGACGTTGGTGAAATGTGGCAGTAGTGAACAGCTTGTTTTGGCTCTGGCAGTGGCAAAGGTCAAGGAAGAGTTTGGTCTTCCTTCTACAGTACCATGCGGGTTTTTTTTTTTTTTTCTTTTGCTGGTTTTCCATTTCCTTCATTAACCTAGAAGCAGAAATTAATCTACTGAAGTTAGAAATGCAATTTTAAAATTGGTTGCTGTGGAGTTGCAAAGAGAAAGAAGGAAAATGGGAGATGAGTACTATTCTTTTAATTTACATACCCAAAGGTTCCAAGGGATGGACAAGAAAGAAGGTTAAAATTAATCCCCACCATGGTATCCTCCTTTATCCATTCAGAGTTTAATAGTTGTAGTTAGATAAATCTAATATTAAAATTGATGGTGATGTAAAACTATGGTCTAAATCACATTTGCCTTTGAGCCTGTCTCCTGGTTTAAGTTAAAACAATTTTAATGCTGCTGTAATCAACATTAAATTCCCCACAGGTACAAATGCTTTTTTAGAAATGGGTGCTATCTGAAAACCAACAACATTTTGGCTGTGTCTGTAATAGTCTCCCTTTTTCTGAACCTATTATAAGGAAGGTGGGAAGTAAAATGGGAGTGGTACCACTACAGGGGCTCATTTTCACATGATGCATCCTAAAGAGTTCTGCTACTTTGGCATGTTGTTCAGCCTTTTCAGGGATATTTTTTCTTAACCTTAAATTACAGGGTTGGAATTCTCTAACCTTCTTGAAAGGGAGAAACCCAGTAAATTTGTCTCTTTTTTTTTTTTTTTTTCCTGTTGGAATTGCTAAATAAAGGAGTTTGTAGTAATACCTTTTTAAATCTGTGACTAAATATACCTGCAAGAGAAGTAGTTCAGAAAATTTGCAGTGTTTTTTAAACTAAATCCTTTTCCTGTAACTGTTCCAAGTAAAGCTTTGCTGTCACTTCAGTCTTCTGCAGCAATGCAAACCAACATACAACACTGGGAACATGAATGAAAGGAATAATATTTTCTAAATCATATTTATTGCTGTCAAAGATCATAATGATTAGTGTAGCTATACCCATTTCTGTAAATCTGCTATGCAAGCTAAAACTACAGCTTCGATTTATTAACTTTGGGGTCAGCCGTTTTACTTTGAAATGCAGTCACTTTTAGGAATTTTTGCTTTAAAACACAACGGGGTGGGATGTCCTGATTGCAATCTTGTCTGGGAAAAAGCAATTACAACACATGCTTGCTTTTACTTGTGCAGTTGTCACCATGGTCTGGTGTGATGTTACGTCATTAACAGCTGATAATGCAGGCTGAAGACCTGGTGGTTTGCTAACAAAAGCATTCACAAATTTCCTATGACACTCCATTTCTCTGCTGTTTCCCCTCTGGGATCTTAGTCTTCCATAGGCTGTGGTTTCAAGGTTTTTGTCTCCTTAATATTTAATGATAGTTACAGCAAATGGGAAGATAAACTTATGACATTCATACTTGTTACTGAAGAAATTGTTGCATGTTTATGACTCTGTATATATAAGGGTACCTAGCAAGGTGGTATTTAGAACTTCTAATAAAGATTTATCTGCTTTTGTCCTTTAAATCAATTTTTCATGGCAACTGCACTCCCAGCTCTTTTGCAAATATTTAAAGAAGTCAAGTTAAACAGGTGAAGTGGAAAACAGACATAGCAATATGGGGTTAACGAAACCCAGCCTTGATGTACTGGAGATTTCCTAAATCGTATTGTATGCGTTCTGCTCAGGTGTTTACAATAGCAAAATCATACTTTGCCCTGGGCTAAAATGTCTATTACAGGCCTTTGTAAAGCAGTGAAATATAAGAAACTGTTACAAGCTGTCTTCTCAAGGGGTGACCCTGAACTGATTACCCTACGTAGGGATTGTGTTTAGAAAGGTATGAAAAAAAAAGGAAGGCTTGAGCCAAATTAATTGGGGTGGGTTTTTTTGTGTTAAAAGCCTCAAATCTTTAAGTTCAATTATTTTACTCTAGCACCAACTTGTTCTTCAGATATCTCTTCCTAAATTGTAGTAAGCACCAGACTCTGTGAAGCAGCAGTTTTTATATAACATCTCCATCTGTCAGAGGTTGCTGGCGGTTCCCACAGAAACTGCCTTGTCACATTTTACATTACGTGTCAGCTCATTACTAACAGGTTCTTTGCCAATATTGGAGTTTTGTGGAAGTTAGGGCATCTATTGCCCAGGAAAGCTGTATGTCTGGCATGCTTTACGTGATTATGACTCAGAAGTGTGAAATACAAGACAGCCTTCCCCCCATCTTTCTAAATTTAGTTTATTTGTTTCAGTTGTCTGTGTTTTGCCATTTTTGTACTCTGACTGTAGTAACGTTTCTGGATGTCTGCCACTTAGCTACTTTTGTTTCTAAGATATCCTGTAGCAAGGAACAGATCCTACTTCACTCTTCAGCAATATTTGAAATGTTTTAGGGACGTGTGAACACTATTTTGCCTCCTGAGTCTTCTGCCAAGTCTTGCTACTGCCTGTCACTCCCAGGTTTTCTTAGTCTTAATTCCTTTCTTTTCCTAAAAGCCAGGCTTTCCAAAAGAGTGCAGGATTCATGTTTCCTAGTATTGTTATTTAAGGAAATATATAAGATATGATGGCTTTCTAGAGCTGATTTGAACTTCCAGGGTTTACTGGGAAACATTTGTAGAGAATGTCATGGCTGTTAGCTGTTTCCAAAGAAAGCCCTGATTTGCTTGTGTTTAACCTGTGGGAGTTTTAAGACTATCTGCAAAATATTTTAAAATCATCCCTTAAGATCTGGCTGTTCATAAGAGAAGAAAGTATTAAAGCTACAAGACTTGAAAACAAATGGTTAGGACAGCAAAATATTGCAACAAGTGAATTCTAATCTATCGGATAGTTTTTACTGCACAAGAAGACAGATGAATGATTGGTCTGTATGCGTGCATGTATATATATATGACTTTCTAGTACACTTGACAGTGGTACTGAGAAGCAAACATTGCTCAAAGGGCAGGAGACTTTTAATAAAGAAAAATAAGACTAACATGGCTTGCAAATAGCTGCATGAATGTATTGCAAAAAAATACAGGAAAGGGTTTGGTGATTCTGGAGTAATGACAACCTTGGTAATGGTGAGAAAACTGAGAAACAGTTTTCATATTTTTTCATATAAACATAATAGCAACAGTGATGAAAGCGTATCCGGGGTAGGGCCCAGTAGTAAATTACCTAGCTATGCTATTGATTTATTTTTTTCTTTTTAATTGTGTTTCTAAAACTGGGAGGTATTAAAATAGTGAAATACATGTCAGAAAATAGGGTCTGGAATAATGTTGGAAAAATATACCCATGAGGAACAAACAGTTTGAGATTGAGATCCTAAAAGCATAACATCATATTGGCAATACTCAATTCTTCTCTTGGCTACTGCAGGTGTTACTGGCTATACTAACATTATTATTTCATATAAGCCAGTGAAATGAATTCAAGTGTTGCCTGCTTGCATATTCCCAGTCTCCTCTTGTAATTTAAAAGTAATCCGGACAAAGCACTAAGATGCTTGTTAGGTGGCATAGTTCAGTTCCAGAAGTGATGGAGGATGGCCTGGGTGACCTGAAAATGCATATCGCATCTCAAATTTTTATAATTCCACTAAAAGTGTTTTTCTCTCTGTAACTGAGCAATATAGAGATGTCTCTAATATGTGTTCTTCTATCTTATTCTGATTGAAGTCTAGATACTATCTGGGAAGTTACTACCCTTGTGGTTTTGCTCCCTCACTGTAGTTCT
This sequence comes from Pezoporus wallicus, assembly GCF_028554395.1. Lineage (NCBI taxonomy): Eukaryota > Metazoa > Chordata > Aves > Psittaciformes > Psittacidae > Pezoporus > Pezoporus wallicus. The sequence continues at coordinate 271,216 of NW_026641658.1, forward strand.
ATTTCTGGGACCTCCAGTTAGTTTTGCCCGATATAATTTGTTCAAATATGACATTTTGTCTACTATCTCCAGAGCCCAGCTTTCACATTTACAGAGAGTTTAGCATTAAGAACTAAGCCAAGGCTCATATCATTCTGATTTTGTGCTTATCAACACAGTCCATCCTTTTACCATGAATGTAAACTATTGCAGATGTCTGGCACACACTGTAACTATCTTGAAATATTACCAGGTGAAGGCACTTTTATCAGCTTCTTTATATACATTTTCTGATAAACACACAGGATTTGTTGCTTTATTATTTCAACTAATTATACTGCATTTATATTCAAAAGTACAGTCATGCATTAGAAAGTGAATACTGTATTGCATTAGCAATTTATGCTGTTCCTTAAGCATCAGAAAAGTTATGTTTCCTCAGATTTACAAGTGAACTTATTCACCTTCTGATTTTATCTGATTATTCTGTTATGACTAATGCTTTTATCAGAACTTTACTGTTAGTCAACTTTCTGGCATGCTGTTCTCTGGCTTTTCTTTTTAAATTCAGTAACCTTGTCGTTCTGGTTACAGCAATAAATGCAGCACAAAAATTATACTTGATAAGTGTGCAGGTAGGCAGGGCAGAATATTTGCCTAACTGTCCAACTTTGGTTTAAAGTGTCGTGCTGTTTCAGACTTTGTCATGACAAAAATACAAAATTTTCTTAGCTGCTGTTGCCACAATGACCTTAATTATTGATATAATAATTACTAACTTCTCTGAGGTGTAGGTTAAATGCTGTAAACAGTAGAAATATGAGCCAATATGATCATTGAAACATGTTTATAGCATTGATTTTACATCTCCTTAGCCCAGCTTGCAATATATTTATTTGCAGAGTAGTTAACCTGGCAAGGCATAAGTACTTCTTTTCAGTCCTAATGTGATAAAACGTTAGTGGGAAACTCAGTGAGAAGCTTCTCTTCTTAGCTGACTTCCCTACATACTTTTCCTCCTTTCTAAACTGCAGTGTTTCTTTTACTGCCTACTTCCCTTCTGACTGAGTACAGGCACAGTGGACTAGACTAATGGTCCATCAAGTCTGCTATCCATCTCTGGTGGTGACCTGTACCTGGGATCTTGTGTACTTTGTGATATTTTTGTTTTGCTTTGGCCTTGAGGTTTGCCAGAGTCATCTTGTTACACAGATGCATTGAGGAATCTTAGCTTTCAATTAAAAAAAAACAGGGGGTTGGACCTTCATTTATTTTGAAATTGTTTTAAATGCAGACTGAAGGTGAATTGTAGCAGCTCTGCATGCATGAGTCTGCTGGCACTGTAAAGCAACAAAATCATCTTCAAACCTCCCTAATGGTTACATTATAAATGTCACCATAACCACAGCATCCAACTTTTTCTTTTGAATTTTAATACCCAATTTCTCCTACTCAATTATCATGCCTACTGTAGTGATATTGGCCAAGAGACTGGAATCCCTTGACTTTTTTTTTTACCTGTAAATAATCTGTGCACAGATAACTTTGCAAGCTCTTGCTGTCAAAATCTTTCTGCTTTCCTATTTTATGTGCTTGTTGTGTTGGATCTCACAGGTTAAAAGGGAGCTAAATTTGGAGAATTTTGTAGGTTTCATTGAGATTGCTCATTTTATGACCTTCTGTCTGTTGAAGGCAGATAGCTTAGTCACCACAAAGCCTTTCTGAAGAACATGAGCTAGAGGTATGAAATGAATAAATACAAAACTGTCTTCTTCACCATTTAAATATAATGATTATAAAGAATAATGTCTCCTGTTCCCCTGTGAGGAACCTCGTATAGGTAGTGGGTTCGTCGATATACTTTGGTTCTTGAGGAGCTCTTAAATACAGCTCTTTACCTCTATAGGACAGTGCTGTCTGCTTGAAAGGCTGTTCTCATTGAGTGGCATGTCCCATTAAACAAAATCTTGTTTCAAGAAATAGTGCGTCAGGAGGCCTGTCCTAGAAGTTACATGATTTTACCTAAAGGTACAGAGAACAAAGCCTGCTCCCCCAACAGCTAATGTGAGCAGTTGAGTGTGTTGGTGTGGACTGTGAAAGAATGATTTAGGGCTTGGTTCTCTTTTCTAGAAGTATGAACAAAAAAACAGTTCATGCTGTTCTCCAAAGAGATTAAGTTGAGTGTACATGCTTGAGAGGTATACATAAAGGGAAGAAAATAATGGTTTTCATACTTTTCTACTACATACTTTTGTGCCAAAGCAAGGCATGCTCTGCTTATACTGCACGAAGTCAATCGCTTTGCTGCCATTCATTGCATAGTCTTTCCCTTTAGGATGATGTATGCTGAGTCCTGAATGGATTGTCCCTTTTCTTGATGAAACAAATGGAGGTTGTCGATAAGTGAAGCAGAGATAAGATAGATAGTAGCTTGTTAGCGATTTGGAAGTGAGGTGATATGGCACAATAGATTAATGCTTTGCCTTCATTTGTTGACATTTAATCTCTAGACTTTGGTTTGTATTCAGTACACAAAGTAACTGAAAATCTCCTCCATTTGTTGCTTGTGAAGTTAATATTGGAATCGAAAGCAGTTTGCTTGCTCTTCAGTTTTTTTTAGTGTTTTAATCTCTGTTTCTAAAAACTGACATAATTTCACCATTTTCTCTAGGAATTCAGTAATTACAGCTCCATAAAATACCTTTTCTTTTTCAGCCTCCTTCCTCTTTTCTCCCACCAGTCTGGTCTGAGGCTTGTAGCTTTTCTGTGTTATTCACTGCAGTGCCTGCTTTTCTCTCGTAACCACTTGACCTTCCTTGCACCACTTCTGAACCTAACAAGGCAAGGACCCTTGGGCAGAAGGGGGCTTCCATTTCTGGACATAGATTGGATGATAGTGCCAGCCCACTGCTTTTCCAGCTGGATGGAGCAAAACTTTGAGACATTTTTTTGCTGTCTTGGATAATCCTGAAGTCCTCTTAAAGAGGACATATTATTCATCAGTATCTTGCTATATCTGTTGAATCTGAGGACTTCCTGGTTTTCAGGTGCCAATGTGAAGGGCTGAAGGTAAATCCTGTGAAATAGACAAAGAATCTCTGTGCAAGTATCTCCTCCCTTCCCCCCCCACCCTGGCTCTGGAATACATAGGAGCCATACGTAAGAGCAGAGTTATATCTCTGTATATGAATCTCATGATGATACAGGTTTGTACGATTTTTCTGAAATGCTATTAATAACGGTATGATACTGAGCTGATCCTGAATTCAGGCTGGGAGACGCCTCTACCTAGAAGCAGTTTGTAAAAGGTGCATTTGAGAGAGAAGCCAACTTAAGATCACTGGTGATTGAAGTTGTGTTTTAGTCAAAGAACCTGTGCAGCCTGGACAGTAATAACTGAATGAGTGCAGCCTCCTCATTCCTCTACCATCAAGCTTCATTAAGCTCTAGAGAGTTTACATCAAATACTGAACTAGAGAGGAGAGAGCAATTAACTCTGTAGGTCTGGTGAAAGGTGCCAGCCCTGTTGATGCATTTGATGACCCTCCTCTTCTGGGAACTGCCCCTGCCATTAACAGATTTCCTACTTGGCAGTGACTAGGTGACCTATTCCACCACAGGAGAGACTGGATAGCAGAGAGCAAGAGTGAGAAGGGGTTCTGTAACAGCATGCAGAAAGGGAGGGGGAGCCATGTAGTGCTTTCTCTTCCCATAGTATCTTCTTCACACAAATGATGGTAGTCACAACTGTTCCTATCCAGAATGCAATATTCTTTAGCATTGCCAAGACTTTACAGGTGCAACAGATCCGTAAGAAAAGAAATGAATGGCAAAATCAGGGAACTGATTTTCTCTGCTGTCACAGAAGGGCATATGAAAAGCCTTGTGCGGCATGCTGCTGGAGTGTGTCTTCCTTAGAGTTAATGTCCTTATTTGTTCAGAAAGTATCAGTTGAGGCAAAAAGCCAGTTAATTCATACACTTAGCAGTGATGAAAACAGGCCTCCAGACATTATCTTGTCTTAATACAAATAAATGAATAAAGATCACAGGGTCTGGATCAAGATTTTGCAAGGATGCTTTCTTTCTGCTGGAAACAATTAGTGCTTGAGTCTTCTTTTTAACCAAACTTTCTCAACCGTGTCTACCTTCTATAGCATATTTTTCTTTAGTTAATGTGCATTACTGTATTTGATTATTAATTCGTCTAGTCTCTCCTAAATCAACCTTTTGTGTGCAGAAGAATGTTAATAGATTTTGTTTCTAAATCTTCTAGTATACCATGGAAAAGTTTACTACATGGCTGACTTTTCCCTCTTAAATATTTAAATTAGTGTGCTTCTGTCTGTGCAACTGATTTGCATGACCATTGCTTGGATATGTAGCTACATGGCTATTGTAAATACAGCAAAATCCCATCATCATCAGAAAAAGCCAGCAAAATCTCTTAAGAGACTAGTTAAAATAAAACTTCATGATGTTTCCACTCAGTTCTGCTTCACTTGATTTTAAAAAGCATAGATCAAATTCTTTTTTGTATATAGAAGTATATATCCGCCATATCCTCAGTGGCCTCAGATTTATCTTGACCTCCCTGAGACCAAAATCTATTATATTTCTCCAAGGCAGACTTTTCTCTAGTTTCTAGAAAGATCAGTTAGGATACTTGTTTCCATATATCATCTCCGATGCTCTTAGGTTTTAAGTTCAGCACTGCTTCCTCCCTTCCCAGAACTAATTGCAATAATGATTTCCATAGAGTATCAGAAAAATTATGCAGAAAGCAGTTTTGTCCTTCCTAAGATGCTTGCTAGTTTATGCTGTATTCTATTTTCTTCAGCTTCTTCTATGTACACACCTTGCCTTAGGTATTCACCTGTGGAGAGGTTGGGGAACAGTGGCTCTGACTGTATTCTTCTGCTGTATATCCTTTTGATGCATTCTTGATAGTTCCCTCAGGTTAGAATCATAGAATCATAGAATAGAGTTGGAAAGGACCTTAAAATCATTTAGTTGCAACCCCTATATCACCTAGTTCCAAGGTTAATTAATACGTTTGGCATTTTGGTACTGATAATATTCCCTGGTCCCTGGTATTACAAGGGAAGTGTAGGTCACCTCTTGGGTGCTAAGTACTACTCTTTTCCTCTGCATATCCCCAATCCAGCATAGAATGAGAAAATCAGAGAATGGTTTGGGTTGGAAAGGACCTTACAGATCATCTCATTCTAATCCCTCTGCATGGGCAGGGATACCTTCCACTAAAGCAGATTCCTCAAAGCTCTGTCCAGCCTGGCCTTGAACACTTCCACGGAAGGAAGAGTAAGATTTAATCTGAGTTGATAGAACCAGTTACCCATTTCCAGTCTCAAAACAAACCTATTTGCCTTTGACACTAACAGTTTACTTATAGTGGCTGATACACAGTATGTTAAGTAGTGACACTACAGGGGTTGTGTCTAACTGCTCAAACTCCTCAATAACAAAATCACCAGGTCAACCTTAGGTGTAGAGAGCTTGAGTTATGTGCTTCGGTGCACTGTATTCTTTGAATCTTGGTGTGGGGGGTTTCTTGGTTTTGTGTTTTTTTTTATTGTTTTTACTTTTTTTTTTTCTGTGTGTGTTTTTTGTTTGTTTGTTTGCAGTCTTTGCCTTAGTTGGATTAGGTGGACTAACTTGAGTTAGTTAGTTTGAATCAGAACACACAGCTATTAGAATCTAGACACCTATAGCATTATTGCATTTCCTGCAGAAGAGCCAAAATAGGAAGAAAACAGCATTTTGCTCCAGTGCAGATTCAATAAACAAATCCTGCCAAAATATTTGTGATGCTGATTACACAAAGGCTTGCAGAAATGAACAAAAAAGGTCACTTGCTGCCTTCTTGTGATGTTCATGACTTGTTAATCAGAATGTAGAGTTTGCATTTATTATTTCTCTAATCAGTCAGTGAAGTTTTGAAGGAGCAGGGACCACTGGAGTATATAACAGTTTTAATATTAAAATGGTTAAACACATCAATTCAGTGTAAATTTGAGACTTGTGGAGGTCATGCTTTCATCTAGGTGGACAGAGAGGCAGTACTCCCATACACTCCCTAGCAGCTGATTTCAAGTTGAATTATCGCTGTAGTGAAAACCGTTAGTCCTTTGACCTTTGAGGTCAGTGCTGTGATGCAGCAGAATATCAATAAGGAAGAGAAGAAAAACTTAAAGGAATGTGGATAGTCTTTTAGAGTTTCAAGTTATTATTTCTGCAGAAGGAAGTAAGTGCCATGCATATGACTTTTTATTTAAAGACTTATTTTACTAATCAAGGCTCTGGAAGTCCCTTAAACAATGCCTTACGAGGTCCTTTGACATGAGAGGTAGCTGGCTACAGTGCGGTTGTGGACATGCGGAGACTAGATACATAAACCTAAGTTAATGTTAGGGTTTGGTTTGTGTTTTTTATTTTTCCTCTGGCTATGTTGACTGTATTGGCTTCTCATCCTACCAAGCTCTGGAGGAATCTTCAGAGGATCATGCCAAGTGAATTAATCTATGATTCTGTGACAGTGTTTTTTATTTCACCTTAAGAGTGGGGCAAGAATTTTATGAAAAGGAGAAGGTAGTTAATAAATGTGAACTGGTTAAGGATTTGTGTTTGAGCAAAAGACTTTTAAAGAGAGTTAACAGAGTTGACCTTTTAACTTTAAACCCTCTGTTCCCTACAGGAGTAGGAGTAGGGAACAAAGAGTTAACATTTCAATAAAATTTAAATTTCAATTTCAATAAAATTTCAATTTAAAATTCCTGACAGTAAGAAAATATTGAAAGAATAGCTCATTTTAAGAGAGTTAACATAGTTGACCTTTTAACCTTAAGCCCTCTGTTCCCCACAGCAGTTCAGAGTGTACAGTGAATAACTATATATCCCTAATGCAGTTCATTAATCATATGACTGCATAGATAAAACAGCACTGATACAATTTCAGGAGATTTTTGTGAGAACCAACTTAATATATCTGACTACTCTCAAATTTAATTTTCATAATACATATTCTTCTAAATATTGGCACATGTATAGATCTACATTTTATTATTCCTGGTTATTTTGTATAGAAAATTCTCTTTGTTTTCATAGTGAGGAAAGTCTATGAGGACTTGACCTTCTGGTCTGTTACGTGATTATGGGTTAAGTGGCTGTTAGTGAAGATGCTATTGTGTGCTGATACTGATACACATTTTCTCAGTTTGACCTGTTCCTTTGGTTTTGCTGCTTGCTGTTCTAAATATTTTCTTAACTGTTTATGCATCCTTCTAAAGAAATATTTAAATCCATAGCTTAGATCCAGTGATGGCAGGACCCAATATATTTGCTTCAACACTATAGGAATAAGATAAATAATGTCAAAAGATACATTAAACTGATATTTATATTCATGAACATCTATGTACACAGTCTGAATTAAGAAACCTGGAAAGCTATCAGTATGTCCCTCTTTTTTTACCTTGCCTACTGCCTTACATTTCATGAGTAGTCAGTGAACTGTGATTGCTGATTGTGGGGGAAGGCTGCTAATTCACTAGGGAGATATGCCTACAGAGCATACCACTTGTCCACTTCCCTGCTGCTTTTTGAACTGCAGATGATGTGAGAATGTGTGCAGCTGCTATCTTCTCCCTCTCTGGCAGTGGATTGAATGAGGGCAAGTTTTTCTGATGAAACCTGAGTGACTGGGAAGTTTGCAGGTTTTAGGTCTGTGCCTTTTCTCAGGATCAAGCAGTAATACCTCCTTACAACATAGGTAAATCTAGCTATTCAGATAGTCTAAGCAGAACAGGAGTACACTTTTAAGTCCTTTTGAAACTGTGTGTTTTTTTCAGTGATCACCAGGAATACCAAACCCAGTGGACTGTGTTGGTGATTATTCTGAGCAACACATTTCAGAGAGGAATCCGTGGCACAAGCACAACAGGGTGCTGTGCTGCCCAGCCAGGATCTATGAAGAGATCTATATGGTGAAGAGATTCTGCTATGCAGGTTAACTTAATGTCCATTTTGTTTATTTGGTTAAAGATTTGTGGGTTTTTAAATTTTAAGTATAATATTTGTAATTTTCAGTGTTCGTTTATGAATATTAATTAATTTCTATTACCTTATTTAAGGTAATAGAAATTACTTAGAAAAGCTCAGATGGTAAATTTTTGACGTACATAAATGATAAGAATTTTGTATACAAAGATGCATATCTGGACCACTTACATACACTAATTATACAGAATGCAAGGCATCAACAACATCCTCCAGCTCTATCATCATGCAGTTTTGAGGTTTTATTAAATCAAATTCATTTCATCAAGCTACTTAAAGTTCTTTCTGATGTGCAAACCTTTGGAAACAGTGAATATCTTGTTATGTTTTCATTGTTGTACTAATCAGCTAAAGGACAGATGTGTTTTATTAGAAGAACAAATGAAATGTGTCTGCTTGGGGAATCCAAGAGAAAGATAGGAGGCTTTACAGCTGTAGACTTCTAAAGCAGGCTGGACTAAAATGCAGTTTTACAGAATGAGAACTGTTACTATTGTGATAATCAGTCTTCATCTACATAACAACGAGCACCAAAGGCATCTCTGAAACAGTGACATTTTAATAAGATATCCGCATCTTCGCATTTGTGCAGTAGGAGAGCTAAAAATGCTCTATCAAGATCTAAAAATTTATTTTGTTCTATATCAGGAGAATATATATGAGATAAAAAAGTTAAAATTACAAGGTTAAATAATAATAATAAAAAAGTGCATAGAAGGACAGTGATTAGAAAGCTATCACCATATCATATTTACCTTACATTTACTTGGGCTAAGATTCACAAGGTTCAAATGTTAATCTTGTCCAGATGCTCTACTAAATTTATTAAATTTATTTTTCAAGAAACAATATTTTTATGATAAATATTTTTCTCGAAGTAATTAACAGTTATTTCTTTTGGTAGAATTCTTATTCCTGAAGTAATTAACTCCACTTTTTGTGCAAGCTTTGCAGAGGTTCACAGAACCACTGAGTTTTAGCAGTGCTGCTGAGATACAAAATACATCTGTAGACCGGTGTTTGGACAGTAAAGCTATATACCAACTGACCTTTTGAGTCATTCTTTTGCAGTCTCACAACCTGTTTATAATGTGTGAGACTTGGGGTTGCTGATGGAATCTGGCAAAAGAAAAAAAAAAGCAAGCTGATAGACTCCTGCATTTCCATGTAGTGTACTCATTCTTTGTAAGTACAGTCTAGCATTTTGGTGGTGTGTATATCCCCTGTCCATGTGGTTTTTTTTAAGCATCCTATGTATTTCTCAAATATGATGTCAATCACTTCACAGACATCCAAAAAAAGAAAGACCTAACAAAAAATGGCAGCTGAAAACTAATATTCCAAACTGTCACCAACAAATTAATTTTCTCATTCATAGTCTAACTATGCTCCCAACTCACATGGACTGCTGCCAGTTAATTTGACAATAAAATGTTCATTTAAAATTCCTGACAATAAGAAAATATTGAAAGACTGGGAAGGAACAGGCTAATTTCGGATGAAGCAGCCTGAAGTTTCTTGCGAGTAAACAAGAAACTGGCTGTCACTTTGAAATAACGGTAAACCTGCAGCAACTGAGATTGCTTTATATTTTAGGATAAGTGGAGTTGCCCTTCACACCATGTTAGTGTATTTTGGGCTTTCAGAATTTACTGGGTTTTCCCCAATGTCTTCAAGAATATCAAACAAACCAATTGTCATAATGCCCTTAAAATTTAATATTTAATATTGCTTACATTCAATGATTTATATGGAGACTGATCTGGAACTTGTTATTCACATACAGGTCATTATTTTAATCTGCAGGTATTGAATTCAGCAACAAGATTTGTTTTATGTACTGATGTGCCTAAAGGTGTAACTAATTAGATGTAGCAGAAAACATCTGAGGATCTAATTCTCTAAATACTAAAGTACTTTAGAAACTCCTTGAGACATTACCTGCATCACTAAATATCTGTAAATCTGTAGCCCTGCAATCCATATAATTGTAGATTACTGGAGCCTGGCTGTGTTCTTACTTCTCCCTGTGAAATCCCATTCATTTAATTATGCAGTGTAAAAAAATCATGTACATGACACCTGGAATTATGCATTGGTGCTCATCAGAAAACCTGACTGTAGAATTTCTGCATTGATAACTTTTGCATAGTGGTTTCTTTTATTGCTTTGCTGTCTGGTTAAACAATGTATTTGTGAGAGCAGCATTGTGCTGGGATCTCTTGTGACAGTGTAAAAATTTACCAACAGACAATATATTTTCTGACATAGCAGGGAAAAAAATAACCTAACTTTTTCTAAGATGCTGCTTGGTTTGGAAATTGAAAAATTGCTTGAAACTATGCTAAGAATTGAAAGTAAATGACGTGGAAATATAATATATTATAATGAGACAGATGTGAGCTCATTTTCCCTAGTGCAGGTTCATGGACTGTGCGTTCACTTGGTCTGCCTGACATTTACATTTGAGTAAATTCAGTGGTTTATAAGAAAAGCATCTGTTGTTGGAATGACAATAGCAAGACACAATACCAAGGAAAAGGAATCTAACTGTTATTAGATATTACAACAGAATGTCAATGAAGGGGTTTTCATTGTGTTGAGTTTCTGGCATCAGCCTGGGTATTAAATTGGCCAGCTCATCAGGGAATATAGCACATTAGCGAGTGATTCAGCTGTGACTGAAAGTATACATTACAACGTGTGACTCAAAAGTTTCTAATGCCATAAATCAAGAACAGACTTAATACGCAACACATTCATGAAGGGAATATAATACATATTAGTATATTTCTACTAAGTTTTACCTTTAATCACAATAAACTCAACATTTAATGTTTAATAATGATAATAATTTTATTAACATGTTTGCTGTTCTTTCTATAGCAAAGGTAAAACCTTGAATTTTGCCATAAATCCAACCTGAGCAAGCTTTAAAGCCTATACCTTACAGATTCTCGTTAAAGATCTCTGTTTGGGCATGTGATGATCTTAAAGGTCTTTTCCAACCTACTTGATTCTATGATTCTGTGTTCAGCAACTGAATATCGATGGCTGCTGTTAATGAGTTTTAATTAAATAAAAAAGCTCTGAGATAATAAACCTGCTGACTTCATGTCCTCTTTCAAGTGCACTTCAAAAAGTAATTACTGTACTTCACATACAGGCAAATCTTGTAAAATACCCTCAAGATGCAATTCAAAATTAAGACTTCTGGTAACAAAGTAATGTTTTTCAGTAAAAAAATGAACCAAAGGTTGGTCTATTCTTCAAAGCACATTTGGGGATTATCTTATTTCTATTCTCTCTTTTTTTTTTTATGATTGCATTCTAATCACTGCAGCAAACGTAGGGTCTGTAGTGTTGTTTGAGTCTTTATATTTGACATATTTAGTTTTTCCTTCATCATTAAATTTAGGCCAAGAGCCTTGACAGGACATGCAGAAAGTATAGAAGATAAACAGAACTTTGGTTACAGGGGTGTCACAAAAGTGAATGATCACAGCTGAAGAATGAAAAAAAGAGGATATTTTATTTTACCCAAAATATTTAAAACTAGTTTTCAGGTAACAACATCATCTCAATCATCCTCTGATATAAGCAATAAGTACATGCCCAGTTGTTTTTTTTTCAACCCACTTCTAAACAGTAGACAAGCTGAAACTTTCTACCCTCCTGCTTTCTTGCATCTGTGTTTTTGCCCAAACTCATACAATATGAAGAAACTTGACATTTTCTTTTGAATTTTAGAACATAACAAAGTGTTTAATCTGTAAAGTTGAGGTACTAGGAAGTCTGATATCTGAATATCCACTCTAATTGTATATCCCTTTCTCCCAATCCTCCTTGAATATCCAGTAGATAAAATTATCTTAGCAGTTTAAAACCCTGTTGTTTCTATAAATGCTTTTAATCCCCATGTATACTGCTTTCTGGGTTTGTATAAAGCTAACACATCTTTAACATTAATTTGAATTGGAAAAAAAAGGTTTGTGTGTGATTGCTTTTGAATTAAGACAAAACTGTTTTGGAGGCAGAGGTGTGAAATAATTTTTTGGTACATAGCAACTGAAAAGTAATGTCTGCACAAGGTCAACAACCAGGTCAGTCTGTGCTGTGAAAACAAAGTTTTCTTTACACCTATTTTTTTTTTTTTTTTTATAATTTGTATTTTTACAAGTAGATTTTTAACATAAAGCAATGTATTAAAAAATCCATAAAACATACAATGCTGACTATTCCTTCATGGGTATCCCAGATCTCTGATATCTGTTGCTTCCTGTGGCAGGGCTTGCTTTTATGTTTTCAGAAACCTCAGTGGATTTCTCTTCCCTGACCTGGCCATCTTCTCTGTGAACCACTATAAAGCGTCTGCATCTACAGTATCCCGTGGCAAGGACTTCCACAGCCTATGTTTGTGTGAAGGACAAAAACCTTTTATTTGTTTATAGCTTGCCCCTCGCCTTTGATAGTGGACGGGGGCCGTTCAACTTCTCCCTCTTACTCATGAACGGCTCCATGCAATTTTTCTGGGCTGTATCTGTATCTGAGCTACAGACACTAAAGAGAGATATATCTGGTAGACAAATAAATGACAGGGCTAGATTTGCAGGACAGGCTCTGATGAGCAATGCTTGCTTATGAGAATCCGATCAGGAGTGTTACAATAGCCAGGGAATGTCCTTTGGAAACGTTACCCAAACCCTTGTCTTCAGTGTGTACAGAAAGTAGCACTGAGGAAATAGCTGAAAGGCTGTTTCTCACAGTGCAGGCAGCTTTTCTAACCCCTAAACTATGCTATCTGCTCACACCAGTAAGATGTAGTATCTTTGCTGTAAGAAATTCTGCACCACGTAGAAGAAATTTTGTTTGCTTCATTGCAATTCCAAAATATAATTATCTGGAAAGAACAGCCACTGTGTCTCAGCATTATACCTTCCATTTGCACAGATGAATATAAATGTGAATGTCTTGTACCTTGCAGTGCCCTGCTAAGTTTGGTAACCACTTGAGGTTTTATTTTGTTGGGTTTTGTGTGCGTGTGTGTGTGTGTGTGGTTTGTTTTTTTTTCTTTCCAAGAGAGCTGAATTAGTTATTCATCTAACATTCAGTCAAGGATGTAAAAGATGCAGTTAATATTCATTTTATAGTATCAGCCAGTTTGTGAGGAGATTAGTAATTTGGTTGTTATTTGAAAGACAATGTAACATCCAGAAATATGAAGAATATTTAGAAAATAGCAACATAGATGGATTGTACTTACATCTATTATTTATGTTCTTGTTTCTTCAATTTTTACTCTTTAAATCAATTAAGAATGCATATCCTCATATGAAGGAGTCATCTGGAGACTGGAGCTGTTGCATTGCATCATAGTGTAACCTTGTATGATAGAGAAATTTGAAAATAGGTTTTACTTTCAGGAAAGTAGTTTAGTCTTGATTTTATTCTAATGTAATTGACAGAATCAGTGTATGCTTCAGCAGTGCAACCCATGTTGAGCAGACAGAATACACAGGATTTCTCTGTTGTGGGATTGCATGCTGCTGGACATCAGGGGTGCTGGAGCAGGGCTGGGGGCTAGGGAAATGAATATAAATTGTTGTAATTGCTACCTGAGTAATATCACTAACTTCTAAGATTGCTTCTTGTCTTCTCCTCAGCAGTAGTGCCTGTAACCATAATCCATATTTCATCTAAGCCTTGATTTATTGAAAATATTCAGAAGGTATCAGAAGGTATCAGAGTTCAGTCAGGCAGTAATTACTGGAAGAATACTGATCCCATTTAAAAGACATTTAAATACAAGAATTTTGTATTAGATTACTAATCAGTACCTTTCAAACTGAATAGGAAGCAAACCTGAAATACTTTCCTAGAGCAGACTAGTAGAGGTTATCTGAAAATTAAAATATTCTAATTATCAAAAATATATATTGTATGGATTTTTTTTTAATTGAGATGTTTCAATTAATTGCTCAGACCCAGACTTTCTCCTGTTCATGCTCTACAGAAATGATTTATTTTCTGAGATTTTCAAAATTGTTATTAAATTTGATTTTTGGTTTTATTTGAATATATTGTTTTGGTATTGTTTCCAAGGAGAACATTTTTTTAAATTTTCTTTTAAGCTTTTGCTACCTTTCCTTTCATTTTCAACCCCATCTCAAGAAATCATAGAGAGTCAAGAAAAGCTGCAAAAATAATGTTTACTATTTATACAGCCTGTGGGTTTTTTTGTCCAGTGAAAATAGTTCAGAAGAATTATTTTAGTGAAGATGTTTGGATCCTTTTATTTTTTTTGTGTTGAAAACAGTTGGCTCAGATGGACTACATTTTAAAAAATTTGAAACACGTGATAAACTTTACATATGATTACTGCATATAAGGACTACTCTGAGCCCTCTAGAAACACATGCTTACTACTCTAGTAATATTTAAGGACTAGATACATAGAATCATGGAATCATAGAATGGTCAGGGTTGGAAAGGACCTTAAGATCTTACAGTTCCAGCCCCCCTGCCATGGGCAGGGGCACCTCACATGTCGCCCAAGACTTCGTCCAACCTGTCCTTGAACACTGTCAGGGATAGAGCATTCAGAGATTCCTGGGGCAGCCTGTTCCAGTACCTCACCACCCTCACAGTGAAGAACTTCTGTATATCCAGCCTGAACTTCCCCTGCTTAAGTCTGAGCCCATTACCCCTTGTCCTATCTCTACAGTCCCTGATGAAGAGTCCCTCTCCATCATTGTTATTTAAAATTGATAGTAATAGTAAAGATTTATAAGCATCTTTGAAAGGACATGAGAGTGCCTAGGAGCAGTGTTAGAAAGTGCAGTCTTTCCAATATTAACTGCTATAGGCAGAAATTTATTTACATAACCTGTTATACCTTAACCGGCATTTTGGCTGAAGTTTTCTCTAGCAACTTATGCTTTTCAGAAGGTAATGTGGCTGACAAGACATTACCGCTACTGCAATGATTAAAAAAAATAATAAAAGAAACTTTATTTTTTTTAGGAGGAATGCAAATATTAAAAATGGCTTTTTGTTTGTAAGTATTTTCATAGAGAGTCAGTGATAATTCTGGCCTTGTAAAATGCAGACTTCTCTATACTGGATTTGCCCACAGAGGTGATGGTGAGGTGAGTTTCTATGTGCTCCAGTTGCAGTGAATCCCATCTCTCACTAGTATAATCTATTTTTGTTGATAGAGAAACTTACACTTTTCTTACTGCATCCTTGGTCTTTTTGGGGACCTGCCACCAGGGAGGCATTTTGTATGAAAGAATGCACAGAGGTTTCATAGGGCTAATGCTGTGTAGAAGTGAAACAACGTATCTTCAAATGGGCATCATGAAATCTTCCTTTCAGAGCAGTAACGTGCTATGACTTTTCAGGATTTCAATTGACTTCTACAATAATTTACACCACAGGATTAGTCTGTTCAGTTATACTACCAGCCTGCAACAAGTGAGATCAACAAATAGTAAAGAAGAATAGGGTTTATATGTGGCTTTAAACTGAGAGAGAATAGATTTTGATTAAATATTGAGAAGAAATTATTTACTATGAGGGTTGTGAGACACTGGAAAAGATTGCTCAGAGAAGTTGTATATGCCCCATCCCTGGAAGTGTTCAAGGCCAGGCTGGACGGGGCTTTCAGCAACCTGGTGTAGTGGAAGGCATCCCTGCCCATGGCAGGGGTTGGAATCTTTAAGGTCCCATCCAACCCAAGCCTTTCTGTGATTCTATGAATAGCAGTTTATGTATTTGGCATATAACTTTTGTGTATTAAGGTTTTTTATGCACTTATTCAGAAACATACAGACTTCACTATTTCCAAGTAAATTATGCAACGCTTAGTCTCATTAATTACTCACTCCCTGCTCTGCTTCTGTGGAACAGAAGCTCCATTAAACACTTAATGGTGTTCATGGGAAGCAGAGGTAAAAACAGGCTGATAGGAGGTGTTCTCTTCTTGACTGCACAAATTGTATTTGGTTCAATGTCTACAATAAAGTTGTCTAAGTTCAGGTTTTAGAAAAAATTTTCTATTTACTCTGTGTGGTAAGCAATGTCTTTATGGTGCTATTCAGTAAAAAATGAATATCCATAATGTATCAATTAGTAGTCGCATGTGGCTGTAAGGGATGTTGGATCATGTGTCTATAACATCATTTTCTAGTTTTACATGCAATGAGTGAAAAGCAATATTTATAGCTATCCTTTCTTTAAAAAAATAAAACAGTTGTGAGTAGTCAGGTACAATATTAGTTGGGATGTTAAGGAAAGGGGAGAATGTATCACAAAATGTTAGCCTATATTCCTCAAACTATTTTTTAGAGGGATTTATAAATAGGTCAAAGATTGAAACAATCTGTTTCACATTACTTTGCTAAAATGAAAAGGCTGGATTTAAGAGTGATATAATACTGTATTGCTTCATGTGTTCCAAGAGCAAATTGGGCGAGAAGATACAATCGGAAAGCATGCTAAGTTTGAAATAGTGGAGCACCATGGACAATAGTCTGATTTTGAAAGTAATTAGAAAAGAGATTAATAATTGTAATAACAATTGCAAATAAAATGTTACTGACTACAGGGTTTGTTTTGGGTTTTGATTTGCTTTTGTTTTGTTTTGTAAAGGCAACACCCTGGATAAGTAGTTGGCTAAGTGAGAAGTTTGCAGCTCAAAGGTGTTTAGTGAATGTCATTCAATGAAGGGAAAAAAAAAGTCCATATCCATCACAACATCTTTACTAGCATGGTTATTTCACACAGAAGAAAACTACTAAATCCATTGTCTTTAGCCAAGAAGGAGGCTGGAGCTAAAAAATCTCATTATTGTTTTCAGGGATCATAACTGAATACAAGTGAAAATCACTGAATCAGAGAGACTTGAAAGCTGTTAACCAATCAACTAACCAAAGAATGAGGCCTTTCATACTCTCTGATCCTCTGAAATCCTGTGAAATTGGACAGTATTTATAACTAGTGAAATCTGAGATGAAGAGTTATTACTGTTTCTCTCTTTTCCCAATAATAGAAATAGCTGGTGCCTTCTGAAGGACAAGGCAGGAAATAGTGCCCGCAGTCCCTTGACAAATGTTAAGGCAGCCAAATCCTGATTATTGAATAGTATACACCAGCATCTCAGTGCTTTTTAACTGGCAGTGCCTTAGTTACAGAGTGGAGTATCAGCATGTGCAGTCCTAAACTGGGTTCTTTGTGGTAGGAGCAATGGAATTATTTTCTAGATCCCTAAGATGTAAAGTGACCAGAAACAGGATCAGGAAGCCTTCGGATGGCGAACACAGAGAACAGGCGGAGGTTCCTGCTTAACTCCATCTTTTCTAGTTGCTGGATGACTGAGGATCAGGTGAAAACAGCTGAACCCTTCTCGACACTGTTTGGGTAAAAAGGGCACCTTCCCTCAATACCTTGGCAGCATGAAAATATGCACCTATGTGTGCTTAGCAGCAACCATAGCTAAGGAGAGAAGGTATGTAGGGAAGGTGGGAAAGCAGGACATCAGGAAGAAACCTGAAATTATAAACTTGAACAGCATGTAAAATAGCATAATTTCCAGCTGCGATGAAGGAGAGACAAGGAAGCTTTTTAGAAGAAGAGATTGGAAAATACTGAGGTTTTGACATGCTGATGACAAGCTGGAGACAGCTGATGCTGAGACTGGAGAATATCTGGGATCAGACAGAAAGGAAAGTGCCTGAGTAAAGTGTTGAACTTGTGAGTATGCTACACTAAGCTAGTACTGTAAATAAAATGTATGAATAGAAAGAAGTATTAAGTGAATGAGGAGAAGTGAAGTACTGAAAACTGAGTACTGAAGATTATTAGAACAAACTCCAGGTAAGGTAGGAGATGGCAATAAACATTAGAGGACTGTTGAGATGGAGGAGAAGAGGAATAGACAGTGAGGTAAAAGCCAGACCAAGGAAAGTTTTATTAATGAGGACTCTTCAGAAAAAGATCAGTTTTAGAGACACAATGAAGAATGAGCCAAGAAAAATGTTTCATTGCAACAAATTCTAGTTATGGCCAGTAGATTGTGGGCAAATGATAATGCAAGTTTTAGTGAATGAGGCATGATTGCACAGCTTGCAGTATTTTTTCAGTACTTACATAATACAGATACAAAGTTCGTCAATATTCTCATTGAGGGTCTCTGGGCACCTAACATAGCTTTCAAGAAATTACAGAAAAGGAGCAGACCTTCTGCCTGCTCCTGCCCCTGCTCCATGCTCTCTTCACACAAAACATGATCAGAGATGAATTTACTGCTTTATCTTTGTTGTTTGTGCTAAGATTCAGCTATGTATTTCACTGGATTAATGTCTAAATTCCCATCAGTTAATAATGCAGAAAGCATTTAATAGTCATAATAGTCATAATTAAGCAAAGATATACCTTAATTTGCATCTCGATGTTTTGTCCCTGTAATGACTCATCTGATAAATGTCTTCTTACTGTTTTGTGAAATCAGCAAAATAAAAAAGAAATAAAAATAGACAGGTCTTCCTGACATATATTGAGTAAAACCTTTGTGTTGAGGCACAGATTAAATCATAGAATCATAGGATTAGTTAGGGTTGGAAAGGACCTTAAGACCATCTAGTTCCAACCCCCCTGCCATGGGCATGGACACCTCACACTAAACCATGTCACCCAAGATTCTGTCCAACCCGTCCTTGAACACTGCCAGGGATGGAGCATTCACAACTGCCTTGGGCAACCCATTCCAGTGCCTCACCACCCTCACAGTAAAGAACTTCTTCCTTTTATATAATCTGAACTTCCCCTGTTTAAGTTTGAACCTGCTACCCCTTGTCCTATCACTACACTTCCTGATGAAGAGCATCTTTATAGGCCCCCTTCAGATACTGCGAGGGTACTATGAGGTCTCCATGCAGCCTTCTCTTCTCCAGGCTGAACAGCCCCAACTTTCTCAACCTGTCTTCATACGGGAGGTGCTCCAGTCCCCTGATCATCCTCGTGGCCCTTCTCTGGACTTGTTCCAACAGTTCCATGTCCTTTCTATGTTGAGGACACCAGAACTGCACACAATACTCCAGGTGAGGTCTCACAAGAGCAGAGGGGCAGGATCTTGGACTTGCTGGTCACACTCCTTTTAATGCAGCCCAGGATACGGTTGGCTTTCTGGGCTGTGAGCGCACACTGAAGCTGGCTCATGTTCATTTTCTCATTGACCAACACCCCCAAGTCCTTCTCCATAGGGCTGCTCTGAATCTCTTCTCTGCCCAACCTGTAGCTGTGCCTGGGATTGCTCCGACCCAGGTGTAGGACCTTGCACTTGGCATGGTTAAACTTCATGAGGTTGGCATCAGCCCACCTCACAAGCGTGTCAAGGTCCCTCTGGAGCATTCCTTCCCTCCAGCATATCAACTGAACCACACAGCTTGGTTGATGTTGAAATGAAAGGAAAATTATTTTACTGAAATGGAGTATGTGTCAAATGAAAGTTGTCAGTTGAAACTCCTGTGAAGTCTTTTGACAAAATATGCATTTTGGACAATAAAATTTTGCATTGTATAATTCCTTCTTGGAAATGTGCTTTCTAGGGACAATACGTGGATATTTCAGGCTGCTGCTGCCATTTGTTCACTGAGATACTCCATAAATGTCAAAGCAAGAAATATATATGAAACTATGGGGGAAAACATCTCTGTTTTGTTTGAATAGCATAAAATTAACCTACCTTACCAAGTGAATTCTATTTTCTCCTTTGAAGGCATTTAATTAGACATATTTGTTGGGATTTCTGACACAGTTTTTATATACTTGATTGTTAATATTGTATTATAATTAGATGTCATGTCATGAAAGCTCTTCTGCCATAGACCTTGCCTGTTATTATCAGGTTTCAAAATTAATATACAGAAACTAATGCTAACCAGGCTATTGAATACTCTTAAAATTTCAAAGAGTAAACACTTCTCATGATAACACTTCTGTTGTCATAATACTCTTGAATTTTTAAACAATGTACAGCATGTTGCAACATAAAAAGATGATCTGGTGTTGTAAAAAAACATAAATACAGGCTTGAAACACATTGCAGGTAGGATATATTTTAAGTAACTCTGCTCTTTTTCAAATGGCACGTTTGGGTTGTGATATTTGTCATCAGAAGAAACTCAGATTTACACAATGCGATTAAAATTCGAAAATAAATTTTTAAGTAAATGGTAACATTCATAGGCATCTGGGAAGTTGGCACTTAATCTGCAAGCTGTGATCTTCAGATCAGCTGAAGAAATACTGTATGAAGTGGCTGTCAAATTACATGCTTTAGCAGTCTTTGTAATTGAAATAGTTGCACATAATAATGGTATCATACCTGGGTACTCTGTATCTAATGCAGTGCTGGAATGAATTTTGATATTTCCTGTGTATTTCTTGTTCTTTGCCCAAACACTAGGGTAATTGTGGAGAAGTGGAATATTACACCTTCAATAAGTGTCAGAAAGTTTTGTTGCTGTTACTGTTGTTGGGCTGGCTTTAGGGTTATTTTTTAGGGTTTTGTTTTGTTTCAAGTCTGGAGGCATGTATTCCAAAATACTAAATGTAAGACTGTTGAAGTGGATTTGTGGCAGGTGTGATGAAAAGCTAAAGGAAATAGTTTTTGCTGGGTGGTCCTTGATCTGTACTGGGAAATGGAAGGTCATAATTAAATCTAAAGCTTAAAGGTACATAAGCAGTCCCTGTAACTTCAGTTACAGAGGACTCTTGTACTGGGGCGTTTCAGATATTTGTGGTCAGAGGGAACCCTCTGACCTGCCACAGTGAAAATTGATGTGAGGCAGATCAAGCAGAGGCAGAGATGAGCTTCATTCATCTATGTGACAATGTAGGTTTTGTGTGTTTATTTTAACCTGTTTATCCATATCTCTGTTTCCATCCTCGTATCCCAGTTTTTTAGACCATATAAGGAGGAAGTAAGTTGTTAATCACAAGCATGAGCAACAAGGAGAAGTTTTGTTTTTTTTTTCCCAGCTCTGTAGAGCTACAGGCTGACGCAGCAGTTTATCAGGCTGCACGGTGCCCAGGTTTCTGCAAGCCCAGCTTGCATTAACAAATGAATCAGCCTGCTCCAGAGATGATGCTGTCTAAACAAATGGGAATTAAGGTTGTTTTATTTTTAGCTTTTTTAAAAAAAAAAATATAATCTCTTCATTTTTATTTGTATTTTACCTTCTTGTGTTACCTTTATCTGCTTTTTGTTTCTTTCCCATGTCTACTTTTTTTTCTAATTGACACCAGTGATTTTGAAATGAACTTGTCTTTCTGTACTGGAATATTGGAAAAAAGCAGGGAACATGTGCAGGGCTTTATTTTCACTGAATTTATGTGCACTAAATAGTTGGTACACACTTGTTGGATTACAGTAGTTTCTATAGGCTGATTTGCCTCTGTAGCAGTCAGTTATGATGGCACACAATTACCAAAACATCCCTGTGAAATTATGTTGCAGGGACTAATTTTGAAACTTCATATGTTTTACAACACTTGTTGAACTCGCTGTCCAGCATTAGTTATTATCTTTTCATAAACATAACAAAGGCAGAAATCAACATTACCATACCAGGGGCAGGCTGGCAGGGGCGATACTGTTGTGGGTGTCTGTTACAGACCACCAGATCAGGGTGAGGAAGTTGACGAGGCCTTCTACAGGCAGCTGAGAGCGGCCTCACAGTCACAGGCCGTGGTCATCGTGGGGGATTTTAACTTCCCTGATGTTTGCTGGAAGGACCACTCAGCAACCCAGCCACAGTGCAGGAGGTTCCTCCAGTGTATGGATGATAACTTCCTCCTGCAAATGGTGGATGAGCCGACCAGGAGAGGAGCGCTGCTGGATCTCATCCTCACTAACAAGGAGGATCTGGTTGAAGCAGTAAGGTTTGAGGGCTGCCTTGGTTGCAGCGACCACGAGATGGTGGAGTTCAGGATCTTGTGTGGCAGGACTAGTAGAATACCAAGTAGAATTGCAACCCTGGACTTTAGCAGGGCAAACTTTGGCCTTTTCAAGCAATTGCTAGGGGAAATCCCATGGGCAAGGCTGTTTGAAGGTAAAGGGGCCCAAGATAGTTGGTTGGCATTCAAGGATTGCTTTTTCCGAGCTCAAGATCGGAGCATCCCGACACGTAGGAAGTCAAGGAAGAGGGCCAGGAGACCTGCGTGGCTAAATGGGGAATTGCTGGGTATGCTCAAGTGGAAGAGGAGAGTTTACAGGTCATGGAAGGAGGGGCTGGCCACTTGGGAGGAATATAAGGCTGCTGCTAGAGGATGTAGGAAGGCAGCTAGGAGGACTAAGGCCTCCTTAGAATTAAACCTGGCGAGAAGGGTCAAGGACAGCAAAAAGAGCTTTTTCAAATATATGGCAGATAAAACTAACACCAGAGGCAATGTAGGCCCACTGATGAACGGGATGGGTGCCCTGGTGACAGAAGATACAGAGATGGCAGAGTTACTGAATGCCTTTTTTGTCTCTGTCTACTCTGCTGCAGGCAGTCCTGATGAGCCCTGTACCCCTGAGACCTTAGATGAAGTCAGGTCAACGGAGCGGTTTGCCTTAGTCGATGAGGAATGGGTTAGAGACCAGTTGAGCAATCTGGACATCCATAAATCCATGGGTCCAGATGGGATGCACCCACGGGTGCTGAGGGAACTGGCGGAAGTCATTGCTAGACCACTCTCCATCATCTTTACCAAGTCTTGGGAAACGGGAGAGGTGCCTGAGGACTGGAGGAAAGCAAATGTCACTTCAGTCTTCAAAAAGGGCAAGAAGGAGGACCCAGGTAACTATAGACCGGTCAGCCTCACCTCCATCCCTGGGAAAGTGATGGAACACCTTATCCTTGGTGCCATCTTAAGGCATATTAAGGATAAGAGGGTTATGAGGGGCAGTCAACATGGCTTCACCAAGGGGAAATCATGCTTGACCAATCTCAGCCTTTTATGAGGAAATAACACGGTGGATGGATGATGGCAGAGCGGTGGATGTGGTCTACCTTGACTTCAGCAAAGCATTTGACACAGTCTCCCACAGCATCCTCACAGCTAAATTGAGGAAGTGTGGTCTGGATGATCAGGTAGTGAGGTGGACTGTGAACTGGCTGAAGGAGAGAAGCCAGAGAGTTGTAGTCTATGGGGCAGAGTCTAGCTGGAGGCCTGTAACTAGTGGAGTGCCTCAAGGGTCAGTACTGGGACCAGTATTATTTAATATATTCATCAACGATTTAGATGAGGGAATTGAGTGTACTATCAGCAAGTTTGCTGATGACACTAAGCTGGGAGGAGTGGCTGACACGCCAGAAGGCTGTGCTGCCCTCCAGCGAGACCTGGACAGGCTGGAGAGTTGGGCAGGGAATAACTGGATGAAATATAACAAGGGAAAGTGTAGAGTCCTGCATCTGGGCAGGAACAACCCCAGGTTCCAGTATAGGCTGGGGAACGACCTGTTAGAGAGCAGTGTAGGGGAGAGGGACCTGGGGGTCCTAGTGGATGACAGGATGACCATGAGCCAACACTGTGCCCTTGTGGCCAAGAAGGCCAATGGCATCCTGGGGTGTATTAGAAGGGGGTGGTTAGTAGGTCGAGAGAGGTCCTCCTTCCCCTCTACTCTGCCCTGGTGAGACCGCATCTGGAATATTGTGTCCAGTTCTGGGCCCCTCAGTTCAAGAAGGACAGGGACCTGCTGGAGAGAGTCCAGCACAGGGCAACGAAGATGATTAAGGGAGTGGAGCATCTCCCTTACGAGGAAAGACTGAGGGAGCTGGGTCTCTATAGTTTGGAGAAGAGGAGACTGAGGGGTCACCTTATTAGTGTATATAAATATATAAAGGGGGAGTGTCATGAGGACGGAGCCAGGCTCTACTCAGTGGCAAACGATGATAGGACAAGGGGTAATGGGTACAAACTGGAACACAAGAGGTTCCACTTGAGAAGAAACTTCTTCTCAGTGAGGGTGACGGAACACTGGAACAGGCTGCCCAGGGAGGTTATGGAGTCTCCTTCCCTGGACACATTCAAAACTCGCCTGGACACATTCCTGTGTAACATTATCTAGGTGTTCCTGCTCCGGCAGGGGGATTGGACTAGGTGATCTTTTGAGGTCCCTTCCATTCTCTAGCATACTGTGATACTGTGATACTGTGAAACTCTGCTCAGTCGTGGTATGAAGAGTCTTTTAGTAGTGAATTTCTGTCCTCCAGTTGTGGTTAGTTTTGTTGTTTTTTTTTTTTTATTAATTTTCTAAGAAATAGATTATTTTAGCAGGGAAAACATGTAACCTAGTAGTGTGGATGTACATTGCATGGTAGCATATCTAGTTGTAGTGGATTATTTGCCATTGCAAGGGGGGAGTGAATATTTACATGAGAGTGACAAAGGAAGTAACTGTGTTTAGACACATGGAAATCACTCTGTCTTGTTGGCTCATAGGTTGGGTGGGCTCTCAGTTGAGAAGTTCCAGGGTGTACTTTTTTTTTTCTTATACTCTGAAGTTGTAGTTGTTTATCTGATCAAGTCACAACAAGAGCTCTTTATTAATGAAGAACTGTAAGATTACTGTAATAATGGGATGGGAGATATGAATTGACGATGAAAACCTTCATCCATATCTGTGATACTAACATGATCTGTGCTATGTTCTTTACAAATATCTTACATATTTTTTTCTGCATCTAGCAAAGTCCTGTGAAGACAACAGACATTGTAGTCCTGAAATTTCTCTGAAAGCAAAAAGACACTATGAAGCTTTTTGGGGTCAAGTAGCTCTAATTCTGTGTTAATTCCTTTCATGTGTGGTTATTCTATTTATATGTAAATACAAATGTAAATGGAATGGAAATGAGGTTATTCAAAATGAAAGGTAAAATGGAATCTTCTGCCTTTTTCAGTTTGCCAGATCAAAATTATTCACTTTCTACATTTCCACTGCAGGATGGTTTTGATTTGATCAGACTGCATCCTTTTATGGAAAATTATTCCATCATTTTTTTCTAACTGTAGTCTCTTCTATGAATGCTGCAAAAATATTAAAAAAATCCAGTGTATGAAATCTCTTCTGTCTCTAACGCTGTTCTAATATGATGAAATATTAGAGCGGGAAAGTAGTTTTGGTTTGAATGGTTGAGCGCAAATATATGAAATATATAGAGTGAAATGTAAAGCTCTTCTAAATCAGAAATTAATACATGATTCTTTTGGAATACCATGAAGTCAAGGTTTATTTAGCTGTATTGTTATGTAATGTAGTTAGGGTTATTGTGCCCTGCGTGTGGTTCTTTGGTTTGTTCATTTCATGAATACAGATTTCCTCAGGTCACCCACACAGAATGAATTTAGACATTCAGTACAGAGGCATATATTGGATTTCTTGAACAAAAAAGAAGCTGTGTAAGCCAGTAATACTAGTTGGTTGTCCTCTTCCGAGTCTAGGCTATATGGCACACATTTTTTATATATTTTTGACTAATTTATTGGTTCCATTTTTTTTTTTTTTTTATAAAAAGCTCTGTGTTCAACTTCTGGGAAATTTCTATATAGCACAATGCCTGACTTGATTAATGCTGGTTAGGGACTTTTTGAATAAACTCTTTCCACTGGAAAATGAAGATTTATCAGGTCATTTCCTAGTTTTAGAGTGGAATTTGTGGTCAGAGAGACAAAAACCTCCCAAAATAACAGACAGTCCAATAGTTACAGCCAGGGAACCAGTCATCCTCCATTTGCTCAGCTAGCTAATCTCTCACTTGTAAAATGTATGCATTGTTTCCATTTGCCTGGCTTAGCTTCCAAGCACTGGTTATTACTTTGGCTTCACAATTGGATTAAACACAATTTTCATAACTACAGTTTTTCTTCTTGAGTGGTACATACACTCTCAAGTCTCCTCCAGTCATCATTCTCATGAGCTTAAAAAGATCTGCTTTCAATTGTAAGGCATTCTTTCTTGCTTGTGATATAATCTATAGTTCCTAATATTTTAAATGAAAAATAGTAGATTTATACCCAGTTTCACCAGAGTGAAAAATGCCCACATATTAATATACATTTAGTAATCAGCATTTTAAACTCCATTGTCCCAGTGGTAGCTCATTTGTTAATGCACTGTAACCCCTTTCAGGGACATAATCTCTCATTTTGTGAGAATTTTCAATGTATGTGGCACAATTTTGCATTTGGCTATGTTGAGATACATCTTACTCGAATACTGCTGGCTTATCAAGCACTCTGTATTTACTCCTATGACTCCTGTGTCCTTGATGTTTATCACCCAGTCATTCCTTGCATCATGTGTGGATTTATCAGCATCGACTTTATGTTTATTTCTAAATAATTTAAGAATATCTTGGTTAACATTCTGTTAGAGAACCTCTTTTCAATTCCTCCCAGGTCTTCTTCTGGTAGATAACTTCTCTTTGAGTTTTATCAGATAACCAGCCAGTTCTTTGTCTTTGGGTTATTTCCTACTAAGATTGCTTAGGTCAGATATTTTACAACACTATTACAACTGCACAATTTTCCAGTCTTCTGGAGCATATTTGAAGCCCCAAGATTTATTAAGCTATGAATCCTGGATACAAGTGGCTTACAAGTTACCCCAGGTAGATGTTATCTTCTGTAGACTTTGATTACTAGTAAAGGGAGATGTATGCACATTTTCCCAATTCCAGATGCAGATTGGAAGCAACTACTAAACTGTTCTCTGTCTTTGGTACTACTAAGAGTATGCCTCGTCATAGACCTATGTTCTTGCAATGTGTTTAGAAAGTAAAAAGCAAGCTCCAGTGTCTCTCTCCCTGCATTGTACTGATGCTCTCCTACCCCCATCCCATGTTTTCAGTTTCTCTTCCTGGTTCTCTGCATATAGAAGTTTCTATTTCCTATTGATTGCTATTTCTTTTTGTCTTAAACAGCTCTTCCATCCTCAAAATGCGCTACTTTTTTTAAATCAATCCAGTGGATAGGGAAGATTGTGGTTCTGCTCTTATGCACTGGGACTGAACAAATAGCATCAGTGGCAGCTCAGCCCAGTACAAAATCTGATTCCCAGCCAGATTTTTTTTCAACCTGCACAAGGATGAAAATGGAAAGGAAACTGGCTCTGTTCCCTTGTTTACTTTTATACTCCCTTCCTTCAAAGTTTGTCTATGGGTTCATTAAAAAGAAAGTATAAAAAAACTCAGCAAAACCCCCTTGTATTCTAGAGTTGGTTGGCATCTTCAAAGTACTGCTGATCAACAGTAGTGCCCTTTTCACGCACAGAAAAGGTAGATCTACCTAATGTCTAATTCCTATGATTCAAAGGTTTATTTATAATGGACAAGAGAAATGTATTGGTTATGATACTAATATCTTTGGGAAAAAAAAGGTGAAAACTACACTTTGTCTCTTCATACTATGTTAAAGTAATTTCTGACCTAATATTCTGGTGTGCGTACATGCCAAGGAGAAAAAAACAACAAAAAACCCCAAACTAATACAGAAAAAGAAAGAACTCCCCCCCCCCAAAAAAAAAAAAAAAGTGAAAACATTTTAAATTTAAAAGATTTACTAAATTTCTATAATATTTAAATCTGTCGTTTCTTTTCCCAATGGCAATGATGTGGAAGTGTTGTGGGAAAAGTATTTCCAAAGTCAGTTTTATGAAATGGCTATCAGCAATATGTATGAACACATTTCTTAAAGTTTGCTGCTCAGAGCTTACTTCTCTCCTGCTTTACACATGCACTCCATGGATTTGCTGCAAACTGGTGTCAGCGTGTGGCCTTGTCTGAGGGTCTAGGGAGGTGCAGCCTTTGTGGAAAAGCTATGATCATGGCTGGGGGGGATCTTTTCGTTTATCACTTTGTGAATATGGCAATCAGTGGCCTGGTAAAAGACTTAATGTTCAGATCAGGTTTGTGTCAACTGTCGTACTCTAGCAAACATATTATGTAGCAGGAAGCAAAATTTTCCAAAAGTTCAGATGAAAGGCCAAATTGCCAAAGCAATTGACATAGGCAAGCCCAGCTTTTGATCCTGCCTTGGTATTTTCACCTGCAGACTTAGATCTTGAACCATATGTTCACTATATGTGAACATGTGTATATATGTATGTATACAGTGATAGTATCTATCACTATGCATGGTAAATAATGCAGTATGGGAAGACCCCACTGTGGCCAACAGCTGGAGGAGATGGAAAGACCCCATGCATCCACACATGTAGAAGGACTGTGGATTTCTATGTCTTGTACATGGAAGACCAGGATTTATTAACCTCTGGTTACTTTATTCCTGCTCAGAGAAGACACGAGAGCCCTGATGACTTGCTCCTCGTCCTCTAGATGAGTTATTTCGTATGTTCTCCTTTTCTAAACTTCTCTAATGGTGTCAGATGCCCACATGACCTCTAACAGATGGCTGTGCACAAACTCTGCCTTTTGAGCTCTAATGCACTTTCTTCAATATCTGAAATGCATTTCTTAATATGCTGTGTCACAATTTTGGGGTTGCTTTTTTTCTTTCCTTCTTTAAAACCAGAGAAAATGTAGGTACAAATGTATTCCTGTTAGTGGATAATAATGAAAAGTCAGAGAGATTAATGTGCTGTTGCTGTTTATTCAGTACTGCATTGCTTGTGACTAACTACAATGGATGAGACCTTCTTTCTGCCTCATTAAATAAGTTAATCATGTAAATCAGGAGAAAAAACATTTTGGATGGTGTGAGTACAGGTTGAGCATCAGATAAGCACTTTTAACCACCATGTATTAAAGGAGATTTGACAACGTACAGGTGTCCCAGCTACAGAACATTAACATCAGTCTTCTGCTATCTCTAAAGTAAATGAAAACAAAATTAAAAGGTCAAACTGGTGCATGTCTCAATCAGGACTACATGGCCACTAACTGGAATTTCTTTCAGAAAAAAAGGGATATTCTAAAGGGAATGGAAGTTCTTGAAGAAGACAAATGATAATGGACATTCCAGTATATTAAAAAAAAACCAAAAAAAACAAAAAAACCCCACTTTTATGGATTTTAAACTGTAAATCAAAGTATAAGAATCTTTTTTTTTTTTTTTAAAGTAGGATTTACTGTAACTTCTTGTTGCTTTCTTGGCTTACCAAATTCACAAATTTGTGCTATAGGTTTGAAGCCAAAAGAATGTAAATGTAAATTAGGATAACTTCACAACCTGGGAAGGAATAGGAATAAAACTTTAGATGAAACTAGCAATACAGTGATAAAGACATGTAACTCTCAGGATTACAAGACAGAATTAGAAAAAAAAAAACAACCCCTTATCTGAACGTTCATCCAAAACACTTTTTAAGCCAAAGCTGAGCTGCTGAGACTCAAGAAACCTCAGGTTCTGATATGTGATTTTTAATAAAACTGAGTGCTTGCATTTTATGATTGCAGATGAAATGGAAGAAAATATTCCAAACATTATTTTTTTTTCAACTCAAGAACTGCTAGAATTCTCTTTTTTGTCATCACAGCATTTTTAATCCAGAGACTTGAGAGAAAGAAATCCTAAAGACTGGTCACTTTAAATCCAACACAAGAATAACATGGCCACTGTAAGAAGTTGGAATAAAGCATGCAGATATATTGCAAAAGGTTTGCCTTCTTTCCTTCGTTTTCAGTTAAAAAATAAAGTAGAATCCATTATCTATTTTTTTTTGAGACATTAGTGATCACAGGGGAAGCAAACAAATAAACCTGCAAAAGGATATTGAGAAAATGCCAACACTTTATTCATTGGAAGGAAATGAACATGGATTTAATGCAAAACTTACTGAAATTAATGGGAGATACTCATTGGCTTCAGTGATATTTGGGTAAGGCTCAATGTGAGATTGAGGTAATGTTACATAATTAGGCTTCTGACTGCTGTTTAACCCAATAAATTGTACTTATACTTAATTGTTGGAATAAACCAGAGATTTGAAACAAAGTATTGAGTTAGAAACTAGATTATGCCATTGCAATAGACTTACTCTATGTTTCAAATCAGGAATACCTTTCTTTTGGATCAAAATCTGTTCTTCCACTTCTGAATGGCACTGTAGCAGCTGGTGGTTTTTTTGTTGTTTTGTTGTGTTCTTTTTTAATCCAACACATATTAAAACATTATATAAAATTGTCATTGATTTTTAACCCACAGTTTCATGCATTTCCATTTCATAACAGTAATAATAGATCTCAATGGATGTGCCAGTGGGTGATAGAGAGGCAATTATAATTGGTTTAGAAATGCATTCTAGATATGAGTTGGTAAATTCCTGAAGGCTTTGTTAGAACTGCCTCAGTTTGACCTGGATACATCGGGTTTGGGGAAGTTTTTATTTTGTAGCATTCAGCTGCAATGTGGGTGAAGTCAAAGCTAGCAACCGAGAGTGCCATCTGGGGCCAAACAAGGATTAACTCACCCTCCATTTGGGCTGTGATCATATAAATCCTTTATTCTTCATGTACTTTTTCTGAGGTTTGGATTTGTCCCAGAAGATGACCTATAACCAAAATAAAGACAAGGTGAGGTTGTGTAAGAACTGCTGTCCTGGTGAAATTTTTATTCAAGGTGATAGAAAACTGGCCAAAACACCTAAATTTAGGACATTTATGCTATTGTATGTGGAAATGTTTTCAGAACAGTTACTGATATTTTGACATTCCTGAATCTACTCCTTAGCTTATTTCATCCCTAGGGACATTTCTTTTACTGATAATTGATAAAATAAAACTTTATTTTCTACAGTAAAAGTATGTGCAGATTTGATATTTTTTTCCTATTGCTTTTCTGTAGCAGTGCAAGCTGTAATACATTATATGGCTTACAATGACAAAAAAATTATATTTTCAATTTGGTAAGTCATTTTCAGTTGAAAATATAATGCATTCCTGCATAAGACATATTGCAGTGTGGCGGACTGCAAGTATTAGGGACGACCTAGTATATTTGAAACAACATAATTAACACTCTTTGTTCATGATAGGCAAATAAACAGCCAAGGCAGGTCTTTTTCAGTGATGGATAGCATCTTTATTAAAGAATTAATCTAGAACTCAAACCAGGATCTATCTAGTACATAAATCAAGGTCTTGTGGTTCTATTTATGGTTCCTTTTACAATCTAAGTGTTCAGTTTATTGCTGTATAGCCCAATAATTCATTGTTGAGGGATGTCAAGCCCTGTTCTCCCTTCTCTCTATTTTCACTGCAAATGGAGACACAGTTCACAATACCATTACCCATTTGCTCTGTTCTTAGAAAGTTCTGACTGTCAAATGTTAATAATACACCTTTATTAAGAATGTTAAAGTTCTGCTGATAAAATGTATTTAGATATGCTAAGCATTTAGTTTCTTCAACTCATGCAAAGTCAAGGTTGCTCTGCCAGAGAGCTCCTATGCCACTGTCTCTGCCAGAATGGCATAGGAGCTCTCCCTCTGCACTTTCTCTCCTGAGATAGTCAAATATGGAATAAAGGGGACTGCATAAAAGCTGTAGTGATTTGTTAGCTCATATTTAGACCTGATGGGCCTAAATAATCGATTGATTTGGTAGATACCAAGATCTGAGAAAACTTGCCTGAGCACCTGTGGCTAATGTATTCATATTTTTTATTCCTAGTCAGTAGCTGCCTGTGTGTATTTAAGATGCTTGGGAACCCCAAAGGCATTTTCTTTTTTTCCTTACCTGACTTAATTGCAGGATGTATACAGGAGATGTATACTCAAGCTGTGCTTCACTTTTTTTTTTCATTAATAGCAGATCAAACTAAGGGACTATGTCAAACTGTCCCACATGACATCCTTGTCTCTAAATTTGATAGATGGACCACTTGGTGGATAAAGAACTGGCTGGATGGCTGCATGCAAAGAGTTGTGGTCAATGGCTCAATGTCCAGCTGGAGAACAGTAATGAGTGGTGTCCCTCAGGGATTGGTGTTGGGACTGGTCTTGTTCAGCATCTTTGTCGGTGATGTGGAAGTAGGATTTAGTGAACCCTCAGTAAGTCTGCTGATGACACCAAGCTGTGTGGTTCGGTTGATACACTGGAGGGAAGGAATGCCATCCAGAGGGACCTTGACACACTTCAGAATGCTGCTTGTGTTAAGGTTTGTACATTTGGCTGTGAGCAGGCTACTAGGTTAAATACCTAAGAGGTTAGTGATGTTTTTATGCTTTCATGTGCTGTGGATTAGGTGATGATGTTTTTCTTTAAAGAATCATCAGAGGTAGTTGAGACAGGTGCTACTGAATGGTCACTCAACTGTTTTAAGATTTTCAGCGAAAGAACATAGATATATCTGCAGGGATTATCCTTCTTAGACTGCAAAGTTTCCAGGACAAACATAGCAAAGTTCTAAGTTTAAAAAAATTATATTATTATATA
Organism: Pezoporus wallicus; assembly: GCF_028554395.1. Taxonomy (NCBI): domain Eukaryota; kingdom Metazoa; phylum Chordata; class Aves; order Psittaciformes; family Psittacidae; genus Pezoporus; species Pezoporus wallicus. The sequence continues at coordinate 303,710 of NW_026641658.1, forward strand.
ATATATTATTATTTAACTATATTAGTAGTAGTAGTGTTTTAGTGAAAACTGAGGTTTTGGAAAGCTTCTGCTTGTTAGGATATGCCAGTATAGAAGTTCTGTATCTTATCGGTCCATACAGACTGCAGATACATCAAGAAGGAGATGGTTTATGTAAGCATTAACAACAGGGAAGATCTACAGTCTGCATAATCTCTTGAAAATACATGCAATTTTCCACTTCTCACTCTCTTTAGGACCTTGACAAAAAAGTCAAAAAATGAAAATCTTTTTATGGAGTTTTTTTTTTTTTGGTTTTTTTTTTTTTTTGGTATATTTAGTTTCGAGAAGGCAGTGAGCTAATGAGTAGTGTAACTGATCTGGCAACTGTGAAGTAAGTTCTAAGATGTTTTTCAGCAGAGATAAGGCAACAAGAATTTGATTCTATATAGCCAAGCTCTGTTACTTTCCAAGAATATGGACATACAGATTCTGTTAACTTTTTTCATTTGAGAAGGGTTATGGTTCTCAAAAATCAAGGGCTTTTATGATTTTATGTCTTGGTATCAAACAAAATGAGGCCCAGATTTCTGAAATGAGGAAGTGGATTCTGGGATAATCCAAGTTAAAGATCACTTTTGATCCGAGTAAAGATGTGCAACAGTATGTTATTTTTAAACAACACCTTTCTGGTTTTTCCACATTTTTCCCAGATAGAGCCTTGATCAGATTTCTTGCAGGTCTGAGACATTTACATGGTCCTTTTCCCATCTTTTAAATCATCCTACAACTTTTGCAGGACTTACAAAAATACAGTCACCCAAATCCCATGCTGCGGCTGAGGCAGTAGCGAAGGCAGCTCCTGTTGCCCTAATACTAGGTTTGATTTTGAGCAGGTACTATCACTATTTTGATACAACCCAGGTCTCAAGTAACACCAGTTTTAGTGGGTTGATTGTGCAGTTCAGTATTACCATGGGGAAACAAAATCATATTTATGCACTTTTTCTTATACACTGACATTTTTTCCAGTTGCTACTTATGAAGTAGCATAGGGAACATCTTAGGGTTTATATATTCTCCTCCTAATTATTCTCATGTTTGTTTTGTCATTATGGGGCTGTTAATGCCATTATATATAGCACTGTATAAAGCTGTGATGTTATAGATGTGAGGAGAAATCTTCTGATGGTGAGGATGTTTAAGCACTGGAAGATTTCCTAAAGAGGCTCTTGAGCATTCCTCACTGGAGATCTTTAAAGACAGATTAGGCAGGAATTATGCATATAGTTGATCATGCTGCAAGTTGGAGGTGTGTCCTGTATCAGCATTTTTACTTTTGATCTATGATTTCTTTGGGTTTTTTTCCCCTCAGTTTTTTTCATGGGTTTACAACTGAAATTACTAGCCTTTAATAATTTCATCTACTCTGCTTAATGATTTTATGATATTTATTTAACCATGTGATGATTTAAGTATATATTTTAAAGCATTGGGAGCTCAAGAATAATAAATCATTGCAGGATGGGTACTAGTGGAATTTTAAGAGGACTGCAACCACTGCTAGCATTCTCAGCCAAAGTGAGTGCTTTAATAGCAAAGCAGTTTATAGAGAGGAAAAATCCTGCTCTGGAAAGGAGGGATGCAACTGGAAAACAATGTATAAAAGCAAAAAAAAAAGCCAACAAAGACCCAATAACCACTACTAAACCAAAACTTGCTGTCATGTGGGCAGCAGTGTGGGAAAGCAGGAAAAATGAAAGGTGTAATAACTGAATGTTCCATAGAGATCAACGCTGGGAGAGAAGAGTTTCTTCCTTCGTCCTTAGTCAGAGACTTTATAACTCTAGAGGGAAAGTAAGTGAGAGATTGCACACATAGACCTACTGAACTGGAATGCAGGAGTAGTGGCTAAATATAATACACGTCCCCAAGTGCCAAAAGAAAGAACACCAAAGAGCTGTGGGATGCAGCTATGTAAATGATACACTGCACCTCTACTATGCAAGTCTTGGTTTACAAGGATCCTTTGATGTAAAACCTCTCTGCAGTGACAGCTATTTTCACTGAAGTTCATTATAGATTAAATAGATGCTACTTTTATAATTCACCTCCAGATTGAATATGTAAATTTCATAATTTCCAGGAACACGTTGTGAGAGTGTCCTGAACTCCGAAGTATCTGTTTTTTTCTGATAGATAATGCAGAAAACACAGCAGTTTTAAGAAACATGATTCTTCTGTGCATATGTTTCCTCCCAGTTAGTTGTCACATGACCTTCCTTTTCTCACAGCATGATGATGAAGAGCAGTGGGGAGGAGGCCAAAGGTAAATGACACCAGATATAACACAATAAGTTTTGAATGGCTCTATTTTCCTCTGTTGTGACACCCTGTTTGATGCAAAGACAGGAGATGGAGGAAGCTGCTGTCAGTGAGCTGAGTGTACTTATCAGTGCTAACTGGCATTGAGGGGAGTGGGCTTTGTCTTATGCTTTTCCTTAAACTCATTCTGGAGTGAGTGTCTCGTGTCATTGGGATTGGAGAGTCTACTCCTCTACTCCTACATCTACTATGCCTTAGAAGAAGCAACCCCCATCAAAAAAAAAACACTGTAGGAGCTATTAGCAAATCCAGTCCTACAGAGCATCTGAAGTGCAAACAAAGACTTCCACTGCACTCTGTATTCAGGGAGCTGCCAGGTTTGAGAGACAGTGTCACATCTCCCACGCTGCTCCTCTGGCATGGCACTGTGTCTAGAATTGGTCATGGTTTTAGAGGTAGTCTCACTCCTAGGGGCCATGACCTGGAGCAATCTAGAGGAAAAAAGTAAAATGTATAAATGATCTTTGGGGAGTAAGTAGGATGTTTTCTATAGTAAGCTAATTTGTTTTCTTTGGCTGTTGTCTGCTGAAACTGACAAACCTTTTCCCACCATGCTGCCCTGGGTTCAGCAGTAGCAGCCATGTTTCTCTTTCTTGGTAGCTGGTGCAGTGCAGTGTTTTGACTTTCGGCCTGGGAACAGAGCTGATAACAATGATGTTTTGGTTTGGCCAAGGACTTTGTGAGCCTCATGCTCTGCCAGGGAGGAGGGGAAGCCAGGAGGAAGCAGAGACAGGACACCTGACCCAAACTGACCAAAGAGGTATTCAATACCACAGCATGTCATGCCCAGGATGTAACTGGGAGTTAGCCAGAAGGGCTGGGAGACTGTGGGGTTGGAGGAGGTATGGATCGGTGCTTGGTCAGGCCTGGGGGGTGAGTTATCGGTTGGCTGGTGCTGAGGTGTTGTATTCTCTTCCCTTGTTATTTCCTTTATCATTATTATCATTGGTGGTAGCAGTAGTGATTTGTGTTATACCTTAGTTACTAAACTGTTCTTATCTCAGCCCATGGGAGTTGCATTCTTTTTGACTCTCCTCTCCGTCCCTCTGGGAGCAGGGGGAGGGCAAGAAGGTGGGGGAAGTGAGTGAATGAATTGCCTGACTGGGTTTAAACCACGACACATGCTTATATACTACTGGGTGCACAAAAATGTCTTATTCCTTTCATTTGGAGATTATTTCTCAAAACAAGTTCCTGTTTATCATAGTCGGACACTTTTACCTTTTCTTTCTACCCTTTTGGGTCTTTATGTAATTTATTAAAAAAAAAATAATCCTTTTTCTGCCTGATAGCATGTGTGATGGGTAACTTTCAAACTGATGTCTAGATATCACAATTCTTCTGATTTTCACATCTGCTGAGTGGGCATCAGGACATTTGTACTTTACATTTGCAGCAGCACTGACCAATTTCAGTAGGCTTCTGTTTCAAATGCCTTAACCTGGGTGAGGTAATGCCTTACATACTTACTGAGTATTTGTATGGCTATTTGTATGGCAACACCACCGCTTCCTGTTGATAAATGATTTCAGCATATTGAAATATAGGTAGATTTGAAAAATAATGAGCCTCCTGTTTTCTGAGAACTTGGAATTTTAATGAAAGACTGTATGGTACAAAAGTGATGTGCTATAAAACCTTGCTGTAGTGAAGCTAAAGAGCACTGAAGCTGGAATAAGATTACCCACATGGGTATTTTTAATAAATTCTATAGTGTGTTTTCCTGCCTGATTCAGAAAATAAATCTCTTGCTTTCTGAATACCTTGCTTATATTACTTGGAGTAAGGTATGTTATAGCTCAAGCAACATTATCTTCAGTCAGGAAGCAACAGTGGTTTTTTTCTTCTAAATTAAAAAAAAAAACACCAAAAACAAAAACCAAAAAAACCCCCACAATGACAACAACAAAAAAGAACCAAACCCAAAACAACCCCCACACAAAAAAAACAAACAACAAACCAAAACCAAAACAAGCCCCAACCTAATGTAAAAGCATTCCAGATGAAAACTGATGCAGCTGAACTGAAATTAGCAAATCACACCTGCCTAAAGTGGTGTTTAAAATGTTATATGCCAAAATTATGATACACCCAGATCATCATTCTGCAACAGGTTTTTTTCTGAGTCACCCTGGCATGCAGGTCATGTGCCTTTTCTATTGCAGTAGGGTTTTGCAAAAGCACAAGATCCATCTGCTTGAGACATACTGTAGCAGCAAGGCCATACATAATGTTAGAGCAAATAAAACATCAGTATGCAACATAGCAGGCATTAATGGTGGAACTGGACAAGCCAGGTGGTGTTAAGTACAAAGGAGAAAGAAAACTTTAGTAGTGGTGAAGGCTATCAAATAATGGTTTCTTCCAGATTAGCATTTCAAAAAAAAAAAAAAAAAAAAAAAAAAAAAAAGCATTGCATTCTTTGGGTTAAATAAAATGACTACAATTCTCTTGTAAGAAGTTGCTTTAATTGCTATTTTGTTTCCATAAGTCAATTCATAAATTGCTTCTTTTCTATAAATTTTCTCTGGTTTTGACTTTGCCTCCTGGGGTTTTAATTTATCAGACTTGTCATTTCTTGAATATCACCACAGACTGAAATGTACAGTAGACACCTGGAGGCGTTTACTTTTTTCCATCCTTGGGCTTTGTAGAAATAGGACCATCTGGCCTGTAGGTCTGGAAGCATCAACATTCACTCATTAAATGTGTCTGAAGCTCTCACTTTCAATCTGCCTCACTTAGCTACCTTAGGACTGTAGTTAGGTGGTCTGTTGTTTTCACCTGTTGTTTACAAGCAGTTTAATTGTGTGCTCCAAACTAGAGACAAAGATCTCCTACACCCATCTTCCATCTTCATGTTTCATGACCACTTGGCTATTCTGGAATGAGAATCTGCGGGTAAAGAATGGTGATATTTCCAAATTTTTGTTACTGCTTCAAAAATAATTATCAAATACAAAGCCTGAGAGGACCCTGCAGAGTTATCTAGTGGGTACTTCTCATAACACAAACATCAGTACAGTGTCTACTTCCAGTGACGACTGCTGGTAAAAATCCCTGAGGGATGAGCGATGCAAATACTTGCTGTGTCAAACAGGGCCCAAGTGCCCCTGAGTTATCTGCCAGGCTTGGAAAAAGGAGTTCAAAGGAGAGAACTCACCTCTCTGGTTGTTTCTCAGAAGGAGCACAATTTTTTCACACTGGGAGGGAAAACATGTTCTAGTTGTGAATCACCTAAGGACTGTCATCTTGCAGAGTATCCCTGAGAGAAGTTAGACCCAGAAAGGAGCCTTGTTTTAATTATTAGCAGTGACTTGCCTGCCTGTCAGGAGAGGTGACAGCCTGTAAAACCTTTTTCTATTTTGCATGCATTGGAAGAGTTGACAGCAGCTTATTGTGAACTCAGAATGATGTAATTGTGGTGTCTTGGTAATCTTGTTTGATTGGGGTTTGGGGTTTTTTGGGGGATTTTTTTTGGATGTTGTTTGTCTGGTTTTTTGTTTGTTTTTTTTTTTTTCCTTCTCTCTGTAGTTAATAAATATCTTTAAAAATTTTTTAATAAAAATGAAGAGTATAAAATTCCAGAGTACCAAAACAATTAGCTTTGTCATGTGATTGCATCCCCTCATGTGAATGACTTTGTGTTCACTGAGGCTAGTTACAAGAGCAATCATTACAGGCATTTGGGCTGACCTTGCTTCTATTGATGGTAAAAAAAAATCTTCTACATAAAAAAATAAAGAAGCCTGAAAATCTGCTGCTGTGATATAAGGAATAAGGATCTGTGACATAAGGGTCAATAAGGATTTAGCTTAATCTGGAGATTCTCAGGTTGAATGAGAAGCTTCAGTAGGAGCTTATCTACAACACAAATCAAAGTGTGTTTACTGAGGTGAGGTTTATATTTTCAAGGCAGTTAGACTGCTGAACATGGCAAGGGCTGCACTTGAATCCAGCCTGTCTGCAAGATGCTGGGACGTGAGGAGATACACTGAACGGCAGGCAGCTGAAGTTACATGTGTATATGTCTGTGAAAGACTGAGCTGATAAATTCTAATTATGGAATCATAGAATCATAGAATAGTTAGGGTTGGAAAGGACCTTAAGATCATCTAGTTCCAACCCCCCTGCCATGGGCATGGACACCTCACACTAAACCGTGTCACCCAGCCTGTCCAACCTGGCCTTGAACACCACCAGGGATGGAGCATTCACAACTTCCTTGGGCAACCCATTCCAGTGCCTCACCACCCTCACAGTAAAGAACTTCTTCCTTTTATATAATCTGAACTTCCCCTGTTTAAGTTTTAACCTGTTACCCCTTGTGCTGTCACCACAGTCCTTAATGAAGAGTCCCTCACTGGCATTCTTATAGGCCCCCTTCAGATACTGGAAGCCTGCTATGAGGTCTCCATGCAGCCTTCTCTTCTCCAGGCTGAGCAGCCCCAACTTTCTCAACCTGTCTTCATACGGGAGGTGTTCCAGTCCCCTGATCATCCTCGTGGCCCTCCTCTGGACTTGTTCCAACAGTTCCATGTCCTTTTTATGTTGAGGACACCAGAACTGCACACAATACTCCAGGTGAGGTCTCACAAGAGCGGAGTAGAGGGGCAGGATCACCTCCTTCGACCTGCTGGTCACGCTCCTTTTGATGCAGCCCAGGATACGGTTGGCTTTCTGGGCTGCAAGCACACACTGAAGCTGGCTCATGTTCATTTTCTCATCGACCAACACCCTGCTCTGAATCTCTTCTTTGTCCAACCTGTGGCTGTGCCTGGGATTGCTCCGGCACAGGTGTAGGACCTTGCACTTGTCATGGTTAAACTTCATAAGGTTGGTATCAGCCCACCTCACAAGCATGTCAAGGTCCCTCTGGATGGCATTCCTTCCCTCCAGCATATCAACTGAACCACACAGCTTGGTGTCATTGGCAAGCTTGCTGAGGGCGCACTCAATCCCACTGTCCATGTCACCGACGTTGTGTGCAGCCATCCAGCCAGTTCTTTATCCACTGAGTGGTCCACCTATCAAGTTGATGTCTCTCCAATTTAGAGAGGAGGATGTTGTGTGGGACAGTGTTGAATGCTTTGTACAAGTCCAGGTAGATGACATCAGCTGCTCCACCTGTGTCCATCAGTTCTACCAAATTGGTCAGTCAGGATTTCCCCTTAGTGAAGCCATGCTGGCTGTCACCACGCACCTTGTTGTTTTTCATGTGCCTTTATCGGGTCCCACCTGTATTCCTCAAGAGCATGTATTGCACCAGCCATACTGAACATGGTGGCTGGTGTTAGCCCCTGTGAAAACACCTGTGCCCTCTACAGAGAGATCTGACTGCTCCGTCCTCTGAAGAAGGCTACAAGCAAAGAGGATGCTGTGCCCTCCAGCCTCATGCAGTCAGACTGGCTATGGTCCATGCTAGTTTTCATGTGAGCAGACAAAGCAGGAATGTGTGGTGGGGCAAGTTTATCAGTTTACTTGGAGATATTATTTGACAGTAAATTGCACAGTCAACAGTCTTTTCCCATCACTCTGCTTTTTGCTGTTGAGCACTGCTTTTTTCTCTGGCATAACCCATTTCCATTGCAAGGTTGTGTACCACACCTTACATGCAAGTGCTCGGCAGAGAGGTCACTGTAGGGGAGGGTGGTGATGAAAAGGTGTCACCCCTCCTAGTACACCAGATGTCAAAAGCTTTCAAGCTTCAGTAAAGTCTTCCTTTAAGCTGTCTGCAACACTGGCAGGCCTCTTTGTACAAGAAATACCTGTGCTGCCTGCCAAATTCCAAAATATATATATATTTTTTTTTATTATCCATACCATAGCTTGCACTGGGGAGGGGAGAAACAAGCACTTTTGCAGGAACAGATTCCTTCTGCTGTGGCTGTCACAGCAGCTCACAAAACACTCTGCTCTAACTCCCAAATTTGGGGTCAACAATTAGAAAGGGTTGGCTGATGGGGATGTGGGTATTTCTTCTCCTCTTCTGCCTTTATTAGTATTTAGTTTCTATTTGTCCTTCTAAGTTAAACTTCACCATGCAGTATGAAATGTTGGTGCTTTCTTCACCAGTAACATCAGTGACATCAGCAGGGATGTCATTTCATGAGATGCGCATCACCTTCTGCCAGATCCCAAGGAAATACCCCAGCAGACTAAAGCAATGAGCTGAAAAAAGCAGTGATTTAACCACTGTGCTATCCTTAAGGGCTTCCTGGCTTCATAAAATGCTTTCTGGTTGCCGTTGTGATGATTTGGTACCTGAATGATCTATGAACCTCGGGCAGCAACAGTGAGGTAAAATGACTGAAATAGAAACCAGGGGCAAAATAACTATGTCAGCTTAAGAGACTTGTACCAGTCTTTTCTTTCCAATTGTTCAACTGCAGTTTGAAAATGAAGGGATAAAAATAATTTGCTGAATTCCTAATAAAAAATAATATTTTACTGAAGTAATGGATGAATGGAAATTTATGTGGTTCTATCAGACAGAAAGTTTCATAGTTGGCTAGAGATAAAGCATCACTACTAATCTCTGAACAAGAATTTGCACTAAGGAGATCTGTTTTAGGAATGGTAAAATGATGCATGTACTTCAATGCCTCATTTTAGGAATGAGGCATAATATGATGCAGGTACTTTAGTGCAAACTCCCCTCCTATAACCACAGTGCCTGGGAAGCACAGAGCTTATTCTGCTGGCACTGTGCAGCTGGACTGTACAAGTTCTGTAGCTGAATCGTTCAAGGTGTGATAGATGAGTAAATTCAGTGCTGAGTCAATCTGCGCATGAGCAGTCACATTTCCAAATACCCCAAAGCTGACCGATCACTTCTAAAATTGTAAACTTGCCTTGTTGAGCCTGTAAGGTTGGAAATTCAGCTAAAAAGTCTAAAAATCCCCAAAGAACAACCTTTTTAATTTTGCATGTTCTTTTTCTTCTTTTTCTTGAATCAGCTGCCTCATACTTATTCTGGGGCAGACTGAACCAAAATAATTGTAATTACATCAGTGTGCAGCTAGTATGAGAAGTGGGATTCTTAGAAATAAAGCATTGTTTTAGCTTTAAATCCATTTCAAAATTAATAGTAATACATAGTAATACATGGTCCATCTTTTATTGCATCTTATTACTGTAAATGTGCATGAGTTCAATGCATGCTTTTAGCAGCTGCTTAGGTTACCATATATAAATAAACAAGGTTAAATCAGTAGAAACACTATATGAACTTTTATACCTACTACAGGAAATGTCTGAAATACAGTAAACAAGTGTTGTGGGCTCATTTAGTCTTCCAGGCAATAATGAAGGCTGACTGCTGAAATCATTCATTATATTGCAAAGTTTTTTGTGTATACTTCATCCAGCTTCAACTGAAAAAAATCCCAGAACTTGGTAACCTAGTTCCAGTACAAAAGGTTAAGTTAGAAGTTACTGTATGAGTGCCAAGTTACACCAGCCTGAACCTGGTGACAGTGGACAGAATAGAGTCCTCTCTATTTACTCATACTTTGTGAACGTAAACAAGTGTTTTGCTCTGGTTTTGAACAGGGAAATTAAAATGTACTGTTCACTGCCAGTTTCTGTTTGCAGTATCAGAAGAGATAAAACTCCAATGAGGTGAGACTGAGAATTCAAGTAATTCAAGCAAATTCAAGTAATTCAAGCAAAACTGCTCTTTGCTATACAGGAAAAACTAAACAGACATTAATTAGCATTAATCACAGACAAATCATTCTGTCTGATACAAATGTGAGTACCAAATACCAGAAGCTCTCATTAAAAGTTGAATCTTTATATAGTGGTTTTTAATGATACTTTTCAGTATATAGATAAAGATGATACAGGGTTATACAACTTCTAGTCCTCCTGACTATCAGTAGGTATCCAAAAGTAGCCCTGCAGCACAGATGCAATTTTTATGGTTTAAATAGACTTAGTAGCATCTACTCATCCTAACATTTCCAATTTCAGGTCAAAATTTTTTATACAACACAAAATTTATGTCATGAATGCTTTAAAATGGGACACACCTTATTGTAGTATGTATAAATGCTGACAGCACTGATTTATAGCCTATGCAATGTGAAATGTGATTAACATTTTAAGCTAATATCCAGATCAAGTTGTTATGTTTATAATCTATCAAATAAAAATTATGAGGTTCCTAAAAAACATATTCAAGAACAGCCTCATAAAGGGGATAATGAGAGAGACATTAGCTGTTTATAAAAGATAATAGCTCATGCAAATTTGACATTACATGTCTTACTGCATGTTATGAGATGTTCATCGGCAGTGCAAATATTCACTTCCTGAAAATGTCTGCTCTTCAGTCAACATAAGAAAACATGACATTCAGTGCTATGGTTTAGCATTTTGCAGTGAAAATACAAAATAGCTAGACTACAGTATTGTCTTTGATCAATGCTTTGGACAAAAGGAAAATATAAATCCTTAATTCCAGTGTACTTTCCAGTGGGAATCAGTATGCTAATGTCTGGAACAGGTTGCCCAGGAAAGTTGTGAATGCTCCATTCCTGGCAGTGTTCAAGGCCAGGTTGGACAGGGCCTTGGGTGACACGATGTAGTGGAAGGTGTCGCTGCCTATGGCGGGGGGTAGGAACTAGGTGATCTTAAGGTCCTTTCCAACCCAAACCATTCTGTGATTCTATAAAATTATATAAAATGCTTTAAATTAGAATAAGAATGCATGATAGGGTTGGTTTGTAATTTCCAAAATTGTTGTCTATCATATTGATCATATTAATAGCACAAATATATCTGAGACTTAAAGTACCTGTAGATTGGCATGAGGAAGACCTAACATTGACATCTTTCATTTAGTGAGATTCAAGAAGACAATGCATTCAAGGGTAACCTTCAATAGTATTTTTCAGCTTTAGTAAATACATGGTGTCCCATTCTTTTTATGTGAAAATTGACATGGTTAAAAAGTATGCTCTGGGAGATAATCAGGCATGAATTTTCTTAAGACTAAATATATCTTGCTAAAATTTAAGTCCTGATTTTAAATACAGTTGCCAGTATACAAGGGGGGCAGGATTCTCAGAGGTTCTGGGTCATCAAAAGCAATCTTCTGTTGTGGTGTGCAAATACAGCATCTAATCCTTTTAATAAACTAAATAAATCCCATATAGAAACTGCTCTGGGGTATTTTTACGTCCTAGCTACTCCCCTGAGGAAAATATTATAGGACCTCTCTTCTGATCGAAATCATGCTCTAATATCCTGCCTAAATATATTCAAGGCAATTAATACTAATTTGTTCCTGTGACAGTATTATCCTTTAGCTTAAAAAAAAAAAAAATGTCTTTTCCCTTCCTGGTGTGTCCCTGAAGTGTTTTCTAAGAGCAATCATACTTCTCAGCACTTGTTTAGTTAGGCTAAACAAGACAGAGTGTTTTAACCTTTTCTCTTAGCATTGAAGACTTTCCCCTGATAATGGTGCCTCTCTGCTCTCTTCAGGTTTTAATTCTTCTTTATATTTTAACACAGATAAACTGAATTGTTCAGAGCCTTCAAGACAAAGACGAGCACCTTTTACAGTTCTGCTTAGTACTTGCCATATCTTAGCAGTATCTGTCTGCCCACACAAGACATTACTCTTTTTCCTTTTCCCTACTTCCTCCACAGCTGACAAGTGCTTGATCCCTTACCTCCTGTGCAATTTCTAACTTCCAGATGCCCAGTTTAACTGAGATTCTTGTTAGTTCCTTGTACTCGGTACTATCAAATTACCTCAAGTACCCACTGCTGCTATTTTCAGTCATACCATTCTTGTGCAATATCCCAGTTCACCTATCAGCGGCATTGCAAAATTTGTGTCATCAGCAAACTCCATGAGGACTTTTCTGCTGGTGCTAACTGCATACCTGCCTGTGCTACTGCTATGTTTGCTGTACAGCTATCCCCTATCCACATCCAGCTGCCTTTCAGCAACTGCTTCACTGCTGAAAGCCACTTTCAACAAGTGCATTGCTTGGTGTTTGTTCCACAGCATACAGAATCTCCAGATCAGAGTGCTTTCAGTCTGTTCCTCCATAAATAGGAGAACACTGCAAACATGGATGCATGCTCTTGGGGTAAATTAGTGGGATGGTGTATCATGGGACAATGTGACTGGTTTTGGTGATGTTATGGAGCATTGGAAATCTCTATGCAAGTTTGGGCTGGGACCCATCCTTCTTGTACATACTTTTCCAGCCTGCTTCTAGAGGGGGGATACTGCTTGAAACAGACCTTTGTAAATCCAGTGATCCTACAGTTCCGGCTACACCACACAGGCAGTATACTTCAAACATCCCTAATTTGCACAGTAACCATATCGAGCAAGAGCTAAGCAACTGAAAGAAAAGCATGTGTTAACTAGAACAGAGCATAGGCTTTGCCCAGTCACAAGCTATTTCAGAGCATACTACAGTTTTCTTTCCCGGTTAAGAAACAGCCTTGTATTATATTTTATTCATAGAGACATTCCCTATGCTATTGCCTTGTGTGATTCCTACTGTGTACAGATGTGAATATGGTGGCTTTAAATTCACCTGACTGCTGCATGTGTCCTTGAATCAGCAGTCTGCAGTGCACTTAGAAGCATTATGATGGCTATTATTTTCCTACTTCCCAGGAGGCTACCATTCATTTCAATCACATCAAACCCTCCAAGTGCCAAATCCAGAAATTTAACATTCAATTAACACCCTGTTTTGTTCAGGAAAACATTCTACAATGGCAATATGCTGCTCGCATAATCATTGTAAGGTAGTAGTCCTTTGCTAACACCTCACTGTAATCTGTGTCAAAAAGGACAGCTAAAATGGAGATACAATTGTATCTCTTAATAAAGCACAATCCCAATGGTAGTTTACTTTAAATTTCAGTATTTCATGATTTAAAGCAATCTATCACTTGAAACATAATATTTTTCTTACACGTTCACACACAAGAAAACTTTTTCCTTTTTTTTCTTCCCTGTTTTTTGGTTGATAAGAGAGTTGTTATTATGATCTGCATGAGTTTGTATGATTCAGATGCCTTGGCCTTTGCACCAACTACTATTTTTTGTGGCAAACTCCCTCTTCCTGTGGGAGGATTTAGGATACCTAACATATGTGTCTAAAATAGAAAGGATATTGGTGTCTTTGAGTTAAAAAGAGCTTCAGCCAGTCTCAAGAGAAAAACTTCAGCAGCTGTTTGAAATTGAATTACAGCCTATCAGAGGTCCATATATGTTAGTAACAAGCATAGTAAGTTCCAAGGTAGAGGATGAATTTGGGCTTACTCAGGGCGTGAGTAACTGAGCACATAATTTCAAGACAAAATCTCTTTTAAACAGATAGAGTATCATTGTTTATTTTCTGATACAAGACTTGCATTTCCTTAACCTGATTTGTTCACTTAAAAGCCTAAATAATGCCAGATAAGTTACTTGAAGAAGATGAAGTTCTCAGCTAGGGAGAGCAAAACAGGTAATTAACAGGCCTATGAAAGTGTGGAACTACAAAATTATTTTCCTGTCTAGTTTTGCATGAGGGAGTTACACATGGATATGCAAAACTACTGCAGTGCTACAGGAGCTGGTGCAGACTGATGGAGGATTTATTATCAGTTCAGTACAGCTGATTGGGCTATGGGTTTAGGAGAAAAAGGACTTCAGAAAATGATCCCTGCATTTCACCTGAGGTGTCACATTTGCTGGAAGCTTAAATTCAGCTCTGTTAAAAACATCACCATTTTTCCACCTGTTCAGTCAGAATTTGTCGATGTCTGTGTAGGCTTTTACTGTTCTCTGTGTTGCTAGCTAGTCAGGTAAGATGACTGAAGTTTATTAGTTGGCACCGGCAAAATAAGTAGGAAGAGCATGTAGTAAAGAATGTTGTAAGTACTGGGAACTGTACAAGAGTGGGTCATGGGAAAATGTCCTGAAAGTCCATCAGTTTTTCTATCCCCACCATTTGTCATCTGTCCCTGCATCCTACAAGCAGATAAATGGGTCGAGAACACCCAGATGCCTTTTTGAAGTCTTTGAAAAGGAGTAGGATTTACTCTACCTCTTATGACTCACCAGTGACTCACCAAGAGTGTTCTCATTTGGAAGATCTCTTTCCTTCTTGCTCTTGTACTCCTACACCTTGTCTAATACTTGAAGAGGGATAGTATTCCTTCTCCATTGAAGTACATTAGCTCAAGAGGCATGTTTGTATGAAGATATTCTGCTCAGTATTCTTGTGACTGTCTTTCAAATGCCTCCTTGTATTTCTGGCTGAAATTATGTAACTGAGCATTTTTATTACTCGATGTTCTTTATATCATATAGGGAAATTACCTGACTGGCTTACTCAAAATGCAAATTATCTTGAAAAAAGGAATTTTGCATTAGGTTTGATGCATAAAAAAATTTTCTGTCATTTTTCAGCATGTTTGTGTAAAACTGTTAGCCCTTGGGAAGTTGAGAGGTATGTATGCTTCCTGTCAAGTGACAGGAGATTGGGAAAGTGGTGTTAGGGGACTTCAGTAAAGGAGAATAGCAGGGATAGCTACTCTGCTTCTAAATTTGAAAGGAAGCTTTCCTTCCCTCTGTCTTAGGTTTCTGCTAATCTTCTCTCTTTTCCACTGAGTTTCCTGTTATGGGTAACAACCACCTATATTAAAAACATTAAAGGATACTAAAAATCTTCCTAAACCTGGATGCTATGGACTAAGTAAGATAATATTGTATTAAACTGGTTTGTGTCCAAAGTACTTTGGTATCAACTGATGGCAGTTGCCCACTTGCTACATGCTTAACATTTGACTATGAGTTTTAAATGGGTTACCAATTTTCAGGAGTTGAGCACATTAGCCAGTGAAATTTTGTGGTTGAAACCTATCTCTAGTGAGACACTAAGCAGTAATACTTACTGGTGGACAGGAATTAAGGAAAAGAGAATTATTATGATAAAAATGTAAAAAAAAACCAAATCCAAAACCCTACAGAACAAGAAACTGGATTGTGAAGGTACTTATTCTGGGCTGAATGATTCTTCCTGATAGTATCATAGAATAGAATTGTGAATTCTTTAGGTTGGAAAATACCTTTAAAATCACCAAGTCCACCACTAAACAGTGTCCCTGAGTGGCACTTCTACATGGCTTTTAAATGCCTCCAGGGGTGGTGAGTCTACCACTTCCCTGGACAGCATGTTCCAATGCTTGACAACTCTTTCAGTGATGAATGGTTTCGTAATATCCAATCTGAACCCTCCCTAGCACAACTTGAGGCTATTTCCACTTGTCCTGTCACTTGTTATGTGGGAGAAAAAGCTAACCCCCACCTCCCTACAACCTGCTTTCAGATAGTTGTAGAGAGTGATAAGGTGTTCCCAAGCCTCCTTTTCTCCAGGGTAAACAGCCCTGTTTAAGGTACTTCCTTTAAGATCATCTTCTACCTTAAACATCATCTAGTTCCAACCCATTGCCATGGGCAGGGACACCTTCCACTAGACCAGGTTACTCAAGGCCCCTTCCAACCTGGCCTTGAACACTCCAGGGATGGAGCAATCACAACTTCTCTTGGCAACCTGTGCCAGTGTCTCATCACCCTTAGCAGTAAAGAACTTGGTATACAAGGTAGATGTCTATTTATCATCCAGCTGGGTTTTATTAGTCATTAGGGGTTAGATTCATCTAGTACTGTGGATTATTTAAAATAAGAAGAGTTGATAGGAGGGAAAGTGTGGGACAATTCTAGAAAGGAGTATTAAAACAGGGCATAACTATAGAAGTGCTAGATGTGAGCACAGAATCACAATCAGAGTACATTTACAAACTCAGGAGTTATGCTTTCAAATAACATTAAGATTCCTCAGCAAACTAAATCATTACTGTTGCCTCATCTCTTTAAAGTATTACCTGTGTGTGCCAAAAGGCTGAATAAGACCATCATAAAGAATCCAACTCACATCATTATTCCTCCCTTAGAGTCTCATTTTGAAAACAGGAGGAATCAAGGGCATAAGCACTACTTCAGTATTTCTTTTTACTTTCATAGGGCAAAGAGCAAAATACATACAACAATGTATTTTCCAATGCCTATCACATCATGTTAAAATTCAAAGGTGAGGGAAGATGGCTCTAAATAGCCAAATCATTACTTACATTTGGTGTAGGATATGTTCCCAAGTAAAAGCAAAAAGCTCATTTGAAGATTCAAAATCTCTATGACCATTGTGGTATGAGAAAGATTTGGAACCTTTAAGATTGTTTCTGTTTATAGACTCCAGACTCCTTTCTTAGATGAGTTTGATGGGTTTTATATCTTAAACCAAACAAATAAGCAAGCAGGTGCACCGTTAACCTATCCCTTTTACCAGCAATTTATTTTCCCCAAGTACTGAAAGAGAATTGTACCCAGAAGAATGAGATTCAGTATTTTATCCACACCCTCATCATTTATGTACTAGAATGGATTAAATGTTAATCTCTTAATAATCCTTAACAAAGCAAGATCTTCAAAAACTAGCACTGTTTAATTGTCAGATGCCACGTCAAAGGAAATGCTGTTTGTTAGTCAGGGCAGGTCCCAGTCACTGCTGGGTTTAAAAACAGATTGTTTATTTCTCCAGGACAAAGCACTGCTGCACCAGCTGGAAACTATATGGTTTAATGCCTGCAGATACATGGTACAAATAGTATAAAGCTGTCTATCAGAGGCAGATAAATCAGCAGTTTGGAAACTGTTGATAAGTGGTCTTTCTCATTTGAAAAGTGAGGTCAAGGAAAAAAAAACACATGGGATTCATAAAAGCAGTGAAATTAGAGTACAGGAGGAGGATGGGGTGCATAAATCACGGCCTCCGTGCTGTGGAGTTCTCAGGTATATGGTATAAGTGAATAAAGGAAGGGCAGTGATGAGCTTTAACTTGAGTGATAAGATCTTTAAAAGCATCAGGGATTTAGCAATTAAAAATAAATAAGCAAAGATTTTTGTGGTTTTTCAGTTAACCATTTACTATTCTGTTAAAATGCAGTAAGTTTGAGCTGAGTTCTGAAGTTACAAAAAAAATTCCTATGTGGAAGTAGCAAATTTGCCAAAATATATGAAATTGCCTAAAACCTTTTTGATAAGTAATAGAAAAACATTCTTAAAGGTACTCCTAACAATAGGCTAAAAACCTTTGACTGAGATGTCCATGGTCTCCTTTAACTTCCTTGTTAGCCATGGAGGCTTTTATATCCCAAATAAGGAATAATAAATCTCTCACAGAAATAATCTTGAACACATCAAAAAGACCCTGTGATGTTTATCTTATTTTTCTCTGACCCTGATTTTTTTTTTTAAAATTGTTATCTAAAATGTGTCTATCTTCAGACTAATTCATGTCAAAACAAAAGTATTAAGCTTTATTTTTGCCTGACTTGAAGAAGCTGTTTCCCAAATATGTTTTGGTAAAAATAGGCAAAAGATTTTTGTATTTATAAATAAAAGGGAATTGGAGCTGGATATGCATCTTCATTTTTTAAACAAAAATAAAGCAACAGCCAGAGGAATATTCAGTGAAGGGTATTTTTATTATTCCAAAGTCTATCTTCCAGTCTAATTGTAGTAGGAATACCAAAAATATTGCTGGAACTTGGTATCAATAAGAATAATAAAAAAATCTCCAAAGTGCAATTGCAAATATGATGTCTCTTGTTAAACCTTACACAATTTTACGCCACCTAAATAGGCACATGAAAACTAAGCACACACTGTAGGGCCTATCTAATGAGCACCCCTCATTATTGTTATGTTAATGTATCACCCAATCATATTATAATTTTCTTTTCTTGGGGATGCATAATGCAAATAGTTAAGTCTTTAACCAAAATGCTTCTGTCATAACCAGAAGTTTCAAAGACTGGACAGCAGTGGGATATATACAGCTGGCTGCCTGTTCATCTCTATCTCTAGAAATATCATGGGCAAGTTGATCTCCTTTTTCTTTTCTCCTTCCAGCTGAACTTCTTACATCTGAACTTTTCATTCATTCATAGAGCTAGGTTTAATAGACAGAATGATCTCTTTAATAACTGGCTTTGGCTAATTGTATTTTTTAAAAGATAAAAAATGCAGTTGTGGGTCTCCTAATATTTTCATATCTGTTATTTATAAGCCTGAACTTCCTAAATAAACTGTACTGGAAAATAAGACAGTTCTGGAAGCAAAGGAATAGAATATAATCAGGTAGCAGACAGGAAATTCAAATTATTTATGTTGGAAAAGATAGAGATAATGAAGGAAAGAAAATGAAGCAGGATATTTGTCATGAGTGATACTGGTAAAAAAAAAAAAAAGTCTATTGTAAATGTTATTTCCTTAGAAAAAACCTTGTTTGTTTGTTTGTCATGTTACTGAATTGAAAAATACTATTTGTTATCTCAGAAACATTCCAACACTGTGGTTTAAAAAGTCCACTGCAGAATGAGTTATATATTCATAAACAGAGAGTTCATGAGCTTGTCCTGCCGCTCAGTCGGATCAGTCAGCATTTCACCCTTCTAAGACCTAATAACGTCAGGATCATTCTTCTTCAGTCACAGTGTGTCTGTGAAGGCACAGCAGATATAATTTAAGCCTTAAGAGAAGTGTGTTTATTTCAATGTAGGAGATGTAGAATGCCAGTGTTTTACCATTAGATAATGTGCCATATAAATCTTCACATACACCAGAGCTGGAAAGAAGCCCTTGTCTTGCAGAACCAGAGATGTGGGAAGAGCTTCACACCGGGGCTACTGACTCAGACAAAACCTTAGATATGTAGATCTTTGCTTTGGACTCCTTACTGTTTGTCTGCTATAGTGGACAAGGAGAACAAGAATACCTCTCATTTCACTAACAAGTTCAGTTGGCTTCACTTTTGTAGTAGCTGTTTATAAATAAAAAGTCTTCATGTCTTAGCTTATCTTATACAATGTATAAATAATAATTCTTAAAGACTGTTTCCATGGATCTCAAAATTTCAGCTGCAAAGTTGACTTTTCCATTGTCATATTATGATGTTTTATTCTGATTGAACTGTAGGTTTCTTTTAGAAGATTCGTCAATACATGGTCTTTGTCTTTGCATTAAAATAAAATCTATTGCACAATGAATGCTATTTCAAATGTAAATGAAAAAAATTAAGATTTAAATTTGTCTATCTGCAGATGTAATTAATAATCAAAAATGTAATTAAACATTAAAGAGGTTTTAAATTTTGTTGAATAGTTTCCTTTATGAGTTCCTAATATTGAGAGATATTAAATAACAGGCAGTTGCTTTTGATAAGTGTAATGCTTTAACACATTACATTTTAAATCAGAGAATAGAAAGTTATACTAATGGAAGATGCCCAAAATTGTTCAGTGGTATATTTTCAGTATCTATTAGCTATTGCTAAGTTGCTAGAATTAGAAATATATAGGTGACATTGGCATGAATTCCAATGCTTTGTCATTATAATAGGTGTGATAAATTAATTCCCCATTTTGTTGCTTTGTGTCATGGTTTAGGCCCAGCTGGTAACCCAGAACCATGCAGCTGCTCTCTTACTCCCCCTTTCTTTCCCCTACTCCCAGAGGGATGGGGAGGAGAATCAAAAGGATGTAACTCCAACGGGTTGAGATAAGAGCAGTCCAGTAACTAAGGTATAACACAAATCACTGCTGCTACCACCAATAATAATAATGATAAAGGAAATAACAAGGGAGGAGAATACAATCGCTCACCACCTGCTGACTGATACCCAGCCTGACCCGAACAGTGATCTCGCCCTTCCGGGTAACTGCCCCCAGTTTATATAGTGGTCATGATGTGCTGTGGTATGGAATACCTCTTTGGTTAGTTTGGGTCAGGTGTCCTGTCTCTGCTTCCTCACAGCTTCCCCTCCTCTCTGGCAGAGCATGAGACTCAGAAAGTCCTTGGTCAGAGTAAACATTACTGAGCAACAACTAAAAACATCGGTGTTATCAGTGCTGTTCCCAGGCTGAAAGTCAAAAACACAGCGCTGCACCAGCTACAAAGACTGAGAAAAATGACTGCTACTGCTGAACCTTTGCGATATTGCTAGGATAAACTTTGCTCAATAAACCAGTTCTTTAACTGTTTCAACTAACATTTAGAAGATAAAGTAGAAACTGCTGATTTTGAACTAGGGATGATTGATTGAGATGTTTCCAAATGACAGCTTTTAATCAGAAAATGCCATTTTGTTGGAACTGAATAATTTCAGCAAGAATACATCCATTTCAATAACAGTTCTTGAGGGATTTTTTTTTTTTAATTATTTCAGTTAAGTAAAAAAGAAATTGCTATTTTTTTTATATTTTGACTTCTTAGCTCCTGTTTTTGCTTTACATTTACAAAATCCAGTTATATTTCTTACTTGAAAACTTCATCGTAAGATTGCATTTTGTCATTCTTTTAAATTATTTTGTAATGAGAGGACTCTTATCACTCAGTACATTTTCCTATTTGTCTAACAAAAACATTAGTGAGGAACAGTATGTTTGCAGGGAGAGAAGTGTGTGGTAAATTAGAGTTCAAAAACTAAAAGAGCTTTTAGTAAATTTTTTCATGAATTTTGAAACCCATTACAGCAAATACGACTGAAATACTGTCAGCATAGAAGATGCAGGTAGGACAGTGAGCTTAATGCCCATCTCTGTTACCTCATGTTATCCTGTTCTTTAAAATGCTGGATCTGAATTTTCATGATATAATAAGAATTAAAACCTTGTTTCTGAAATCTCCCCCCACTTTCAAAGTGTTAGATTGAGGGCTTGTGCTGTATCAATTAAGAGAGAAGAAAAGAAGAGAGATAACAGGAAAGAAACAGGTGCAAATTAGTATTTGGTTTCTGAAGGCTATCTGCATGGTTTCCAGTCTGTGCTGTCCGTTTTGATTTCAGAAATATTTTTTGAAAACTAGGTTTTGGGTACTTTAAATTTGTTATGTTTGCTTTTGCTCTAAATGTTTTCCTTGAAAAGTAAAATTTGTGAGATGTTCATTTTTCTGTGTCACCTTGGATAAACTATTATATTCTGATCAGGATTATTACACTCGAAAAGGGAATAAATATAACATTAATGGCTACTCAAAATGACTTTATGAGTAGAGTGTTTTAGGCTTTTTTTTGAGTCTTTGTCTTGACCATATGACATCAGAGCTCTGTCTAATGTAAACAGAATGTGAAAGTAGTTTTATTTGTGATGCTGGGTTCACAGGGATGTTCTGTTTACCTTCTTATTAAATGATCTTTGATGTCTTCTTTCTTTTCACGTCGGATGATATAAAATACTGTGGTTTATTTGTACGCTTATGTAATCCATCTGGAGATAAATACTGAAAATTATTTAATGAAACAAAACTAAAACCATTACACACATAATTAGCCATTTCCTGTAACTTTAATAAATATATTAAATTATACGGAAGAATTGCAGTGTGTTTATGACCAACCTATATAGCAAGAACTTGGGGGAAGATATTTGCTTTCTCTTTAATAAGCTTTTAATAAGTAATTAGAATGTAATAAATAAGTTTTCTTTTTAATAAATGGCCCCTACATGAAATAGTAGCCAGTGCCAAAAGTCCTGGAGGGTCTTCCCTGGAACAAAGAGAAAGTAAGTATCTTTGGAGCTGTCACTTCATTTTCATGCACAGAAGTGCACAGTACATTGCTTAGGCTCTTTAACTACTTGCATCAATCACAGGTCTGCAATGTTTAAGGCATGGGCTTTTTCTTCCTTATTTTGATATTTTGTTATGATTTGCTGAGATTTCTTCTGCGGGGAATGAAGTTTGCCGTCTGTGAACGGTCTTATAAATGAAGATGACTTTTTCACTGAGAACATGATGTAGTATAAATGCAACAAATATTTTTGGTTGTGTCTGAAGAAATGCAATGTGTTGTGATTTTTTTTTTTTTTTTTGTTCTTCCTTAGTCTAAAAAATGCTCAGAAGTTATTCCCGGTTTCAGTAGTTCTATTAATGGCAATTTTTCCCCATTGCTATAAAACCTTGAAATATATCTGTTTAGCCATATCAATAGAGTATTTTTTTTTTTTTCACAAAATGAAAATCTCCTTGCAGGTCTATATGATGGATATCATATATATACAGTGTGATATGCCATGTCTTCAGGGCTTAGAGCAAGATAACCAAACACAACTTTTTATGTCTTTTCTCATTATTTGAGCATTGAATAACTGATTAAATGCAGGATTCCTTTATTTTGGCCATGGAGAAGCTCTCTTAGTTTTGTAAACCAGCAGTGGTGGTTACAGGCTGATTTCCTACAGTAGTTTCAATGATCCAGTAACGAGTGGTGTCCCTCAGGGATCGGTGTTGGGACCGTTCTCGTTTAACATCTTCATCGCTGACATGGACAGTGGGATTGAGTACACCCTCAGCAAGTTTGCCGATGACACCAAGCTGTGTGGTTCGGTTGATACCCTGGAGGGAAGGAATGCCATCCAGAGGGACCTTGACATGCTTGAGAGGTGGGCTGATGCTGACCTCATGAAGTTTAACCATGCCAAGTGCAAGGTCCTACACCTGGGTCAGAACAATCCCAGACACAGCTACAGGTTGGGCAGAGAAGAGATTCAGAGCAGCCCTGCGGAGAAGGGGGTGTTGGTCGAGGAGAAAATGAACATGAGCCGGCCTCAGTGTGCGCTCGCAGCCCAGAAAGCCAACCGTATCCTGGGCTGCATCAAAAGGAGCGTGACCAGCAGGTCGAAGGAGGTGATCTTGCTCCTCTTCTCTGCTCTTGTGAGACCTCACTTGGAGTATTGTGTGCAGTTCTGGTGTCCTCAACATAAAAAGGACATGGAACTGTTGGAACAAGTCCAGAGAAGGGCCACGAGGATGATCAGGGGACTGGAGCACCTCCCATATGAAGATAGGCTGAGAAAGTTGGGGCTGCTCAGCCTGGAGAAGAGAAGGCTGCATGGAGACCTCATAGCAGCCTTCCAGTATCTGAAGGGGGCCTATAAGAATGCCAGTGAGGGACTCTTCATTAAGGACTGTGGTGACAGCACAAGGGGTAACAGGTTAAAACTTAAACAGGGGAAGTTCAGATTATATAAAAGGAAGAAGTTCTTTACTGTGAGGGTGGTGAGGCACTGGAATGGGTTGCCCAAGGATGTTGTGAATGCTCCATCCCTGGTGGTGTTCAAGGCCAGGTTGGACGAGGCCTTGGGTGATGTGATTTAGCGTGAGGTGTCCCTGCCCATGGCAGGGGGGTTGGAACTAGATGATCTTAAGGTCCTTTCCAACCCTAACTATTCTATGATTCTATGATTCTATGATCCAGAAGTCCACTATTGTCAGCATTTTGAAATTAAATAATGGCTCATCATATACATTATCTAGTGTTCTAGGTTTCAATTTCTGTTTTCTCTCGTTTTTTTTTTTTTTACCCCAGTCTTCTGATACCTAGCATGTAAATATGAGAATATTAACCTCTTTTCAGAACTGAAAGGAAGGTTAAAACCCACACCATACAATGATACTAGAACTTTGTGATTATTTGGCATGTTTATTTAATGGTTATAGAATCATAGAATAGAATCATAGAATAGTTAGGGTTAGAAAGGACCTTAAGATCATCTAGTTCCAACCCCCCTGTCATGGGGAGGGGCACCTCACACTAAACCATGTCACGCAAAGCTCTGTCTAACCTGGCCTTGAACACTGCCAGGGATGGAGCATTCACAACCTCCCTGGGCAACCTATTCCAGTGCCTCACCACCCTAACAGGAAAGAATTTCCTCCTTATATCCAATCTAAACTTCACCTGTTTAAGTTTTAACCCATTACCCCTTGTCCTATCACTACAGTCCCTAATGAAGAGTCCCTCCCCAGCATCCCTATAGCCCCCTTCAGATACTGGAAGGCTGCTATGAGGTCTCCACGCAGCCTTCTCTTCTCCAGGCTGAACAGGTACATAGTAATCATTTCATTACACTGCCAAACGCCCATTTATTAAATTTTTTTCTTTGGGAAGTTAAAATTGCTTTCAAATTAACCATTTTCGTGCTGTTATTCTCTCTTAGGATTTAATGGTGTTGTGATGTTCTGTTGTAATGAGTGACTCATATTGACTCATTGTTTCTACACATTACCTCTGCTGATGCTTTGCAAATATTCAGTCTTTAGAGATTTATGCATTCAATTTGGTTTTAATGCCTCTTGGAGAGATCTGTTCATCTGCTAATATGATTTTAGGGACTAATTATTAATCAAATTAGCTGATAAAGACAAAACCAAGAAGCACAAACTTTTACAAAACACAAGCTGTGCTATGAACGATAAAGTATAAGTGATCAGTGGCAGCACATCTTATGAGGTGCTGCTTCAGGGATGAGAGCCATTTTACTCAGTATTTAAGGCTAGGTGTAAGGGGTCATAACAACCGCTCTGTGCAAACCCTAAGTCAGAGGAAGGGAGGAAACAAATGCAAGGCCACAGGTCTATTTCAACACCACTTTGAGCCCTTGAAAAGGCTCACACACCTTGGCATCTCCGTGGAGTAGCTTTTCTTGTGCTTCAGCATCCCATGTGTCAGCTGCAGGTGGCAGACAGCTGTCTCTCCTGGAGCCGTGGAAAAGTCTGGAGCTGTGTTGGCTGTTAGTGCTGGGGTGGGCTAATGTGACTGGGAACAGATGTGTAAGACTCACCCATCAAAGGTGAGATTTAACATTATTAAAATAGTTAAGCAGGCAAATTCAACAATGCCAGCTTACTACAGCTCTCTTTTTTTTTTTAATTGGATAGCATGTCAGCATGGATACTGCTCCTTGCTGCAAGAACACCTACACTGCAAAGCCCCAGGCTGAAGTCAGAGATGAACAAACTTCTAGTTGGCTTTTGAGCAATGAGAAAATGTATAAGATAACTGTACAGGATATGAAAAATATGTGAACTAGGTTATTAATGTTGATGATAAAAAATGAAGCAGATAATGTAATTAATGAAAAATGGTAAAAGGGGAAAGTTATTGCAATGTAATCAAATTTCTAAAGTCTTGTTTACTGGTGCTAACTATATTTTTATTCAGAGGAGGGTTTTCTCTAGTAACATGGCAAGCATTGAATTGTTAGACAGAAGAAAAACCTTGCTTTTATGCCAGTCCTTCAGAACGGGTTCTGCACCCATAGCAGGTTCTAGGATATCTACATTTTTAATAAAAATGCAGGAATTTTTTTATTATTTTGTGGAACCCAGGTTCGTACAGGAATATTTGTACATGAATAAAGGCACATGTGACTGCTTTATGATTTCTTTTTTGAAAATAAGTATGTCTAACATCCAAAGCTATTAGATATTTAAAGACTTGAGTTTTTTATCCCATAGTCTACTTAGTTTCACTTGGTTTAAGTGATCAGTTACTGGGTGGTGGTTATTGCTATTACAAAATATTATTAGTGCTCACTGAAATTCACAGATTTTCTTTTTAGAGGGTCAACATGATTTCCAATATTGCAGTTGCCACTTGGGAGAGTTTTTTCTTCAGAATATGTAGGAAAAATAATTTAGAAATAGTCCCAGAGCAGAAAGGGTGTCTCATTTACTGTATTTGTGTATTTTGGAGGGTCAACCCTGAGACCAGAGAGAAGGAACAGTGATTTTTTTAAGGTAACTCAGATGATTCTGATAGAGGTTTGGCATGTTGGTTTTGCAGTAGATAAAAATCCATAGCATGCATCTCCCATTGACAACCCTTCCAAATTTACTGAGATCATATCATTACTGCTATATGGCCATACAATGGGGCTGCTGTCAATCAGCAGGTAAAAGATATTTTTACAGTGATGTGGAAGGGGTTCATTCACCTCAGGTTGCTTTTTGTTGCCTTTTGGCTTGACTATTTCTTGAAAAATAAATCAATTTCTTGAAAAATGTTCCTTTTTGTACACCCTATCCTATGTCCTTCATTCCAGTTATTAGCCGTACCCAATATTAGGATTTGCTGTTCTTTTAGCAGTAGATACTGGTTTCTCCAAGGCAAGCATGCTTTCATAAAGCTTGAACTATGTTAATTAGTTCTTTATATGGAAATATAATATGATTGACCTTTTTTTGACATGCTACTGAAAGAATGGCTTGCTTCTCTTTTGTTCTCCTTTTTCAATTTGGAAATGACATTCTCTACCAGCAAGTAATAATTTTCAAGGATAGAATAAAAGTTAGGAGTTAACAGAGCAATTTCGAAAGAATAATAACCATGGGTTGTGGGTTTGATTATACACTGTTTTTCACCTTTTGTAATTTGCAGAATGTGTTAGCACAAATGTCTATGTTGCTTGGTTTAGAGAGATGTAAATGGTTGCAAAAAAATACAGAAGAACAGCAAAGCAGATTCAATATTTAGAATCTGTAATACTACAGAATGAATAGAAGTGTTCATTCACTTGAATAGTCACTAGAAAAATAGCTTGAAGAGTTATCGTAACTTTTCTTTATTCTCCACAAATACGAAATAATTGAATTTTAGGAAAAGTAGGCTACCTTCTGCTGCCACAGAGGCAAACCTAGCAGACAACTTGTCATGTTAGAACAGAACTTGAACAGTTACTTGTGAAATGTGCAGCTTCATTTTCTAATTTTATTATTGCTTTAGCTGACAAGCTCTTAAGAATAGTTTGAAATGTTAGTGCTCTTTCAGAACACTAGCAATAAGAAAAGGTGGAAATTCAGAATGTTTATCCCTCTCTCTTTTCTCCTCTTGTTATGAAGGATGGATTGTCTTATGTTAAGACAAAACAGCTTCACACCTACTCTGTCCCCAGGTATAAAAGTCAAAGATTATGTGCAAAGTGGTGGCTGATATGCAATAATTTTATAAGCGTAACAGTATGTTACAGCTGTGAAATGTTATTAAGTATCCCTGAAATGCCAGTGATGCAAGAGGACTTGAAGCCAGCTCCATCTCCCACACTTAATGAGTGCTGAGCTTGACTTGAAGGCTGAGCCTGAAGTCTTATTTTCTGCTTTAAACAATCCACATATTGCACATTTGCCATTTACTTCATGTCAAATTGTTTCACATTAAGCACTGTAAGTTAATGCTTCAGCAATGTACTTTGAAATCATAGAATCATAGAATAGGCAGGGTTGGAAAAGAACTTAAGATCATCTAGTTCCAACCCCCCTGTCAGAATTCTTTACTCTCAGAAATACTGAATTCTTTAACCAAACCTGTGGAGCGCTGGAGGTCCCTTTAATCTGAATAGTTTCAGTCAATTAACATTCATAGCCTTACAGTTTCTTTTGGAATAAAGTACCCTATTCTTCATTTGGAAGCTAAAATCAGCATTGATGCAGCAAAATACCCATTGCTGGCAGGATTCAGAGATTCCCCTTTGGTGTCAGTATCTGAATATTTACCTGCCTATTGCTTCCAGATTCATGCTGGCTGAGGTTGGAGCTAACCAAGTTACTCTGAATAAATGCTGCTGTCTTGGTAAAGCTTTGACTCTGGTGAATGTAGTTCAGAGCAGATATAAGGAGCAAAGTTATTCCTGAATGTCAAAGTATTCACAATTTTCTTTCTCTGTTAAGGGATAAACGTTACAGAACAGTGTTGCTATTGGATAAGGTAAAACCTAAT
Organism: Pezoporus wallicus; assembly: GCF_028554395.1. Lineage (NCBI taxonomy): Eukaryota > Metazoa > Chordata > Aves > Psittaciformes > Psittacidae > Pezoporus > Pezoporus wallicus. The sequence goes on from NW_026641658.1 coordinate 331,714, forward strand.
GAAACTGTTTCAATAACCACCTCCAAAATGTGCATTCAAGTTGTTATTTTTTAATGAAGCAGTGTATAGTTACTTCTGTTTTCTTCAGTCAGTGTTGTGGTTTGTTTTTTTGTTTTTTTTTTTTTTTAATTAAAGGGAAAGAAGTGACAAACAAGGACAGGTCCTCAGTAGGAAAGAAGTTATTTTTGATCCCTAAATGTCATTAATGTATTAAAAAAGATGTAAAGTTATGACCTGACTCCAATGGTTAAATGCCATGTTAGAGTGTTTAATACATGAATATACACAGAATGTCTATCATTTAAAGCTATCTTGGCATCATTGTAATGGCCTACTGTACTTTTGCAAATTACTTTGTCATCTTTGTGGCTTTGCAGTTCTTCTGGTTGCCACATCACTGATAATGCTACTTTCAACACTGACTGTATGAACACTAAGAATTATTAATAATTTTCTGATGGTGTGTTTTTTAGATAAAAAATTTCTTGTTCTCCTATTTCCTGTATTTTTTTCCATGAATGTCCAATGGTGACATTTTCTGAGAAATAGTGTCTAAATCTTTGTGTTTATATATGATTTTCTTTACATGGCAGACTGTGCTTCAAGATTAGGAAGATACAAAGACATCTCATCCTTTAAATAAAGTCAAGTTGAAAGATGTGATACGGAATACCTTGTAAAAATTTCATTCTGCAGCAAGTAATTAAGTACAATTTAAGCATACCACAAAATATGCAATTAAAAAAAACCCAAAAGATTGTGCACCCTGATAGGCAATATAGTAAATTGTAATCCTGCAGTTTCTTTTGCTTGATACCATACAAGAAAACACAGATACTGATTTCTGTTGAATGTCTTTTATCAAGCAGCTAAATATCGACTAAACCAAAGTAGCTGTCAGTATTTGAGCCTAAGGGTCAAAATAAGTGTTTAGTAGGAGTGAAAGAGGGAGCCAGAAAACAAAGAAGAGAAAAGCATATAGATAGGTTTGTCATAGTATCCTTTTCCCCAAAAAAGTCATGATGAGACAGACCAGTCATGTTTGGTAACATTAAGACTATTTTGGGGTCAGACTATATGTTAGGTCAGTGTTACTAAACCTAAAATTTGCATGGCGACTGATTTCAGAAAATACCTGTCTAAGAAGAGGACTACGCAGAGACTACCATTTTCATCAGTTTCCTCTAAAAATAATGTGAACATACAAAATGAAGATCAGCAGTCATCTTTTGCATTCTTCTTCCCTTTTCTAGGTCTCTTTCTTATAGCAGGCAATTACGTTCTTGTGTAGCAATAATTTAGACCTACGTCAATGTTGTAATGACTTTGGAAAGCTATAAAGCCACAGTTTGCAGAGTTTTAAAGTATGTGCTTAAAGTATATTGCTGTTGAGCAAAGCACTTAAGCATGTGCTTAATTTCAGGTATGTGGTAAAGTGTGATTTGATTTATTTATACAGCAGTCTAAGGACGGATAAAAACATTAATTCAAGACAGTATTCAGCTACCATGCAAGGAGGATTGCAGGAGGAAAGGGAATGCCAGGAGTCATGGAAACTGAGGGTTTGAAGGAACTCCTCAGATTCCTCCTGTCCATTGCTGAAGTTCCTGTAAACCACCTCTGACAGTACCTGGTCAATTAAGATACAGTCAGTAATGAGGGAAATTCTATAGGATTAGAAACATGCTTCTGAGCCATTTCTGTAGTTCCTATACTGAAAATCCTTGTCTTTCCCTAAAACAGGCTTTTTAAAAAACCAGGTACCCCTGCCTTATAACACTTTTTCACATAGTGGAAGATTTACCAAGTCTAGCCAAATAAAATCTAATCATGTTTTCTCTACATTAAATAAATCCCATTTCTTTAACTGCTCCTCAGATCTCGTATTTCCTTTACTACTTGGCTTGTTGCTCCCCATCTTGTTTTTTGTAGTGTAGTGACCAAAATTAACCACAGACCCTCAAGATTATTAAACAGATCAAATAATTTTGTTTGCCCTGCTTTTTATCTGTTCTAGGACTGTTGCATGCTCTTTGGAGAACAACATCAGACTCCTGAGTTGTGTTTAGCTCGTGGCTTGCTGCAACATGTAGCATGGGAAAATGATTCTCCATTACTTTTGGACTGCAGTTTGTCAGCTTGTTGCTTTTGTCCATCTGATTTCACCTCTGCATGGGTTGCACTTTACACACTTTTAAATTGAATTTCACATTGCTCATCCTGGATCACTTCTCCAGCCTGCTTTCAGTTCTGATCCTGTTCTTGATATTGTTTGTAATCTGCCTTTCTGCACATTCCCAAGTTTGAGTTTTGTACTTATAAATGCCTGTAAGTATACTCTCTAATAAGTGAAATAATGATGAATAATAAGGGACTTGGTCAAAAGTCTGTGAAAGTTCATAACTGAAAATACTTTTGGCAATTAAATATTAAAACATGATGTTTCACATAGTTTGTCAACCAGCTGTGCAACGCTGTATTCATCTAAACCTCATTTTCTTCTGAGAAAATTAGGTAGTGTTACTCTTGAAGTCTTACACTACTGTTTCCTGATTATCCACAGCTTGTCTGTTAAAGAGTGAAACTAGATTGGCTGGATATTACCTGGTATGGATAAATTAATGCTGGCTGTTCTTTTTATCACTTTATTTTCTATAAAATCAAGTTCTGTATTTATATTTTTAGAGACCTAAAGTCTAAGCTGTTTGTGTCTATTTTATTCTCCTTTTCCCTGTTAAAGGCAAGCAGGTTTTGCCATTCTCCAATCCACCAGAATTACCCCATCTTTTTGAATTTCTCAGAGATATCTTTGAACACTCTTCAACCTTTTTCTTCTTTTTTTCATAATTACCTCATTGAAATAATTTTCGAACTTTAGATTCTTAACCATTTTTTTTATCTTCCTTCTATTTCCCTGGTGGTTTCTCCTTTCTTTTTTTTTTTCTTTTGGAAAAGAAAATACTGTGTATTCAGAAAGGTGACATATCTTTGTCAGCATGTATTGCTTTTCCATCGGACGTTTGTAGAATAAAAATCTTCCTTGCTGCCTGATCCTTCCCTAGGATATTTCTGAATATTACTCCCTTCAATACAAAGATGTGACTCTCAGGAGATTTGTCAAGACTAAGGCTTGTGCTTGATCTTCAAGGTTAAATAGGGAACGAATGACTCCCTACAGTATAGCACCCTTATTCATAGTCCCTTTTATCTTTAAGCAGAGTCGCTCAAGACAACAGTAATTCCTTCTGACTTGTTGAATTGCAAGATTCAGAACCAGGATACGCGTTATTGATACAGAGGCAAGGCTGCCTTTTTTCTCTCTTCCTGCTCTTCTTGAACAATTTATTACCCATTTACAGCAAAATCCCAATTCTGCAATGTATTCTGTTAATGCTGTAGTGCTGCTTATGTTGTTGACTGTGTGCTAAACCTTCAGCTTTTTGCAGCTGTTTTTCATTTTCATGGCATTTACATATCACTACCATAGATACTTAATTGGGGGGTCTGTTATTTCCTTTCCTATAATTCCATTTCAATTTCCCAACCAAATAGCTGGTGTGAGAGTTTCAGACTTTCATAATATCCACTTTTTTTGCTCATCTGTGTGATTTTTTTCACTGTATCAGCCTAGCTTAAGGGGGAGTGATGTGAAGGATAGCTCTTCTCCTTAATAGCCATTTTTTTTTTCTCAAACCTACTGGATTCTCCAGGGTTAGAAGCATCAGCAATTCTTTATCTGTCTCTCCTGCCCAATAGCCTGTCAAAATTCTCAAGAGGGTTTCTGAATGTGGCTACCAGATGAGTAATGATGCTGAGGACGGGTTTTAGGTAGTTATTTAGAATCAAAGTACCGGTGTGCCAATATGTGGTTCTCTGAAAGTCTCCTGGGAGGACACTATCAGCACAGTTGGGAAGTCTGAGGTTTGTGTCCAATTCTCAAGGTTAGAAATAGTTCCAAATTTTCTGTAACACTTCTTCTTAATGCAGCCTCCTAAGTCTCCAACTGTATTAACTTTCCCACTGTCTGCATTTTTCTTATTTTGCTTCTAATTAGAGATTCTTGATAATTATATTGAAATGGAAAGAGATCTCTTCTGCCTCAAATCACACCCTCTGACTTCTTCAAGTACCCTCAAGTGTCTCTGCCACCTTCTTTATTGAGCAGAAATGCTATGATGACTGCCAACCTAAAAATGCTCTGATAAAATTACAGAGTATTATCCAAATAAAATGTCTGGTCACCACCAGAACTAGAACTGAGAGTTCAGCCATATGCAATCCAAATGGCAGTGTTGCAAACACTCGATCATATAAACTTGTGCCTGTAGAAATTATGTAGACTGTTGCTGAGTACGGTGCTGTATTCATTTAATTATTCCTTTCTAGCTATTCTAGACACCCCTGTTTTGGGGATAAAATGCATCAACAGAATGAAGTTTGAGGTTTTATTGTTTGTTGTTTTGTTTGGGTTTTTTTAATAAGTAATAATTTAATACTGCGATGAGAGAAAACTCATGGGTTGAGATAAAGGCAGTTTAACATGTAAGGCAGAACCTGCACACACAAGTAAAACAAGGAAATCATTCGCCACTTCCCATGCATAGGCAGGTGTTTAGTCATCTCCAGAAGAACAGGGCTCCATCACACGGTTACTTGGGAAGACAAACACCATTACTTCCTATGTCCCCTCACTTCTTTCTCCCGCCAGCTTTATATGTTGAACATGATGCTATACGGTATGGGATATCCCTTGGGTCAGTCAGGGTCAGCTGTCCTGACTGTGTCCCCTCCCAGCTCCTTGTGCACACCCAGCCTTGTGCTGGTGGAGTGGTGTAAGGAGCAGAAAAAGCCTTGACTCTGTGTGAGCACTGCTTAGAAGTAACAAATCCATCCCTGTGTTATTGACACTGCAGCACAAATCCAAAGCATATCCCCATACAGGACTATTATGAAGAAAATTAACACAGCCCAAATCAGCATAACCTGTCATTCTTGTTACTATACTTACTAGTCATAAGCATTTATTTCTTTCAGTTAATGTTATGATGGACAGCATTCAAGAGACATCCTGCTTTATTCTATTCAAGAATCAGGATTATAAAAGCAAGGTTTTTCCTAAATACTGTATATTTACATACTGTATACTTAACATCTTCCTCATAGTCTTGACTGGAGAATACTTCCTTCATTTCTAATTTTTTTTTGTGTGTATTTGTATTGTTCTGCTCTGCCTTGGGCTGTAGTTGTTATTCCTTGATGGTTGAATAGCTTTCTGCATGGGATAATTTGTCTATCTGTACAACATTTTCAGATCCTTTGGGAAAGAAAAGGTATTATACAAATCTTGGATAATATATGTGGTTTTTATACAAATGTTTGATACCTTTCATTATTTGACTTCTGCTATGGATGAATAGGCTTTTATCATATAGTTCTGCGACAGCTCCATTCCATACTGTAATAGTAATGGGAAAAAAGCTCACTGGTGTAATTTTATACATGATCTTTTCCCTTCCCTTTGATGTACGAATAAGTCTTTTAGGATTCTAAGGCATACTCTAGCCAGTGATTGCTAATCAGAATTAAGAGTATTGAACAGAAAACAGGCTTTGAACAGAAAACAGAACTGCTGTTCTCTTTTTTCTCCTCAATGTTGTAAGGCATTTTAGAATTATGGTAGCCAACGGAGTTTACCATTTTTAAAACCAAAGTGTGCAGTGTTAGACGATTTTTATAATTTTAAGCACAAAGTAAGTGCACACAGTCAGAACTCCGTTTCAAAGGAAAATAACATTCTCAATAGAAAATTGGGTTTTAATTCGTGCTAGCATCATATGGCTTGTTGGTTTAGTCATAGAGTGAATTAGAGCTGGATGGAAAATATTTCACAGGGCAATCATCCTGCAAGAATGGAGTCTGATCAAAAGGGTGGGGGATTATACAGATTTTAACAAAATTTTAGTAAAGGGGCATAGAATAGTTTGGACTGGTATTGAAATGTTTTCTTTAACTTTCTGGCTTAAATTAATTGTGAATTTCTCGATGTAGTAAAATTAGCATAGTGTTATTTCTATGTAATAGAAATAATGACACTAAATTAAATAACATAATAGGGAAAACATATCCTTTTGCTACAGTAATAAGAAAATATTTCAGTGCTATTAAAACATTTTAGTTAGTTTTTTTTCCCAAATTTAATTTTACTGTAGATTATGGCATTTTATTGTGACTCTATTCTGATTTTTAACTCCACTCATTCTCTTTTTTTCATCCTACATCCCATCCCCCAAAATTAGCAAATAAAATTTGGTCTTCCAAATCCATCCCTATTGATTTATATAATCTATAAGAACAACATTTTCAAAATAGCTCAATTAAATAAAGCATTCAATATGGGTAATTTTTAGTAATAAGGAAGAGCTTAATTTATTAAGGGTCCTTTTAAGATTCCACTTACTTCCTAGTTACATCCCTGATGGTAAATGTCTGTGAATCTGACAAGTCTTCCAAGAGTAGCAAGTAGACTTAGGATTCCTGAATACAGCAATTTCATTTTGGTAAACTGTGGACTAGGTCATAAAATGGGTTTGAATATTAGTCTGAGTTATTTATCAATTATTTACCATTGATAGGAGGTCCTCAACGAGCATTTAATGTCATTGTACATGCAAGCTGTACGAAGTTCTTTGTAGAACTATTCTTTGAAGAATAGTTGTGTAGCAACCACCAAGGAGAAAAAAATTGGTTTTGCCACTTGTGGCTTTTTAACCATAAGGTTGCACTAGTAAACTTTTTGCTTTTTCGAGACATACTTCTGATTTATACCTATGTCAGTACAAGATTTCTGAGTTCCTGGGAGAGTCAGCTGTTGACCCAATTTAACCTGATTTAAGCCATAAAATGTTGGCAGATTTGTCAATAATGATTACAATATATTTATATTTCTTGAATCATATATTTTACTAACAATACGCATCAAGAGAACTTTAAAGATCTGAACCTTATATTTTTATCTGCTATGCAGGCCAGTCCCCAGTACAAACTGTACCATTTTCCCCCTCAATTTCAGGTGTGTCTTCTTAAGAATTAAAAAGTAAGCCAAAAGTTATTATATGTAAAGTTATAACAGATCTTCATGGTGAAGGGTTCCTAGAGTAACTTTTTCCAGCTTAGAGATATGATGCAATGGTTATGAAAAGGGAAATACATGTTTCAAAATCTTAAGATCTAGTTTTGCCTCTTCCCTACCTAATACATAACTTTTATAACTTTTTTCTTGAGTAAAAAGTAGTTTTAGTGATGAGCACAAGTATGCTGTTTTATGTTAGTGAACTGCTTGATAAATACAAATCAGGGTCTTTTGCTGTGAGCTACCATTAGGATTTAAAATCCACAAATAAATTTGTACAGAGTTACTTTATAGAGAACTTCTGAAGTAGGGCATGCCTTTCCCTTTGAACTTTGTATATGGCAAGGTATTGTCAGAATATAGATATTACCTTGGGTTTCACTTCATACTTATGTTTTTCAAATTTGCTCTGTGCAACACTGGTAAGAAGAATTATTTTATAAATATAATTAAGCTGGTCAGAACTGCAGCAAATAAAAAGCTTTCCTCTGAATGCGTGAAATTCCTCCCTATAGGCATAAAGACATCATACCTGGCTCTTGGCTACTGCTTACAAAGAGGTGGGGGAGGAAGGTCCTGCAGGACCCTCTGCCAGGTGAATGCATGTAGTTTGGACACCTCAGGACATCTACAGTGACCCCTGAATCCTAGTTCCAGGCTGTAGTGTTGGACAAACATGTTAGTGTATCTCTCTTTCTCTTGGAAACTGTTGTTATCTGTGACTCCATACATTGTTGGGTAATCAGGAGGGGATGCCATAGATCAGTAATCACAGTTCCTGTGTTCTTCTGTTATGAACTATTCCTTCAAACACTCTGGAATGCTGGCTGTGCATTTTAGTGGTTAATGAGAGGTTTTTTTTGAAATTAAGTTCTTTTCTGTATATTTCCTTTTGCTGAAATATTTGCACATATATTTTAATAAGTCCTGTAACCTTCCTGCTGGAATACATTTGCATTTATTTGTATTCACTCAGTGTTTGCAGTGGTTGTTTTTCGAAAACAAGACAAGGAGAGAAAAACATGAGTACAATTTATTTACAAAGAAAATAGCCTTTCACTGAAGCAGGTATTAGAATATAATGTATTTCTGAAAGCAGAAGTTGCCTGGAATTTTCCCTCTCTCAAAGAATTTCTTAAGAAGCAAAGTTAAAATATTCTGTCATTTAAAACCATAATTTAAAGAGTACTCTGTACAAAACCACATTCTGTCTGTTTTTCAGGTTTATGTGACTTAGAGTTATTTGTCCTCTGGACAAGTATTTTTAGTTTTTGCAAGCCCAAAAACTTTAGGTTTTGCAAGCCACTTAAAACACCACTGAAGAGCAATCATTTTAATTTTTCTTGTGTTTCGGTCACGTTAGTTTGATCTTTAAATTCAAATAATTTGAATTATAAACTCATTGACTTTATAATTTCAAGGACTTTTCTAGCCCGTTGCCAGAGTTTTAAAAGGCGACAGAAACCCATAATCAAAGTACATTCATAAAATTTGATTTTAAAAGCCACTGACAAGCTCTCAAGCCGTGATCTTTTAGCTTTCATGAACTCATCAGTGTTGGGCTGCACAGAGGCTGTGGGTAATATGATTGGAGGTTGTAAGAGTCTGAGCAGTAAGGTTGCTAGCAAGAGAGATACAAACCTCAATTTCTAAGCTAGAGCTGATTGAGAATCTTTTGATCTCAGTCAATTGACTAAATGGCAGAAGCAAAGTGAATGGGTGAGCTGGGTGTAAAAGATGAACCACACTTCTTATTTTTATGGGAATGCTAATTAGCAATCAAGTAGTATTTACATCTTCACTGGGCTGTACAGTTGTTAATTACACAGTGATAAGGGCCATATAAAATATACAGAAAACAAAGCTACCTGTTCCAGTTTTTGTTCTTTGAAACTCCACCGCTGGAGCAGCAGTGGACTTACCAAACATAAAACTTGCTCTTGAAGGAAGGGACAAGATCTCCATTGTTCTAGTAATGACTGTGCCTCTTCATGGTGATCTGTACACTGGCAGCACCTGCGTGACACAACACAGTTAATACTTGATAACCAGGACTTTAAACCCAGGATTTATGTCTTTACTTCAGCTCAGACACTGCACCTCGCAGCCACCTCCCAAGGGCACTGGAATGATTAACACAGGGCACACATACAGCGTTTGGTACTGAGGGGTGCCCTCAGTAACTGCTCTAGCCTGAAGTGATAGCTATCTGGGAGAGCAGTAAACAACTAGGGCTTCTTCAAAAAGAAAAGGGAGAATTCCCCTCACTTGTGGCATCCTCTATATTCTTTTTGCACATACGTCTGGCCCTTTTACTCCCTTAACATTTTCCTGGCTTACTTGATGCCTGTCCAAAATCAGGGTGTTGTATTAGTCTGCTATATCAACAAAACATATATGTAATTAAGTCATCGTGTGATACAGACTATAACAATGAAATAATACTGTGATGGAGTTCATATTAATTTTATGTGGAAGATAAAAGAATCATGTTACATCTTGACTCATGCACCCAGATCTTGCATTTGATAGGAAATTACAAGGAGTCTGTAACATAACATTTCAGTTGAAACACAGGTGAATTAGTATAATGACTCTGCAAAGAACTGAAGAGCGTAATTTCATTTTTTTCTGCAGCTTTTTTGCCCAAGCCTTAAGTGCTTTTCCTGCTGATACTATGAGGTGTTTTGGTGAAAATGGTACAAGAAACTACCATAAATACTGTGCATCTTAATTGCTTTTACCCATATGGCATCTGTTTTAATACCCGGCTTCAGTTTCAAAGTGTCCACTTAACAGCTGTAAAACAACTGTTCTTTTAAGCTACTCAGTCAAATGACTTTTGAATGGTAATTTACTAAAAAAGACCCAAATACAACTTGGTGTGGGCAGTATTGAAACATGGTAAATTAACTTAATATCCCCAAAGCATCAATACTACGAACCAATTAACCAGCATTCAAAAGTGATGATTAAAGGTATCCTCAGGTGCCATTTATAAGAGTTTTGATATTGATTTTAAGAAGCTTTAGATAAAACTTGGTGTGTATAGAGCCAATCCCCAATCTCCTACCCCAAAATACATTTCCAATAATTCTGATTGATTTATGAATACTGAACCACAAGCATGCATGACCTTTATGAAACGGACAGTCCATATCTCAGTCCATTACAGTGATAAAACCTCACAGTGAATATATTGTGAATGAATAATCCAGCTTCAGCTAAACTGACTGCTAATGTCTTTTTCCTTCTTGATTAATAGCAGAACTCTTTCACAATGGATCTCATCAAAAACAAGCTGAAAGTAATCTCTATTGAAACATGCCCATTCAAACCCTAAATCATTAGAATTCTTCAGCTCTGATGGGGGCTCAGTAATTTGTTGAGTTGCAATATACCTGCTGTGCCATAAACAGCATGAATTAGAACATGTCTATTTCTAAGACTTATTATTTGTATTACTATAGCACCTACAGGCCACAGGCAAAGCCAAAGTCTCCCCATGTTAGGCACTGCTTAGGAAAAATAAGACCCCCTAGTCCTACAGAATGCAGCCAAGACAAGAATTGGCACTGAAGGCTGCTCTGCAGCAATGAAGCAAAGCAGTAGGTATTGGCGTACAGAAGATGCCATTTTGGTTGCCCTTCTTGATTTTTCTTTGCATAGCACAATTATTATATGAAAAGAAACAGCAGCAGAAGGCAAGAAGTTAAAGGGACAAGGCAGACAGCTGTGAGGGTACTGAAGGTAGAGAAATAATGAATTACAAAAGAGAAAATAGGGGTATGAAATGGAGAGGTAAGGGCAGAGATGTTGTGATGAGAAGTGCAGGAATGGCTGATTCTGAGCTGAGAGAAAGCAACTGTGCAGACACCCAGGGCATGCACTGCAAGCCCTCACCACAGGCTCTTGCAGCTAGGTCTCATGCAGGGGGCTGCAGGTGGTCCTTAGTGTCATGCTGGAAAGGAATCATAAAGTCAGCCACTAAAAGAGATTGAGTCAGTTAATTTAGACAATTCTATCCTGGGCAGCACCAACTGTACTCATATCGCTCCAGACATGCCCACAGAGGCTGTTTTCATTCTTTTGCAGCATCTTTTAAGCATTTGAACATTGTTAACATTGTTTCCATATCTGCCCTCTGTTTTCTCTCCTTAAGACTATCTGATCCCAGCAATTTTCAGAGTATGTTCTTGCCAATCCTTTGTTTTTTTTTCATCACACATCTATGTTACTGTGCATTCCCTGGCCTTGGCTGCTTTCTTTAGCACATGGCCTGCCAGCACTGACAAGAGCAGGACTTCTCCATGCACTGTGACAGCTGTAGTCCTGCTTGTCTCTCGCAGCACACTACTTGGCAGGTTCACTGCAGCAGGACACTGCCTTAAGTGCAGATTTGAGATCCTCTGTAATGTCCCATTTCTTACTGGAAAATATGACCTTACCTGTTCTACATCCATGTCCTCTAATACCTGGCATCCTCTGCAGCTTCATGCTGTTGGTGGATCTCATGAGTGTAGTGTCCTCAGCTACCACGGTGCTTGTGGAATCACAGTCGAAGCCCACCCAGACCATCGAAGAACCCCTGTGCTGCAGCCTTGCTGTGGATGGGAGCCCTTGGAAATGATAGCAGAGACAGTTTTGTAGATGCTTGTTTTAGTTCTATTTCAGATTATGTTTCTTTCTACCTCATGAAACTGTCCTGGAAGACAGTGCTGGAAGCCCTTCCAAATCAAGATAAATGACATTCAGTGTTCTCCTGCTCAAAGGCCTGTTACCCTGTTAAAGAAAGACATTAGACTTGTTTGACTTGATCAGCTCTTGGCAAATTAATGGTGGCCATTAGTCGTCATCTAGTTTTCATCTAGGTGCTTGCAAAGTTCATTTGATTACTTTGATTATATTTCTAGAACTCATGACTTCATGAGAAATTGCATCTGTTGATTGGAGGAGTCAGCAGAGTGACAGGTGATACAGAATGACAGAAATACCCAACACTGTTCTGTGGCTGGCTGGTCTGTAATTCCTTAGTACCTTATCATCTTCTTGTTCCTTTCTAATCACCATAGGCTGAAATCATAGCTCTTTGTCACTGCTATTAATTATGCTCACTGTCCAGTCAGAACTGAACTTTCTTGTGGGGCTGGATACAAAAAAGAATAAGTTCAAACACTTCTCTCACTGTCTGCATACAGCTTTCCTTCTACCTTGACATATCTTCACACCCAGGCTAGGGCTGCTCCTGTCAGGCAGGTGTTCCTGTCCCAGTACACTGTCACCCCCAGGTGACAATCCTGTGTTATGCAGTCCTACTGTGAGTGGGATCCTGAAACCCATCTGAATTAACAGCTCAGCCCAAGACTGTTTCACTTGCTTGCGTTTGAGGTTCTTCTTCCTTACAAAAAACCATGTTCACAGTTCCTCCAGTTAGCATCTACCTTCACATTTTCAACTGTTTCCTTCTTGCTGGTTAGAAACAAATTTCAGGAGTCTTCTTTATTGGTCCTTATAAAAAAAAAACCTTCAAACCAGCTGATGCTTTGGGACACACAGTAAGGTCTTCCCTGAAGTTCTTTCGCACAGCTTCCTAAAAGTCTCCTATGCTGAGTTCATCACAAAACAGGATAAAATAACTACTTGAGACCCCTTTTATAGCCATGGGCCTCCTAAGGGAAGCGCTTTCGTGAAAACAGTGGTTGGGATGCCCCATGCTGAGCTCCCCAGGCTAGCGGCCATGCCCGCAGAGCTCGGGGGCCGCACCTTTGGCTGCTCGCTGCGAAACGCCTTGGCGGGGCTGGGGAGCGGCGGGACAGAACTCTAACATAAACCCTGCAGCTGCGCTTCCTTTTCCCCCTTTTTTCCCTTTGCCCCCTCGAGGCTTTTCTCTGCCGGCGGCGGGGCAGCAGCGGCCGGGGACCGGGAGAAGTTCCCGCCGGGCCGGGGCCTGTTTATGCGGGGTGGTAGCGGGCAGCGCGGCCCCGCAGCAGGCAGCTGCGGCGCCCCCTCGGCGGGGAGGCGGATGGTCTCTCCCGGGCCGGCGGGAACCGCTGTGACACCTGCTGGCGGCGGCGCGCGGGGCGGAGGGAAGGGAAGGGAAGGGGAGGGGAGCAGAGTGGCGCGGGGCGGGCGAGCAGGCAGAGTGTGCCCGGCGCGGGGCGCTCTGCGGCCGGTGCCCGGCGATGATGCTGTGCCGTCCGCTGGTGCGGGGCTCGGCGGCGGGCACCGCGGGGCCGGACGCCCCCTGAGCATCGGCGCTCCGGGGCACTGCGGTTGCGGCGCTGCAACAACGGCTCCGCGCCCCTTGCCAGTCCTTCTTTTTCTCATCTTCCTCCTCCTCCTCCGCCGCGCCACTTCCAGGGGAGGCTGGTGTCATGCGGCTGGCGCCGAGGGAGGGGTGAACGGAGCCGCAGCGGCAGTGGGAGGCGGCGAGCCGAGCCGAGTCGAGTCCAGTCGAGCCCCCTGCGATGACAGCTATGAAGGATCAGCCGGCGCACCCGGGGGGCAGGGGGAACCCGCCGCCGCCGCAGCCCGACCAGGTGGGACCCGCAGCGAGAGGCGCCGAGGGGTGGCCGGGGCGGAAGGCGACATTCGCCGTCCCGGAGAAGTTGTGTGGAGCTGGGTAAAAGTCTGGAGGGGACAGGACGGGCGCCCTCGGGGCGGATCGGCCGGGGGAAGAGGGATCCTTGTGGAGCTGTCTCGGGGGATGTGCGGTGAGGCCGCCCGCAGGAGACCCAGCCTTGTCCGGCCCCGCCTCGAGGCTGGGGTGTCGGTCGGCCCTGGTCCCCGTCGGTAGCGAGTCCCGCAGGAGTTCGCGCTCCGCTTCCCCGCGAGTTGCGCCGGGGGTAACACCTACGGGTGAGGGTTACTGCCATATCGCAGGCGCCAGCGGCGCCGCTATGGGGCTGCCGGCGGTGAGGACCGGTGGTGCCGCAGAGCGAGCCGGGGCTGCCGGCGACGGTGCGGGACCGTGCTCCGCATCGCCACCCGGTCAGCGGCGGCGCGGGAGCGGCCCAGCGGTGCCCCCTGGATTGGTTTCCCGGAGGTTTTTGGCAGCGCCGGGCGGCAGTCGTGTCCCTTGCCCGACGGGTGTCCCTCCAGAGGATGGCGGGAGAGAGGCCGGCCGGGGCACCCGTGTCTCTCAGTGCCGGTGTGTTTCGGTACCGGCTCCCTGTCGAAACGGGCAAGCCTGGGGCAGCTTCTGCGTGTGGTGGGTACCGCGGGAGCAGCTGAACTTGGCTGTCACCACCACAAAATCGAAGTTTTGATCAGACCGCCGTTGCTCTGGGGCAATGGCGTTAACGCATCGGGATGGATTGGGCTGTGCGCGTCCGCATCGAGACCCCCGCCGCCGGCCGGATCGGAGCCGCGCACCTGCCCGCGCCGCCGCGATGATGCCCCGCGGCGCATCCCGCCCTCGCCCGCAAACAACCCGAAATGTGCAAACTCCTGCTGCGTTCCGAGACCAGGGGTTGTTTTGCACATTGTCAATACGCATCGCCTTCTGTTTTGAACTCCGGCAGGCTGAACGGGGTTTGCAGGACATGGGGACCCGCTTTTCACTTTCCATTCACTGTTATGTACATCTAGAGAGCTCACTTTTCCTCCAATATATTAACATTGAGTGAAAAAACCTAACATTGTGCTCAGCCATGGGTTAGAAAGTCCCTGCCCGAGTATTCAGTATTGCATGCACAGCCAGGCTGCATGTTAAGCTTCTGGGTAGTCCTTCCAGTATCTGTGACCCCATTCATTTAAATAAATTTAAAGATGTATCCTTTTTGCTAAAAAGTGTATGCATTATGGCACATTTCAGTGTAGTACTGATAATATATTTGAGTTTGAGGAGCCTTCTTGAATAAAATAGTTTCATGAGTTAGGTTATCTGAAAAAGATGGGCAACTGCCATCAGTACTAAATTTCATGCAAACAGCAGAATTAATGGAAAAGTCAAATTCATTTTAAATAGTCTCAGAGGTTCACAGAGTTCATACATTTCAGAGGCATTGTTTTGCTTTAGAGGGTTACTACTTTTATATATGATATAATAAGAAGTACTTGAACTTAACCAATCTTTATTTCTTTATATTTAGTTCAGGCATGTGGAATTGCCAGAATGGCTTTTTTATTGTTAGAGGTGGAAATCTTTTCAAAGCAGGCTTAATATTATATGCAAAAAATTACCAGTTTGACTGCACATTTATGTCGTAATGAGGAACAGCAGTAAGTTTCCAATTTAAAATATGCTAAATATTAGGAATTTATTCTAAATATAGAAACATTGTTACCTGAGTGCTCTGGAGTTCTCAGTTTCTCATGGTGGTGTGTGGGGATCCGCTGATCTGTCTTCTGTCCCTGGTGGCATGAAGTGTGAATGTTCTTCCAGACTAAGTTTGATTTTGTTGATGAAAGTTGATATTAAATCAACTTTTAATTGCCTGTTGTCTTAGGTGCTGAGGATGTCTTGCAGTGTAAAACAGCATCGCATACAAATGTTGCTTTTAATGGGTGGCAAGTCTTTTTATGGCTTTAAATGCTAATAACAAGGATGCAGGCCTAAGTCCTTCAGTGAGCTCCGAGGAGTGTGAGGCTGTGGTTAGTGTATCTCTGTGAACACCATGGCCACTTGTACACCTTGGTAGCATTCAAAATGCATAAACTCTGGGTTTATGATAGAAACTGTTCTTAGTATAGCAATGTGATGTGGCTGGGATCTTAACAGAGGGGTATTAAGGGTTTGAGGCTTTTTGTTGTTTTGTTTTTTTTGTGGTTGCAGTTACAGAGCTGCAGCTGAGATGGGTGCTGCAGTGGGCATGGGGAGCTCAAATGAGCTCATACATTCACCCTGGTTTTCCATACCCCCATGGCAGTGTCAAGGGCTGGCCCGTGTGGGAAATGCAGTCTTCTTGGGGCCTTCAAGAAATTAATCTCTGTGAGGGTACTCTTGTTTAACACTGCATTTTGCTTCCTGAGCTTGTGTAAACCTGTAATGTCACTACATGTGACACCCGTAGTTTCTTTATTTTTAACAAGAATCCACATCTGCACTTAGGGGCTCTCCTGTGGCAATAGGAGCAGCAAATCTTTTCTGGTAAAGAAGTGGTTGGACCTGTGGGAAATCCCAGAAGGAACAAGGAATTACACCAAGATTTTCTGATTTTCTAAGTGTAAATCTCCTGATTTCAAAATTCAGTTTTACAGATACCACTGAGAATAGTCATATTGAAGTTGATGCATTTGTGGTAAATTTATAGGCTTGCAGCATGAGCTGTAATTTCAAATTACAGCAAGCTAATGCTGGGACTCTCCACTTAAATAAAAGCCTGGATTGACTGAGTAAAGCACCCATAGCCATCATCTTATGAATAAATTGGATACGACTTCATATCCAATATTTTCCCTGATGGTATATTTAAACCAAGCCTTCCCTGGGCCAAGGCATCCAATAACAACTTACATTAGCAGTGCTATCGATGTTTTGGCAATTGGTTTGATAAATTAACCAGATTTATTCTCAACTCTTTGCTAAATGATGATTTATATTTATTGCCAAAATTACAGCTTTATGTTCAGATGATATATCTGTAGAAAGGAAAATAGCTGTAAATTACTTGTATTTCTGCTTATTTCTGGAAAGCTCTGTCAAAGTGCTCAGACTTCTGTCACCTCAACTCTTGTGTTGAGAGTGGATGTGGCTCCCTCAGTTACTCTTAGAGAGTACAAATAATAGGGTTTTTCATTTTTTTTGTAGCTTTTGAGAACTGTCCTAGGGTCTTGGACAATGATGTTTAGTGATCATTTTTAGAATGCACAACCATTTGATAGTCAGTGGACACAACATATTTGAAAAATATAATGTACCCTTATGACTTGCTGGTTGATAAATGCTGCTGTCTTTGCAGATGAAAAACTAAGATAATTCCTCTAGGTATTACCTTTGTGAGGCTTCAGTCTGTTTACAAAAAACAGATGATCTACACCACCTGGTGCTACTTGCTGTTCTTTGTGTGTATAAAGACAGACCTTTGAAATTTATAATCTTTCTCTCCTGAGCCTCTTTTACTCTTCCAACTTCAGGTCTTTCTAAAATTGATTTTAAAATAGAAAAAGAAAAAAGAAAGCAGCTTTTTTTTTTTTTTTCCCTTTACTGTATGTCATGTTAAAATCTACGGCATTATTCTGCTTAAAACATGGAAGGAAAAATGAAATCAGACTTTATTGTGTTACACTAAATAGTGAGATTATTTGATAAGCATTTAAAATACATGTTAAGTATACATACAAGGACAACTGGCTGTTGTTTGCTTGACTGCCTTGATTTGAGGAGTTGAATTTTCTCTGTCTCAGGACCAGTTTTTGTGGTCACCAAACAAGGGGTATATTCTGAAAGTACTCTGAATGAAAGAGAACAATCTGTGGTTTATTTGTTGCTGACTAAAGCCAAAATAGTTTATACTTATAGGTCTTCCTTTGTTGCCTTGCTGCTTTTTCCCGAAAACAGACTCTGATCTTGCAATAGGAAAAATGTTGATAGATAGCTGTGTCTGTTCAGAGCAGTATTCATCTTAACAGGGTTTTATCAAGCTAAAGGGGCACTCCCCTACCCTGCTTAAGTAGTTTTGAGCTTGATAGGTCAGGGAGAAACTTGAACTCTTAATCGCATATGTACGTTCCAGTAACTTGAAAGATTTAGTTAGGTAGTCAAGTCCATGTCACCTGCTCTTTGTTGTGTTCGGAGTTGGCTTCAGGCTAAAATCAGAGTCTCTGTTCTAGTACATAATCCAAAGTGACTTTGCATTTTTCCTTCTTACTAACCTAGTGGAACTTTCTACTTGTTTTGATGTGGCACTGTCTCAAACATACTGGATTGTGAGGTTCAACATAATGTCAGAAACATCAGGTAAAAAACAGCCAATAAAAGTGGAGAAATAAGGTTATATTATTATGTGCAGAATATTCCATAAAGAGTAAACATCTTAGTTTTAATTTCTAAATTCTCTTTTGTACACTATATATTTGTCATATTATATCTGTGCTGGATCCAGAGAGAAGTATTACAAGGCTTGCAATATCTGTTGCATATATGACCAGTAGCACAAGAAGCTTATGTGAATATGTATTAACTGTGGTGGTTTGGAATATTGTTCATCATTCAAGTTCCAGCGGAATCTTTCAAATGCTGTGTGTGGCCTTGATTCACTTTCTCATTGCCATGTGGCTATTTTGATGTAGTTTAGTCATGTACCCAATTGTGGTGATGAGCACAAAAAGCCTGAAGCTCATTTTCCATCCTCATTGCATTTCTAGTCTTCTGCTCTGTTCTCTGTGTAGCAGTGGAGAGTAGGATCTCATTTTTTGGTGAAGTGCTTCTCCTTTTAATTGAGAAGCATCATTTTATATGATGTCTTGTAAACAGTCTGTGTACATACAGGAGGATCTTAGGCTGCTTGAGAGAACAGACACAAATGTTTTTAAGTGGCTGTATAGCATGGAAGTATGTTTCAGTGTACATCTCAAATTCAGAAGTGATGAGTGGCTCTTCAGAAACTCATTTTTCTAATGCAGAAAACTTTACCAAGAACTTTCCAGTGCTTTATCCACTTTCTGCTCTGGGAACCTACCAGGACTATAACCATGAAGATTTCCGCTGGTGGATTCAGGGCAAGGCAATCATGCCGATGGTGTCTTGCCCTCCCCTCATGGTTCCGGTGCCTTTTTGCAGGTTCTCCGTATCTTGCATTCAAAACAACATATGGCAATTTGTGCAGCATAACAGAGAAGCTGATTTTCCAGCATTTAGAGCCCTCTGCTTTGCAGGTGGGTTAAAGGAATTACTTAATGCAATAAATCAAGACCTGTGAAACTGTGAATCTTTTTGTCTCTTCTATGTTAAAGAGAATTGCAGGCCTGCTGTAGGTTACATAGTAGCCTTGGATATTTGAACATACATATTGTATTACCCATCTTAAAACATACTTTCAGTATTTCTTTCCAGTATCTTCCAACTTCAGGTAACCTATTCTGATAATTAATAAGAAGGAGGAACTCTTTAAGGAAGCAGAGCTATTGTTTGATGTTATTCTAGAATTTGAAAGCCATCATCCTAGCATTTTTTAATAACTTGAGGGCATTCAGATATCACATACATAAGTTAAAAATGTGAACACAGACCTTCTTCCCATAGTGGTAATAAGGATAAATACTGTATGTGATCTCTGGAGGGGTATTTTTTTTGTTGTTTTTGTTGTGTTTGGCCTTTTTTATTTTTTTTCCTTTTTTATTTTTTCCCAATTAATATGGCTTTGAAATGTGTCTGACCTGTGGAAAACTTGTAGGTGTACAAGACTCTACTTCACATGTTATACTTCCTTTAACATTGCAGGCTCATCTGCTGCTCCAGGTGCTTGTGTCCTGCCAGCAGGTAGCTGTAATTTTGTTGATGCTGTCTTTGTAACTCTTAAAAGACCGATGTTATATTTCAAATGTATGCATTAGTCACGAAATCTCAGATGTCTTAAACTCTGTCCCTTTCCACTTTAATCATACACTTCTTTTACGCTCTACTCAGCTGCATCGAATAATGTTCATGAATATATGATAGTAAAAAGAACAATGCTTATGGTGACTGATGATGATAAATTACTGTATTTATCTATTAGGAAGGACATTGGATGACCTACAGATCTGGAGCTGAAGCTAAGAGACCTTTTCTAATCTTTCTTAACACTACTGGCAACAGCCACATAACTCATTATGTGTTATTTATGTAGAGAATCTGTAAATAGTGTTGAATGATTCTAAACCAAGATAAAAGCCCTCTGGTGTTTGGAGGATGTTGTCTAAGAAAATCGATTAGGAAGTATTAATGTGATAAATTAAAGAAAATAAAGATTCTTTAAATGCTTTTGGGGGTTATTTAAGACTACCTGGGGCAATATTTGCAGTTTACCTTCCCTTGGGGAGAAAAAAAAAAAAAGGCATTTCATAGCTTTCCACAAAATAAACTAGGCAAATGTTAGAGTTTGCTTTTTGGAAATATGGAGAGAATTCCAAATGCTAGTGGGAAGCCCACTAAACTTGTTTGAAATGCTGGGCAAGTGCAAGAAACTAAATCAAACACTGACGGTGTTTGTAGTTTCTGCTCCTGATGGCACAGAGGCTGCTGACTTCCTTTCCCCCTTACCCATCCTAAGGCTTCAGAGACTGGTTAAATCAAAGCATTTTGTATATATTGGGGGAGTCTTTCAGAGTAAGGATTTGAGATAGGACACTTATTTAGAAATAAAGATGTGCTGCAGTTTTGAATCTTACGGAAGAGCTTTGAATTGGATGGTCTAACGACAATTCTAAATAAACACAAAATGGCTATAGAAATTGTGTGGCTTGAATCTGAAAGTGCAGTTCAGAAAGTCCCTGAGGAAAATCTTTTAGCAATTCCCACCTTATTTGTGATGAATTCTGCAATATCCTGGTGCAAATAGCAACAGAGCAAAGACCCTAATAAAAGATTTAGTCAAGGTCCTTCTCGTTCTAGGGCACTCATGATTATATCATAAAATCAGCAAGGTTGGAAAAGACATTTAAGATCATCAAGTCCAATCCTTACCCAAGCACTGCCAAGGCCACTACTAACCCATGGCACTGAGAGCCTCGGCTACATGGTGTGAGTCAGGACATGATGTCATCAAGCATAAATGTAAGTTTAAATCTTCTTGAATTAATAAGCCCACAAAGTCATGAGGCTTTGGAATGAGTGGGTAGTTGCAATGCAAGGAAATTAGTTGAAAAGATTCCTATTTATTTTTAGTTCAAAGGTTCATTGTATTGTGGCACATTGAAGATAATGTTACCTTTTGGTCCCTGAGATGGCTGAAAATATATCTGTATCCTGGTTCATCCTTGAAGTTCTTATTTACATGGATTTCCTCACTGAAGTCAGTGAACTACTTATGTGAATAATATCTTCAGGACTAATTGTATTTGCAGTGCACTAATTTTCATTGTATCTTGGGGAAAAAAATGTCCTTTGATGTACAGTAAAATGGATTGAGCTGCAGTACTCAAATTGCATGAAAGGTGGTTTTCCAGCTGTTGTCATTGGCATTTTCTGAAATTATTGGTAGTAAGTCCTGACATGTTTTCAAATTCAAAGGACAAAACTACAGTGCTATTATTATGTACCAGACTCTGGAAAGGTTCCTGAGGACAACTGTCAGTTCATCCAAGTTGTTTGCTCGCCCATTAGGAGAAAGACAGGGCTTATAACTATATATAGCATACATATTTCCTTGTATTTCTTTTGGGATCTCTACATGCAGTTTTGTACTGAAGAGGGGGTTTGCCCCCTTCTGTGTCTTGTCACTGTAGGTAGAAATGTGCTTGGTATTAGAGTCCTCAGTAGCAGCGTACCCTACATTTCTGATTTCATTATGGCGTAACAAGTGACAACTGAAGGAAGGAGGGTGAAAGCTGGTCTGGATGGGCGCATGAAAACTCCAGTGAAGTTTTTTTTCTTGTGTGACTGTTTGGGTTGCATCCTTAGCTATTTAATTTGTCTCTTTACACTCCCTCTTTAGATACATTTTTGATTCTGTAAAATGCTGCGTTCTGTGTGAGCAGTTCTCAATGTTCCCTTGCTTCTTTTTCCCTTCAGTTTTGTTACATATCCATGTGATTCTCTCCTGTATCATACTTCCCCCCATCCCCTAGCTTCCCGTCTTTAATCTTCTACATACAGTTTTTCTAACAATTTTTCTCTAACAGCCTTTCTGCTTTCTCCAGTGTCATAGTTCTCTTTGTAAGCTAAGCAACATCTTTGTCATCTCATCTTTGTCATCTGTGTTTCCTTACTTTTATTTCCCTGTTGCTAATTGCTTGAAGAATGTTGTCTCACTTAAATGTACTTTTAGCTTTCACACATCATAAGAGGAGTCTCAGAACAGAGGATAATAATGAATATATATTGAATTTATGTGTTTTGATGTTTGATCCAGGCATGGAAGAGGATAGACTCATGGTAATCAAGAGTACTGTTGTGGTCTTCTGTCTCAGCTGCCCGAGTGATGTATTTAATGGAAGCGATAGAAGACAGACGGGCATTTAATAGAATTTTATTGTTAGAATAACTCCACATTTTGAATATCCCACCCCATAACATTAATGATATTAATACAGTAAGCCTGTATTTTAAAGAATATACTGGTCAGCAGATGAAAATAGAGTAATGTTAGAGGAAATCTGAATTCTTATTTGTGGTCTCTCCTGTGTGTAAACATAAACAGACATTAGCAGAATGTTTCAGAGTTCGTGATAGGTGATATCTTCTACAAGAATTTAGGAGAAGAAGGTTTGCTTTTCTTCCTCATAGTATAATTAGCTGTAGCATAGAAACCCCCTACTTATTCAAGAAAAGGAAAAACTTTAGGAAAAAGGCTTTAGTGGACTAACTCTTCAAGCAGCACAGCCTTGTGTATCAGCTCACGGATATCCTGTACACCAAACCCAAGAATCTGCTATAGGTGTCTCACTGCATATAATGCATCTAGAGAGATGATAGATAATTTCTGAAAGAAGCACATGTGTCATGTCAACAAAGGATATATTTGGGTAAAGAAAAAGTAAGCTTTTTCACTGAAAAAGTACTTTCCTGAGATTTGCTTACCTCCCTTATTCTGGCCACCTCTCCACTGGAGCTAAAGTACCCAGCCCAGCTGTGGATCCAAATCAGGCTGTATCTTTCTGTTCTAAAAAACAGCCAACCAAACCTACAATAACAACAAAAAAACCCAAATTCAGAACAGTTCTCCCCTCAAAACCAGCTTTGAGTGTTTTCCCCTTTATCTTCTGTTTCATTCAGGTTATACTTTATTAAATGTATTATTCACATTTAGGAAACTGTCAGTGATATTCTTCATAAATCTTGCCTCATTTCTGAGTGTGTAAAGATTCTTTTATAATATGTGAGTGCAATGCAATGCCAGCTTTTGCTTTAGTTCCTCTCACAGTTGCCAGCTGAAATTGACATAATAGCACTTCTTTCCTGGGATGAAATGGTGCTTCAGTAAAGGACTTCTCTTCCTTCTAAAAGGGAAGAACAGTTTCTGCCTTTCTGAAGTAATATACTGAAAGTGTAAAATAAATACATATCCTTGCCTACTGCTGTTAATATCTTTTAAACTACTCTAGCTTACAAAAGTATCAGTCTCTTTACTCGAAATTAACTATTCCATGTCCTTGTGTCAGGTGTCCTTCTGCCATCTCCCCAGCAGTAGGGTGGGGGAGATGCTGAATGCAATTGTTCATTGCTCACCTCTAGATGAGGAAATACTTCTACTGAAATAATATTCTGTGAGCGTTTGTATGCAAGCTTGCCCTTTGATATTTTTTTGGTCTGCAGTACATTTCAGTATTGTAGTACAATAACTCTTGGGTAAGCCCATGGTGGCATTTTAATTTGGATCAAAAACTTGCCAGTGAAACAAATCCTGATTGTAACTTGCTGAACTTTGGCTTGCCTCACAGAGTGGTTTCTGAGCATGAACTGGATTCCTTTAGGATGAAATTAAGGAAGCTGATGTGCTCCAGGAGCACACTTGGGGTTCTCTAGCTGCTAATGGAGGTCAGACTAGAGCCGGTCCATGTAACACCCAGAAACATAGAGGTTGTGAATATCTGGTCCTTAACATAAAATTGTTTCTCTCCCCAGTTCTGCTCCTCTCTCTTTGCCGCGTAGCTTTAACAAACACAGAAGGTGATGCATAAATGCATACATCTAAAATCAATTGTATGCTTTTCTGTTTTTCACTTGGTTGTAGGCCTGATGCAATTGCATTGTAAGACTTTTTTTGTTGCAACACTGGATTTTTCTTAGGTGTTTGGAGGTATTTGTTTGCTGTTTTTCAAACATACCAGTATTTGTTGCCTCCCCAGTTAGGATGGAAATACAATGGTGTAAATTAATTGGTTGCATGTGGTGAAGAGATCTCAGTTTCACTAGAGAGATGCCTATGAGGGTATGGGAGAGAAAGTAGACACAAGGACAGAACATGAATATGTCTTGCTGGAGGTTTGTAGGACATACGATCTTCTGTAATAGATGTATCTACAGGGCTATTTAGGTGGATGTATCTGAAGAGTGCCACTAATTTAAAAGAGGATGGAGATTAGGAAATCTGAGATTAAAAGCCTTTGTCCTGTTCTTGGCTGGTTGCAGCATTTCTGTATGACTTGGGTGTGTCCTTGAAGGATACAATTGCTGAAGTGGCTGCAGGGTTTGAGGAGTGGTGGTGTTCTGGGAATTGGAAATGTCAAAGTTGTGTTATTGGTAGTTGGCTAAGGCTCTGGATTTCTGCCCTGAAGACAGGAACCTGAGATGTTATTAAATGTGGTGCTCATGGTGGTTGTCATTTGAGGTGCACTTACTGCTACCAAAGAATTGCACTTTCATAAGGCTGTGTTTGCTGTGTCAGTGGGCCAGCTCCAAGGGTGGCTGCAGTAAAGTGCACTTCTCCTGCTGAAGGAATATCTCAGAGTTTGTTAATACCCATCTTCAAAACCATCTACGTAGGCTAAATCCTGGGAATGCCATGTGCAAGATATTTCATTCATTTCAGTACAAATTGCTTCTGTGCATGGAGTTTTACATGAGAAAATTTGTGCAGTCCTGAAAAAAAAGCTGTATTTAAAGTATACTTCTGGGTAGGAAAATGAGTTTAGTCTGTTTTCGTTGTACTATCTATTCTTCATCTTGGAAAATACTCTTAAATTGTGAATAATGAGAATAATTTTCAATGTCATTTGTGTTATACCTTAGTTACTGGACTGTTCTTATCTCAACCTGCGGGATTTACATTCTTTTGATTCTCCTTCCCATCCCTCTGGGAGCAGGAGGGAAAAAAAGGGGGAGAGTGAGTGAGCAGCTGCATGGTTCTGAGTTACCAGGTGGGTTTAAACCACAACAAGTATGATCCAGTATATCTTTCAATGATTAGTTATAAAGTGGTAAATAGGGATAACTTTCAGTAAACATTTTATGTGAATAATTCTATGTTTTTGGATAAAATGATTATCCCTTGTTTGTCTAACCCCAGCAGATTAGGGCTGTAAATTCCCGGTCTGTTGTTGCTGCCAGCACAATCCCATGTGACTCAGTTGAGCAGGATGGAAGTGTGCTTGAGTAGAGAGTAATGAATATAGTCACATTTACATGGAAACTATTTCCCTTAATGAGGCGAATGGTATTACCTATTTTAATGTAGTGGATTTCCATTAAAAGCAGGAACTCCAGCACATACACTGTGTAAAACATGTGCTGGCCATGCTTGGTGGAAACAAGGTATGTAAATTGGAGAGAGGGATGAGACTGAAATCCCTGACTTTCACCAGTTATGGGAGAAAACAGACACATGGTAAGAAGCGCTTTCCAGGTTCCAGTCTTTGTTACATTCAGGTGTCCCATTGTAACATTGTAACAAAAAAAGGTACATAAATTAAGGTACATAAATTAAAAAAAAAAAATAGAGGGAAAGTGAAATAAGGAGTGTATTTTTTAGGTGAGGCAATTTAACTCTCGGAATGGAAATGCTGAGGTGAATTTTGAACTCTCTGCCTTTTGATGTATTTGAAATAAAAGTGGTTTCCAGAAAGATGCCCAAGCAAAATTCTTGGCTCTTGGACAGAGGCAGTATCCCAGTAAAATGTAATGGGTTGCAGTCTACAGATAAAATGATGGGGATCCCTTTTGATGCCTTGGTGAATCAGTGAATTATTAGTAGTTTTACCATTGTTGATAGCCGTTATAAATGAACTACAAGGAAAAAAACCCTAGCTTTTTTGCCAGTTATCTTTTTCTTCCCCCTCTGCTGCTTGAGAGTGATAGAAAGTTTCTCCTTTCCTTCTTACATGTTACTATAAATCTTTGTAGTAATAGCAAAGGAATAAGAAGCTATCTTATATGTGAGTTAAAGGGAAGTTTTCCTAAAGAGCTGCATTCTGGAATATGAAATCCTACTGTTGGGAAGTTTCTATACAGCACTTGACAAAACTTAATCATAGAATCATAGAATCGTTAGGGTTGGAAAGGACCTTAAGATCATCTAGTTCCAACACCCCTGCTGTGGGCAGGGACACCTTACGCTAAATCATATCACCCAAGGCCTCGTCCAACCTGGCCTTGAACACTGCCAGGGATGGAGCATTCACAACCTCCCTGGGCAATCTATTCCAGTGCCTCACCACCCTAACAGGAAAGAATTTCCTTCTTATATCCAGCCTAAACTTCCCCTGTTTAAGTTTTAACCCGTTACCCCTTGTCCTGTCACTGCCGTCCCTAATGAAGAGTGCCTCCCCTGCACCCTTATATCCCCCCTTCAGATACTGGAAGGCTGCTATGAGGTCTCCACGCAGCCTTCTCTTCTCCAGGCTGAACAGCCCCAACTTTCTCAGCCTGTCTTCATACGGGAGCTGCTCCAGTCCCCTGATCATCCTTGTGGCCCTCTTCTGGACTTATTCCAACAGTTCCATGTCCTTTTTATGTTGATGACACCAGAACTGCACACAATACTCCAGATGAGGTCTCACAAGAGCAGAGCAGAGGGGCAGGATCACCTCCTTCGACCTGCTGGTCACGCTCTTTTTGATGCAGCCCAGGATACGGTTGGCTTTCTGGGCTGCGAGCACACACTGAGGCCGGCTCATGTTCATTTTCTCATCAAGCAACACCCCCAAGTCCTTCTCCGCAGGGCTGCTCTGAATCTCTTCTCTGCCCAACCTGTAGCTGTGGCTGGGATTGCTCTGACCCAGGTGTAGGACCTTGCACTTGGCATGGTTAAATATATATATGTACTTTTATAAATATGTATATATACTTTTGGGTCTGAAAGCTGCAACTGTGACTATGGAAAGGATTTCAGTCTTCACTTCTTTTGCATGTGGTCAGTGTTCATCCATGACCTGGTGTTAGCTCTGGTTCTAGGACCCTGATCTGGCTGTCAGTACTATACAAACATACTTGTTTGTTTGTTGTGTTTTTTTTTTTTCTCCCTGACAGCTCAAGAATTTGAATTAGAATGCATCTCAATTGCTGTATAAATTTTGAGGAACATACTTCTTTCTTTTCTGCTTTGTACTGCATGGACTACTGCAGTGAAAGAGACTGAAGGTGTGTCTTCTTTATGAATGTGCGATGTGGTGTTTACAGTTAAAGCAGGTCCAGAAATACATTAACACTTGTTTCATGGCTTTAGCGAATACATGTTTGGCCATAGAAATGAGTAATGTCTACCAAGCTCTAGCAGAGTGACACCATCTGTTTGGGGTATCGGCTACTTTGTACCTCAGGGAAGTATTTTCCTCCCAACAAGAAAAGTCTTGTTTTACATCTGGTATATTCAGACTTGATTTTGAGGCTGGGCCAAATGGAAAATGTTTTGTTGTGCTGTCTCTCTCTTCCTGACATTGCACATGATATGTATACAAGGTCTGTATTTAAAAGTATTTATAGAACTAGTGTTTAGTCATTGAGAATGAGTTAACTTTCTATGAAGGCTGTCAGATTTAGCTGATAGATTATTCAAAGGATTTTGCCTGTAAGTAAATTCTTGAGGTTCTTGATATAAAAAAACTGTGCTTTGAGATTAAATTATTCAACAAATGTTTTTCAAAGTAATTAAAGCTTCTAGCATTTAATGTTTTATGTATGCAGATTAAAAATGGAGGTTGATTAAATCCCAACAAAGGGAAGTTTATTCACAAACGGCAGTCAGTAATGTCTCTTTTAGTGACTGGTGGAACATTGTTGAGCCTACTTCATTATATTGAATATTGAACCGTTATATTACTGCAATTTTTTCTAAGTGATGGTGTAGTTAAAAAGTGGGCAGTAGCATTTGATGCAGTACAGCCTTGGCTTTGCTAAGTAGCACAGAATACTTCTTTTTTTTTTGTCAAGTATCTGATTTATAGATATTTTTTCAGCTTGTGTTTTGGAAATGGCCAGGTGAGCTATACAAAACTCAACAAGATCAAGAGGCAGGCCAAAGTAATGATTTTCTTGTTGGAAAGTAATAGACATGCCAGTATAGCATGTAATAACAGCAGGTTTTACAGCATGCTGCCTAACAGTAGGAATGTGAAACACGTAAGTTACATAAATTATCTGCGCATGCATTTCTGGTTTCTGCAGAGTTCTGCGTTACAGTAACTCATTCATGCCTTCATGCCTTTTTTCTTTTCTCTCTTCCTCCCCTCCCCCCGCCCCCCTTCTTCCAGTCACTGTTTCAATGAGTTTCAATGTTCACTGAGTTTCAATGCATGAACTACTTGTCTGTCTCTTCTAGATTGAGTACCTCATCCTTTGAATACATATACTTGCTGTTCAGGAATTGGGGAATGGTCATCTTTGAAATCTAACAGCAAATCAAACCTCACTGCTGCGGGTGCTTTTGTGGTGACATGCACACTGAGAAACATATTGACTCACTAATGACTGGCATATTTTCATAATGGATGAAAATTGTTCACAAAAGTGCTACACAAAGGAATTTTCTTGTTATCCTAAGGAAAGAGGACATGTATGATTGCATAAAAATGAAGAGGTAGTCATTAAAACTGTCACATGGAATAAAAATGTTGTACTATAGGTTTTGTGACTCTCTGGATTTCCCAGGCATTCCCCTGGCACGATGTTTGTGCTCTCCAGGGGGTGTAGCTCTGATATAACGGAGGGTCGAGTTTTTGTCCTTTATCTGAAGAGCCAGAAATCCCACCTTCCCATGGGGTTGGGCAAGTTGCCCATGGCTGTTTGGTTTTGTGGTTCCTGGAGATAAGAGATGCCTTCATCTGACAGAGACCATATGTCCTTAACTTGGGTCAGGCAAGTCTGTTCCCAGCATCATGGCAGAAATAACCAGTGACTGAATTACCCGCATAATCTACTGGTTGGCAGGTATTTAGAGAAGATACTTCTTATGCCCAGTATCTATAGCTATGGCTTAAGTAGTGTGCAATAGTTCTAATGCATCTGAGGGTTTGGTTTTGTTTTTTTTTTTTTTGCTGTTTCATTAGGGACATAAGTTGTCTGTTCAATAAATGGAACTTTTTGTTGATTATAATTAAATTTTCCAATAATATTTGCTTACAGCACCAACAGTTCATCAAAACAAAAAATGAAAGTTATGTTTGGTTTTTCAAGGGAGATAATTTAGTTCTAGGTGGCTGGTCAAGTTAAACCTGGGATCAAATGACTAGCCTTGAAATGACAGCCTCTGTGGCTTGTTCCACATACACTGCAGTTAAAAATTCTTAGTTTTAGCACAGAGGTTGGTTGGTCTCCAGTCTGTGCAATGTGTATACCCTTTTTTTTGCAGGGGGAAGAGGAGGAGGGAGTAAGTTCTTGCATTTTCAAAATGCAGTCTCAGCTCCAAATTGTAAAATTGAAAACATTTTGTGGTGGGGCAACCATAGAGAGGAAATGTTTAGCACATATTCTGAAGTCGGATCAGAGAGGACAGGAAAGACTGGCTGGGATGAGAGTGTGCAGAAAGTGAGTCTGTCCTGGAGAGGCACCACACTGACTGCATTGTGAACTTCTGAAATAGGACAGGAAGCCAAAACTGGCTTGGCTTTTCCAACTGGAAGAAGTGGCTGTGCTGAACTGAGAAGCCTGAGTGGAGAGAGAGCCTGATGACTTTGTAGAGCTCTGTAGCCTTGGGTGCCGGCTTAAGCTTTATCTCCCATTCATTTGGGGTTCCTCCAACACTAATAACTTTTTTCCCCTTCCCTCTCTCCTCTTAGGATAGCTGTATTTTTACTGAATGCCCGTGGTGTCTAGGGAGTCATCATATATACATGTGCACACATGCAGATCATGGTGGAATTTGTCACTGCTGCTGTGGAAACTTCTCAGGTTTCAATTTCCTCTCCTTATCCTCTTTCCTATCAGGAAAAACAACAAAGAAACACCCAGTGCGCAAATTTAGAATATCCACCACATGCTGTGTGAGTGTGAGATAACTTACCTGTCCAAATCATTATTCTGAGTCTGCTTTCTTGGGTGCATTTGTGAGGGCTACTGCCATAGTAACACTGGGGTTTTATACTCTTGGGAGCTATATTCTGAAGTATACCAACAGAGATGCTGTGTTGCCTTCCGTTTCATTATAAAGCCCTGGAACAGTTTTCTCCTGAAGGTCAGACTTGTTTCAGTTCCTCTAATAACTCAAAAGTCTGATTTATAGTTGTCAATCTTTTTTTGTATGTTTTATATGAACACACACACACAAATGCACGAAAACATTGTCCTGCAATGTCTTGTGTTTTCATTTCTGTACTCATCAACTTAAATAATGCATTATAACAGCTCATCCCTTTGTCTATGATTCCTTCACGGTTTGTCTCTTTCACAGCAACGAGTGTGGTGCATTGCATCTCTTAGTCATTTCTGTAAAAAACAGAGTCACCAGAGACATTGCACTCGTAGATATCTGTGCAAGGCTTAGAACATGTGATGTTTCATTTCAGGCTAGAGGTAAGAGCCCCAGTTGTTGGAGAGACACATGTGAAGAGTGTAAATCCTTAAAACTTCATGGGCATTTGAGGGATTTGCAAACCTCATGAAATAAACCAGTGAGCAGTATGTAATACCTTGAGTGACCCCTCATCAGCTTCCAACAGTCCTGTGGAAAACACTGTAATAGCTGTTTCTTAGCCAACAAAGGTTTCACATTTTTGTTCCACTGGGATGAAAACTTCCAGAAAATATTAACAGTTTTTTTGAGGGGTTGTTTTGTTTATTTGTTTGGTTTTTGATTGGTTGTGTTTTTTTTTTTTTTTTCCATGGGAAACGATTCTTCCTTTTGAATGGTTTTATCCTGTTTTGCAGAAAGGTGGGGCTTTTTTTGGTTTGTTTGCTGTTTTTCTTTTAATCAGGTTACATTAGAGAAGGGGAAGATCATCTGTTCTAGTTGAAGATGTCCCTGCTCATTGCAGGGGGGTTGCACTAGGTGACCTTTGAAGGTCCCTCACAGCCCAAACTATTCTATGATTCTATGAAGATCATAATGGAGATAATATTTTAATGTTATGAAGGTATTTTCAATATTAAGCCTCTTAGAAATCCACCTCGATGACCCCCTGACACCACAAAGCTGGTTTTTTTTTTACCCTTTTATATTTTTTTCTGTTGTGTGCTATATTTCATGGCTGTCCCTATCCCTGTGACTCTCTTTGCTACCAAAAAAAAATTCTTGACTGTTATCATTTGAGCCATTCATGTATTTATGGATTAGGTTTCTAATTAATACTTACAAAAAATACATCTACTTTCTGATCATGTTACAGTCCTCTTCTGAGACTTGGAAGTGTCTGTACCTCACCTTGAAGTGTTTGAAAACAAGTCTCGTTATCAAGATTTAACATCATTTGGGAAAAATCAGAAGTTAGCTGGCTTTTAAGATACTGCCCAAAGGCAGTGCATTCAGGATGCAGCCTTCTCTGATGTTGGTGAAGCATGAAATTTAAGAGTCTCCGGAAGTTCACCTTGAGTATAAAACTTCTAAGTAAAAACAGGATTTGGAGGCTGCTGGGAGGTTAATCTGGGTGAGGGTGTGTTGTTTTCACCAAGAAAAGCCTGTTCCTTTATGAATCTCTGAACCAGGGCTTCTGGTACAGAGGCACGTAGCTCTGAATTTGTCAAAGTTGCTGAAATATCCCATCTTTTTTAGTGTACAAGACTGTAGGACCTTTCATTATTTCTCTTCAAAGCAGCTGTTGTTTTATTTGATTGTTTTTTGTTTTTTTTTTTTTGAGGGCTCTGTTTTTCAGCTACGAGGCACCCAAGACTTAATTTGTGTGGTTTTGTACTTCAACACTTCCAGTTTAATTCTGAGAGAGCAGATGGTTCATCAGCTTTTCTGAAGGTTTTATTTAGACTGTGACAAGGCTTCAGTCCTCATCCAAGATTGGATTGCTATTCAAACATTGAGGGAAAAAAAACATTTTTCTTAAATCTAAATAGATGGGATAAATATCAAGTGGGTGAAAGATAATGTTGTTATCCCCATTTTCTGTTTTTCTATTTCAGTTTTTCTAAAATGGAAGCACGTTGCTGAGGTCTGACATACCTGTCAGCAGCTTGCATTGGCTGTGTCTGACATGGGAACAGTGTCCCCCATATAGAAAGAGAGTATGAAGGGAAGAGATTTCACTCGCTTCAAGTGATTAGATTTCAATGAATCACTATGTAGACAGAATATTTGCAGACAGTACCATCAAATTGAAAGAAGAGGTGGTAAGTTTGTGTACTGGGAAAAGAAGTAGCTGCAGGGTATCAGTGTGGCTTAGCTGGAAACCTTTAACTAGAACTGTAGGATTATTTTCATGGTGACATTTCTTGCTCAAGGGCTTCTGGTGAACATTAATGATTTTATGCAAGGAATGAATTTGAATGAATGTCTTTAGCATACCATATAGTGATAATATATATCTATTGCAATCTGTGTTATAATTAATTGCATACACTGACTTGGAGAATTCACTCTCTACCCTCTGTAGGTATCTTGAATTGTGAGATAAGTTCCCACTATTTGGGCCATGACAATTGTTCAGCTGTTTTTGTCCTGCTTTGCTGTAGTGCCTTAAAACTTGGGGGTTGCGTGGCTAAGCATGAGCCACTGAGGTTGGAAGCTGCAAGAAGCCACTGAAACAGTCATTTGGAAGATAAACCAGCTATCACTTCTGAAAAGGATTGTGAGTGTGTTCATCCAATTTCACAGCTGTAAGACTGACTTTCTGTCCTCTTTTTTGGGTGTGTGCCCCTCACCAGTCCTTTCAAAGAGTCTAAACATAATTTCTGGAAGAAACAGTATGGTTTATTCTGAGTTTTATAGTTTTGCCGTTGATCAGGATGAGCCTTTTTATGCCTGTACTTATGATACCTAAGATGTATAAAAACTATTGTCTGCCCTTCCCCTCCTGCTTATTATTCTTTCTGTTTCAAAATGTACTCACATCCCTGGAAGATGTCGTAGTGCTTACAGCTGAATTGGAAGTTTGGAGGCACCAAGTAATTTGTGAGAATAAACCAAGCTGTAATTGAACGTAATACCTGCTTCCCAGGACAGTATACATTTTGGGTAGTTAACATTTGTGAAGCAGTTTGAAATGCTACAGTGATAGGTGCTTTGAAAATGCTAAATGTTACTATTATTCCCTAAAATACATGGCTTCCCACTAGAAGTGCTCATAAACATGTAGCTGTTACTGTTGAGATTTACTGAAGTCTTCATCCTGGGATATGTGCTGTGTAAATTCAGTTGGAGATTTTAGTGGTATTTTTCTTAGAAATTAATGAAGCTACGAGTAGCCCTGCTGCTCAGAGAATAGCCGTATTCTAAAACACCATTCTACGGCTTTGAAGAAACCAGCCTAACAGAAGTTTCTTCATTCTTAGAAGATACTCAGCTGGTAAAGCTGAATGTAATCCATATTAACTCTTGACTCCAAGGTGACAGAGCTTAGAGCAAATAACCCTTTCCTCTAAGCAATATCCCCTTCTCCTCTGCAGTATAAACCGATCTTCAGAGGAGTAACAGAATAGTGAGTAAAAAGCTTTAATCCACTCACCCAATCCCTGAACATTCAGAGCTAAAGCTCCAAATTCCATTTTCCTGTTTTGAAATCTTACATAATAAAACCACCAGTTATTTGGATGTAATCTGCCTCTTGCTCCTCTGCTGCTGGCCATTGTGAAGTGCTCCTGCAGTATCATATAGGAGAAGATCATGATACCTCTGTGATATCAAAAAAAAAAAAAAAAGAAAGAGATTGAAGCAGTTCATGGCATTTTTATATTATTAGAATTGCAGATTTCAGACAAGGTGTTGATAGCTTAAATGCTGAAAGAGGTGTGCAGTGTGGGTGGGCCGCCCTCTGTGCACCATGGCATAGTCCAGTGTACACAGAAACTGCCTGAGGTCTTATGAAATTGTGGTTGTACCAGTACCCAATGGTACTGATCTCCTTTGGACTATGTGCATTTTGATCTGTTGTAATGGAAAGGGCTGAGGAAGGAGACTGACACACGGCAGCAGCATGTGTAATCAGAGTGTAGTGTCAGATGCTGCAGCTTCAGCACCCAGTAATTTTGGTATCATCAGGTACAGTGTGCATTTGGGATGCTGTAGTGGTGTCAGCATGTTACCTGTCACACACATACTGCTGGCACAGTAGTTTCTTACTCCGCCTGTTTCTGAGTATGAATAGGATGATTTGCTAGTGTTTGGAGCTACAGATGCAAAAGTGTGCCTTCACCTCTCCCAGCCAATGGCAGACCTGAAAAGAAAGTCACAGACTGATTTTGCAAACTCATTTCTCTGGAGCGGAACATGACTGATCAATATTCAGAAATGCCAAATGCTCACAACATCCAGCCTGGAGTACTTGGGCTCCTGAAAACCACTCTAAGGCAGAAACGATTACAAACCAGTAGACAGTAACCAATTTTCACCCACTGTGACAAATCCTTTTCAAATAATTGCTTGAAAATGCAACTTTGAAATATGTATTTTCTGTATTTCTAGTGCTCTTTATCAGATAAGCATCAAGTTGTTAAATTTAATCTTAATTCAAAAAATTTTTGAAGCAGAACACTGCCACTCTGAATGTATTGTTATTAATCCCTTGAGTTTAGCAGCATGCGGACATTAGAAGGGATGTTGTTTTGCTTTGATTGGGCTCTTGTGCATAGAAAACAGCACATGCTCTGCCCATCTGCTTCATTACACTGTAAACCCAATTTTAACTTTTTAGCATATTTTAATGCATAGGCATTAAATATTTTCTGAAATTTGAGTAGCCATCTGGCCTTTATATTTTTAAAGCAGACTTTATCTCCTGTTCTAGCTTTCAGGGTTGTTTTTTTTTGGGGGGGGGGTGGGGGTGTTTATTTTTTATTTTTTTATTAATAAAATTCTCATTTATTTTCTTAATTTTGATTTTTTGCCTGACTTTATGTCTTTACATGAAGATCTTAAGTGAGCAGTGAGGATGAGACAAATTTTAGGTGTTTGAGCAGAACAATTCGGGTCATCAGTCTTTTGCTGCTAATTATTCAGGGAAGCCTAGGTGAATTTGCTGTTAAATTAGATGTCTGCAATGATGGTGAAATAAGTCTGGACCTTAGCATGGCTAAATGATTTCAGGACCAGTACAGGCGGGTTAAATCTGAAACACAACTTTTCTTTCTTTTTTTTTCTTCTCCTCACTGCTATTAAAATTGCGTTCTCATTCATTTTTATGAAGATTTCCTATGCATAAGATGTAGCAATGTCTGAGATGGATTTTCTTCACATGTTTCCCTGCATTTCCTTTTGAAATGGAGAGCAAGCAGAAGAAACTTCAGTGGAAGGAGGAACTAGGCAAGACAGTTACAGCCAGCAAAGAAAGGGGGCTTGGTTTGCAATACCTTTGATCCACTGCTGTGGTGATGTAAGACTGCTGACTGAAAATCATAGGATCTACTTCAGGACTCATTTATACCCAAGAAGTGGTGGCATAATTCTAGGGATTTATTAGAGTTGTGCCATGATTTCAGAGTTGGCTCAAGCTGTGGTTCCCAAGAGAGAAAGTGGCATTGTGTCAGTGTGTTCTGGTGTTGAAAAGGGTAAATAATAAACAAAGGTGATTGACAACGATTAATGTTTTGTAATTGTGAACAAGAAGAGGAAGCTAAAGACATTTGTACTGTGTATTTTTTTTTTCAAAAAACCAAACCAGCAAGCTGTTCAGAACAGTGTGTGTGTGTATCAGCATAAAAATTAGCTTTTCTGTGTAACAAGAGCCTTGGTTAGCGTTGAGTAAAAATGCCACTTTGCTTTGAGTTGTTTACTGGCCTTGTTCATGAGAGCGTTTTGCTATCAGGAGTGCAGGGAACATGTAGCACACTGACATCTCTGAGGCTTATGCAAAGTCCCTGAATATGCTTTGAGATCCAAAGTTAAAATATATATTACAAATACGCAGTTTTTCACTATTGAAATGTTTTTCCCCCTGAAATTTAAAGGAATAATTTGTTCCTTGCAACGTTGCCCAAGCTGTTAACAGTCTTGTTTTATGTTCTTGCTGTCATATGAAGAGAGTGGAAATCATCACTGTAGCAACTCTGTGGCTTTAGAAGGGAAAGACAAAAGTGTTACCATTCTCCTTGAAGCATCAGCTACAATACAAGTGTTTTTTCCAAGTGTTTCCATTGACTTACAGCAGAAAGCTCTTCTCAGTTACATTTGTGTGCTTTCTGTTGGGGTTCAAAGCCAGGTCCACCCTCAGGTGCCTGAAATCAGGAAAAGTGGTCCACACAGACCATGGCAAAGTGTAACTCCAACAAGGAAGAAAAGAGGATTAAAATACTGTTTGTCAGTGAAGATATCTGCCCCCGTTGCCTTGATTTCTTATATTGAGTGGCCTCAGTTGTTGGTATAAGAGTGCTCTGTGCCTGACTGAAGCTGTTTGGATCTTTGCAGGCTTCATTTTGCTTAGCTGCTTCTGGTTTTGCAGACAATCCATGGCAGCCCTTAAAGGAAGGAGATGACAGAGCTGAATTATTTTTGACCTGTGATAAAATAGACAGTATTTTCAGTGGAAAAGAAGAGCAAAGTGAACAGGCTTTACTGCTGAGTCCTCCCAGTTTCCCCTTTCCTTCAACACCGTGTCTTTCTGTGTTTTGCCATGCTGGAAGACAGCTTGTGCCCTGCTTCCCTGGCGCTCCAGTGCAGAAGGGCTGCTGCCCACACATGGCTTGCCAGCCTCAGTGGGGCCTGCTCCACATCCACATACAAGCACATGATGAAAATTTGTTTTAAGTAATATGAGTGGTGTATTTCTGCTACATAAACATCCGTGGACCGAGCAGGATCATGGTATAAAACCTGGCAGATAGCATAGGTCAGATACTGTTGGCAGCAGGAAGGATTTAAGGAGGGATTTCTTCTTCCCAGCAATGTGCTTTATCTTTGTTCACTTGTTACATCATCAAGACACAATATTGGTGTTTATCCCACAGATGAAGAACAGAAAGAAGATTCATGTCAGATAGATGTTTGATTACTTTCCAAGATTTATAGTCTTATCACTCTCTTCATGGAACAAGATTCTCTAATAAAGAGCAGTAATAATCATGCACAGTCTTGCTTTATAATAATGTTGTTGGGACTTTTTTGAAAAATATCTCACAGAGAAGTTGAGATGTCAGCTAGTCAAAGCAAAATCATTTCACCACAATAGTGCTTTTATTGTTGTGTGAGATAAAGGAGGTGCTGATGGAAGATACTTGTAAGAGGTTTTGAAAACCTTTCTCAACAGTGGAGCCTGCAGGATGCTCTTGGCTGGTACAGCATGTTGTCAGGCTTCAGAACAAAGCTACTTTCAAGTCGATCTTGTTTCATCAGCCACTTTTTCTAAGGTCCTATTTGTGTACTGCTCCCCACCTGTCTGTCACCTGGATTAGTGTGTTAAGAAGATGAAAGGCTCCAGATACTGTGTTTTGGAAATAGAAAGTTCTCTTATGCTCTAGCTATTTTTGGTTTGCCTCTGGAAAATTTTCCATCTTTTCCATGTGCCAGTTGTGGTTTCCCTGTTATTTTTTTTTTTTTTTTCCTTTTTCTTGAAATCAGACATCAGCAACTCCTTCACTCATAGTCAGTGCTCAGGAATTACAGGTACCATAGGGCAGGCCTGGCTGGTGTGCCCCCATGCTATATGTAGCCATTTTCATAAAGGCAAGGGCCCTGAAACACAGAGAGTATCCTGTTGAAAATCAGGACATTTTGGGAATAATTGGCAGTGCATGACTGGCTTAGTCTTTGCTCTCGCTAGTGAAAAGGACTATTTGCGTGTATGGTCCCTGGCTTCTTTGTCCTCTTTTTTGCAAGAGTATTCTTTGCCAATGTAGGCCCAGCTGTGTCAGGATGGGTGCTGGTGTGATTGTCCTTTCCCATGTGTTTTAGGGAGTTGTGAGGTATCTTGTTAAGCAGATTGGAAGCTCTGGGCTCTGGGCTGCTGGATGTGATGAAGATCAGCTGCCCCTCCACACTCTGCACATCAGACCTCTGTCAGGATGCAGTTGTGCCAGCTGTGGCACCTTGTGCATGTCTGAAAGCCTCACAGTTCCTGTAAACCTGTAAAATTTTCCTGCAGCGTCTCAAAATGTACATGAATGTCTGAAGGCAGACAGGGATCCTATATGTGTCCATTTATATGTGTCTATATAATTTTCTGCCAAGGAGTAAATGAGAAGAAGAATTGTTTGAAAATGCTTTTGTGCACTGGTGGTTATAAACTGCCTGTGAGTGACTTTGCCTGGCCCACCTGCGTACGGTGTCTATGGCAAGCCCTGCTCCTCAGGAAAACCCTCTGGCATTATGACACAGCAGACCTGGATGATGTGAGCAAGCTGTGGGGCGAGAGCCTGATATCCTAGGCAAGCCTAGGTTTCCGTCTGTGGGCTGTATTTGCAGATCGAATATAGAGCTGTGTTTCTGAAGTCGTTGTGTGCAAGCACAGTCATGCCAGAAATGCTGACCCTTCCCTGAGTAAGCACAGCCCCTGTCAGGAAGCATGAGCAGTTGTCTAGGAAATGACATTTTAAGAAACTGTTAAATTAGCAGTTGTAAATAATTGCATTGTATTTTGTGTATTACTTTTTAAAGGGTCTCCTGGATTTAAGTTATTCAGTTACTTAAAGAAGGAAATCCTTGAGCACTCTCTTGCTTGCCAAAGTCTTGGGCAGGGTGTTGCTACATCCATAGGGTGCTTGCTGCCTGGCAGGTCCCAGTGCCATAACACTGCAACCTGTAATCACATGCTTTGCTTTCATTATAAAATCACAGAAGAAATAGGATTATTACTGTGTATTAAATAAGTAATTACATTGCTTAGTTTATTGGAAAAACTATGTATTGCTAGTAGAGAGCATTATCTCACAGATCTTGCAGGTAGCAGAGGTGCAGGATCTGACTCATGAAGTTCATTTCTGCAGTTGATCCTGCACCCTACTACAACATCCTTCACCTCTGAAATCCCCCTGTGCCCATAGTGGGGGCAGCCCAAAGCTGTGGCCCCCAGCAAGGAGCTCTGGGGTGCATGTCATACCCATGGGATTTTCCAAGGAAGGAAGATGTTCTTCCCAGTAATACACAGCGCCTTCTGGTCCTGATGAAATGTGGGAAGTGAGCAGCAGGACTCTGTCCCTGTGTGCCTCTTTGGATGTGTCTGTTTCAAAGCTGTAGGGTGGAGCTGTTCTTCTGCTTCCTTCACACCCTGACTTCTGGTCTGTGAAGGGGTGAGAGGTTTCTGTGTGCTGTGCCCTCCTCTTGTTAATATCTCTAAAAGAGGTGTGCTCCTGCACTGTGTCGACAGTAACAGGCTTTTTTCCCGAAGGGCTTGTCAAAGCATCTTCAGTTATCGCTGATACTGATACTTTTATCTATTTATATATGAGAAGTATTTAAAGAGAACAAATGGCCTGTGTGATCATTCCTGTGTTCGTTTTTTATACATTTAATTCCTGATGCTGACACTTTGTTTTTCAAAGTGGGATTAGAATATCTGAGGAGAAACAGTGCCAACATTCCATACAGCAGTAGTGGCGACCTATGTGATGCTCAGCCAGGGTTTCTTATTGACAAAGACTAATTAAAAATGGATAAAGCTAAAGATTCTTTTATTATTTCTTTTTGTGGTTTTCATTTTGTTTTTGTTGTTTTTGTTAGTCAAATGTCCTGGCATGAACTGTCCCATGCAGTTATTCATTTTGTGGTAGCACAAGGCAATTTAAACCATGAGTTGGTAGAAAGCTTTGATGCCAGTATCTGTGATCTCTGAGGACTCAGAAGAACCATGGGCTGGAACATGCCATTTTCCATGAACAATACTGCTAAGTCCTTCAGCACAGCTGCCTTCTCCCTATGTATTCTATTTAAAAGTCTTAAATTAACTTCCAAGAGCAACTTCCTCAATGCAGACACGAGCATCAAAGCTCTGGGGTAGACTTCTTGTTTAAGACTGATTAACATGATGAATGTGCTACATATGATTTAATGCCCCCCATAAATATTGGACATCCAAGAGTTTGTAGCATGTGTGTGGAAAAGCTGGTTAGGAAGCAGTGCTACATCCATTGCTTTGCAATTTTTTTTTAGGGCTTTTTTTGTTTGTTTTTTTTTTCCTAGTAGGTCCTGATTAAGTTACTTTTGGATTTTACGTTTTATTCAGTGATTAGATGAATATCATGTTTACAACAGTAAGGGGTGTACAGGATGTGGTTAAGAATGAAAAACAATTTTTTTTTGGTTTGTTTTTGGAGGAATTCCTAATGACTTAGGAACAGCTTTGTGGTATAGTGTGTTTTGCTTTAGGTTTACTGACGAATGTTGTTTTTTTCAACTAGAAAGCTGGCAGGGAATTGGAAACAGTGACCTCATTTATCCTACTAGAGCTCACTCTTCTTGATGGTTTCATCAGCCAGTGGGAA
This sequence comes from Pezoporus wallicus, assembly GCF_028554395.1. Classification (NCBI taxonomy): domain Eukaryota; kingdom Metazoa; phylum Chordata; class Aves; order Psittaciformes; family Psittacidae; genus Pezoporus; species Pezoporus wallicus. Next base: position 372,363 of record NW_026641658.1, read on the forward strand.
GACATTTACTGTTCAACTGCTACCAGCAAAGCCTGTGCTTAATTTTCATCTCTGCAAACTCAGTGAACATATTGAGCACTGCGTCAGCTTGAATAATGTTATACTCCTCTTACAAGGTACCAAATTTTGGTATTGAGATAGGAACAGAAGCAGGCCCACAGTGACTGAAGCAGATTATCTCAGTGATGTATTTTATTATAGGTTTCTATGGCATGTGCTGTAAGGCTGTATATAATTTGCACCTCACTACCTAGAAACCGTTTGCAGAAACAATGCTGGTACTGGTTTAGTGAAACTGATATTTTTCCTCTTTCATAAAAGATGCAGGAAAATCTACACATATGTAATATTATTGCCTTGTTTTTTAGGAAAGAAGTTACTGAACCTACTGCAGATTCATAATTTTCATAACTATTTTTAACTTTTAGCATGGAACTCACAAGAATGTTTTGCAAACTTAAGCATCAGTAGGAACCAACAGTGAAATGAAATCTATTTAAAAAAAATAATTATGCCTGCTTTCCTAGGAACAGTGGAAACTGCACACTTGCCTGAACTGTTTTCTACTCCAGATTAGTTATTTTCATTTTGTAAAATTGTGCTTCTTAGACTTTTTGTACAGTATGAGTTGTGTAAAGTTCATTGCAGCCTAAGTCAAAGTTACGTTAGAGAGCAGATATTCAAGTATTTCTTTTTGCGTTGTGTACCTGCTATTAGCAACGTATACATAATCTCTACAGTGTTTGCTGTGTTAGTGAAGGGCAAAAGTTGCCTTGCTGCAAGCTGGCAAAGGGAGGCTTGTTGGCTGCATATTGGTAGGTTTCTTTTGTACATGTCCTGGCAGTGATTTTGATTTGTATCTTACTTAATGGAACTTCTCAGGACATTTTAAAGAGCTAAATAGAGCTGTAAGAGTTCTTAACAATAGTATTTACTTAATACTGTTTAGTTTTAAAAAAGGAATCCCTATAATGGTTATTATCAATGATTTCAGCAAGTTTTCAGACTTTAAAAGTCATAATTAATATACATAATGCCTTTTCTTCCTCATTTTACGCGTAGTTTAAGTAGAATGTATATAGGCAATGTGATGGTTCAGAGCTGATTGGAATGCCTGCAACTTGTTTTGGGTTGTTGGAATAGTTTAGTTTGACAGACTGAAGATGTTTTTTAGGTAAGTCCTCCATGAGAAAAGATACTTTAGGTCTTTTTTTTATGTATAAAGATGTTTGGTATGATGTTCAGCATGCATCCATTTGTATTTGAACATTTTTAAGGAAGAAGTTCTTCACAGTGAGGGTGGTGAGGCACAGGAACAGGTTGTCCAGAGAAGCTGTGGATGCCCCATCCCTGGAAGTGTTCAAGGCCAGGTTGGACAGGGCTTTGAGCAACCTGGTCTAGTGGAAAGTGTCTGTGCCAATGGTAGGCGGTTTGAACTAGATGGTCTTTAAGGTTCCTTCCAACCCAAATGATCCTATGTTTCTATGATTTTGGATACATCACTCATGAAAACATAATTTTTTTCCTAATGGCTTTTTAGAGATGAAATGGCTTGATTTGTCGTTTCTTCTATGATTCTGGAGAAGGAAGTGTGTTTCCAGAACAAAAAGCCAGACAGCTTGCCTGTGTGCTCAAATGCTTAAAGGGAGCTTTGATCTTGATAGTGGAGGAAAAAAAAGGAATATTATTCCAGTTGAATGATGTCAAAGCTGCTTGATGAATAGACATCTTTGGAGACGTTTCACTGGTAGATCATATGCAAAGGAGAAAAAAGCAGTAGTAAACTGAATGTAGGGTCCAAGAACTGACAGATCACCAGGTGCTGAGCCTTCTGCTAGAGCCTGTTCTGGGAGGCTGAATGACTGCTCCAGTGCCTTGCTGGGGAGTGCACCAAAAATGAGAGCAGTAACGTGCTCATTAATGTACTGAATGTATTCTGTGCTTCCCTGAGTCAGGTTGGAGGCAGAGCACCAGAACAGACATTCCTGGTGATACTCTTGCCATAAAAGCGTGTAAGAGGATGACGCCCCCAAAAAATTGGAACTGTCTTTGAGTGGTGTCTAAAGTACATATTTTACTGTGTCACATAGCAGTAATTTTTTTTCAACTATCAAGTTCTGTCATTGAAAGCTATTTAGTTATCTGCCAGGAACATCTCTAGTTCAGCTGAGAAACAACACAGCGGATGCACTACACAAAATAAACAGTTTAAAATATATAGGATAGATGAATTAGTAGGTTTGCATTACATCTTTGGCAAATTTGAGTAGATTTTTGCAGTATTCAAGGTTGAAGAAAGGCATACTACTACTGGGTTTGTTTGAGTAACTGAAATCTCATTGAGTTTACTATCAAGACTTATCATAAGGGTGGTGAGGCACTGGAATAGGTTGCCCAGGGAGGTTGTGAATGCTCCATCCCTGGCAGTGTTCAAGACCAGGTTGGAAGAGGCCTTGGGTGATATGGTTTAGCATAAGGTGTCCCTGCCCACCGCAGGGGGGTTGGAACTAGATGATCTTAAGGTCCTTTCCAACCCTAACAATTCTATGATTCTATGATTCTATAATTAATTAATAGTAAATACTTTTGGAAGCTGCTGGTATTCAGATTACCATTGCTGACTTCAGATTCCTGTGGAATATGTTGAACTCTGATATTTGCTTTACAGCATGCCGCTGAGAGCAAACACAGCAATCCCAAAGACAAGGCTAGCTGTTTTGCTATGGCAGCAAATGAACTTGTAGTTAATACTTATTTATTAAGTATCTGCTGTCCTTATCACTGTATTTGTGTTTAATCCTTAACAGAGCTGCTTGTTACTGTTCTTATTTCCTGATTCTAAATGATGGTGCAAACAGCATAAAGTTCCCGTACTGTCATTGTCCTGGAATTATAAAATCATTTGCTTAGCTGTCCTGAATTTAAGAAACCTCAGTGCTTTCATATAATTGAAGCAATTTTGGTGAGTTTTTTTTTTTTATTGTCATCTTCTTAAGGAAATGGTAGTTGCATCTTTGATGAATTATAGAGCCATAGAATCATAGAATAGTTAGGATTGGGAAGGAACTTAAGATCATCTAGTTCCAGCCCCCCTGTCATGGGGAGGGACACCTCACACTACACCATGACACCCAAGGCTTCATCCAACTTGGCCTTGAACACCGCCAGGAATGGAGCATTCGCAGCTTATTTGGGAAACCCATTCCACTGCCTCACCACCCTCATAGTAAAGAACTTCCTCCTTATATCCAACCTAAACTTCCCCTGTTTAAGTTTTAACCTGTTACCCTTTGTCCTGTCACCACAGTCCCTAATGAAGAGTCCCTCCCCAGAATCCCTATAGGCCCCCTTCAGATACTGGAAGGCTGCTATGAGGTCTCCATGCAGCCTTCTCTTCTCCAGGCTGAACAGCCCCAAGTTTCTCAGCCTGTCTTCATACAGGAGGTGCTCCAGTCCCCTGATCATCCTTGTGGCCCTCCTATGGACTTGTTCCAACAGTTCTATGTCCTTTTTATGTTGAAGACACCAGAACTGCATGCAGTACTCCAAGAGAGGTCTCGCGAGAGCAGAGTAGTGGTACAGGATCACCTCTTTCGAATGCTGGTCACACTCCTTTTGATGCAGCCCAGGATACGGTTGGCTTTCTGGGCTGTGAGCGCATACTGCTGTGTCGTGGTTTAAACCCAGTCAGGTAATTCGTTCGCTCACTTCCCCCCCCTTTCTTGCCCTCCCCCTGCTCTCGGAGGGATGGAGAGGAGAATTGAAAAGAATGCAACTCCCACGGGTTGAGATAAGAACAGTTTAGTAACTAAGGTATAACACAAATCACTACTGCTACCACCAATGATAATAATGATACAGGAAATAACAAGGGAAGAGAATACAACACCTCAGCACCAGCTGACCGATAACTCGACCCCAAAGCCCGACCAAGCTCCGACCGATACCTCCTCCAACCCTGCAGTCTCCCAGCCCTTCCGGCTAACTCCCAGTTACATCCTGGGCATGACGTGCTGTGGTATGGAATAACTCTTTGGTCAGTTTGGGTCAGGTGTCCTGTCTCTGCTTCCTCCCGCCTTCCCCTCCTCCCTGGCAGAGCATGAGGCTCACAAAGTCCTTGGCCAAACCAAAACATCGCTATCAGCTCTGTTCCCAAGCTGAAAGTCAAAACACTACACTGCACCAGCTACCAAGAAGGAGAAACATGACTGCTACTGCTGAACCCAGGACATGCTGGCTCATGGTTGTTTTCTCATTGACCAACACCCCCAAGTTGTTCCCTACAGGGCTGCTCTGAATCTCTTCTCTGCCCAACCTGTAGCTGTGCTTGGGATTGTGACCCAGGTGTAGGACCTTGCATTTGGCATGGTTAAACTTCATGAGGTTGGCATCAGCCCACCATACAAGTGTGTCAAGGTCCCTCTGGATGGCATTCCTTCCCTCCAGGGTATCAACCGAACCACACAGCTTGGTGTCATCGGCAAACTTGCTGAGGGCTCCCTCAATCCCACTGTCCATGTCACCAGCAAAGGTGTTGAACAAGACTGGTCCCAACACTGATCCCTGAGGGACACCACTTGTTACTGGTCTCCAACTGGACATTGAGCTATTGACCACTACTCTTTGCGTGCAGCCATCCAGCCAGTTCTTTACTCACCGAGTGGTCCACCTATCAAATTGATGTCTCTTCAATTTAGGGACAAGGATGTCATGCAGGATAGTGTAAAAATGCTTTGCACAAGTCCAGGAAGATGACATCAATTGCTCTACCCTTGTCCATCAGTTCCGTAGCCCCATCATAGAAAGCCACCAAATTGGTCAGGCAGGATTTCCCCTTAGTGAAGCCATGATGGCTGTCACCAAGCACCTTGTTGTTTTTCATGTACCTTAGCATGCCTTCCAGGAGAATCTGCTCCAAGATTTTGCCAGGCACAGAGGTGAGACTGACTGGTCTGTAATTCCCTGGGTCATCCATTTTCCCCTTCTTGAAAATGGGGGTTATATTTCCTTTTTTCCAGTCATTGGGAACTTCACCTGACTGCCATGATTTTTCAAATATGATGGCCAGTGGCTTAGCAACTTCATTTGCCAGCTCCTTCAGGACCTTCGGATGGATTTCATCAGGTCCCATGGACTTGTGCACGTTCAGGTTCTTAAGGTGATCTCGAACCAGATCCTCTCCTACAGTGGGCCTAAGGTCTTCATTCTCACAGTCCCTGTGTCTGCCTTCCAAGACTTGGGTGGTGCAGTCAGAAACTTTGTCAATGAAGACTGAGGCAAAGAAGTCATTAAGAACCTCAGTCTTCTCCAAATCCCGGGTAGCCAGTTCTCCTGATAGCTTCCAGAGTGCCCATGTTGTCCCTAGTCTGTCTTTTATTTTCAGTGTACCTATATAATCCCTTCCTGTTATCTTTCACATCCCTAGCCAATTTTAATTCTAACTAGGCCTTAGCTTTCCTAACCTGGTCCCTAGCTTCCTGGACAACATCCTGTATTCTTCCCAGGCTGCCTGTCCTTGCTTCCACCTTTTGTAAGCCTCTTTTTTCCCTTGAAGTTTCCTCAGCAGCTCCTTGTCCTTCCGAGCAGGTCTCCTGGCCTTCCTGCTATATTTCCTTCTAGTTGGGATGCAACACTCCTGAGCTTGTAGCAGGTGATCCTTGAATATCAACCAACAGTCTTGGGCCCCCATGCCCTCTAGGGCTTTATCCCATGGAACCTTACTAAGCAGACTCCTGAAGAGGTCAAAGTCTGCTCTTTTGAAGTCCAGGGCAGTGAGCTTGCTGCACGCTCTTCTCACTGTCCTGAGGATCTCGAATTCGATCATCTCATGATCGCTGCATCCAAGGCTGCCCTGGAGCATCACATTTCCAACGAGCCCTTCCCTGTTGGTGAGCCTGAGGTCAAGCATGGCACCTCTCCTTGTCAGCTCCTCTATTACTTGCAGAAAGAAGTTGTCTTCCACACAACTGAGGAACCTCCTGGATTGCTTGTGCTGGGCCATACCGTCCCTCCAACAGATGTCAGGGTGGCTGAAGTCACCCATGAGAATAAGGGCCTGCGAGTGTGAGGCTGTTCCTATCTGTCTTTAGAGTGCTTCATCCACAGAGTCCTCTCAATCAGGTGGCCTGTAAGAGATCCCCACAGTAATGTCTCCCATCGCTGTTCTTCCTTTAACTTTCACCCCGAACTCTTTGTGGACTGCTCACCTGTCCCCAGACAGAGTTCCACACTCTCCAGCCTATCCCTAACATAAATAGCAACTCCCCCTCCCAGCCTGCCAGGCCTGTCTTTTCTAAAGAGCCTGTAACCTTCCATTCCAACACTCCAGTCCTAGGAGCCATCCCACCATGTTTCTGTGATGCCTATTATATCATATCCCTGTAGACATGCATACATCTCTAATTCCTCTTGTTTCTTCCCCACGCTACAGGCGTTTGTATAGAGGCATCTGAGCCGAGCTCCAAATGAAGCCAGCTCATTGGCTGGAGCAGCTGGAATTTATCTACATTGCTCCAAGCATTTATTATAGGTTCTGGCAACTGACTGGGAGTGTTGGGATGGAATGATGCCCCCCTCCCCCAACACATCTAGTTTAGAGCTTCCTTGACCAGTCTGGCAAGCCTCCTACCAAAACTGCTCTTTCCCTTCTTTATCATCAGACCAGCTCCACCAGCCCCCACTAGACCTGGCCTACTAAACTGAGCCCCATGTTCGAGATACCCAACCCCCTGACTATGGCACCACTGTTCTAACCATTTATTAACCTGCCAAATCCACCCAGCCTTTTTTAGGTCCTCCCCTGTATCCTGGAGAATTGATGAAAAGACAATCAGAGCCCCTAACCACCTCTCCCAGGGCTCTGCAGTCCTTCATTATGTTCTCTGGGCTACTGCTATCTATATCTCTAGCACCCACATGGATCACTAGAAGCAGGTAGTAGTCAGTGGGACTTACTAGAGCAGGCAGCCTCTCTGCAACATCCCTGATCCATGCCCCTGGTAGGCAACACACCTCCCTTGAGACCGGGTCAGGCCAACAGATGAGTGCTTCTGTGCCTTTCAAAGTAGAGTCCTCTACCACTGTGACCCGCTGCTTGAGGCTCCCTTGGTGGCTCTTGGTGCTCTGAGTTGAGGCTCCTGGACACTGAGCTTCCACCCGCTCAGGTGTTGAAGGCATCCTCTCTTGAGCTACTCACCTCAGCAATTGACTGAATTATGTCCTGGATTATATTCCTGGGAAAAAAAACTAGTATTATTTTCTAATTTTAGTGGCTGTGTGTCCATAGTCACCACAACATAATTTTTACAAACAGTGTACTACCTATCTGTAGTTATATATTGTGTTTGTTTTTTTTTGTTTCCAGGATACTTTAATATGACTGCAAGTGTTGGTATTTAAAATGCATGTAATTTTTTTATAGATAAATACAGATATTTAGCAATGAAAAGTAAGGCTTGCAATAATAAATAGGTGATGAGTATGTGTCCTTTCATCATGAATGCAGGATAAAGAGTATACTGCAAAAATACTTTATTCCCTGCTTTACTCTGGGGTCCTGCTGTCAGTCACTCAAACTCCCTTCATGTTTAGTCATTCCCAGCTTCTGTTTGGAGGTGCCTAGTTTGCTCTTTCAAAAACAAAACCCAGGTGTGTTTCTGGATTTAGTCTGGTGCAGGATCTGCTCACTGTAGGTGCTATCGTCAAGACTGCATCGCGGTCCCTTGCCTCCCTGCCCCTTCCCGAGCCCCCATGTGTTTCTGTAGTACTATTCTAGAAAGCTTGGTGCACACAACAAGGACAGTCTTTCAGGACTTGCTGTGGATCTCCTTGGTGCTGTGTGTTGTTAAAACAGGCTTTTAATCAAGCAACAGAGGCTTTTTTTATTTCAGGCATTTTGAACCAGAAGAGTCCCACACAGAAAAATAACTATACTTTAAAGCAACAAAGATGCCTTATGGGGGCTAAAGGAGGTGTACCTCAAGTGCTGTGCAACACAGGTGCAGCTAGCATAACTCTGAGTAGCGTGGGCAAAGCCTTTCTCTCGAAGTTTTTTTCATGCCCTAGTAGATTGTTATGGTCGGTGATCTAATATGCATTTTAAGGACTTATCATTTAGTGTATTACATAAGTATGGGGGAAAAATGCTGTATCTACTTTTTCCAGTTTGTTGTTCATGACTATGAAAGGAGTTTTCTTAACTTCACAGTTGGTACTACTCTGTTGCTGCTCTTGGTTCTTAACTGTGGTTGCTTTTAACAGGTTTTAAAAGAGCAGGATTAGGGGCTTTTTGTTTTTGGTTGGTTGGTTTTGGTGCCTTTTTTTTGTGTGTGTGTGTATGTGTGTATTTTTTATTGCTATTTTTTAAAATTATTTTTATTTTTTTTTATATTTTTTAAATATTTTCTCTCTTTTCTGGTCTCACATTTCTTACCAGGAAGCTGTGATCCTTCATAAAACTAGCAGATACAGTTTTGAATGAGTATTCAAATCTAAACAGGAGCTTCCACAACAAGTATGCCCAATATAGACACTGAAGTATGGAGGAAGGGTCAAAGGCTCTTCACCTTGGGCTAGAAAACATGTATTCTCTGTTAGTTTGAAGGCTAAGAATGCCACATAAAACATATTTTTCAGTAAGTAATACATTACTAATACAATACATTACTAAAGAGAAAGTAAAGAGAAAAGGTAAACATTCATTACAGAAATTATGGGCAAATAATACAGCTGAAGAAAAGAGTTAAGAGACATCCTTGTCACTTGAAGTACCAACACTGTGAAGTATTGTATGTCTACAGTGCGGTAAGGCGAAATTTTTTGTTTGCTATACTCAGTATGCTGTAGAGTCTGTACTGGAACAGTTGGTTGTGCAAATTTGCTTGGTGTGTAAAACAGAGAACATTAACAATTTTTATTTGTATTTTATATTTGTATTTTACTTCTGTGATACTTGTTTTCCTCTGCAGAGTCCTTAGTAAGGGACCAGTGATTCATGAATATCTGGAGGTGTTTCTTAAGATTTATAAACAGTGGTATCATGGGCAGTAGAAAATCCTGCAAATAGGTAGGAAGGGTAAAACCTGAATAGGAAACAAGGGAATATTCAAATGTTTAGACAAGTATGATACGTTCCTAAGAAAAATAACTTGATTAGATAGTTAAGACAGGTTTAGGGATATCTGGTGGACAAAAACAGCAACAATTTGCCAAAAGAATGTATTAAGATACCGGAAAAAGTAGAAAGTTAGTAAAGGATAGGGAAAGAGCAAGGAGAGATAAGAACAAAGAAACATGGAAGGAGTGCAGGCAGGCATTGTTGTTGGAGAGCTTTCTCTGCATGGTGTCTGCAGACATTTCTTTTTGGAAAGAAGAGTCCTTTGTGGTCCAAAAAGATAGACATAGAAACCATTAGAGGCGATTACCCAAGCAATTTTGTAGGATGCTGTGTAACAGGTTACCACTTAAAATTATTGAAATGTGGTGAGTGTGAACACAGAAGGTAGTAATGCAGCTTTTTGGTACATACATGGAAAGCATCATTGAGTAAGCATTTCGCAAGAGGCTTTGGAGCTGAGCTGCATTCATGCATTAAGCAAAATCTGAATGCGGAAGGATCAGGTGAAGCACTGAAACCTATCAGAAAAAACTGCTGTGTTTTGAAAATAGATTGTTGTTATTGAGTAATGCTCGGCTCATTATTGTGATGGACACCATCCGGATCCAGATCCGGGTTTAACACACAATAAGTTATTTATTCAAATAAGGATTCCTCAATTCCCAGGAGGATCAAAGAAATTATAAGGCATTTTCTATTGTCTAAATTCCAGGAGGGTGGCTCATTTATGTTGAGACATCCACAAAGTTTAAGAGAGCATTTCAGGAAGGGATTCTATACGTCCGTAACGAATAAAAGACAGACTAGGGACAACATGGGCACTCTCTGGAAGCTATCAGGAGAACTGGCTACCCGGGATTTGGAGAAGACTGAGGTTCTTAATGACTTCTTTGCCTCGGTCTTCACTAACAAAGGTTCTGACCACACAACCCAAGTCTTGGAAGGCAGACACAGGGACTGTGAGAATGAAGACCTTAGGCCCACTGTAGGAGAGGATCTGGTATGAGACCGTCTTAAAAACTTGAATGTGCACACACGGGACCTGATGAAATCCATCCGAAGGTCCTGAAGGAGCTGGCAAATGAAGTTGCTAAGCCACTGGCCATCATATTTGAAAAATCATGGCAGTCAGGTGAAGTTCCCAATGACTGGAAAAAAGGAAATATAACCCCCATTTTCAAGAAGGGGAAAACAGATGACTAAGGGAACTACAGAGCAGTCAGTCTCACCTGTGGTCCTGGCAAAATCTTGGAGCAGATTCTCCTGGAAGGCATGCTAAGGCACATGGAAAACAACAAGGTGCTTGGTGACAGCCATCATGGCTTCACTAAGGGGAAATCCTGCCTGACCAATTTGGTGGCTTTCTATGATGGGCATATGGAACTGATGGACAAGGGTAGAGCAGTTGATGTCATCTTCCTGGACTTGTGCAAAGCATTTTTACACTATCCTGCATGACATCCTTGTCCCTAAATTGAAGAGACATCAATTTGATAGGTGGACCACTCGGTGGATAAAGGACTGGCTGGATGGCTGCATGCAAAGAGTAGTGGTCAATAGCTCAATGTCCAGTTGGAGACCAGTAACAAGTGGTGTCCCTCAGGGATCGGTGTTGGGACCAGTCTTGTTCAACATCTTTGCTGGTGACATGGACAGTGGGATTGAGGGAGCCCTCAGCAAGTTTGCCGATGACACCAAGCTGTGTGGTTCGGTTGATACCCTGGAGGGAAGGAATGCCATCCAGAGGGACCTTGACACACTTGTGAGATGGGCTGATGCCAGCCTTATGAAGTTTAACCATGCCAAGTGCAAGGTCCTACACCTGGGTGGGAGCGATCCCAGGCACAGCTACAGGTTGGGCAAAGAAGAGATTCAGAGCAGCCCTGCAGAGAACGACATGGGGGTGTTGGTCGATGAGAAAATGAACATGAGCCGGCTTCAGTGTGTGCTTGCAGCCCAGAAAGCCAAGCATATCCTGGGCTGCATCAAAAGGAGCGTTAACAGCAGGTCAAAGGAGGTGATCATGCCCCTCTGCTCTGCTCTTGTGAGACCTCACCTGGAGTATTGTGTGCAGTTCTGGTGTCCTCAGCATAAAAAGGACATGGAACTGTTGGAACAAGTCCAGAGGAGGACCACAGGAATGATCAGGGGACTGGAGCACCTCCTGTATGAAGATAGGCTGAGAAGGTTGGGTCTGTTCAGCCTGGAGAAGAGAAGGCTGCGTGGAGACCTCATAGCAGCCTTCGAGTATCTGAAGGGGGCCTATAGGGATTCTGGGGAGGGACTCTTCATTAGGGACTGTAGTTGCAGGACTAGGGGTAATGGGTTAAAACTTAAACAGAGGAAGTTTAGATTTGATATAAGGAGTAAATTCTTTCCTGTTAGGTTGGTGAGGCAGTGGAATGGGTTTCCCAAATAAGTTGTGAATGCTCCATCCCTGGCGGTGTTCAAGGCCAAGTTGGACAAAGCCTTGGGTGTCATGGTGTAGTGTGAGGTGTCCCTGCCCATGTCAGGGGGGTTGGAACTAGATGATCTTAAGTTCCTTTCCAATCCTAACTATTCTATGATTCTTTGATTCTATGTGTGGTGAAGTCGATAAAGAATTGTCTGCTTCAAAAACTTTCTTTAAGTGCTGTGGGAAAAGAGCTCACAGAAGTAAAGGTCTTTAGTCCTAGAAGGTTTCAGGGCTTACTCAACTAAAGCAATAGCAACTTTGAGGGATCATTAGTGGCAGAGCTTCAAATGATGATTTATATAGAGTCTTATATAGAGTCTTACCTTAGGATTCAATCCCCATCATCTCTGCCTGAGGTAGTTGGTGTGCCTCACTATCAGGAAAGTCCTTGTTGAGGAGGGCTCTCTTTTGTAATGATCACTTCAGTAGGACCCATTCTACGTTTTCTTTAAAATGCACTGGTTTCAGACTGCAAATCTTTGATAGGGTTTCTGAGGTGTGCTGCTGAAGGGGAACTTGTCATTGTCTTGGAAATTTATATTTGGGTGACTCCCATACCTTAACCGGATGAAAAACACAGTGCTCTGCCTAAGCAAACAATGAATTTGGTTTGGGTTTCATCTATGCTGAACTCATCTCCTGTGACTTTGGTACTGCTGTTCCAGAGTTGCAGCTGAAATCAGAACCTGGCCTACTGTGTTGCTTAAGAAGCTATAAAAAAATAACCTTAACCCAGCTAATGTTCTTGTGAAGATGCATGCTTTAACATACAGTTTTCTGAAGGGGAATAAACTCTAATATTCAACTCTGTCTTTTTATCTCTATTTTCTGTCAAGATGTGGCTGTTAACCCTGAAATAGGGGACTGATTTATGGTAACCTGCAGAAAGAGAATTGTTTTCAGGAAATTACAAGAACATTTGCAGATGTTAAAATGGGAGAGAAGACAGGAAAAAAAAAAACAACCAAAAAACCAAAACCTTTCATGTCTTATTTTTTTCATTTTTCTGCAGTCAGAAAATGAAAAAGACTGTTGTGAAAACTCAAGCTGTTCATAATCTGCCTCAAAAGTTGTCGTCTTCTTCATGTTTGGCAATATAGAAAATCTTAGGCGTATGTGTAGAATACTAATTGAGACAGCTTTTAAATTAATGTTACCTCAGATATTTTTTGAATCAACTTGCTGTTTCTTTAATTAATCATTACTTCTTCAACAGTTCAAATCTACATACTTTTAAGGCTGGCTCTGATTCATGTTGGCATCTGAAGTAAGGAGATCGGAACTCTTCTGAGTAATAGTGTGAGGCACCAAACAATTATTGAAACTTGAAATGCTGTATGAATTATTACCTTTTGCCTAATACTAAATCCCATGGATTTGGCAGGCTAAAGAGAGAGTGTGCAGCCACCAGAAAATATTTCTTTTTAAAAATGTGCCATAAACTCTAGCAAAGGCAGTGCTCTTGGGCACCTGTTTGCACTGGAAACCATGGTCGCGGTGAGCACCCAGAAACTGTTCCTGAAACTTGCCAATTCAGAATGTTTGGAAAGCAATTCATGACTGTTCTAGAAATTATCTCTGTCACCAGCAGTCCAAGAAAAATGTATCTTTTAGATAAGAACTAATGGAGAAAAACATTCATAAAAATATCTGTTCCTGATAGGTATGTCATGATGGACACGTATGAGTAATGGTATCTCTTGTTAAACTGAAGTTAAAGAAATTTATAAAAATTTTATAAATTTATATAAAGAGCTTTCTGAATAGGAGAAAGGTTTGAGAAGGCTGAGTTTTATTACACTGTCTTCAGTGCACTGATGTGCAGACGAGCATGATGTGAGGTAGATAATTTTACTGGCTTAGAAAGGAAGAGCATTTGTAGTTATGAATTGTCTCTTCTGCTGCTGCAATCCAGAGCAGAATTAAAAAAAAAGGACTTTCCTCCAGTAGAAACTTCTGGGGAAGATGAAGGGTCATTCTTCCTGGGTAGGCTGCTTAGTATATAAACAGGTTTAGGACTGGAAGTGGCCTCACTGTGTAGAGACAATGGAAATTGTTCCATCTCTGGGTGAACATCAAAGCAAAGGGAGCTGTTGGTGTGCAGGTTTTATGCAAGACTTCTTAGGAGATAAAGTGTGTGCGCATCTCGCCCTCTGCTAGAAAAGCAGTGTTTCCCCCTTTCTTGTCCAGTTGTCTGGCTCCACATGGTGGGACTGAAAGGGAGCAGAGCTCATCTCACATTTCTGTAGTTGCTGCTATTTTGATTTTGGCTTTCTGTCAGGAAGAGTGCAGAAATAATGAATTTTCCAGAAGGAAACTGTTATTTACAAAGCATCCAACATCTGTACAGAGGCATGTGGCCTTGTTTCGTCAAGCCCATACAGCCTCTGCTTGTGCAGGACCCACAGGTGAGGGATGAGTCTTCAAGATTCTCCTCCCCTGTGATTGCATCCTATCTTCACAGGCCTTTCCCAAGAGCAGATATTGATAGTAACTTAGTTGAGTCTTCTCTTAAGCCAGACACTGACCTGTTATATATCCTTCTTATCCCACTTGTTCTTTCTGTCATACAGGTAGTTCTCCAAAACTCTTTGTTTCTATTCATAATACCAACTGTTGCTTACTAACTAGCATCTCTTCCCAGCACCTCAGACTGTCCTGATTTTGAGAAAAGTTGCTGTGACAGTTTTGAGTGAAAATGTAGAGCCTTAGCAGATTTGCCTCCTGCCTTATCCACATTAGCTGAACTCTATCTAACTTGCTTTTCAAGCAGCTTTGATTCTTCACTTAAATATTTTCTGAGCAGTGTTTCATACCATTTCTCTGAGCCGGGAATGGAAAATGCTCCATGGTGCTATGTTTAAGATGATGCTCTAGCTGTAATGGTGAGAGCGCCACCATGCTGTTTTCTGACTGTAGTCCTCCTTCTTTCAAAAGTTATTAAAAGCTGTTTCATTAATTCAGACTGCATATGTGTGTGGGTTTGTGCTGATGAAAACTGAAGGTTTTGCTATCACTTCCACTTCTGCCTTCAAGCCCAAGTTCAGCATAAAATGAATCATGTAGTTGTGATATACTGTGTCCTCCACTCACTTTGCAAATACTATCAGTTTTCTCTTGAGAATGAAAGTGTCTGAAACTTTGGCCACTACTTCTCTCTTCTGTAGAGTTTTAAGAGAATTGTATTTCCAACATTCTCAACTGCTGAAATATTCTTCTTAAATGATCTGTTACATTTTAATTAAAAGGTCATATTTGAAGACTGAAGTCTATTTTTATGTGTAATGGATCTGCTTCTGGAGTGCCTTTGTTCATTAAAATTAGAAAATTAAAAAAGAAAAAATAGACAAGGGAAATGAGGCATATTATACTATTACTTTCATGTTTGGTTTTGAAAGTAAAACTATGTCAAAATGATAATTAGGTTTTGTCCTCAAAATGGCCTTGCTAGAGTACATGCATGGGTGGAAGCAGTGTTGCTACTTCTTCCTTCTGGAATTAGAGAATTCTGGCTGAATAGGCTTAGAGTCCCTCTAACCACACTACTAAAATAAAATTGTCATACCTAAACTCAGAATGCTTGTAAACTGGAGATTCACATGTGAGGAGCAGAAGCATCATTTTGAAGACATGATACCTAAATGGCATCTTTGCTAAACTCATTTTCACCTAGTGTTAAGTTTGTTGTGGGTTTGTTTGTTTGTTTTTTTAGTTGTTCTGTGTTGGGGGTGGGGGGTGGGGGTTGGCACTATGATACACTAAATAAAAAAATATTTCTCTGGTGAAATAAAAGGAAATATGCTTCTGTTGTGGGAAGGCACTTTTCATCCTGAGATAGATTGCTGTTCTTCATATGAGCCCCATTTTCAGGACAAATAAGCATTTTTTCACCACTTGGGCACACAGCTCTTGCTGGCTACTTTGAAGCCCTGTGGCCCTAAAGATGTCATCTCCCATTGCTGCATCCATCCCTGCATCAGTTATGTTTTCTGCACTGTGATTTAATTACTGATGCCCAGGTATGCGGAATGGCTGATCCTCCTTAGTGTCTCAGCTAAGCTTGGTAAATAAGGAATGATTCTAGCCAGGTAGACAGATTTTCTCTGTTGATACACTGGGATAATAAACCCAGAAATTAGTGTGTTCGCTGAAAAACAATTTTCAACTGATACTTAACACTTGCTTTTATGTTTTCTTTTTGTTTTTGAAGGGAGAACATCCAAGTGGTATAGGTTAGGTTTGCAGGCTGCTATGTATACATACTAAAGTACAGAGAAATAAAAATGTAGGGCTTTTCATAGTACTTATCAGGACTTTAGTGGAACTGTGTGTACTAAGGTAAAGTAAGTCATCTCCATTGAAATAAGTAGATTTAATTTAGGTACTATTAAAAGCCTGACCCTAAGAGACTGCTGAGGACTTTAGAACAGGTATGAGGTCCATCCATGCTTCTGCGTGATCCTTTCATAATGAATAAGCTAGTATAAAGTATATACAATCCAAATACAATTACAGTTACAGAGTGTATATTCAAAATTAGTAATTCACATTAAAATGGAGCTGATTGTCTATAATAAACGAGGTGTATGAATTGTTTTACCTCATCTTTTGTGATTATAAAATAAAGCATCTCTGAAGTTTCTGTGAAGCTCTCCTTTTTTGGGGAAAGAGTTTTTTTGAGTTCTTAAACCGCAAGTGTTAAAACTGAATTTAAGAAAAAGCATAACTTTTTACACTCTGACTCAGACCTAGCATAATAATATAATCCTTCCATCTACTTCTCAAAAATGAAACTCAAATTTTTAAAGTTACATTAGTGGATTAAAGTAGAATCCACAGCCAAAGCTGATATTAAAAATCCACTTCAGTTCAGAAAGTAATGACTTGTATTGAGGTGCAATTTATATCTTAGATTTGTACCCATGGCATCTGCTCAAGGTCAATCCAGTATCTGTATACATTTTTTTTTTAAGCTCCTCATTTTCATTTCTAACATTCTGAAGTTTTGCTTGTTGACATGGGAGTGTCATTGCTCTTCCAGGTTTGTTGTGCTGTATTTTAGTTATGCAGTTGTTCATTGTTATGCATAAAGTTGTAGTATAATGTAGCAATTCCTTGTAAATACTACAAAGACACATAATGTGCTACCTTCATAAAAAAGTATAGTGATAGCTCACAAGAGAGAACTGAGAGAAAAGGTTTTGGTCTACAACAGCAAAGAATTGTGTGGATTTTATTGGATTGGCAGTACTTCGTATTTTTGACAAATCCTTTTTGATGTGAGCTAATAAATATTGCACATTAAATCCTGGAGATTACCAGGTGTTTGGAGGGAATGTAAATTTTCTTTGCATTGTGCATGATATGCTCAAAGCACTGTAGAAATACGGGAGCTACTGAAGGCTAAGTAAGAACTCTGATTAATTTATGCAGTGAGCACTGCAGGCGCATCACTAGTGAAATAACTGTGGGGTTCCTTTGCATGTGTGCTGTTATTCACAGGGACTGCAGAGGTCAAAGTCAGCCTTGCCTCTCTGCTGGAGCAGTTGGATCAATCTTACCAGGTTCAGAAGCATTATAACTTTGAAGATCATGAAAATGATGCTTAGATTTTACTCCTAAATATTATTTTTTTTAAATAAAATGTAGTTACTTGACCATGAATTAGCTTCACAATGCAGAATTGCTCATAGAGTTTTTACTTGTATCTTACACATTATTGTTCTTTTCAAAGAAAGCCCTATGTGCTTATATGCATTAAAAATGTTAGAAGTTATTCTTGTAACTATGAACATTTGATAAAGCAGAGTGATTTGGCTTTGCCTTTCATTTCTTAATGGTCACTATAGATAACAGGAGTACTTAAACCTCTAGATAATAAAACTCTAATGTAGAGAAAATGGTAACAGTGGAAGGGAAAAGAGAGTTGTATGGTGTCTGTAAAATGTGGACAGGTAAAAGTGAGAGGGAGTGGAGAGCTTTTGAAGAAACAGGGATAATTTAAATTCTCCCCCAGTGTTAGGGGTAAAAAAACAAAAATAAGTGTAATAGAATAATAGGTAAATAGGAAGGGGAATGAAATTTCAGTCACTTGCTACAACAACTGTTCTGTCTACTTCCAGCTTTACCAAAAGAATAAGGAAAACGATATTCCGAATAAATTGAATGTTAATGATGATTTTTGTAATTTAAAGAGAAGTCTAAAAATAGTAGTGGCAAAGTTCAAGAGGTTGGAGTAGATATACTTGGAGACTGAGTTTGGCTAATGTATTGTAAAGGAGCAAGCCAGACAGTATGAATATGAGTTATTAAAGACTACTTGAAGTAATTGCACCTCAGGTGGTCATTTTTTACATCTCATTTGTGAGCGACTTAGTAGATCAGGGTTGTGATTTTCCTCAGTATGTCAGCTGGATGATTTCATCTGTGGAACAATGACAAAATGAAATGCCACCTGAGAACTGAAGAAATGAGTCAAAAAAAAAAAGAACTTAAAATGCTGTCTAGTGAGTTTTATTCTACTGGTTTTATTCTTTTGAAAGGGACATGCACTCAGTCTTCAAATAAAAATTTTACAGAACTCTAAATATACTACAAGGATGTTGCTGTTCTCAGTCTACTGAAAACTTCACCGATACTAAAATATTTGTGTAATTTAATTTTTCTGTTTAGGTTTACAAGGTTTTCTAATTACATTAATATAGCTATGATATATGCTGTGCTTTCATGAAGCTTTAGCCACTTGATTTACCAGTCTTATAATTTTTTTTTAATTTCTGAATTTATACATTATGTCTTCTAAGTTTTTTCTGGTCTTTTTTTTTTTTTTGTTTGTTTGGTTTTGGTTTGGTTTGGTTTGTTTCTCCCCCCGCTGAATTTTCTATTATTTCGGTATAGCAAACCCATGATACCAGAATATAGAATATAGACTTAGGTGGAAAGCTGGCACGTGAGATTGAAGACTTGTAAATAATAAGAAAAAAAAAAGTAGAAATGCACTTCATAGTCATATTTTAGGCAGCTCTTCGGGTTTACATAATCATGATGTTTCTGTAATGGAAAATTGCCATACTCGTTCTGACTAGTATTTTATTTCCCTTTGATCTTGTATCATCTATGTTACTTGGTATATTAAAATGCAGTCAGGCTCAGAACCCCTTATAATTAATAAAATAGTTCAGACTGGGAAAATTTTGTGGAGTGATTTTGATGGAAGGCAAAATGAATTAAAGAGCAAGTAGCATAGCTGATTTCTGACTACTGCTTTTCTGTTTGAGTTAGCATTTCTGTTTGAGTTAGCATAAGGAAACTTTTTTTTTAGTGTTTTGTAGAATGTACAGTTATTTACAGTACTTAATGAAGTTTTACTCATGCTATGGTTATCAGTCTAAACTAGGTATAAAAATCAATTGTAATCTCAGAAGATAGTGACCCATAAAAGATGCATGATTGAAAATCAGATATATAATTGCAACTGTGCTCATTGTTTGTGTAAGTACACATTTACGTGTTAGTGCTATCTGGCAATATCTAAATCTGCCTTTAAGTTAGCTATCATTAACTGGCTGATCAAGTACAGGTAGCAGGATAGATGTGGGTCATGAAAATATTCTCTCCTGAGATGAGAGTGGCCTTATTATAATTTTTCTCACAAGAGTGAGGTTTTGGAAACCCAGTCACAGAGGAAGGAAGAGCTGGGGAAGTAGAGCTGTACATGGTTGCTTATGCTGTTTGAGCTGAGTGAATTTCCACTTGCTTTTCCTTATGCTTATCAGTTTCTGTCTGACTAGGATTTTCAGAAGCTGTCCTCTACTTATGAGCCACAATTAGTTTTACTGGTGATTTGTTCCATTTATGTACCTAATTACCTGATGGAGCCTGCAAATCAACTTGGCTGCAGTCAGAGCACAAGTAATTACACCTTCAGTTTAGAGCACAAATGGAGGACTAGCAACGATTTGCAGCCTTAATGCGTGGTCATGAAGGAAACTGCAGAGTATTGTTTGTGGGCACTTTCTGATAAAGCAGCTGTAGTTAAGGCATTGATTCGATTCTTTTCCTTTGTCTGATAACAATAACTTGACTTGTAATCTGAATCATATGTTTTTCTTTTCATTGAAACCTTCACATTAACACAGTAATTATTGGGTGGCTGGCATATTATAGAACAGTTTATGCCCTTTTCTTGCTTGGTATGCTTAAATATTTTGAAGTTCCAGCCTTAAAATAAATCCTTGACAAAAGCACCAAGGGTTTCTTTCATTGCTTCCTTGCAGGGCTACCTAAATATGCAACTAATAACCTCAGGGGATGTACAGAAAACGGAAAATAAACCACTCTTACTGCGATGTCTTGCAGTGTGTTGACTGCTGACTCAGATATATTCAGAGAGAGGAGGCTAAGGGGAGAGGAAGTACATTCCTTGGGGGATGCTGAGTGGTATATAGGCAGATTTTGGGTAAACTGCAATTTCTGATTTCCTTTTTGATAAAGGCACCCAGAAGAATTAATGTATATATTTTTAGTAGCTTTTTATTTCAGAAGTTGGCATACACAGTGGCTGTTGCTGCAGCTGTACTTTGCAAAACATTGTGTTATTCTCTTGTTTTCACATCTGTGTTTTTTTTTAAATTCACTTTTTCCATTCTTTCTTAAAGAGCAATCGATCTTTCTGCTTTTAATAAGTTGTAAATACTCCCCATAAATGCACGGGATAAAAATACTCAGGTAATAAAATTACCAAGTTAAAATGTCCTATTTCTATTTATCTGCAAAATCTTTTTTGCAATATGCTTTCAGATTGTGTTAGAATCACATGAAGTATACATAAAATAATGTATATATACTCCCAGGAGAAATAGAATAATTATCACCAGCATCTTTTTTGCTAGGTCAGAAATATGACTCTCAAAATTGCCCCATCTTACTATATTCCAACTATGTTACATAGGCAGCCATTTTGATATATTTTAAGAATAATATCAGCAATGTGGGTATACTGGATTAGAAACTTCTAATACTTTTCCTGTAAGATGTATTGCTTCAGTTTCTTTTGCTGCATCATGCTGAAATGTGATTAAAATGTCATGTTGTTTTGCAAGTGATTCTGTTGTAGACAGTAGTCTTGATGAACTGATGAGATTAATACTTTTATTTCATTATCAAATGTGTTATAAGCCATACCTTCTTGTCCTCAAAGATTTCTGCAGAAAACATTAAAGGAAGCAGGACTCTAGGTTACTGACTGATTTGATTTTAGAAGCTGAACATTTTTACTGACACTAGTTTTCATGAAAAAATAATCACTGTGTATTGTCTCCATTCACCCCGCAGAAAGTCTAGGTGAGAATACTATGCACAGAAAAGTGTCTTGGGGTGTTCTTTTGCTAAGAGGTACGATGGGCCTATTTGTGAGGCTTGTGATGACCAATACAGCTGGGGGCAGTGGGGAGGAAATTTCAAATTTTGAACTAGCTGGTTTATTTTCTGACTGTGTTGGTGGGGAAGTTAGAAAGGATGGAGTTCAGTTTCTGGGCTTTATTTTCCCACTCAGTGTGCTACATACCAGCTACTTTAGTAGACGGTTTTTGTGGTTTTAATGCCATGTATCCAGCAGAGAGGCATGGGGATTTGACTGCATGTCTCCACAGTCTTTGATTTGAAATAAAAATTTTAATCCTCCTGGGAATGGCTAGAGCTGCCTAAAGTTGTAACCTAGCTGCTGTTGTAATATAGCTGCTCCAGTTGTAATATAGCTGCTCCCAGAAAATTTAATACATTTTTACAGAAGGGAGACAAGGATATAAAGGATTACTTAGTTATTCAACAGGGAATAAGGAACATATGGTACTATGAGCTGTAGAAAACAGGAAGAAACCCCACCGATGAACAAAAAATCAACAGAAAATGTGAAGAAGGAAATTTTCCTGCAAAAGTCAGATATTAACCACACCACCATTTTTGGTACCATTCCATTTTGTGAATTAGCTAAAAATATAATTCTTGGCAGGTTTCCACAAATTTGAAAAGATATTTGTTAATCATTGCCACTCATCTGTGAAGAAATCCACACTTACGATCTGTGGGTGGGTGGTTTGGTTTAGTTTGTGGTTTTTTTTCCCTGTCTTTGCTCTGAAAGTGTTTTCTATTTTATGAACATTCAAGATTACCTATGAACCCATTTTTGTATTGCATGAATCTGGAAAAACTCTCCTTTTGTAGCTTATTAAAAAAAAAATTGTTCAGATTAGTTGTCCATATAGGTCTGGATTCTAACTTCTAATAGCTCATTTTTGAGGACAGGATGAATTATCTTCATTCAGTCTCACTGAAAAATAAACAACTGTTGACAAGTATTCAGAAAAAGGAAGTTAACATTCACTTCTTTATTATTAACTTGAAGAATTACAGAGTATCCCAATAATCCATTTCTTTTAAAACCTATGATACCTCTCTATAAGTATATGTATAAGAAGGCCACAGTTATTGTAGCCTGTCTTGTAGCCAATACCTTCTTTTGAGTCAAGTACTGTCCTCTGCCTCCAGGCATTTCAGTAGTAGTTGTTGAAGTGGATCTGAAGGAATTACTTGGCTCTTGTCTTAAAGCTCAGAGCCAAGGAGTGGTATTGAATTGTGTATCTGTTGTGAGTACTGGATCTGTAGACAGAAAATTACCTTCAGTGCGTTAACGGAAAATTCGGTGACAAGGCTGTTTTGAACTTTTCATTCAATTGAGCGTAGTAGCTCTGCCAATGGCCAGGTACTCACCTCTACATTGGTGGGATCTTTGTCTTCTTTCTCTGGCTCTGTTCAACTGACTTCTAATTATAACTCCTCTAACTCTCACAATGGCAAGAAAACAACTAGAAATAGGTAATACGTGCTTTATAAAAGTCTTTACCTCATTTTTCATGAGAATCGGCTAGGAAGAAATCACTCTGGAGAAAAGGAAAGGTGCCATTCGTTTCTTGCTTTAAGTCAAACCTCCTAGTTTGGATGGATTTCTGCCAAAATTTCCATGACGTTCAGTTATATGCTCTCACCTTTATTAGTACAAATATTAATGCATGCGTGTGGTGCGTGACAATATCATTGCTTTTCATGGCACTGTTACTCTCTTGTTAAGAGTGTGACAGAGCCCCTAAAAATATTACTCTTTTAGTACTGCTCAGTCTCTCTTTTAACCACAGTGCTCTTCTGTTCATATTTATTTTACAAAAAAATACACTAAACATGATTTCTCTGGCCTGTGTTATTTCTGCTTGTCATTCTCATACTGTACAGTAATGCAGTTTATTGCTCCTCTGTATTCTTTATGCTGCCATGCTAAGCAAAGAGCTATACATAAAGTAGAAGCTACATGTAGAGTTAGAAAGAGTCTGTTTCTTGGTCATTCTCTGGCATTCCTCTCCATCCTGTTTTATCTCTATTAACTCCACAAATACCAGATCTAAGCACCTTCTGTGCTTAATTCTCTATGTCCCTTACAGGGCTGGAACTTCCCAGGAGCTTTAACTGAGTCAGAAGGTAGGTGATAAGGGATTATTTATCCCCACAATAAAAAGTTCATTTGAGTGTTTCTCAGAATGTCCCAAGCTTTGCTAAAGCAGACCTTAGTATATCTACACATTTATTTAGTTTTCAATAAAAGCAGCATCCGGAAAAGCATGCCAGTAGGAGCATCTTGCCTTTTATTCCACTCTGTTTCAGAGAGACTGTAGTTTCCTGCTGTGCTGAGGGTGGCTATCATATAATCTCATTGAAAGGAAATAAAAAGTAATGTGTCGTACAGTCATTAAATATAGATCCAAGAGAATGTCGTGAGAAGTGGGCATATATGCTTATGGTGGGTTGACCTGTCCAGCAGCCGAGCATGGCACAGCATCCCACCGCAGTGGGAACAGGGACAGAATAGGAATAGCAAAAGCAAGAAAATTTTTAGGTCCAAATAAAGACGGCTTGAAGTGTGGAAAGAAAAAAAGAAACAAACCCACAGTGCAATCACTCCTACAAACAGGCCCATACCCAGTCAGTCTTGAGCAATGGCCATTTTGAAGACACCCTCCCTTTACCCTGTACCCCAGTTTGGTGGCAGAACATGGCATTACATGGTATAGAGTATCTCTTTGGCTAGTTTATTTTTGCTGATCAGGCTGTTGTACTTCCCAGCTTCTGTCCCACCTCCTCAGCCTCCCTGTTGTTGGGTTAAAAAAAAAAAGAAATCTTTGATGAAGCTTTGATGCTTTGCAAGCACTGTTTAGCAATGTTCAAAACATTGGTTTTATTATCAGTGCTGTTTTAGCCACAGATCCTAAACACAGCACCATAGGGGCTGCTATAGAGAAAGATAAATCCGTTACAGACAGACTCGGTACAGTAAGCCAGTCGGGAAGTCCCTTTCCATGCATTAATGAGCTGGCAGCAGAGGTGAACGTAACAGGATCACTGTTCAGCACTTAAAATCTTTCAGCTGAAGAAAATAATATTGGCATCGATACTGAGTTAGTGTGGGAGTCAGATGGAAAATATGTTAAGTAAAAAATCTCAAAATCTTAAGTGATAGACTAACTTACTGTGGTTGAGGCAATCCCCCCTTCCCCCTCCATTTTAAAGCTATTAATGTTTTGGGTTTGTTTGTGCGTCTTTTCCCTCAATTACTGTGATTAAGTTTGCCTTGGAGTGGGTGCTGAGGGGCTTGCCTGCATGCAGAACTGTCTTAACACCTAGAGAACCCATCCAGAGGCATTCCCATTTTCCACAGATAAGTCAAGAGCTTCTACATTGTTGAGTGGCTCACATTTCCCCAGGAAGCATAGTGGATAAAGGGCCTTTGAAGTGTCTTATGAAGATAGGGTTGGCCATTACAGGAAGAAAAGTTTGCAGGGGAAAAAAAAAAAAAAAAAAAAAAAAAAAAAAGATTTTTACATAATCTTGAAGTACACTTCTGAGATCAATGAATCCTGTAAAACAGCCAAGAAATTCCATTCCTCTCTTTTTTTTTTTTTCTTCTTTTCCTAGTACTGGATTTGCTTTTTAATTGAGTGGAATATGTGTAAGGAGATGATTTGGTGACCTATAGTCTGTCTGAAAGTGCTTTTTTATAAGCTCTGTGTGTGTGTATGAAAAATGTGATGTCGTTATTGCTGTGAGGACTCACGTTTTTAAGTGAACTGTTATCTTGGTTTTGCTGGGTTATTGTATCTATTACCTTTATATAACATAGTATATAGTGTCTAATCTACAGATTTCTTGAACACCTCTCTGGTTGTTTTCTGCTAACAAAATGCAGGAGAAAAACATATCTTTACTTCTGATGAATCATAGCATTCCTCTGCTTTAACTAAAATTCAATTTTTTTAGTAAAACAGGTAAACTTCATCAGGAAGAGTACTTTGAAAAACTAAATTATAAATTCCCAATCAGAGCCCAGTGATACTGGCCAAACAATTTTTTTTGCTACAGTTTTGTTCACAAATATTTACATAAAGAGATGCTGATTTACCATTCTTACATGACCTTGGGAAACTCATCTAACGTTCTACAACCTTAGATCCCCCTAAATGCAGAATCACAGTGCTACTGATATTCTTTGGCTTATTTACATTTAACTTATTTATAGGAATGTTGCCTTGAATACTATTTAGCTGTATATATATTCAGCAATAAGTGTATGTGTGTACATGTATATGTGGACACAAAGGTTTATTAAGGCATGTTTGGATTTGAATTACTTATTTGCAAGTAACTTCTGTGTAAATCTGAAAACAAATAGAAAAATGCCAATGTAAATTTACAAAATAACCTTTGCAACTTTTTCCATTTTTGGCAACTCATGATTTAATATCACTCATCTAAAAAAAAAAAAAAAAAGGATTTTGTCAAATCCATTCTCCAGGACTCTTCAATGGCATAAAATCAGGCAAGTACAAGTACCTGAAAAATGAGAAACTCCATGAAGTGATTTTGGTTCTTCTAATCTAATAGTGGTCTTACTTCAAAGTTACAGTCCAGCACAGAGCTTGGTGTTATACCACAAAATACAGGGGCACTGTATTCAGTTTAAATTGTAAAATTATGTGGTATAAACCTGAATTTGACTTATGTGTCATTTCTACAGCGTAGTAACCTTTCCTGTTTTTCTAACCTTCAGTGAAGTGTAATGTGTTGTCAAACAGATCTGCTTATTAATGCCAAAAGTGACTACGTCAGTTTTAAAAGTGATCTATTACGGGTCCTTGCAAATATATTGAGAGATAAAAATACTTTTAAAAACCTTTTTTTTTAAGGTAAATCAGGCAAAGTATAATTTAGTTTCTGAGTAATGAAAAGGACAAATTCAAGCAAACAAATTTGTTATATCTGTAGAAAGAACTATAGGTATGCAACACGTATAGCCTGTATTCATCCATTTTTCTAATGTCTTTTTTTTTGACATACATTAGTTTGCTTGATTGGGGGATTTTTCTTCAGCATTAGAAGAGTGGAAGAAAGGTACTACTATCTTGTGGAGTTTGATTAAAGTTTAGATCAATAGGGATATGTGAAAATATGTTGTTGTCCGTAACTGTTAGTATTCATATAGACTTCTTCCTTTACATCATAGTAACCTGAATAAAATAATTTTTGTGCCTGTTGCTTTGCCATCTTTTTCTGTACTTGGAATGACTTGTTTAGTAAAATACATTAAGAATTTTCTTTAATTATGGCAAATGAATTGTTGATTTCCTCTAGATACTAATGATGCATGAGCTCACTGGAAATGGGCCGCCTGCTTTATTTCCATGTAATCTTTCAGGCAGTCTTCAAGACACAGAGATAGCTTTTCATATTCAGACAAAAATCTCATTAGCTTCAAGATGAGACTTGTGTGAGGAAGAGAATATGTAGCACAGTGTGAATATTGGAGCTTTGGTACATGGGGAGCATAACTTGGAGTCACACCAGGTTAGCAGTGAGCCTCAGCCCCCCCAGAGGAAGTGTGATTCCTTGACAACCAACTGTCTGGAGGTGAGATTTGCAGGGGAGACTGGATGAGTGTTGCAAACAGACATATTTAATAAAGAAGCTGGTCAGTAGCTGTTCTACTCAGGAGCTTACAAAAATCCCTAGAGGTGGCTATCTTTAGTTTTCATGTACATGAGTACTTTTGAGTCTTAAGATAATCACATCTTGCCAGAACATCAATATTCTCCTTAATTCTCCTAGTGTTTCTGCTAGACTGGAAAAAGAGTACAGTATTTTCACTTCTGAAACTTTGTTAGAAACAAGCTGTGAAAGATTTTGAATATAGGATGAAAAGGTTTCACAGCTTCAAAATACTGAGTCTCAATGAAGTTGCTGCAGAAGTTTTCCATGACATTATACTTCTCCATAGAAGTCTGTTACATTCAACTCGGCTCCCCAAAGCCAAAGAAATTCCCTTGGCTGCTGTAGTTTGTCTCTATGTCATGACTGGGTTTTATTTCAAATATAAACCATTTTTGTCATTCATTGTTATTTTATCTAAGTCTCCCTCTGCCCCAGCTACTCAGCTGTCCTTATGGCAGTATTTTCCATGACCTGCATTTTACATATTTTTTCATTATTTTGCACCATGATAGTCTTTTTTTTTTTCTTTTTCTGCTTTGCTTTCCTATGCTGGAAATGTGAATGTTATTGTGTTCATAAAAAAGGTGGATGGCCAGAAATTTTGACTTCTGCATGTGCCATGCTGTTTTGATCTGCTGTGCTGGTTCCTGCTTTTGTGTTTCCTACATGTATAAGCGATGACCAAAATATCTACTGTGATTAGACCTTGAAAAGGAATTTTGTTTGTCTAGTGTAAGAGCTAGCTCATTGTGTTTGAGTAGTGTTATAAGGTATGCTGCAAAAGGAGTTGGAAGATGTGAAATGCATCCTAATGATAGCCATAAT
The DNA here is from genome assembly GCF_028554395.1 of Pezoporus wallicus. Lineage (NCBI taxonomy): Eukaryota > Metazoa > Chordata > Aves > Psittaciformes > Psittacidae > Pezoporus > Pezoporus wallicus. The sequence continues at coordinate 399,845 of NW_026641658.1, forward strand.
ACATTAATTAGAGTCCATAAATGTATCTGATCTTTTTTTTTGTGAGTAGTTGGAACTAAGGGTGTTGACAAAACTGTTCTAAGATACCAAGAATTACCAAAATTCGGTTCATGAATGGGCACTTGCATGTCCAGGATAAAACGTTCAAGGCTGAAAGAAAGCACAATGTGTTTTACAAGGTTAAGAAAATTCATAACCAGTGTGGGTGATTAACACTTCTCAGAATGATTTATTATATATGCACATTTATTCTTTTCATTTATTTTTACTGAGACAGGGGTGGGTTTTGGTTTATTTGTTTTGGATTGGGCTGGTTTTTTTTTATTTTTTTTTTTTCCCCAGTTTGGCCCTGCAAAAGAAGGGCTTTCTCTTACTAGCACAGCCTAGGAAATAAAAATATGAAGACAGATTGTTCCCATATCGAAATCCAAATCCTGCACCTGTTCTAAGCAGGATAATTGCTAACAAGCTGCTCTCTTTTTAAAATGCCTGTTATCCACAGAGCTGACTGAGATTCGTGCATTCCTGTGGAAGTGGCATTTTATAAGGACTCTGAAAAGAAACGCCAACATTTGGTTAATAAAGATGTTGACCAGGAAAAGTAATTGTTTGACCATAATCATTCAGACAAGAACTGGAGCAATAGGATCTTATAACATGGTGTATTGTAAAGAGAGTATGAGGGATGAAAATGATAGGTACTTATGCAAATGGATTATAACTGTCCTGTGCCACTTTGTGGATCAGTCTTTTAGTCTCTCTGCTATCTAGGCCATGGGATTACTCAAAAACAGCTGGGAAGGAATGGACACAGTCATTTAATCTCAAATTGTAAGTACCTGCTGCAGTAATTTTCCTGCAAATAGTACACAGCATAATCAAGGCAGTTAGTATTTAATACTAGTTGGAGGATGAGCTGTGTAACAAACTCTGGAAAGACTGCCTTGTTTTTATTATAAGTATTCTCGGCCTGTCTTTTAAAACACCTGACATACAACATGAAACTCTGTCTTTTTATGTTTATCACCTTTTCTTCATGTTTGGGGAATGCAAATGGTAGAGTTTAATGAAGTAGATGCTGGCGGAGTCATTAAGTGATATTGTCTTGATTACATCTCAGCTACAGAGTGAGACTCATTCTCATTCCTACTGCAAAGCAGATTACTTTTGCTTTTCCTACTCAAATGCACTTTGCCCCTGATACTCTTACCAAAAAAAGGGAAGGATGTGATTCTTCATAGAGCTTTCCTGTAGGTTTTGTCCTGGTGACAGTACAGGAACAGTTTAAAAAAAACAAAATAAAACAACCCCAGAACTCTCCAAAAGATAAAAGACGATTCATTGAAGGCTTCAGAAGATGCTGGCAGAAACTGCTACAGACCATGTCTCCTCTAGCTAAGATCCTTCACCTGCCCTTAATGCCTCAACACAAAAACAGGCAATCCACAGATGCTGCTGCGACTTAGTGCTGATGGATTTCAGTTGCAGATACTCACAGTGTAGGTATACACACCAATGTGCATCTGCATGCTTGTAACACTGAGCATGTCAGCCTGGTAAAGTTCACTCCGGATGGCAGAAATAATTGCAGAATCTCTGCTTTTGCTTTACCCAGCTTTACCCAGCAGAAAGAGTTTAAACCAGTGGAATCTGTGTCTTAATTTTTACAGATAAATGATATTTTCGATATTTGCTCATTGCAGCATTTATCAGCTAGGTTGATTGCATCATGGGCAGGTATTTCTATGAGAAAAAGCAGTTTTAATTAAATGCCAGCTCTCAGGATTGGTTTGTCTTTAAAAGTTTGGCTTTAATTTCTTGGCCCGAAGGGAATGATATATTTTAGCTAACCTGTCTCTTTTACAAGAACCTGCAGAGGCACTTCTTAGTCCTCAGGCTGTATCCAGTGCTCTTCAGTGTGCCTGCTTGCACCAATCAGTCTTCTACTGCTTCTGTTACTATTTCCATGGTAGAAATTGCATTGCCGTTTACATAAGTAGTTTTCCAAGATGTAAGAAAAATGCTATTAAGATAATTCAGGTCCCTGACTTATGAATGCAGCACATCATGGCAGTATTTTCTGACCTTTGATGTCTCTTTAGTTGTACACACTTGCTAAAATAAATATGTCTTAAGGGCTTTTTATCCTCATTGATTAACAATAAAACTGTGATAAAACACTGCAACTTGATAAGTTTTAGGAAGGAAACTGTGGGGTTTGTTTTGTGGGTTTGTTGCATTTTTTTTTATTTTTTTTTTCCTGTTTATGCTGCTTACAGGAAAGATTGTAAGTTATTTCAGATAAAACTATGGAAATATTTGAGTTTTTTTTTTTTTTTTTTTTTAAGGTACTACCTCTATTAATTTTAAGTGATTCTTTTTCCCAAATTGATATCACCAATATCTTAAATATATATACTTATATATTACAATATATAAAAGCAATGCAATACTTAAATATTACAATACTTAAAAGCAATACAGTACTTAAAACCATCACTCTTAAATTATAAGCATTTGCATTTCAATGTCAAGGGATAAAAGATATTTCTATATGAAATAAATTTAATGGAAATCCGTTTGATGTTGTTATTTCTATTGTAATAGCAACTTGGGTTATATCTTGTTACATTCAGGTGTAACGCAGCCATTATGGAGGTAATTTTATAGTTTTTTTTTTATTTTCAAAATGAAACATCTGTGTTAGACTCTGTATTTCATTCAAAAATAGAGAAAAGCTCCTCAGAACTCCTGGATGAGGTTACCTGCTATAGATCGTGAAATTCAAAGCCATTCCCTACTAGTGCTTTAGAAATTTTCATGCTTGCAGTGAACCAGTTCATCATCAGTCTGTAAATTGTGCTTGGAGGGGGAGCATATATTTAGAAATCAGCCTAGAAAAGGAGAGAGGAAAATGCTTCAGCATATTTGGTTTATATTTGCTTGTGTATTTGCTGGATATAGTTTTTCAGCATCTCCTTCTAAAATTTCTTGTTTTGCAGTGGTGAGTGAGATTTAGCATAGAGGGATGCAGAACGGTGGAAATGACTCATGTTCCCCTTTGACAGCCTCAAACTGTAATTTTTCTATGTCCGGTTTCTGCAGATTTTTGTTTTAGCCTTTCTTTTCATTACTATTGCAAAATTTTGGTGTGATCACTTAAGTACCCTATTTGGAGCCTCTGTAATACCATATAATGCCTTATAATACCATATAAAACTAGTAAAGCCAGACTTGACAGCAAGTTATGCCTTTTTAAAAATTTATTTAGGGGACTTTTCAACAAAGATTAAATGCAGACAATCACAGAGCACAAAGAGGCTAGAACCTCCTTTCAATTGCATTCATCGTGTTCACTGATGGTAGTGATTAAAAGCTCCTGGTGAAATGTGGTCTTTAACATTTGGCAGGAGAGGCCAAAAGCATTAGGTTCTATAACATTGTTGCACCATTATTTGTGTATGCAGTATAATGAATTTTTCTCTTTGTAGCTGTGTTTTAGGTATTACTCAATCACAAATTCCATTCAAAAATATGTATTACTTAAGGTTTGGTGTTGGAAGCAATGCAGATAAATGATTTGTGAAAAGGTACTTTAAATAATGAGAAAACTGGCGATTGTGTTATGCTTTGAGCAGCCATTTTCTGATTCATTAGAGCTAGACTGTAAAATCTAAAATAACATTATAGATAGTATTAAATGTAAACCACCTTATTCAAAAATTTATATTTTTTCAAACCACATTAATAGAAGAACCTATTTTGAAGATTAGATCCTTAAATCTCTATCTGCATGTTCCTTGTTGTTATATGCCAGTTAGCAGTTAGATACGGGGAAACTATATGATGTCAAAAGTTTCTTATTGTACTGCTATCTATGATGTTTCCTCTTGAATGCCCCCAAAATGACAGCTTCTGTCTTGACAGTGATATATGATCTAAAAACCTATTTAACTGTCTTTTGCTTATGACCATTTTGAAAAGCAGTGCAAGACTAAGAATGTATGTATGAACAGCAGCTTACTCTATTTTAAAATTTGTAACTTCTAGTCCAAGAGTTGCATTGATTAGCATCAGGAAAGTTGATTTGAGATGTCCTTGACAATACTGATTGTACTATGAATTCACCTTATTATAGGAATTTTCTAATATTTCATCAAATCTTTTTCATTAGTGTATATTAACTCCACAAATGTCTTAACAGAATGTTGTCACTCAATATCAGAACATAATAATGACCTTTTAATAATTTCTAATCTAATAATTTGGAACAACTCATAAATTTTATCAAACTACTTTAGTCTAAGTCAGAGATCAGTCCTTTTTATGTCAGTCTCCCAAGATTTTCAGTTAGCTGGAAGCCTGCTTCTTTCTCAATATGGGTACCAGTGAGCTCTGTATGCTCAGTACTAGGTTCATCTATTTGATATTCTTCTTGCAGAAATTTGCAGAAGTGTTTAAAATGGAATTTTATTTTTAGAAATTGAACAATATTCATGTCTGCAGAGAATAACCTTCTGAATAATGAGAACCTTCTAGTTTTTTAGAGGCTTCAGTATATTCATCAAGTTATCCAGCTTTTGTCATTTTAAGTAAATTCTTTGAAATTAGGGTTTCATGATTTTCTGAGGGTAACTAACTGTTTTCTCACTGCCACTTGCTTGTATGAGCTGCTAGGTCTTCTATTACAATTGAACTCAGTTAAGTGTCATATGAATAAGACTTACACTGTTATGTTTAGAATATTTTCTAATCTGTGCTTTTAACATTAAAATAATTCTTACTTAAGGGAAAATAATAGCTTGGATCTTCGTTTACATGGAGGATGTAGAAGTTTTGTATTTCTGTGAAAAGGCTGGGGATCCTTGCAATATCACTAGCCAGGGCTGTCCAGAAAGGATTGAGCTACACAATCCTCACATCCTAGGGAGCACCAAAGGGGCTTTTGAAGCTGTTATGCAGACCAACTGTCTTTAAGGCTAATCAGGAAGTTGCTATGGTAATAAGTATTTAATGAGGTGGGAGTCAACCACAAAAAGCTGAAGAAAATGAGTAGATCAGGCAAGTTTGCAAGGGGTTGGGAAACATGGGTGATGAGATGGGAAAGGAAGGTGGATGTAGGAGTTTCTGCTTAGACCATGTTTTTCACCCTGCCTGTGGCAGACAGGAGGCCAGAAGTTTAGTAAAAATAATATGGGCATCAAAGATGTATTGTTGGTTATGGTAATTGGGCTTCTCCTGCATGGTGATGCCTAGAAAAGCTGCACAGGTTTCAGTCTGAAAGGGACTGTCTGCTAATGCTGAGCTGCAGCTGTCCTTAGTAATTTCCTTCTGTGTGCTATAATTGAACATCATTCATTATCTGCTGTTCAATCAGTATCAACACCAGAGAGGAGATTTGTGTAATAATAGAAAAGTACAATTACTCTTACAGCCAGCAGAACTGAGAGCAGCCCAGGCTGGCTGGTGCCCATTTACCACTAATGGCTGGCTTCGGCTGTGGGGAGGGGAAGGCTAACATTGATCAGGTGAGGGAGCTGATCCCGTGAAGACCAGCTATGGTCTAGGGTTTAAACTGAGTAAATAGAGTGGGTGCTTCTCCCATCTGATGAGGCTAAAAACCTCTTAAATGAGCAAGCTTGGGCAGGCCCAGGCCAGGCAGGAGGATGGGGCCCAGGGGGCAGAAGTCATGTTAGAGCAGTGTGGGTCTCCTTGCTGGGAGCTGTGGTGGGCTGACTTCTCTTGTGGGATTGCTTAGTGACTCTGTTAGGGGAATTCTTCTTATGTTTCCTGGAAAAAGAATACTGGGAAGAGAAACTTGTCTTTCATAGGTAGAAATGAACAAGTGAGGGGTCAAAAAAAAAGTTAAAAATTGAAGGCACTGTTAAACATGCTGGTTTGGGTAATGTATGGTATTGATGTGGTGTACACCAGTCAATTAGACACAAGAACATTGTCATTTTCTGTTGCTAAAATATCTCCATTTTGTACTCATTTGTAATTCAAAAAACTAAAATGAAATAATGTGTATGTGAAGAAATATTAATATGCCTTTGGAAACTTATAAAACATAGCAGGAGGTACCTTTCTGCACCTGCTGAGGTGGCAGATCTGCCATGTCTCTCTGCCTTTCTGTCCAGCAGAAAGGGGAAGGCTAAAAAAATATCCTTGCTGTGTACATGCAAGATGAACAAACCCAGGATCTCAGATCAAACAGGGAAGACTCCAAGTAATCTCTCCTGTGGCATTTGCTCATTCGGTGAAGAAGCAGCCATGCGGGGCTGCATGTTGTGGCCTCAGGTCCTGGGGAGGTGGAAGAGAAGTTTTTAGGTGGTATTGTCTTCAAGTGCAGGCTTTTTGCCTCACCTGCTATTTAGTTGGAGCTTAATGGGAGCTTGTGTAGATCGTGAAGCCCTTGTGTAATGTAACTCAACTTTGTGAGCAGGCTGAAGAAGAATCTTTTGAGAAGTACCTCCCAGATTTCTTTTCACAGAGAGTCTTGCCACAGCAGTGTAATTTTGAGATAGTAAAGGCATGGGTGACTCTGGCAGAGAAATGTTTATGCTTGCCAGCTATAGATAATAAAAAAGATATTTTCTGTGAGAGAAAGTTAGGATTGTCATACTAGTTCTGTTGTTTCTGTTGTTAGATATTAATGTGTTCTTTGGTCTCAAGCTGTACCATGAACACAGGTGATGTATTGCTACTACTGACAAACCTGAATGGCATCTGGCTGTAGTCAATAGGAGTTAAACATGTGACCACAGAGCATGTAACTAGTAGTTACAGAAGCATTCATTTAATATTTGCTATAAACCACTGTTGGTTTGTTTTTTTTTTTTCATAAATAATACGGGAACAATTTACAGTTGAGCTACTGCATAGACAAGAAGAACTGTGTAGCATCAGATGGAATACTTGGAGCTTCAGGCAGTTTTGTAAATGTATTCTGTTACAAATAAGTTTAATAGTGTGCATTAAAAAGGAAGTGTATTTAAACCTTTATGGTCCATACCATGTTAGGTGGAATTACAGTAAATTGCTACATTTCATTCCTGTAATTGTCTTATAAACTGCTAGTTGGTATTGTCCTGAAATCTATGTTCAGCACATTTTAACATGAGTCGTATTTTGGACAGCTTTTATAAGTTCTTTTGATTCTCTCTTATGGGAATATGTACATATATGTGTTTAAAAAAAAAAGAGAGATCTCTATTTAAAAAAGCTTAAGAGTTCAACACCTTTGGATGACTCTGTGTACTGTTGAGAGGAGAGGGATCACGATCACCTCCCATGCGGTGATTATGAGTATGCCCAGAATAATTTTCCTATTGCTAATAGTTCTAGAAATATATGATTATGAAACATGGTCTTTTCCGTTTATTTTATTTTTTTTTCCATTCCTGTAGGAACTTGGAAGTAACAGCCCTCCACAGAGGAACTGGAAGGGAATTGCTATTGCGCTCCTGGTGATTCTAGTTGTTTGTTCACTCATCACTATGTCTGTCATTCTTTTAACCCCAGGTAACCTGCTTCTTTATTTATCTTACTGAAGGTGTATGATTCATAATGCAGTCATTTAAATATAAATGTTAAAGTATCTCTTGCTCTTTAGCGTTTTAACTTCTGGCTACTATACATTTGGTGCCTGTAGGGACTTGAGTTGCAGGAGGCCTTGTGGAGTAGAAGCATTTGGCTTTGGCAGTAGGTCCTTAGGATTGTGCCAGTCTTGAGATGGCTACAAGCAATCCTTATTAGCCTCAGCAGGTATGACCTGACTTTAAGATTTTGTCACTTGGTGCAATTTCAAATTCACAGATGATCTAGGAGAAAGCTGTATGTCATGGAAAACTAATGCCAAGAATGCAACTTCTCACTGAATCAGAAGTACGCATCTTTCATATGTACTTGCACAAGCTTCTTCCCCTTTCCTTCTCTCAAAAACAAAGAGAAGAGAAATTACTTAATGGTTCAGTTACAGAAAAAAACAGGATGAAAGGCAAGTAGTAGACAAAAAAAGCAGTTGAACATATAAAATAGTTAAGATTTCTCTTTTTTTTTTTGGTTGTTGTTGTTCCAATTTGATCCAGGTTATTTTTCTAAAGGTTTTCTTTTTACTGCTGGGGCAGCAACCATTTAACTGTGTCTAGAAACCTAAGAGAAGGCAAAACTACACAAGTTTAAAAGAAAAATATCTTTTTTTTTCCTCAGATTTAAAGTTATTATTTAAAATACTTGATTGGATGCCTAGGTAGTAAATATTGCTGAGCAAATATTCTGCCATGCAAGTGCCCAGTTTGTGTAACTGAAAAGGTTAATGAAGTGGTTTTTAGTTAAGTAATGGTTCCAGACAATTTGGCTACTGGATGAAATGATCAAGGGAAGCTGCTTGGGTCTGTGCATGAGCAAATATAGTATTAGACTGCTGCTGCTTGAAAGGAAGGTGGTGAAACTGAATAGGAAAGCATCAGAAAGCTTTGCTTGTTAAGAGGGAACGAGACAGCTGGAGACAGTATGGAGGAATACTATGGAATATTCTGTTTCCTGTTTTGTATAAGTATCACATATGCATGGTGCCATCCAAGGAGTGATAAATGACTTTGCTTATTTCTACTTAGAACATTTTGAGAACAATAAAAGCAGAATTGCACTGCTGTGTAGTCTCATTGTATCAGAGTTTCTTCAAGGAATCATGAAAAACAGATGTTGAGGGCAAATGGTGGCCTTGTGGTCCTGGTACACTTTAAGACAGAAAACTGTTTTTCTTTTCAGGGAGAGGTGACTTTTTTTTTAAGGCTTGTAAAATCTCAAAAGTGTTATGCTGGACTCCGCAATAATAAACATCGGTTCTGCCTCTAATTTCTATATATAATTATTAATGATATAGAAACATAAATCAAAGTCTTTGAAGGCACTTGTGGAAAAAAGAATAAACAGCCTAGGGAAATTTAATTTATTTTTTTTTATTCTATGTTAAAAAAGCTCAGAGAATTACAGCATCTCAAAATCCAGAGAGCGTGCTTGAAAATTGGATGTAAGCTGGGACCTACATTTCAGTTGAAGTCATGCGAGTGAAAACTAGTTCTGTCAGCTCAGATGTTCCGAGATGTCCCATAGAGACCCTAAAGCTTGATATAAATAAAAACCTATTTCCTAAAATGGTCTAGGTCTGTAAAACTGGGGTTTCTTGCAGGTCAGAAGTGCTTTCCAAAAAAAGCTGTGGAGCTGTCTTGATTCTAATCAGTGCTGTTCCCCTTCACTTTTCATGATTAATTAGTTGGTTGTTTTTTAATTTTGAAAATATTCTGTTACTCTGCCAGTTTGCTGGCAGGTACTAAGCGCTCTAGCTGAAGTTACATGGTTTTCAATATATGTAAGCTCACTTTGGGATATCTAGCATTCGAGGGGCGGGAAAACATTCTCACAGGTCTGGCTATTACAAGGTGCTTAGTTCTATGGTGCTACAAATCTGTTGTTATAAATACTTGGTTTTGAAAACTCTTCTCATAAAATATAATATTTGTGAATTAGAATGTTCAGTGCAATAATGAGAATTGTCCTATACTACCTTGGGATGGTTCAGAGGGCAGTGCTTATTATTTCTAATACTGTTTTGAGCATCAGAGACTTCTTTCCCTGATTAGTTCTGCCTGTACTGATGGGTCCTTTTTAGATTTCATGTAAATTCCCCTGAAGACTGTACATCATGCTCTTTCTTTTTATGGAGATTATAAGAATTTCAGATGGTGGTTGCTCAGAGGTCTAATTGTTTTGTTGAAAATTTTGCAGAGGCAAAAGTATATTTACTGATATGCAAAAACCAACAGAAATTCTCTTTTTTGCCTGCAATTATTTATACATTGTCCACAATATAAGAAACTCTAAGGTCCCTGTGCACTTTAACAATTGTCATTTGACCTTACTCAGACTTTGAGCAATAGCTTTCATGCCTTTTATGATGAAGTGATCGAGGCTTCCATATAAAATAACAAGCTTTTAAAGGAAAATCTTCTAAGTTACATGCAGAAGGCATCAAAGAGGCTTTGGGTTCTACTAAAGATGGAAGTGATATTAAAAGTAAACAGAAATTCTTGATTTCTATTTTTAGTGGTTTTCATTACATGAAATACAGCATGAATATACAACACTAAGCCGGAACTGTTTTAAAATAAGAGATGTATTTTCACCCACTAATATTTTAGCTTCTGTTAAAATATGGAATATCTGTGTGGCAATTCTGTTTGTGGGTTTAGTAAATTGTACCAACGATATTAGTAATATTTTGGTCCCTTTATATTGCTTTTTATCTCTGATAATACTCAGAAACTTTATAAATGTATTAGTGTTATGAATAAAGAGATGGAAAAATGGAAGACTAAACCATTCAGCAATGGAAGGGGTTAGTGACAGAGTCTCAGTGGACTCCCAGTCCTGTAATCTCTTACTGTGGCTCAACAGCTCTCTATGAACCTCTGTGGACTAAATAGTAAATTGAGAAAAAACAAACATTGCACCCATTGAGTACAAATTACTACACTGCTCTGTAGCAAGGAGTAGGCTTGCAGGCAAGTATCCTTGCTAGTTTTGTGCAGTAATAAACTGCATGAAGATACCAAATAATGAGGTTACTCTTGTTAATGAAATAGACTAGAGCATGGAAAAACTTTGGAGCTTCAGGAGCCTGTCTGTTCTTTGGGAAAATTTGATTATGCGTCTAGTGATTTTTGAGTAATAATAGATGATAACTGGAGAAGTATTGAAGAGAAAACAAAAGAAGAAAATATCGTGGAATAAATTCATAAAGTTTCTTTATATTGGGAAATATAAATTTCTGAGGTGCCATCATTTGGATTATATGTCAGTATAACGTGGGTATCTTTCTTGTTCTGCTTTTATTCTATTTCATGTTTTTGAAATTTCATCACATAACAGCACATAGTGAAATATTCATAGGTAGATTTTCTGGGATGAGTTTCTCACTCCTGCCTTTTAATCAGCATAGTTTTGTGCTTTGCATCATGACAGTGCATTCCACATTGTAGGAATTACCTGAAGACCTATCTGAGCAACACTGCTGATCAGTATTTCAAAACTGAGAAATGCTCAATTGGAAGTACTAGCAGCTGAAATCCTTTATATGAAAAATCTCCTAAGAACAGCCTAAGAGTTGTACAGACATTGTCACCCCTGTACAGGTATTTTGCCACAACACTTGAGGCTGTTTTTCATTTTGGAATGACAGCAGTTCTACTTCGATGTTAACTTACAGTTTCTGAAAATGAGGCAGACTCCAGTGCTCTATGTGAAACTCCTGTACTGGGATGTTGATATTAACATTTAAACCATGCATGCTGATAATATGGTAATTACTGCTGAGCAAAATGGCATGTAACTATAATCACAGGCTCAGAGCAAATTCAGAGTTTGCTATCTTGATGAGAGGAAAAAAAGAAAGAGGACAGTTCTGCAGAAAAAAGAAATGCTTCAAGGAATATTTATGTCATCCAAACTGACAGAAACTGCGCTTTTGAAATTGTTTTGAGTAAAATCAGGCTCGAGGAAGTGGGTCCGTTTGGATCATATCCAGTAGATAAATCTTCTGTTTAGAACAGTGTTGGGACCAACCCCTTCACAACATCTCTCATGCTATTCTTACAGTCATAGAGAGCAAACTAAAAAGCATTTTTTCTGGAGATTCATTACCAGAAGATTCAGGGTTCTGTTGAATGCTGCATAGGCTCCCTATACCTACTATAAATTGGCAAAAAGGATTTGATATCTGGCTACTTTATGGCAAGTTGGTTTTCTATTTTCATGCAAATATAATACAAACTATACTAATAGTTCATATACTAATTCGCAATTACTGATAGAGCTGTTACCTTGCATACAGTTTACTACTGTTTTGTTTTGCTTTTTTTCCCATTTAATTTAATTTCCCCTTTGTTAAATGCCATGTCAGATGGCATTTAACATCAAGCCTTTACTCTAGTTTCTAGTGTTAAGCCTTTTTGTTCAACAGAAAAGCCAGTGAGGAGTTTGAATATGTAATATACTACACTACATCGTTATTAGTTTTATTTGCTAAGGTAGAAGGTAAATTTTATGAGGTGTAAAGACTACATTTAACCTGAAAAAATAATATCCTATAAACTCATGAAAGGTAATGAGGCTATTAATTTCTAGTTTTTTAGTCTTACAGTTTCATAAACACAAACATGTCTGTCATTTTGAATAAATACATGCCAGTTGTTCAACTGTTGTTAGTTTCATGTATAGTTAAAAAGTATCAATTTAGCTTTTAGTATTTGATTTTGTTTGTATCTTCTGTTATCTGTGTTCATTTCTATATGTAATATATATAATTTCAGGCCAATGTCTATAAATCTGTGGGAAATAGTGTGAGGACAGGGGAAATATGATTCCTTCAAGGAAACATTCAGTAAATTTAAAATGGAAATGAAAAAAAAATAGTAGATGATTTGGTAATTTGGCAATAAAGTGCATTATTTAAAATAAAACAAGTTCTTCATAGAATCGTAGAATGTTTTAGGTTGGAAGGGACCTTAAAGATCATATAGCTTCAACCCCCCTAGATTACGTTGCTCAAAGTCCCATGCAGCTTGCCCTTGAAAACTTCCAGGGACTGGGCAGTTACAACTTCTCAGGGCAACCTGTTCAGTGCCTCACCACCCTTAAAGGGAGGAATTTCTTTCAAATGTCTAATCTAAATGTATTATCTTCCAGTTTAAGGCCATGCCCCCTTGTCCTTTAGCTACAGGCCCTTGTATAAAATTCCTCTCTAGCTTTCTTGTAGGCCCCTTTAGGTACTTGAAGGCTGCTCTAAGGTCTCCTTGGAGCCTTCTCTTCTCCAGGCTGAACAAGTCCAGCTCTCAGCCTGTCTTCATACGAGAGGTGTTCCAGCCCTCTGATCGTCTTTGTGGCCCTTCTCTGGACTTGCTTGGTCAGGCCCGTGTCTTTACACTTGGGGCCCCAGATTTGAATACAGTACTACAGGTGAGATCTCACAAGACCAGAGCAGAGGGGCAGGATCACCGCCCTTGACCTGCTGGTCATGCTCCTTTTGATGCAGCCCAGGATATGGTTGGCTTTCTGGGCTGCAAGCGCACACTGCTGGGTCATTTTGAGCTTCTCATCAACCAACACACCCAAGTTTTTACCCCTCAGGGCTGGTCTCGCTCCATTCTCTGCCCAGCCTGTATTTGTGCTTCTGATTGTGCCGACCCAGATGCAAGACCTTGCACTTGGCCTTGTTGATCTTCAGGAGGTTTGCATTGGCCCATCTCTCCAGCCTGTCAAGGTCCCTCTGGATGGCATTCCTTCCCTCCAGCAGGTTGACTACCCCACACAGCTTGGTGTCATCAGCAAACCTGCTGAAGGTGCGCTCAGCCCTACTGTCCACGTTGCTGACAAAGATGTTAAACAGTGCCAGTCCCAGTACTGACCCCTGAGGATCACCGGCTGTCACTGGTGTCCACTTGGTCGTTGAGCTGTTGACCACAACTCTTTGCATGCAGCCAATTCCTTATATACCAAATGGTCCATCTGTCAGATCTATGCCTCTCTACTTTACAGGCAAGGATGTCATGAGAGACAATTTCAAATCAGAATGATTTGGGTTGGAAAGGACCTTAACATCATCTAGTTCCAAGCCCCTGCCATGGGCAGGGACACCTCAGATTGGACCATGTAACCCAAGACTCTGCCCAACCCAACCCTGAAGACTGCCAAGTATTGAGCATTTACCACTCTTTGGGCAACCCATTCCAGTGCCTCACCACTCTCACTGTAAAGAACTTACTCCTTTCATCTAACAACTGCACCTGCTTCAGTTTAAACCCATTATCCGTTGTCCTATCACTACAGTCCCCTATGAAGAGCCCCTCTCCAGCATCGTTGTAGGCTCCCTTCAGATACTGGAAGGTTGCTATGAGGTCTTTGTGCTTCTCTTCTCCATGTTGAATGGCCCTAATTTTCTCAGCCCATCTTCATATGGGAGATGCTCAAGCCTCCTATCATCCTTTGTGGCCCTCCTCTGGACTTGTTCCAACAGTTCCATGTCTTTTTTATGTTGAGGACACCAACCTGCACACAGTACTCCAGGTGAGGTCTCACGAGAGCAGAGCAGAGGGGCAGGATCACCTTCCTCAATCTGCTGGTCATGTTCCTTTTGATGCAGCCCCAGAACAATAGTTGCTTTCTGGGCTGTGAGTGCACGCTGGTTGCTCATGTTAAGTTTCTCATCATCCAACACCCTCAAGTCCTTCTCCACAGGGCTGCTTTGAATAACTTCTCTGCCCAACTTGTAGCTGTGCCTAGGATTACCCCAACTCAGGTGCAGGACCTTTTGCTTCGCTCTGTTGAACTTCATGAGGTTGGAATTGGCCCATCTCAAGTGTGTCAAGGTCCCTCTGGATGGCATTCCTTCCCTCCAGTGTATCAACCAAACCACACAGCTTGGTGTCATTGGCAAACTTGCTGACTGTGAATCAATCCCACTGTCCATGTTGCCGAGAAAGATGTTGAACAGGATCAGTCCCAACATTGATCCTTGAGGGACACCACTCGTTACCAGTCTCCGTTTGGACATTGAGCTGTTGAACACAGCTCTTCGCCTGCAGCCATCCAGCCAATTCTTTATCCACTGAGTGATCCATTCATCAAGTTTTATGTTGCTCCAGTTTAGAGACAAGGATGTCATGCGGGACAGTGTTGAATGCTTTGCACAAGTCCAGGTAGATGACATCAACTGCTTTGGCCCTATGCATCAGTTCCGTAGCCCCATCATAGAAGGCCACCAGATTGGTCAGGCAGGATTTCCTGTTAGTGAAGCCGTGTTGGCTGTCACAAACCACCTAGTTGTTTTTCATGTGCCTTAGCATGCCTTTCAGGATTATATTCTCCATGATCCCTTCTTGAAAATGGAGGTTATATTTCCCTTTTTCCAGTTGTCAAATGCTTTGCACAAGTCCAGGTAGATGATGACCGTCATCCCTTAACCACCAGGCACCAAGGTGAGACAGACTAACCTGTAGTTCCCTGGGTCTTGTTTTTTGTGGGTTTTTTTTTTCTTTGTAAAAACGGGGCTATATTTCCCCTTTTCCAATCAGCAGGAACTTCACTGCACTGCCACAGCTTCACAACATGATGGATAATAGCTTGGCAACTTTGTTAGCCAGTTCCCTTGGGGCTCATTAATGCATCTTCTCAGGTCCCATGGACTTGTGTAACTTCAGGTTCCATAAATGGCCTTGAACCTGGTCTTCCCTTACAACAGTTCTTCATTCTCCCAGTAGCTGCCTTTCCCTGCCACAACTTGGGCAGTGTGGCTGGAGCAGTTGCTGGTGAAGACTGAGGCAAAAAAGTTGTTGTGTAACTCAACCTTTTCCTTATCATAGTAACCAGGTCTCCTGTTTCCTTCCAGAGAGGTCCTGTATTTTTCCTTAGTCTACCTTTCATGGCCAACATACCTAGAGAAGTTTTAGTTGTTGCCCTTGACATCCCTGAACAGATTTAATTTTATCAGGGCAATAGCTTTCCTAACCTGATCCCTGGCTGCTCAGACAATTTCTCCGTGTTCCTCCCAGGTGACCTCTCCTTGCTGCCGCCCTGCGAAGGCTCCTTTTTGTACTGGAGTTTCTCCAAGAGCTCCTTGTGAATTAGATAAAACGCAGAGAGTAGAGCTGGTATACCTTACTACTTTGACAGCCTTACTGTACACAGTTGGTGTATTTAGTGTTTTCTGTTAAAACAGTTAATAAAAAAAAACACAACAAAACCTGTGAAAACTAAACTGGTTTTGATAAGGCAATTTTTGGCAACATAACTGTTTGTGTGAGCCTGATTGATAGTTGGCAAACTGACAGAATATAAGGGGTCACAATAAACAGAGATAGACTCAGTAAAAGTTAGAAGCAGAATCTTTTTGGGATCACAAACAGCATCAAGAGCAGGGTGTGTTGAATCAAAATAGGTGATGGCAAGCAGCTTGTTGAAGGTCGGTAGTCAGCAAGGTTATGGAGAAAGGGGAAAATGAGTATATGAAGAGCCCAGTATTTGATGCTGTTAGGTTAGATGTAATGTTCTGAAGACAGAGAATGTATTTGTGGAGCTGAGTAGAGCCTATGTAAAAACATGTGCTTACTTTGAAGATAAAATCTCAGTGTGTGGCAGGAGCAAGAGCTAATAAGGTCTCATGATGTGTAAACAGAGGGATTAGGTATAAATCAAGAGAGATAATGTTACTCTGCTGTAAATCTCTAATAAGACTGCAGTTGGCATATTGTGTCCTGTGCTGGACTTGGAGACTCAAAAAAAAAACAACCCAAACAGGTTATTTTGATCCCTGAAAGGTAGGAAGAAGGCAAGAAGATTATCTAAGGATTAGAACGTTTGTCCTGTGTGAGAAGATCTGAACAACTTTGCATGCTTAACCTCATAAGATGTCAAGTGAAGGGAGAGTTGATTACTGTCAGTAAATGCTTACTGGGGCCCTGCTGAGACCTGGAAGGCAGGTGGATGCAAAAAGCAGCAGCTCTGTGGAGTGAGCAGCTGTGAGGGCCTTGTGTCTATCATAAATTTACGATGTGCATTAAAAAGGAGTTTCTCTTCAATGCAGCAAGGCTGCACCTTATTAATAGTAGCTGAAGAACTGAAGTGGCTGCACCCAGGCAGTGCTGACATATGAAAGCAAAAAAAATCATATTGTTGTTTATTCCAGTAAGCTTTCAGCTGAGCCTGAAATTGAGAAATTTGGCTGAATAAAGACCGATAATGAAACTATGATGGACTTTATTCACTGTGAAGGGGTCACATTTTCATCTGAAATGTATTACAGGATACGACATTTACAAAGCACATGCTTGTAACTTATTGGATTCACATAAAGATAACAAGATTACTTCTTAACTGTGATTCTAGATAGTCTTTTTCTGTAGGTCATCAGAAGCACTGTTTAATATCAGCAATCTGTAAGGACAAACTCTGACTAACAAAAAGATCCTCTGGTAGAGAAGGAGGATGCCTAGCATGTTGGAAGGGAAAGCTCATAGATCAGAGAAATACTGCAGTAATCTATGGCAAACCTGCCCAATAACAATAAAATGATTAAAAGATCTGACTGGGCATCTGTCTGGCTCATTGTGTTAGGAAGTGCATAGGTGCATATTTTTGCTAGCGCGCGGTCAACATGTAATGCAGCTTTTATCAGCTGCTGTTCTAAATAACCTAAAACAGTTAGGTGCGGTGCGTAGCTACCATCAGTGAGTATTCATTGGAAACCTTCTGTTTTGACAGCAGAACTTTTGCTTTAAAAGTATTTCTGATTTCACATGTTAGTGTGACTGTTCACTATTGAATCTTAGTTACTTATGATTTCTTTAACCTACAGAACAAGTAGAATTTAGCAGAGCTTCTTTTTCTTTTCCTGAGCCATGGAGATTATTTTAGGAGCTGACAACTTATTATTTTGTTTAGAAAATCAATGTTGGCTAGTGTTCAGAAGCGCAATATTCCTGGGTTCTATCACTTTTGGGAAAAACACAAGGCTATTAGCCAATATTACATTGTGCTTGTCACTAGAGAGTAAGCGCAGATTAGTAAATGTGCATATAAATATATATATTAACATTTTATTTTATAGAATAGAGTGAAATTAGTTTATAGATTAATTAATAATATATTTATTTTATAGAATAGAGTGAAATTTACTTACAGGAGTATCTTACTAAGTTTCTGTCTGGGTAAGGTGAGCAATTCACCTACATTCTTTGGCAGTCAAGAAATTTTTGTACTGGTTTGTAATCAAACTTCTTTTGTGGTGTAGGGCTGTGGGAGGAAGGACCTTTGCCACTTAGAGTCCTGGTATAATAAATAGCTAAGCACTACATTTTTCAGTTGTCCCAGCCTGAGGTATCAATGCTTTGTTCTCTGAAGCTCTACTGAAGAAAAATGAAATGTTTTCTTGAAGTGAAAAAAAAAAAACCAAAAAATGAGGAAGGTGTTTGTTATTGATTTTATCAGGACATTGTGTTCTGTTTCTATAATTTCAGAGTTTTCCAAATCACACTGAATATATTGGTTTGAATATCTAAAATGATGTTGTTATATTTATTTTAGATGAACTTGCAAATTCATCAGAAACCCGATTGTCCTTGGAAGATCTCTTCAGAAAAGAGTTCATAGTTCATAATCCAGAAGCCAAATGGATTAATGGTAGGTGTATAATCTTTCATGTAACTTGAAATCAGGTAATAGTTTTGAGTGTTGTATATCCTGGCTCTGAGAAGGAATCAGTTAAAATTTCAGACTCTCTTGAAATTGGCCAGTGTCCCAGTTTTCCTTGTAAGTTCTAAATCATATCTACTTCATTAATTTTTGAAGTGGCTTTCTAATTTTAAAGCTCCATCTAGTAGAAGCTCACTAAAGTTTTCTGTTTATACTACTGACTCACTTTGAAGCAGAGTTGAATTGTTTTTAAGAACTAGATCTTGTTTATGGATTCACAAAAAGATCTATTCATAAAATTGTTCTACTAGTATCAGAACTTTGTGGTTCTCCACATCTAGTGTGGATTCTTAAATATTTATGTGTATTCGTATAGCTGTATTTTATTTACTTTATGTAATTGTATTTAATACTCTACTTTCTTCAGTGATTTATAAATGGTATGCAGATTCCCAAAGAATTTGTGTAACAGTTGTAATGTAAAAAAGAATACAAATTCAAACTAGTTCTTTCAACTCACTGAACTTTTCTCTTGGTCATATGGGTTGTTCACATTCTTTCTTTTTGCAAGAAATGCAGAAGTAACAACAGCAACCATCTCTTTTCTGTCCTTATAGTTGGATCTTTGTATTACTCCAGGTGTTAATAAAAGGAATAACAATAGGCTTTGTGCAAAACAGAGTATGTTAAGGGGTGCTCTATGTAAGGTAGGAGTTTGGAAGTTTGGTGACTGCATATGTAAATCCAGAATAGCTTTGCACAGGAAGTAAAAATCCAATTATATTAATCAACTATGGTCTTACGTGATAACTAGAAGGTGTTCTTCATTTGTAGGAAGCTATATGATTCATTCAGTTATTGCTTTATGAAATAAATTTCAAAGAAGAAATGGTTCTAAGAAGAGTAAGTTCATTTAAAAAAAAAAAAAAAAGGCTAAAAGGGAGAAAAATAAATAAAACATGGAGTTTGCGGAATTTTTAACTCTATTCTGCAGCTTGTGATAAGATAAAAGCTTCCTTTAAGAGTTTTCCAGATGTGGTAAAAAGAAATGTAGAATTTGGTGCTAAAATCCTGCATGGATACAGGTTTCTTTTGTGCTCTTCAAAATCCATGTTAGGAAACTCATATTGGGGAAGATAATTTTACCAGTATCATGCAAAAAACAGAGATCATAAGCAGTCAACTCTAAAAGCTGTGAGATTGTACAGTTATGACCTTTTCCATTTATTGAAAATAATATTAGAAACATTGTTTAATAAAGAAAGGTGCTGTGTTATATTGGCAGTACAGTTGTACTAATATCCAGTCTTTCTGCAGATTTTCTCAGCCAATATGAGAACTCCTAAGCTTGCAGTTAGGTGTTTTCCTGTGTTTATCTGTGAAAGAAGCAATAAAGTCCAGGGGTACAAAAAAAAAAAAAGGAAAGAATGGACATTTTCTGATTAGAATGTGTGTGTGGAAACTGGGCAAAAAGTGGTGAAAATGGAGGATTTTAGTAATCATTTAGTATGTTTGATAAACATAGAAACTTATGTATCATTATTTTGGTGGGTTTTTTTGTTTTTTTTTGTTTTTTCTTTTTGCATTTATTTTGAAAATTCCCAGTATGGTCAATGAAATCAGCATCTTGGATAATAAACAAAATGAGGAGGAGTCTTGCAAAGCAACATTTCTGCTTCCTGCTTCTAGTTTTATTTTTAAAATTTAGGATTAAGATTATATTTTCTTTCCTGTCATGGTAACGTCGCAGTGGTGGCATTATATGCATGGAGAATGAAATATATAATTTAGGATTCAGCATTAAATACTGTGGAGCTGCAGGGAAGCATTTGGCACTTTCTTTGGATATTGGCAGAGTAAGTGGACTCTCTACTGGAAGATTTTAGCCAAAAATAAGTAGCTACTTACTACTACTCTTTGCTTCTCTTGGGATAGCATAATTTGTATCCATCTGAAAGTTTTATCATCTTGACTTAATGGTAAGGGATGGGAATAAGAGATTGAAAAAGTAATTCATGCTGTAAGCAGTTTCTGCAGGGTCTAGAGAATACTTTGTGGAAAAAATCACTGATTTAAGGATTTCAAGTGCTAGATGGATCACTGTGTTCTTAGGTAAGGTGTAGTATTTAACCTCTGCCATTTAATTAAACTTTCTATGCTGATGTTTGAATTTCTTAGATGTTTCTCAAAAGCAATGTTATTTCTTCCTTGTTTGCAAGTTCCTCCACCACAAAAATCGTCCCCACATAGTTATTTCTAGTCTACTCTTTAATAAGAAAAGCTCTTACATACAGATGTCTTTACAGTCCATTTCCTTTTCTGCTTGAAACTGAGTCCACAATATTATGTGCTTGCCACCAAAGTTAATAACTATGTAAATGCTTGAAGCTGCAGGGGAAATGTTGTCTTTTATCCGAGATAATCAGCTGTTGCCAAAGAAAAGAAAAATTTTGAGCTAGTTTTAAAGTGACAAAATGTATTCACAATTAATGTAATTGGAAGAAGTATCTATACAGGTATCTTTCAGATTTCTTTCACCCTTTTTTTTCTTTTTCTTTTTTTTTTTTTAATGGGGATTTTTTGTTTTTTGGTTTTCTTTTTTGGTGTTTTATTTCAAAGACGGGTTTGTGGGTTTGTTTTTGTTTGGTTAGGTTTTTTGTGGTTTTTGTTTTTTCTTTTTAAACCTTGCTTGGATTTTTTACTTTTTTTTTTGTAAAATTTGCAAACTGAAAAAAGAAAATACAGATGATGGCTAGTATTTTTCTTGCAAATAATAACTTTGTAGCTTACTAAACTTTTTCAATTATAAATCTGAGCACTTCAACTGTATTTAAAAGGTCATGGTGGAGAGTATGCGCAACCATCAATTCCTTTAATCCATGTCAGTCTGAAAGTGTTTGGTTTCAGGATGCCTTCCAGTTTCTCGGCATAGTTTCAAAGATGTTAAATGAGAGAACATCTTCCCTTAGCATTATTGATCTTCAGGTTTTCTAACAGAAGGTGGGAATTTAAAATGCTGCTAGTGAACAATAAAAGTACTTAGATCTGACAGCACATTACTACTGCTAAGGGCTTTGCATTATGTGGCAAAATGGATTGGTTTATTTAAGTACAAAACCGCAATGTAGTTTAACGTATCCAGAGTAATTAAGTTTAACAGAGTTAAACTTCCCCTATGCTTTCCCTTGCAAAAAAAAAAAAAAATCTTTTAAAGAGACTTACTGTGTCTCATATTGTTCCTGTCTTGGATTCTGACCATTTTTCAACAAGGACCAGTCAGTGCTTCAGGTTGAGAACAGCATCTCATGTCATGATCACACTTTGCTTTAGGACCAGGTTGCATGCATGCTAGTACAGAGAGTGCGTTTAATGGAAGATGACAACAAATGTATCATTGTATTAGTTGTTCATAAACAATGACAATATGAGCAGTCTGAAGCTGGATCTTTGAACCATACTGAAGCATTTTTTCAGGATGTTTTCTTAATTTCTATTAAATTACTTAGAAATATGTATGCTGGCCTGTGAGAAATACTGAGGGCTCAGAAGTTTTGCAGTCTAATCTCTAGATCTTTGGTAGTGTGCTTGTGTCTCTTATTACCAGGGACTCTGGCTGTTAATGACAATGAAATTCAGAATCTTTGCCCATATTCCTTTGGTGAATATGGCTGTTACTGTTTGGATAATCTTTGCTAACCTTTACTGTATGTGATAGAGTACATTGACTCCTTGTTTGTGTTCTGTTAGATGGGTATATAGTCAACACAATTATGAAAATTTTCATAGATTTGAATGAAAAGGTGTTGGAGAATGACCTGAAGTCTGAAATGATGGCCTGCTGCAGTCTGTGCCCTGGAATCCTGTCTTGTGCTAAAGCTCAGCAAATCACCTGAATAGGTTCCTATGTGCTTCATGGAACCAGGAAAGATGTAGGCATCTGCTGAGGGTTGTAAAGTGTTTTCCTGAGATTGTGAGAAAATTAAATATTTCTGTCTTTCCTGCCTCTGGAGCACCTGTTTGTTACCCTTGGAACACCATGTCACAGGAAAAGTGTAGGGTAACATGTATGGCTGGGCAGCATCACATCTCTTCAGGCAAACACAGTGCTGCTGATGCAATAATTAAAGATTTTGGAGCAGTGAGGGAGAGGACTGGGAAGGTGGCAGGTGCCAGTGCAGGAGGAAGGGCTTCCAGTAGCGCTTCAGGGAGGGGAGTGATCTTTGAGAGGGCAAGATGTGATAGCAGAGATTTCCTTATCCTGTAGGACTCTACAAAACATGCTCATCTCACAAGCAGCATCCTTGTCTGCCTTTGGGAGGAAGAGAGAAAATAAGGAAGTCATTTGGAAGTCAGAAGCAGTAGGGAAGGAAGACCTTTGTGTCAAGGGAAAGGACATGGAGGGGATAAGGTGGAAAGCTGTGTTTTGAGAAGGGTTTCCTGCCTCATATGGAAGCTGCATTTTCTTTAAGTATCAGTCTTTTTTCCTGACTCCCTGTGCCATGTCAGACAGGAGGTGCTAATCCATACTCTGTGTCTCGAGCAGACGGCTGCTGGGGCAGGTTGCTGTCGCTGGCAAACTGCCACCCTGCTGCCTGCCGAACTGGTGGCTGCTGCTGGAGGCGGGTGGCTGCTGCCCTGTCCATGGAGGAATTGCAGCTCCCTGCTAAAGAAGGACTGCGTATGTTTGTGGAGGGCAGGCAGACACAGGGAGGCGGTTGGTGCTCACATCGTCTGCTGCAGATGGCACAGATAACCCTAAAATAGTTGGGGGTAGGTTCGTCCCTTGAAGTCATCCTGGTGAACACAATTCTATTCTCCAACTAATCAGAGGGAGTATAAATGCACCATTTTGATGAGAGATTTTTGGTGAAAATGTGCATTTGTGCCTATTTCTTCTTTTGTAAAAGCCTGTTTTTTTGCAGTGAGGTTTATAACATACAGCAAAAAATCTTAGATTGTGTTGGCAGTCTCAACAGGTATAACATTTTAGGATTTAGTTTCTAAAAGCAAATAATTTTTCATGTAGATATGTTTTCAAGCCAAAAACTCTTCAGTACCTTTTATTTTCCCCCTTTTTACAGTTTTAATGTGTTTGTTGTTTCTTTTTTTGTAGATCATAATAAAACACTCTATCCCAAGTCAGAAATATTTTCACTTTTGAGAGTGGTGCCTTGAGAACAGCATCAAAGCAAAAGATGTCTGGTTTTGTTTTAACTCAGGTTCTTGTATTTACTTGTTTTTAGTTTTTATATTGGTCCTAAATTTCCTGTATTAGCTTCAGCTTTCATTTTCTGAGTAATATTTACTAGTTCTGATGTGAGCATCTTTATTTCATATTTAGTTTCACGCATCGATTTTATCAGCATGGAGTTAAAAAGAATGGGTGATGCCTGCCCTTTTGAAAATCTGTGAAACCAAGGCACTGGTTTATGGAGAAAACCCCTCTTCCCCCTTCACATTTTATTTTGCAAACATTTATAGTGTTTAGTAGAGTAGTGGGGTTTTGTGGTTTTCTTTTTTTTTTCACTATATTTTATTTTATTTTAATTTAATTTTATTTTTTTACTTTTTTATTAAGAAGGAAATATTAAACCATTTTTGCTTTACAGTTAAACAGTCAGTCACTTCACTGCAATAGACTATGTATTAGCAAAGAAAATATTACCTGGCTGAAAAAGTATTATTAGTTCTTACGACATGTTTGGTTTCCTTAAAGAGCAAATGGGACAGTTTGCTCTTTAAGACAAAAAGAGACAGTGGCTTCATGTGGATTTAACTGTGGTTGTTCCTAGCACCTTTCGGACACTGTGCACTGCCTTTACCATCCAGGGATGAAATGTGTAGACAGTGGCCTTTTCTTGAGCTTGTGTTTTCCTTGAGTCTGTGTTGGCTCTTGTGTATTCTGAAAATTAAATTAAAAAAAATGATTCTGGGAAACCTGGATTAAAGATGGTAGAAATTGGTTTAAAAATTGTGGATGATAAAAATGGAAATGGTTTGGAAGCTCAGCACATGGTACCACATATGCCAATTTCGTGCACAAAACCATTGTTTAAAATACTTGACGGTTTTTAAAGAAAGCTTTTCCTGTGCAAATGAGGCAAATATGAACTTTATTTATTAAAGCTGAGCATATAATGATTGCCAGTAAATATGGGCCAAGTTTAAGAAGTCAGTCCATCACTGATATAAAAGAAGGCAGATTCTGCTCCAGAAAGTTGTTGCTGGGTTGGAATCAATAAACAGAGAACTACCTCTATTAGAATTGCTCATCTATATATGTTGGCATTACTCTTGTCATTTACGGTGGATATTAAGAGTGAAGTCTTATATTTTTTTTCCCCATCCCTTAATGAGATGATAGTCTGAAGTGGTAAGACTGGAGCGCAGTTATTGCATGCAAGTGCATTTTCACTGTACCAGGAACTGTATGTATATGGTGCCTCACATATTTAGGTTGTAATAAGATGCATTAATGCTCTGTCAGGGACTTGGTCAGAAGTGAAGAGAGGTGTATTCAATGGTGCTCTTGCCATCTCTCCATATAGCTTTCATTATTTATCTGAATCTGTAGCTCTGCAGAGCCTGAAGCTAAAAACCAGGCCAGGCAATATTTTTGTTGCCTGTAGTTCAGTGTGAAGGGTTCATTTCTGAAAGGCAGAAGGTGGTTAGACTTTGATTCCCTGTGCAGGGAAAAGCAGCACATAGAAGAGCAAGTGAAAAAACAGATCCTAGATAGCGCTCTAATCTGTGGAGGCTTTTAGCTAAAAGTCATCTATCATAAAAGTCTAGCAGTGGTGTGAATTACACACCCAGTTTTTGCCAAGTCTTAAGACTACGTTTTGGAAAATCCCTAGAACATTTGGAAAGATATATATGGTGTCTCTAGGCTGGCTGAAATTTCTCTCAGAAACTGCTAAAAAGGGAAATAAAAGTTTTGATTGGTACTGTTCCACTGATTTATTAAATAATTTCTTAAATAATTTAATGTTGTGGAATGGTTGGAATGATTTAATTCTGTCATTAGGGAATTGCAAGTATAGGAGTTTGAGGCTGCACCTGCACTGATGCTGAAGACTTCCCTACAATCCAGCTGTTGATGGGTAATTGGTCATTCAGGCTAAGCTTGTGAGGTAGCCAGGTTTGATACCAGGCACGATGTGCTTTCTTGAGTCTTTCAGTGCAGGAACTGTGGCTTCTCAAACAATGGCCAAACTTTTTAATTTAGGAAGGATTTTGATTTTCTTGTTTGTTTAGGTTTGTGGTTTGTTTTTTTTTTCTGTGTTTTTTTTTTTTTTATTTTTGGTTGTTTTTGTTTTTGATTGGTTGCTTGGTTGGTTGGTTTTGAAAAATCTTTTTTGGAGAGAGCGTTAAGTTTAGGTACAGTAGGTCTTTGGTTTTGTTTTCTTTGCATTTCTCCTGTTAAATAATGAATTTGTTTTTAAATATTTCATATGAAGACTGCATGTAAAACAGAAGATAAATACTGTGAGGTGCCTAAAGATACAAAAGCATTAGGTTGAACATAAAAGAGAAACTGAAGAAAATTATTTTTAACTAGCATTGCAAATAAGAAAGCATGAAATGATTTGGGTTGCAGCTGTGCGTGAATGTATACACACCCTTAAAAACCAGTATGGGAAAAAGCCTATATTTTTACGTCTGCATGAAAGTGGAGATTTCATCCAACTTCTCTTAAGGCTTTATCAGGAAAAAAAAGATGGTCTTTTTTCATCAATAATCATTATCACAAAGTAATACTAACTTTCTTCCATGGAGCAGAGGTTGTGCCTCAGAGTGCCTCAGATTCAGGTACTTGTTCGGGTGAGTGGATCTCACCAGTACAGATGTCCTAGCAGCTGTGGGACACTCGCTAGGATTGTAGCAGAGCTCTCCCCTGTGAGCAGAAGGCTAGAGGATTACTGTTCCTTTGATCCTCTGATTCTCCACCCTGGTGGGATGAGCAGTTGGATAGCCTGCTACTCAGGAAGGTGTTTTGTTCCCCTCATTAAAATTCTTTGTTTCATCGGCTGTAACACAGTAGAATTTTTCCCTCAATTATTTTTTCCTCTAGACTGTATGCAGCCTAGCCTTTAAATAATGCTTAGTGGCTATTTTAACTGATGTCCCATGCTTGTCCACGCTATTAGAATAAACTGCATGGACTATTTTTTCTGCTCTAATATCGATGTCTCTAAGGTACCCATGACTTGCTTAGAAGTAGTCTTGGGTAATTTCTGCTGAGATTAACTATGTTAAGCCCCATTGCTACATCAACACTCATGCCAGTGGTAATGATTCTTAACAAGCACTAAATTAACTTGTGTCACCACTGTATTTTGTAAGTTACTTCTTAATGCACCTTCACCAATATTCTTTGTACATTAATACAGTATTGCATTAGTTGTGACCTCTACACTGTCTTGTAGCTGTCTTCACTTCTGCATTACCATTATTGATTGCGAAATTTTTGGGTCTGGAGTTTTTCACTTGACATTTTGTACTTCTTCCATAGAGTACCTGAAATTTATTTCCTGATTTTTATTTTTTTTTTTTTAATGGAGGATGAAATCCACATATCGAGTTATAAGTTAAGAAAAAATGAAACCAAGTATTCTAACCTAGTGGAAGATCAAACTACCTATTGCTACCTTTAGTCAAAAATACAGCTAATTATTGCAGTGCTTCTTAAAATATGTCCCTGTAGATTTTTTTTACTTATTCCACATCCCAAAGCATTAAGAATTTAACAAAGATAACAATATACTTGCACTCTGCCTGTGTAAATGTTTTCTAAGTATCTGTTGCATAAGGTATTGTATTTTGAAAAAGGTTGGTAGAATGTTTTGCATTTTCCAAGCCATATTTATAGATACTAGCCTTTTGTTGAAGGGTTAAGTACACCAATTCAGTATGTGAACCTCTAGGAAAGCGGACCAGACACTTAATAAATCTTAGTTCTCCCTGTTTGTTGAAGCAGAAATCTCCTGAGTGTAGTGCATATACTAAGGTTACTATGCTGGTTACCATAGCAATGTCCATAAAAGACTGAGACCTTTTCTCAGTAATACACTTTTGACTAAGAAAGCAGTCCTTAATATGATGAACAAGTATAAACTGCATGTGCTACATCATTACTCTTAGGATGCTATTCTACTACATAACCAGACCTGAACAGTGGATTGTGAGTTTTGGAACGGTAACAGATGGTGGGTGCTATACAACAGATTTGTGAGTTCCCCTCCAGAATGCCACACTTTTTCCTGTTATACATAAATGCTTCAGAGATGTAAGTGTTCATGCATCACCAAGTTTATATATGCATCAAGACTAAGCTTTTCATCCTGTGCCTCCTCGTTTTGTTTTCCCTACGTATCAGCACTGCCCCTGAGCAGAATGGTACCTGTTGCCCAGCTGGAGCCGTAATCCTTTCATCATGGGTTGGATCTGTAGACCTGTTAACTTTTCGTTTGGAAGCTGCTATTTATGCTTGCAGCTGGTTTTATGGTCCTTCTTACAGGCTCATTTAAGTCAACTCTAATTTGCTCATCAGCAATTTGATTCTCTTCAAAGGAATGCTGTGCAGGGGGGAGATACAATTCAGTCGTATCTGTATGCAGCAGTGTTGTTGGACAATTCTGCCTAGTTTCCATTTGCGTAAACCAAATCCTTTTAATTTTCTTCAGTTTTCTTACTTATTTGTCTAAATACATAGTACTTTTAAGAAACGCTAAGTTGTGTTTTGTGGCAGATGAGTAAGCTGTATGGTGTTTAAAACAGTTATCTTTAAACCCCAAAGCTTTACATTTCTACTCCTTATCTTTTGTTGTCTGTTAGGTTTTTTTTTATCCTGAATTAAGAGGTAGTAAAAGGAGTGGTTTTCTGTATTGCTCAAATGCTTACATAATAGATCCATAAAAATTGCATTTTTAAAGCATACATGTATCCGTGGACGTACATTTAAGTATATTTCCCTTTTACTCTTTCTTTTTTTCTCTTTAATTGATTCCATTGTGTATTGTCTGATTTTTCTTTTCTTGTTCAAATGGCAGATTTCAGAGACACTGACTCTTCCTTGCCATTCATTAGTTTCCCTGGTTTGTTTTCTGTGCCATGTGTTATTTTTATTGAATGTATGAACTGATCTGCTGCCTCTGTCTGGCACTGGAGTGTCAAGAAAGTTCAGACACACAGAAATGAGTACCAGGCCAAGGTTATTCTTCATGTGAAAATGTGGTTGATACTTCAACAATTTTGCTTGATATCTCTCTCAGTGTGATGGAAAAGGACTTTTTTTTTTAGTATGTTTGGGAAAGTGGATATTTCTATCTATACTTAGATCATATTTTTAGAATTCTGTTCAGTGTATCAGTTCTGTGAAATTCTCCCACAAAGTGTTTGTGTTGACCCAGGAGGGGATGACCCAGGTATTAGACAGTTTTGATTCAAATGGCAACCTGTTGAGTTTTGGACCTATTCCTTTTATGTACATCAGGATTAGAGGGGAAAGGCTGTGGAGGGAGAAATCTATAGAGTAAAAAACAAGTAACAACAAAAATGTAATGAGAAAAAAAGAAAACAATTGGGTACAGAGAAAGAAGAGGCAGGAGCAGGAAAGAGAAATGAAGGGACAGTCCAATAGTGAGCACAGAGGCCTCTGTTAGTGCTCTGTCAGTGCCACAGGACGTATGTGTTTCCCGTTAAGGATGTCTTTATTCTATAACTCCAGATAGGTTCTGGGAGGTGTCCTGGGTTCAGCAGTAGCAGTCATTTTTTCTCCTTCTTAGTAGCTGATGCAGTGCTGTGTTTTTGACTTTCGGCCTGGGAACAGCACTGATAACACCGATGGTTTTCGTTACTGCTCAAATGTTTAGTCTGATCAAGGACTTTGTGAATCTCATGCTCTGCCAGGGAGGAAGAGAAGCAGGGAGGAAGCAGAGACGGGACACCTGACCCAAACTAGCCAAAGAGGTATTCCACAGCACAGCACGTCATGTCTGAGATGTAACTGGGAGTTACCCAGAAGGGCTACATCTCTGCCAGGGTCAGGCTGGATACTATCGGTTAGCAGGTGGTATTGTATTCTTTTCCCTTGTTATTTCCCTTATCATTATTATTATTGGTGGTAGCAGTAGTGATTTGTATTATACCTTAGTTATTGGACTGTTCTTGTCTCAACCCATGGGTGTTTCATTCATTCAATTCTCCTTCCTATGCCTCCAGGAGCAGGGGGAAGAAAGGATGGAGGGGAATACACTGCGTGGTTCTGATTTATGGCCTGGGTATAAACCACAATAGAGGACAAGCAGAGGCAGTGAAAATTTCCACTTAGTCATAGTGTTTTGGATCTTTGAGAGACAACAGCTGGCCTTAGTGATGAGCAGGAGATGCAAGGCTGATGCTAAAGGCACTTACGTGATGTCACTCATGTGGGTAGTCCCAGAACTGGACAAAAGCCAGACTGTTGCCCTAACCTTGCTCATACAGTGGTTGAAGAGTATCCGGTGGCATGACCTGCCTGGCCATTTTGACCATTTTGTCTGGCCAGAAGTTATGCTTTACAGTTTTACCTATGTCTTTAGAATCATAGGATAGTTTGGGTTGGAAGGGACCTTCAAAGGTCATCTAGTCCAGTCCCCCTTGAAGTGATCAGGGAGATCCTCAACTAGATCTTGTTGCCCAGAACCACATCCAGCCTGGCGTTGGTGTGTCCTGGAATATCCTGGAAGGGATAGCACATCTGCCACCTCTCTGGGCAACTTGCTCTGGTATTTTATGACCCTAAGTGTAAAAATTTTTTCCTCACATTGATGTGTAAACTGTGGTGAGAACAAAAGTGCTATTAACTTTAAATTACTATACTTTTTCAGTCTGATTTAATTGCAATTTTAATTTATTGTTGCAGAAATCAAATGTGGCCCCCACACTGTCTGTATGAGACTGTAGAATCGAGATGAACCAGAGGCAACTTGGTATTTGCTTGTTTATCCAATCTGACAAAGTTTCTATGCAATTAGTGTGAGATATTTGCCAACTAGTAACCATCATAGCAACCGTGTATTGTTTTGCCAAGTCAGTAAAAGTAGATTGATTTTGATCCATTAATAGGCTATACAAACCCATAGCCTCTCTAGTGATATAATTAAGGAAATTTTGTTAAAATAAGATTATTAAAACAGGACTGGGAGAAGCAATCAGAATTTAGATACTGGCCTCCCATGTTGAGAGTGATTTAACTTTAGTGCAGTTTTTGCTGAGATTTTCTATGGTATTTTTCTTCTCAGGGGAAAAAAAAAAAATCACCTCTTTAGTTTTGAGAGGGTTTTTTATACATAGTTGAGTACTTACTCATGAATGAAGACTACCTAGTTTATCAAGTGCTTCAAAGGGACACGTGGAGTGTGCTTTCTGTACTTGCAGCCTACCTTAGGCATATGACTGAGAAAATTTCTGTGTATGGAATATTGATTGTTTTGTTCAGCGTGCAGATCTGTGAATTGCAATTTCAAAGTAAAAATTGAAAGTTCTTGAAAAACTTTAAAAATGTGGCCATGAAAACCCAGGAGTTTACAGTCCTCATTGTAAGTAACAGCAAAATAAATATTAGGCAGACAATTAAATCTCTTCTATTGCAGGACAGGCACTACATGAGAATTAGTTGTAATAGCTTCAAAAGTAATACTTATTGACCCCATCCTAGAGCACCCACCTCTAGGATAAGAAGGCAGCTTCTGTTATTTTAATTCTTAGTCGTGGAGTCTTGTCTTCCAGTATGGGTCTGTTAATGCTGTAATGATGATTCAGATATTTGTGTATTTGCTCCTGGGATCTCAATTGAGACAGCTCATCTGTAACGGTCACTGGGCTGCTCTCAGGTCATGATTAATTTTTCAGGTACTGTGGGCAAAAGTTAAATTCAGAGTGACAGTTATGGTTGGCTGAGGATATTTTTGTCAGATCTGATGATTTTTTTTTTTAATAGTCCTCACTTGAAAGTTTTGTATGAAGCAGTGTTTCTGTAGAACTTTTGTGAGAGAGGTTTAAATAATTTACTTCAGCTCTTTCACATTTTGGATAATGTGATTTTTTTTTTTTTTTCTTCAATGTTGAAATATTTAGGATAATTATTTTATGTTGACATTTCGCTGTTATTTTAATGTATTCTATATTGTGCACACTATTCATGTGAAAATGCTACAATTTGGTGTTATCAGATTAAACAGTTTAACATTTAAAACCAAGTATTTACATGTAATATATTTGAAATTCTGAGGAATCTTTTCTTAAAAACAAAAAAACCCACCAAACAAATCCAAACAAATAAAATGACAAGAACCCCCACCCCCCACCCCCCCAATAACAAACAAAACCAATTCCAGATAAGTTTTTTTCCTTAATTTGGAATAAAAATGCTTGCAGTCTTCAATATTTTGTTTTCTGGTAATCTGTGTGGGCAGTTTAGGGAAGGAGGCTGTAAGCCATATTACCGGTTACAGCTCCAAACCACCATATAAATTACGCAAACTTTGGTGTCATGTTCCACTAACGGAAATCAGTTGCAGAGTGAAAATTACGACCTGCAGCATTTCCATTGATTCCTGATGGATTCCAGATGTATACAGTTGTGGAAATTACTTCTGTTACGAGATATTACAATGGCAGATGCTAGTTACTTGTTTTCTGGGTAACTGCACTTGTCATGAAATTTATATAAGTTATGAATTTTTATCTTTTTTGCTTTCATATGCAGCATTGTACCTTGTCCTCCTAGAGGCAAGGACTCACTGTTCTTGCTAGTCCTTTTTTTTAGCAGTTTAAAATGATCATAGAAAGTCAGAACATCACATAAACGTTCCTCTCTGTTTTAATACTCTGTTCTGATTTCCAGCTGTTTCTTGTGCTCCTATTGTGGTAAATTGTTAGTTGAAAACAATTTGGCTTCAAAGCTCTAATTTCGAAGACCTTGATTACCCCATGCCTGTTACTGTAATGGAAATAATAACAACAGTTCTACTGTATTATTCCAGTAGAAGTTATAAGCTTAAATTATGTTTTTAAATTAGCTAATGTCTGAGGACAAAAAGTATTGAAAAATTGCTGAAAGTGGAAAATACACAATTTTTTTATTTCAGGCACTGTTATATTGTCGCGTCCACTTCCTCCCACTGTTTGGAATACAGTATATGCAAGTAGAGGCAGACAATCATAGAATCATAGAATCAAAGAATAATTAGGGTTGGAAAGGACCTGAAGATCACCTAGTTCCAACCCACCTGCATGGGCAGGGACACCTCACACTAAACCATGTCACCCAAGGCTCTGTCCAACCTGGCCTTGAACGCTTCCAGGGGATGGAGCATTCACAGCTTCCTTGGGCATCCCATTCCAGTACGTCACCACCCTCACAGTAAAGAATTTCCTCCTTATATCAAATCTAAACTTCCCCTGTTTAAGTTTTAACCCATTACCCTTTGTCCTATCACTACAGTCCCTAATGAAGAGTCCCTCCCCAGCATCCTTATAGCCCCCCTTCAGGTACTGGAAGGTTGCTATGAGTTTTTCATGCAGCCTTCTCTTCTGCAGGCTGAGCAGCCCCGACTTTCTCAGCCTATCTTTATATGGGAGGTGCTCCAGTCCCCTGATCATCCTCATGGCCCTCCTCTGGACTTGTTCCAACAGTTCCATGTCCTTTTCCTGTTGAGGACACCAGAACTGCACACAATACTCCAAGTGAGGTCTCACAAGAGCAGAGTAGATGGGCAGGATCACGATCACCTCCTTGGACCTGCTGGTCACCCTCCTTTTGATGCAGCCCAGGATATGATTGGCTTTCTGGGCTGCGAGCGCACACTGAAGCTGGCTCATGTTCATTTTTTCATTGACCAACACCCCCAAGTCCTTCTTCTCGGGGCTGCTCTGAATCTCTTCTCTGCCCAACCTGTAGGTGTGCCTGGGATTGCTCCAACCCAGCTGTAGGACCTTGAGCTTGTCATGGTTAAACTTCATAAGGTTGGCATCAGCCCACCTCGCAAGTGTGTCAAGGTTCCTCTGGATGTCATTCCTTCCCTCCAGGGTATCAACTGAACCACACAGCTTGGTGTCATCGACAAACTTGCTGAGGGCGCACTCAATCCCACTGTCCATGTCACTGACAAAGATGCTGAACAAGACTGGTCCCAACACTGATCCCTGAGGGACACCACTCATTACAGGTCTCCAGCTGGACATTGAGCTATTGACCACAACTCTTTGCGTGCGGCCATCCAGCCAGTTCTTTATCCACCGAGTGGTCCATCCATCAAATTGATGTCTCTCCAATTTAGAGACAACGATGTCATGTGGGACAGTGTCAAACATTTATGTTTTTCAGGACTAAGTGCTTTCTGCGTTTTGTTACCATCCTCAGAGCAATCTTTTGCTAATTTCAACTAAACATTTTTTTGTAGTATAGGATGTGTCTCTCCTGAGTACTGCAACACACAGCTGTCAAATGCCTTGTCACTAGCTTAAAATATGCTCTGAATTAACAATATCTTTTATTCTGTTCTTTGTTATGAAAATGAAGAAGTATGAGTTTACAGTAAATTGGATTTGTTGTTGTGACTGCTTGGTGGTTGGTTTCGGTTCTTGTTTGTGGTTTTTTCTTTTTTTTTTTTTTTAAATTAGCTAAGTCTAAACTCTGAAGAAATAAAATTACATTTGAAATATAGTTTGTTTGTATCTGAGGCCAATATGTTCCAGAGATGAGAGCAAGAAAACAGTATTATTAATAGCCTGACTCATGGCTGGTTTGTGGGAGTTTCTGCACACCATATTGAAAACCATGAAATTTTCTAATTCCTTACACTGGTAATGTGTTGGTTGAAAGTTATTTGTTAATGTAGTTCTAGGGTATTTGTGGAGATTGATTTAGTATCTTGTATTCTGCTTCTTGTTTTTGTTTGATACGAATGGAAAGCTCAGAGCAAAACTTCTCAAACAATTGTAGTCAGTACGTGAACTGTAGCTACTCCATGAATACCTGTTCTTTTAGTACCTGGGTTGTTGAATATCGATACATTATAATAATATTTTTAAATCATTATGGAGATTCAGAAAAGGGTATTTCAGTTTAAATATATGGATATTAATTTTGTATTAATAACTCAAAAAAGGCTTGGGAGGTTTTGGTATTTCTGTTTAATGCTTCTGCTGAATAACAGTACATGTTTTATTAGTGAATAGAAAAAATAAATACTTACATAGTAGCATACAACTTGATTTTTTTGGCAGCGCTGACCACCCACAGCTTACTGTGATGCTCTCATGTATGCTAATTTAAACATAAGACTTTGCAAAATAGCATTTTTTCTTTCTCGGGTATAAAAGAATCTGGGGAGTTGCTTGCTTGGCAGTTACCGAAGTATGTATTAGATGACATTTGGGCAAGTGTGAAGAGTTATGGGCTCAGGACTTCTAGCAAATGGTCAATCTGATACAGAGAAAGTAACAGCCACTGACCAGCAGTGCTAGTGAGTGCACAGTGCTGAGCACAAGGAGACTCTGGTTTGATACATCGGGCAAAGACAGTTTGTTGCATGCCTTTTCAGGAGGGTTTTTAATTACATTTTTTTGTGTTCTTTTTCTTAATCAGTGTTGAAGCTTGTGTGGGAATAAGAAATGGATTCTAATCTTTTTGGGGGTGGTTGGTCTTCATGAACAAATAGCATCAGAAAAGAAAGATAGGCATCTATGACTTCTTGTGTTTTCCTTGAGAGTATATCATAGAATCATAGAATAGTCAGGGTTGGAAAGGACCTTCAGATTATCTAGTTCCAACCCCCCTGCCATGAGCAAGGACACCTCCCGCTAAACCATGCCACCCAAGGCTCTGTCCAACCTGGCCTTGAACACTGCCAGGGATGGAGCATTCACAACCTCCCTGGGCAACCCATTCCAGTGCCTCACCACCCTAACAGGAAAGAATTTCTTCCTTATATCAAATCTAAACTTCCCCTGTTTGAGTTTTAACCCATTGCCCCTTCTCCTGTCACTACAGCCCCTAATGAAGTGTCATCTCCAGCATCCTTGCAGCCCCCCTTCAGATACTGGAAGGCTGCTATGAGGTCTCCACGCAGCCTTCTCTTCTCCAGGCTGAACAACCCCAACTTTCTCAGCCTATCTTCATATGGGAGGTGCTCCAGGTCCCTTATCATCCTCATGGCCCTTCTCTGGACTTGTTCCAACAGTTCCATGTCCTTTTTATGTTGAGGACACCAGAACTGCACACAATACTCCAAGTGAGGTCTCACAAGAGCAGAGTAGATGGGCAGGATCACCTCCTTGGACCTGCTGGTCACGCTCCTTTTGATGCAGCCCAGGATACGGTTGGCTTTCTGGGCTGTGAGCGCACACTGAAGCTGGCTCATGTTCATTGTACTGCTTTGTCAGTGCATTTACAAAATAATAAAAAAACCCCCTTGTTTTTTATTTTAGAAATGCCGTGCGTTCACCATCTTTATGAAGACATGAGTAACTGCATGTTCATATAATCATAGCATGTTTTGGGTTGGAAGGGACCTATAAAGGTCATCTAGGCCCTCCCCACTGCAATGAGCAGCGGCATCTTCAGTTAGATCAGGCTGCTTGGAGCCCTGTCCAACTCTGGGCAACCTCTGGCAGTTCCTCATCAGCCTTATACTAAAAATTTTCTTCCTTATCTATATACTGAATCTACCCTTTTTCAGTTTAAACTCATTATCATCTGTCCTATTGCTACAGGCTCTACTAGAAAGTCTGTCTCCAAATAGATAATTTAGATATACCAAACCAGTTTCCTGGTGGACAAAATCATAGCAATTTCTTGGGAGAATATTAAATAAAGGACCATAGAAATGAATCACTTGATTACATCTTTACCAGAACAACAGTGAAAGATTGCTTCAATAATGGGATTTTTAAGAGCATTTTAAGATGACATCCTTTAATTATAAGGGTAATTATTTTTATTGAGTTTGCCATGTATTTTTTTTTTTTAACGTAATAGCAAACTGATTTCCTGCATTCAGTCCTACCAGTGAAGGAAAAATCTTTTCTAAGTGCATAATTTGAATTTAAATGAATGCAAACCTTTGTGCCCAGTTTGCATAGCATGCGAGTGATAACTTAAAAAAAATACAGCTTTGTGACACACTGATTACTTTAGTAAAGATAGAAGTGTATTCTTCCTTTGATGAGTATGTCTAACTTCCATTAATGCTAATGGGAGTTACACATTTATGCTTTGAAGAGTCTACACTCCAATTAATTATAACACTTTAGAGAAAATGTGAGATGCTATTGAAAGTAGAGATTCTTCGGCGTTGAAAAGTTTTTCTCTGAATTTCTATCCTGTTCCTTCTCCTGTGAATGCTTTGCCATTGACTGATATATTGTAATGAAATCTTGTATATACCAGTATCATGTTTAGTTGAAATTACATTGTGATATATTGACAGTTAAAGTTGTTTTGCATCTAATTCTTAAATATCTAGCCTACCTCCTGTCGGTCTCTTTTCCCCTCTACTTACCTTTAGCTAACAGCTGAATGACTGTTCCATTAAGTTATCAATTCCAAGGTTAACCTCACATCAGGTTTTACCCAACTGAAGGAGAGAGTGATGAGTGAGCAGTGTTCCTTGTGCCTTTCCTTAATTTTCCTGTTGTGAGCAGAAACCAGTGGGCATTAGAAGACAGATAAATTGTCCTTAGATCAGACTGTGCTTCAAATCTGATTGCAAACAGGAAACAGAACTTGAAAAAAACTGAATGGCTTTAAGGAAAACAAGGGTGAGTTGTTGCTAGTATTCACTCATATTGAAGGTGATGCAGATGAAATAGGTTCATCTGAAAACTAAAGCACTTAAGCGATTTACTCTTTAAACAGATAGATAGGTAAATGTAGGAGATTAGCGCAAAGTGAAAGAAGATGTGTCAGTTTGACCTCAGAGTCCGAATTATTTCTTTTTTTTTTCCCTAAAGTAGCTTATTAATATTAGTCTCTTTTTCTTCTCCCAAGTGTATGACTTTTAGAGCTGCCCAGCCATCTGACAAATCCACTTTAAGACTGAAATCTCTGTATGAACCACAGAAGTTATTTGGGGTGGAGCAAGATCTGTGTGATGATACCTTTCGTTTGTATTCTTGTTCACCAGCATTGTAAATTTTGCAGCTGAATTTTGTCACAAGCTGGAGTTGAGTTCTCAGAAGTCTTTTTCCTCTTGGCCTGAGAGACTGTGTTGGTGTCAGATGCATCACCTAGAGTATCTGCCAGAAAGAGGGAGCAGATTTATGGTATCTGCAAAGCAGAAGGCTAACTGTTGAGTCCAAAACATAAAAACAGACAGAGGATGTGCAAAGAGATACAGACAAGAAAGTAGACCTTCTCCTATGGTGAGAGAAAGAGAGATAAGGCTTTGCTGGCAAAGCCATAGCAGCTTCAAATCAAACCACATCAAACCCACAACTCTAAAATGTGCAGGAGACTGGGAGTTCAAAACCAGAAAAACCCACATACTTCTCAGGCTTTCATTTGGTGGAGAATACACATTACCATCTACCTTCTTGTTGTTGTAGTTGTTTGAGTGCAGCTTTCATTGAGCAGTGAAACAAAATTTATGGGTCTAGACTACTCAAAGGCTGTCAGAATTCAGCTTATTTGCCAGCTACTAGAGAAAGCAGTCACTGCTTCCACTGATATGTGAAAAGAGCAGAAGAAAAGGCACACTCCAGAAGTGTCTAATAGCAATCTTGGGGAAAGAGTGCACCACTAAGGTTAGATTGGACATACACTTCATTCTTTCTTTAAGTGAAGTATGCGAAACAAGAAAGTGACTGGTTGCACAAGAGATATTTACTCTGTGCATAGTTTCCTACCTGAGCTTCATTTTGAATATGGCAGCTCACGGCCGGTGAACGAGGAGTCATCAGAGACAGACTTGGGAATGAGGATTATGAAACTGCCAGACTGTAAAGGCATTTTCTGCTGTAAGGGCAAAAATCCTCAGCCTGTTGAAATGCAATTGAAAGGAGCCACCAGAGTAATCTCCATGTCTGTCCAAACCTCTGGGGAAAAACCGACAGGGCTGAGGTTGGTCTTAGTGATGTTACATATCTAGAACCACAATATTTTGTGTGTCCTACTGTTGACTGTTGTTTATGCTTACTTTATATTTAATGCTTAATACTTCTACAAGGGTAGAAGGCCTACAAGGGATACAGCAGTTGACATCTACCTGGACTTGTGAAAAGCATTCAACACTGTCCCAAACAACATCCTTGTCTCTAAACTGGAGAGACAGCAATTTGATGGATGGACCACTCAGTGGATAAAGAACTGGCTGGATGGCTGCACCCAAAGAGTTGTGTTCATTGGCTCAATGTCCAGCTGGAGACCAGTAACGAGTGGTGTCCCTCAGGGATCAGTGTTGGGACCGGTCTTGTTCAGCATCTTTGTCGTTAAAATGGATAGTGGGACTGAGTGTGCCCTCAGCAAGTTTGCCGATGACACCAAGCTGTGTGGTTCGGTTGATACCCTGGAGGGAAGGAATGCCATCCAGAGGGAACTTGACACGCTTGTGAGGTGGGCTGATGCCAACCTTATGAAGTTTAACCATGCCAAGTGCAAGGTCCTACACCTGGGTCAGAGTAATGCCAGGCACAGCTACAGGTTGGGCAGAGAAGAGATTCAGAGCAACCCTGAGGAGAAGGACTTGGGGGTGTTGGTTGATGAGAAAATGAACATGAGCCAGAGTCAGTGTGCGCTCGCAGCCCAGAAAGCCAACCGTATCCTGGGCTGCATCAAAAGGAGCGTGACCAGCAGGTCCAAGGAGGTGATCCTGCCCCTCTACTCTGCTCTCTTGAGACCTCACTTGGAGTACTGTGTGCAGTTCTGGTGTTCTCAACATAAAAAGGACATGGAACTGTTGGAATAAGTCCAGAGAAGGGCCACGAGGATGATCAGGGGACTGGAGCACCTCCCGTATGAAGTCAGGCTGAGAAAGTTGGGTCTGCTCAGCCTGCAGAAGAGAAGGCTGCATGGAGACCTCATAGCAGCCTTCCAGTATCTGAATGGAGCTTGTAAGGATGCTGGGGAGGGACTCTTCATTAAGGACTGTGGTGACAGTACAAGGGGAAATGTGTTCAAATTTAAACAGGGGAAGTTTAGATTGGATATAAGGAAGAAATTCTTTCCTGTTAGGGTGGTGAGGCACTGGAATGGGTTGCCCAGGGAAGTTGTGAATGCTCCATCCCTGGCGGTGTTCAAGGCCAGGTTGGACAGAGCCTTGGGTGACATGGTTTAGTGTGTGGTGTCCTTGCCCACAGCAGGGGTGTTGGAACTAGATGATCTTAAGGTCCTCTCCAACCCTAACTCTTCTATGATTCTACAATACCAGTTTTCTAAAGAGATTTTAGGCTGAAATCCTGACACTTCATAGTTAAATTAATTCCAGTTGTGTATTCTAACATCGAATGAAGACTGCGTTTAGTATTAGACGTTTTGTCATGATTAACCTGATGTTTGACATATTGAACTCTATTTACGGATAACCATTCTGTGATTCTATGATACTTTTTCTTTTTGTCTCTAGTTTCTTATTATCCAGTACATGTTTTTTTTTTTACATTTAGAGAGATCTCTTTTACTTTTATATGTGTGTATTGAGTTTCATGATAGGAATATTTTCTTTTCCTGTCTTATGTCAGCCTATTGCTTGACTGCAGAGTTGGTGAAAATCCTGACATCCTTCACCACACAGTGTGAATATGCTGGTATGATAGTTTAGTTTGAAAACATGTAATTATGGTAATGGCAAAAGTGCAAATCTCTATGGGGATTTAGATTTCCTTGCATAATGCAAACAAAAGACACTCTCAAAATGGAAGTTCTGTTGTTTCATCTGTTCTAATGGGCAATTAATCAAGATGCAGTGAGAAAACTGTGCTGATAATGGTAAAAGATGGCACATACCTTTCTAATTTGTATTACAACAAATTGAGAGATGTAATCACAACAGAGGAAGATGTTTAAATAAAATTAGAGCTGCAATATGAAGTGACAAAGAGAAGAAACTGAGAGTTGAAGATGACAGTTTGTCTTATTTTAAAGCAGCCGTTAAATGGAAAGTGACCATCTCAGTTGCGTGAGTTCTGAAACAGATGAGCTGTCAGCCCTAACTACATATTTCTGGCTTGGTATTTGATTATGACTTATCAATTGCAGTAACAGGGTATAGTTTGGACTGTGATTTTCTTGCTTTATATTGCTTCAACAGAACTGGAGGATGGATTAAAATGTTTTAACATTTAAACAGGAACAACTTGGCAAAACTTATTTTCTAACCTGCGTTGAGATTGATTTATTTATCATATATTTTTGGGTTTTGTATCAGAATCCAAAATTGCTGCCTATGGTTATGGGTCTATTAGAGCTATAACATAAACAGAAATAACCTTTTCTTCTGAAAAATTGACTGTCATACCTGAGTTTAGAGATGACAGCTTTTTTCCCTGTGCATATAAACCAAAACTTTCTGTTAAAAGAATGGAGCGTGATGTAAGCCTTTGGCTCTTCATTGAGTGCCATATGCTACTATAATCCCTAGTCTTTAAAGAGCATTTGGGTGTTACAGTCCATGTTTTCATTAAAAAAAATTCCTCTGTAAAGCAAAATTTGTGTGAACTAGTGAGGTATTACCTAGTAGTAGGCTGCAGTTCTTCCTTTTGCATCAGTGTAAGAAGAGCGGTTTCCATTGAGCAGGAGTCTCTTATTTCTGGAACCATGGAAATAATGACCTCAGTGAAGATATGAATCATCTCAATAGCACATTTTCCTCCATAGATACTCATGATATTCATGTGGTTTATCAATAAGAAGCACAATCACTATCCCTGGTCTGATGTGAGGGAATTAGGGCATAGCACTGAAGAAGTGAAAATGGTTGCTGAAGAACAAGAAAATCATAACTCTTTCTTTCCAGGGTTGAGATGGAAAGAGATGAACGGTTTAGGCTGTGTTTGTGTTAGCAGGTAGCCTGGACCTGTAGGAGATGATTTTTCGAAGTAAACCAGCTTCCAGTTTTTATGCTAATAGGGATGTTTTATGTCAAACCAGCTGCGGTCTGGTCCCATGAATGGAAGGGAACTGCTGCTGAAATGCAGCAGGTGCCTTCCTGAAGATGTTTTGTTTAACTGTGCCAGGCTCTTGTGTGCTCCCAAGATTACTCTCTGATGTGAAACAAAGCATGGTTGAAGGGAGAAAAATCAGTTGATGAGATGTCTGCCAGCTGGTTCTAAGCAGGACAGGGGAAGTTGCAGGAGTTGGGTATCAGGGGTTTGAGCTTTGAGGGAGGGGAATAAATGCTTTCTTGATGTTTTTTTCTGGTCTGTCTTCGCTGGTTTTTAAGTTCAGGGTTTTTTCCTAGTATCACAGGTGAAGAGAGCATTCCTGGGAAGTGAATGCAGCCTTCTTCACTCCTTTTCCTGTGTTTTCATTATTTTTGGACTTACCTCTTGCATATGA
The DNA here is from genome assembly GCF_028554395.1 of Pezoporus wallicus. NCBI lineage: Eukaryota > Metazoa > Chordata > Aves > Psittaciformes > Psittacidae > Pezoporus > Pezoporus wallicus. Next base: position 441,630 of record NW_026641658.1, read on the forward strand.
TGGTGATGAGAAACTTGCAGTACCAGACTCTGAGAGATATTCCTGATACCCTGATATTCTGATATTCCACGGTTTAAAAACTTTCCAACAAAATAATAGAATGACTTTATCTAAAGCTCTCGGGTAGCAATTAAAGGTAAAGTTTAATTAAAAAAAAAAAAATCTGCTGATGTAATTTACATAATATGTATATTAAATCCCAGAGGATATGCCTACACTGCTGGTTTGTTTTAATTGGACTTAATTGATTACCAAGGGTAACTTACAGATATTTGTGGTACTTCTAGACTAACCTTTACAGTTGTGTGCTTAACTCAGTGTAATGGCTACTTAATTAATTGGAATGAAAAGGAGAACTTGTGCTGAATGGTCTCTTCCCATTTCATCTCATGATGGCTCCATGGTGCTAAGGTCTATAATCTGAAGCCATGCAGTTAATGACACAGTCACTCAGGATGGGTGACTTTCATAAAGTGAGGTGAAAACTCTGTGCTGCATAACTTCCCTGATAATGCCAAATATTTTGAATTGCAATACATACTGCAAAACATATTACTCTCTGCTGTTTTATTCAGAATTGGATACAAATGGCTTAATGTCAACTGTATGCTTTTAGGTTTTGTTTTTTAGAAACTAAACACTGTATGTACTTTCTTAATGCATGTGCCCAACACTTCCCATGAAACTGTTTTTTATTTAATAAGGTTATTTATTTAAGCCAACAATTAAGTTACTTTTTAAAGTACATAGTAATCAATAGACATTTTTAACTTGAATTTCTTGAAGAGTTCTGATTATCATGATGCTTTTACAAAGAAGGTATATATACATGCACTCATGTCTCTATAGATGTTAAATACACATTACTGGAATGGAGCCACCTCTTACCGTAGCCTCAATACATAGTAATTTCTTTGTTATGTGGCATGTTTAAATAAGCAGTACCACAAAAAACTAAAAGGAAAAATTTCAAGTCACTATTAAGAAAAAAAAAATAAAAATCATGGCATCTTTGAATAATAACATTTTACAACCCTTTCTAGACCTACAGTTCTTTTTTTGGTATGAAAATATCTTTTCAAATGCATGTCAGCATCTAAATGCTAGTATTTAGCAGTTGATGCAAAAAAATGTGATTGTGCTCTAACCAATGCCAAAAATGCTGATGGAATTCAAATCAAGCTGCTTGAAGGGAGTTGCTGTAAAAAACGAATTTCAGTAGCTTTATTGAGCCTCCATATTTTTCCCTGCCCCAGTGTGCCGCCTTGTAAGTGAATGGTGAAGTTTAGATCAAGCATAAAGAAATATGTCAAAGCTGGGGAGATCTATAAAAGCCTCAGGAGTTTGGAATCCTTGTGTGTTATTCAAGAAAGAGAGTTTCTTTGTGAAATGCTTGATGTTTCCATACACATCAGCACCCAGTGTTTCAGAACAGCTGCTAAAACAAACCAAAAAATATGTAGAAGATTGGTCAGTCCCTGTGCCCTGCTCCCTACTGTACCTGCCAAGGTAAGCACTGTTTCCATGAAATGTGTTAAATCTTTAAATGATTCTGTGAAATAATTCCAAGAGAATTGCTCTGCAGAAAATGCCGCTTGCCCACAAGGAAGTAGTACAAGGTAAACTTCCTTACTCTGTAGCTGGTAAGGGATCACAAATTTAAAGCAGTCTGATTTTAGATAACAATGCTTACAGAAACAATTGAAAATTTGAAACCCAGGGGTAAAATATTTGAAACTGGAGTTTCTTCTGTTTTACAACTGTGTTAACTTTGTTGACAGATTTTGGGGATGTGTATGTTTTGAGTCACTCATGCTAGTTTAAGCACTTCTTCAGGGATTTCAGGTGTTACTTTGTTGTTTTCTGTAGCAGTAAACTTGGACTAAAATACTCTTGGTCTACAGGCTCCCTCCTGACGGTTGATGGTGTAACAGTGAGCCTAACCAAGTCAGACTAGCATTTTTTAATTACGAAGCTATGTGAAGAAGTTAAAAATTCAGGGCAGAGTCCTTTATTCCACCATGCAATTGAATTTCCTTTCTCCAACAGCATAAGAGTTAATGATTTAGATTCTTAGAAACTATCACCTCATGAAATGGGAAGAAAAGCACAGTTTCCTGAATACTGACTTCTTCAAGCACACACTAATTATGGAAATGACCAAAATCCTATTTTCTGCAAACAAAGAGAATCCAATTTCTTTTCTTCTAGGAAGCTTGTGTGACATCTAACTGAAACATGCATATAAATCTTCTTCCTTAGTTTTGGCTTTTGTAAAGTTTTCTGTAGGGAAAACCCTGTTCTGGTTTGCTCAGGTGTACCCAAAATGTGGTAGGTCAAAATTCTTGTTAGTTGTGTAGAGCTGCAGTGTAAGAACTGTGTTTTAGTGCAAGCAGGTCAAAGAGATGAGAGAGGTCAGCCCTTATAGCTCTTGTGACTCACTGCGAGAAGCTTGAATCTCTTCCTCAAAGGATAATAAGACATGCTATATACTTGCCTCTTGAAAAGTACTGCCTTGACAGCCTCACTCCATCATATTTAATGTGGCAGGGATAAGTGCAGAAAACCCTTAGGTGAGTATCCTGTTCCGATAAAGGATTAGTGATGTTTTTCATGGTAGGTGATTCTCCCAGAGGTTATTTGGTTTTTAGGCTTACTCTTTACAATGGGAATCTTTAAATATTATTTTGCTGGGGAAGTAGTATTATTTTCAAAAAAGTCATTAATTAAATGGCTAGAGTAAAACTGTTAGTAGTGAATTTTTTATTCAGAAATTCATGTGTGCTGCATGTGGCATGGCACTGTAGAGGTTTTGGACTCTTGATACTCAGGTAAGCTGTCTTATTTATGTGTCAGTGTTGTAGGATGTTGGTCATAGCTGGAAAAGGAATTATCGTAAATCAGATTACAAAAATTTGTTTATATTGATTATCTTACTTTTCCCCATCAGATGAAGTAAAAAGAGGTGGGTGTAATCTTTGGTTTGTAATAATCTGAGAACAAAGGAGGAGCACCTCCTTATGAAACTGGAAAATCGATGGACTTGAATGCACATGTAGTCTTACTAACATCAGCTACATAGTTGAATCCAAAACCAGTGGGCACCTGAGCAGTCAGGGTTTTAAAAAAGGGCAATTTCTTTTTTTCCTTTTCTTCCTGCAGGGTAATTTTAGGGAAAATGTCTAATGCTAACAAGTGTGGATAGTGGAAGAATATTCAGTTATTAACTAGCATGCTTGTTTTTACAGAACCTGTAATGGGCAGTGCCTTATAGGGACACCTGCAAAACCAGACTTTTCATAAAAGCTTTGCAGCCTAAATTTAGGTGAAGGTCAGAAGTGATTGATCTCAGGAGCACTAATGAATAAGACACATGGTTACTTAGGCAGTTGGAGTTAGGAGGGAGAATACTAGGTTGTGCAAAGAAAAATACCAGTAAGCAATTCTACGCTTGTGAGTTATATCAGTCTGAGCATAGGCAGAAATGTGGCAGGTTGTACATGTTGGTTTTCTGAACATACTGCTCATTTTTCTGTAGAAGTGCAGCTTTCCTTATTAAGAACAGGTCCTCTGTAATGTGAGGTGTAGCAAATGACTGATAGTGTTGCTTTGCAGATTTTTAATTAGTATTTCAGCTCTCTATGGACAGACAGGTTGTTGAAGGACTTCTGGGCAAGCATTTTTCTATTTCCTCTAAAAGTCTGATGTTTATCTAATAAGGCATTTGTTAGAATCCACTCATAAGTCAGAGTCCTACAAAATCGTTTCTAGCTTTTGTCAGGATACCTCAGACTTGAAAGTCGTTGGTTTTAGTCCACACTAAAACCTTCAGTGAAACCTAAGGAGAACTTAGCTCTAGACACAAAAAGCACATTGTTTTGCATGAACAGTCAATACAGTAAAAGCCATTATTAAACAACTACATTTTATTTGGTTAAAAATGGATATACATAGTACATGGTAATAGGTAAGAAATGCATGTGTTATATGTAATATAAATTATTATATAATATATCATATAAGTAGGTTAATGGACTCAGTTGCATCACTGTTACTCCAATACAAATGATTGACGGTTATAAGAAGGGAAAGCAGGGGTCTTTGTCCTTTCCCCCCTAGATACAGACTTACTGTATTTATTCCCAGTTGAGTAGAGGGTGGTGACAATAAAGCTAGTGGGTGTCCTCCCTCATTTCACAGTACAGATGTAACAGAAGGATGAGCTTTTCCAGAGTTGGATAGTGTAATCTTTGTCATTATGGCCTTTCCAAAAAATATGCAAAGTGCATGCCAGCTTAAAACAAATGAACAAACTGAAACCCCCCATAATTAAATTTATAGAGGGCATGAAGGTAGGTGTCTAGTAGTCTGATCTACCAGAAATCCAAAACTAGGTAAGCTTCCCCGCTCCTGGGATATACTGTTTCACTCTGATCCTGTGACTGTTAGACTATTAGGCTAGTATGTTTACAATTGGTAGGACTTCTGCTATTTTACTTGGGGTTGTGCTTCCACCATAAATCTAACTTTGTGCTGTCAAAGCTTTGCTCAGTCTAATTGCCAGTTGCCTCAAGATCTCCCATGACAGCAAGATCAAAATATTCATATGTTCTGAGAAAATCTTTATCCATATTATGTCTCCGTTTTAATGTAATCAAGGAAACACTTCTTTTACAGAGGAGTAAACCAATATAAATGTTGTTTGTTATTGTACTTACTCTATCAACTTTTTTTTCTGAATTGAGTATATTGTTTGTAAAATGTTTTAGAAATGGAAATTTGTATTTCTGAGGGTATTCTTCTGCTTTCCATGGATTCTTTTGTGTCATAGTTATAGAAAATGAATTAAAGATGCACCTTAATGAAATGAATATGTTTTTAGCACATCTGTTTTCCTTATGTGGTTTGATTGTTAGAGTCAGATCCTGTACTACATTGAAAACACAATATATCTGGGTTGTTTTTTTTTGTTTCATTTTCCTAAGAAATTGCATTTAATTAAAAACTCACTTTTTAAAACAAATTCTTTAAAATGTTCTTCCCAGTGTATGCTCACTTGTGCTTGTCTCTGCAATAACATTTTGTTCCTCTTTTTGTGGGATATTGTACTTTACTGGAAAGTAGTAGGGGGAAGTGCTGAAATGCACTGTGAATGTTGTAACATAATCTGTGGTCTGGACAGAAGTGTCAGATGGTGGGGTATAAAGTTGGTCTTCTCAACACAAACTTAGACTCATATCTGTGGTTCTGCCTGAAGATCAAGCCTAAGCCGACTTCTGGAATGGTCCCCATTTAAAATAGAAATATGCTGTGATTTTTCCAAAGCTGCTGTAAGAATTGCAGGTAGCAGCAGTTATGAACTGAAATTGTCTCTTTAATTACTGCCTGGTACCTTCTTCTTTTCTCATACATTCCCTTCAATGATAGATTAGTTCCAACAGTCTTTCAGAGGCATCCATACTTCTTTGTTTGTCTCTACTTTACTCATTTTGTTGTCCAAGCTATTGAACTGTTTCTCCAGTCACCTTGGGGGAAGAGACTTACGCTAGTGTAGTCAATTAAACGATGAACTGTTTTCATGCTAAATGCCCTTCTGATTTTCCTGATGCTTTCCTGGTAGGCCTCTTGCTGGTGAGGTGATAAGCAATCTAATATTGCCTCCTTGCCTCTGCTGCCACTGATGCTTCTGGCAAAGCACATCTTTTATTGGTACACATGAACTTCAGTTAAGGCATCACAGGGGCTTATCATCTCCAAAGCATAGACTTTTGACTGTGTGAGAAGGAACCACACTTATGATGGAGTTTGGGGAGTGGATTTAGGCAACTTCTATCTTCTATGTTATAGCAGAAGAAATAGTTGAGAAATTGGGGTTGAGATAAGGGTAGTAAACAGAGGAGTAAAGTGGTAAGTCTTCATGTCATCATCTGTAGGGAGCCACTTCCCCATGCATAACACTTAGATGCTCTGCCACTAAGAAGGAAAACCTTTTATTATTAAAAAATCCAAATGAAATGCAGTCAGCCCTGTGGGTAGCTGAATGTCTTAACTCCTAAGTGAACAAAGACAAGGGAATTCTGAAAGCCTTATGATAAACTAATTCAGATTGATACTAAACACTGTAGTGATGAGCAGAGATGCAAAACTCATAAACACCTGAATTAAAATTTCACAAATTATATATCTGGGTAAAAAAAAAGAGATTCAAGAAATCTAGGCTCTACTCTTGAGCTTAATGTTGATTTTATTTAATTACTAAAATAATCAATATTGCAGATGGTGGAGTGCTGTAACGGTGATGATGGACTATCACCTTGGTTCATCCATCATTAGTCCTTGGAGTTTGACTTTTAAAAATGAAATGTTGTCAGTGGTTATGTCTGCATAAACATGGTTTGCTAAAGGTTGTAGTCCTAAAAGACCTGAATTAACAAATATAGGATGGTCACTTCACTATGGTTGTGAAGGTCAGTCCCATCTTTTTAATTATATTAACTTTTATATCTATGTGCTAGTGTAGCTGCTTCATTATTTTGTTTTGGCAGTGTCAGATCTATAACTCTTCCCAAATACTTTGGATAAATAATTATTATGCTGCAGAATTCAAGAAAAAAAACAGACAGTCCTGAATCTTTGAGCATCCTGTGTCCAAGATAATGCAAGTAATTTCCATTCATTGTCATTAACATTAAACCTCTGAATTTCTTCCAATCTTTCTCAGCCCTTACTTCCAGCCATTTGTCAGGAGGAGTAGCAGAAGCTTTTGATTAACATTCAGATGACTCCTCTTTTGTTTTATTGATAGCCTTTACAGTCATTCACCCTCATCACCTTTGCATAGGCCCAATATCTTGCCCTTCTTTAGAGACTGTAAAATCAATTTGATTCAAAGCTGCATCTAGTGCTATGCTGTCCAGAGGTGGAACATTTGCTCAGCATGTAATATTTAATGAAAATTTCAACCTCTAAAATTTCATAGAGTTTCTCTTGAATAATCAGATAGCCAAGGAACCTCATTTTCTCCTGGGATTTGAAACTGACTTTTGTTTCCCAGGCAATTGATAAAGGTACCACCCTCTGGTATGTTCTGGAGAAGAGATTTTTCAGTGCTTTATGCTGCAGTGGCTTCATTTTGGATAGACTAATTAAATATTCATTGGTCCTGGCTGCTGCACAGATTATAGTAGGCAAAGTACTTGGTTAGAAGTAGGGTATTTGACTCCCAAACTGGATGTCAAAAGTCTGCAGTATATTTTATGCAATCTGCTGCTGGATAGCTCACAATTATGTAACTATACAATTTCAGCAGGGATCCCAAGACCAGTTATTTGATTATCTGAAATAACAATTCAGTAAGAATGGATAAGAAGGGATCTTTGAGAGTTTTTGAATATATTGAGAATGATACTGAAGGTGAGCCCAAGTGCCTGTTTGTTTCTACATTTCAGACAAGTGACATAACAAAATGCTGACGATCTGAAAGAAAAACAAGAGGAAAAAAAAAAGTCATGCAAAAATATTTAAAAGAAGGTCTTCATGACTGAGGCTCTGAAAAATGCTCTTTTCTAGTTTCCCTAGATTCTAGTTAGCTAAGTGCCTGCATGCTGGAATAGAAAGTGGTAGGTAAGAAGCTTTTATGTAATTTAATAAAAAAGACAGCAGTACCGTGCTGAAGTAGAAAAAGCTTCCAAGGTTTCTTTTTGCTGGAATGTTTGATTGCGGAACTATTGTATAGGATAATCACATTGTTATTACAGGTACATGAAGTACCCTGTATGTGATAATACAGTCCTTTCATACAACTTAATTTCTGTTCTAAAATGGCTTCTGTTTTGTAAAGCTCTTTAATACCTATTCTGTTTTCAGACTAAAAGTTTCAAAGGTGGGCTGCTTGACTTACTGCATGCTTCCCACTAAATTCGTTTTTTTTTTGCAAGGCAAATGCCGACATCTACTCATAAGGACTTAAAACTTATTTTTAATGTTGCTGATAGATGAATGGCAAGTAGCTGCAGTTGTTAGTTCCTTTCAGTTAGCTATTTCTATAAATTTATGGGATGCATGTTTTGTAAATTGATGACAAGCATATTATTTCTGTTTCTTCATCTAGACAAGGTTGTGCCAGATGCCTCCAAAATAGTCTTAAGAGGTGGCTTTTTTTGCTTTCAGTGTTAAAGTATCACAATATGGGATGTCAGGGAGTTGTACAAAGGAGAAAGAAGAATTGTCTTAGAAACTGATGTTGAAAGTGTTAAGATTAATTGCTTTAGGTTTGTGCTTTCTGCTCACATGAAAAAAGGAGGCTAGTCTAATGATCTGGGATACTCTGAGCTGGCTACTGAAGGAGCTCATTTGGTTTTCATTTCACATGGTGCCTTGGGATATAAACACTCATACATTAAAACTATGGTTTTAGATAGCTTCTTAAATCTTTTGGTGTGTCTCTGATTCATAATCACAAATTTTAAGTTTTTAGCTTTTCCAGTTTGATGCTAGGAAAAGGAGGCATAGCAAATCTGAGTTAGTGTGCTTTGGAGAGAGGCTTTGTGCCTGATTTGTATTGAATATAGCCGGAGCTGCGAGAACCTGTGAGAGATCAATCTACTTTCTGCTTTTCAACAGACCACTTGCAGCATTAATGTATCAGAATCCCAAGACTGAACTGTGAGAGGAAGTTGTAACACCAAAGTGTAATGTCTTGATTTCCTTTGGCAGATCTCCACAGCTGCAGGGTATCTAATGGCAAAAAAAAAAAAAAAGCTGTGCACCCCAATCAGCCTAGTCCCGGACTATTTTTCGTTGTTTTTCTACTTATTTGCAAGAGTTGAGAGTCTGTATACTTTTTTTTGCATCCAATTTGATATTTTTATTTTATTCCTTTATCAGCTACATTCCTTGAATGGTTGCGCATAAGCCAATGTGAGCAGCAGCAAAATTAATAAAAGTATTCAGTGTGGGGAAATATTCTACAGGTTGAAACACCTCTAATACTTGGCTTAGGGAATATGTTCCTCAGTGTCTGTTGTACTGTTTGAGTCCTGAGGAATTTAATGTAGTCAAATGTTAACTAACTGTACATTAAGGTGTGGAAGTAAGATGTACAGGCAAGATGGATCAATAAGCAGAGTTCAGTGGATGTTATCTACTTTGTCTTCAGCAAAACTTTTGACACTGTCTCCCATAACATCCTCATAGATAAGCTTAGGAAATGCAGATTAGATGAATGGACAATGAGGTGCATATAAACCTTGCTGAATGGCAAAGCTCAGAGGGTCTTGATCAGTGGAGTAGAATCCAGTGGGAAGCCTGTAGCCAGTGGTGTTCCCCAGGGACCAATACTGGGTCCAGTGTTACTCAACTTGTAGATCAGGGACCTAGATGAAGGGCTAGAGTGTACCTTCAGCAAGTTTGCTGATGATACAAAGCTGGGAGAGTGGATGATACACCTGAAGGCTGTGCTGCTATCAGTGCGACCTCGATAGGCTGGAGAATTTGGCTGGAGAGAAACCTAATGAGGTTAATTAAGGGCAAGTGTAGGGTACTGCACCTGGGGAGGAAGAACCCATGTACCAGTACAGGTTGGGGACTGACCTGCTAGCGAGCAGTTCGGCTGAGAAGGACCAGAGACCATTGGTGGATTGCAAGTGGACTACAAGCCAACAGTGTGCCCTTGTGGCCAGGAGGGCAAATAGTATCCTGGAGTGCACCTGGAGAAGTGCGGCCAGCATGTCAAGCAAGGTGATTCTTCCCCTGTACTCAACCCTGGCGAGGCCACATCTGGAGTACTGTGTCCAGTTCTGGGCTCCTCAGTACAAGAAAGGCAAGGAGCTGCTGGAAAGGGTCCAGCAGAGGGCCACAAAGATGATCAGGGGTCTGGAGCATCTGTTTTATGAGGAGACATGGTGGGAGCTGGGTCTGTTTAGTCTAGAGAAGACTGAGAGGGGATCTCATGAATGCATATAAATATCTCAAAGGCAGGTGCAAAGAGGATGGTGCTGGACTCTTTTCAGTGTTGCCCAAGAACAGGATGAGTAGCAGTGGTCATAAACTAAAACACAACAGGTTTCACCTCAACCTGAGGAAGAAATTATTTACATTGAAGGTGGCAGAGCACTGGAATAGGCTGCCCAGGGAGGTTGTGGAGTCTCTGTCTCTGGACACATTCAAAACCCACTTGGACGTGTTCCTGTGTAACCTGCTGTAGGAGCCCTGCCTTGGCAGGGGAGGTTGGACAAGATGTTCTCCAGAGAACCCTTCCAACCCTAACAGTTCTCTGATTCTGTGATTTTGGTGTGCAGAAATTTTATTACTTTAGTAGTAATCAGAGTTCATCAGAGTTTTTCACAAAGGCTGTATGGCAATTTCTTAGTAGTTGGAAGAAGAAATGATTCTGTGTCATGGTTTAAGCCCAGCCGGTAACTCAGAAACATGCAGCTGCTCATTAACTAACCCCTCTTCTTACCCCCTGCTCCCAAAGGGATGGGAGGAGAGTTGAAAGCACATGAATCCCACAGGTTGAGATAAGAACAATACAATAACTAAGGTATAATATGAAACTACTACTACTGCCACCAGTAATAATAGTGATAAGGGAAATAACAAGGGGAGAGAATACAGTTGCTCACCACCTGCTGACTGATACCCAGCCCAACCTGAGCAGCGATCTGGGCCTTCCAGGTAACTCCCCCCAGTTTATATGCTAGGCATGATGTGTTGTGGTATGGACTATCCTTTTGGCTAGTTTGGGTCAGGTGTCCTGTCTCTGCTTCCACCTGGCTTCCCATGCCCCTCCTCCCTGGAAGAGCATGAGAATAAAAAGTCCTTATCAGAGTAAACTTTACTTAGCAACAATTAAAAACATTGGTGTGTTATCAGCATTGTTCTCAGACTAAAGTGAAAATACAGCACTGCACCAGCTACTAGGAAGGAGAAAAATGACTGCTGCTGCTGAACCCAGGACACTCTAACATGTCAGATCTATTGGGAAAGAAGTGATGATCCTAAGGCATCAGTTGAGACTTTAGACAGGAGTTTTGGTATTAGAATATTTCTTTTGGCTCTGAATTAAAGACTTGATTATGTTGTGTTGTAAAACTTTAGTTGTGGCTTATAATTCAACTGACAGAATCCTCCTTAGATCTTTCTTAGGATTTAAAAGGATTTATTATCTTTCTGTTTATCTAGCAATTTAACTGATTTTGCTTATTTGACTAAAATACATTATTCAAGCCAATTTTTCTGGTTTGACCTTGATTTCATTTGCATGCTGCCTTATTCTGGATTAAATGTACAGTTATTGATAGCAGTTCTTGTTTTTTTGGTTTTCTTTTTTGTGGTCTACTGATTTGCTATTTTTTTTTTTCCCAAAAGAAGATTACAGAAGAGAGAAAATGAAGAGAAAATGAGTAATATTCACGTATTTATATATGACAATGGCTACCTGTACCGTAGATGTATACAGGAATTTAATGTCAAAGATTAAGAGAAAACTTTAACCGTAGCAAAGAAATGTGTTACAAATATAAACTTATTTTTAATGTAAAAAAAAAAAAAAGTTCCATTTTCCTTCCTGAAACAAATAAAAGGTTGCAGAGTGCTCAGGTTGCTTCCTTTTAGATCCATTGTATTTTCACTAATTATGATTTAAAGAAATTATACTTCATGAGCATCCTTCCTTTCTGACCTTTTTCTCTTTTTTTTTTTTTTTTAAGTTTTTCTCTGTCCCGGTAAGTGTGACTGAAATAACCCAGATTTTGTGATTTTAAGCATGTATTGCACTTTTTACTAGCAACCTTTTGTTTGCCTTTAGTGAAACATCACATTTGCACATGGTCACCAGTGTGGAAATAGTACACTTTTTTAAAGAAAAATCTAGCCATTTGATCGGTGACATTTAAAATATTATTCATTGTAAATTTATTCATGTTTAGCTTTAAAAAGCCCTCACCATTTCAAATTCCACATTCCCAAGTATTTATCTAGCCTGAATTTGTCCTTGCTGTACATTATCATGGCAAAAATTAAAAAGTAATTTCATTTTTTTTTGCCCTGATTCTAACAATCACCATAAATTTGTTTATTTGGCAGATACTGGAGAGTTCTATATTGGGCTATCATTGTATATATCTAATGGGATCCAGTTAATTTCCTCATCCTACTGGAATTCTAGGAACTGTCAGACAGTGTAGCATTGCATCATTGGCATTTTGCCTAAGAAGGAGTGACAAGGAAGGAATTTACCTGTATCCGTGGGATCAGAAGCACGGAATGGCCTTGGGATGCATGAATTGCTGCAGAAACTAAAGTAATGCTTATTTTATGCTGTCCTTTCTAATAATCTAACATTGTTAACCTGACAGTGCTTGGATACCTAATTTCCATATAATCTTATTGTGTTCAGTTGTGTTTGTGACTCTGTTGCTGCACCATGTCTGTGTTCATTCCAGGAGGGCAGGATTTTGATCAAGAAATGTGATTGTGATGCAGTCCTGTTCATAAAGGGGGGAAGTAATCTGCTGTTTCTTACATCATACTGTTAAGCTTTTCTGAGCCTATTAGTATTCACTATGGTGTTGAAAATGGATGAAGACTATTCAGGTCAAGAGGAGAAATTTTACAGCCAACTCTGTTCCTAAATCCAGAAGAATCCAGCAAAAGGAATAATTTGCTTAACGGTTTTCTGCATTGGGTATATGTAATACAAAATTTCTTCCCTCTGCCCCGCAGAGGAAGGTTTAGAGGAGTGTGATCCTAACTGAAGTGGCATTATGTCAGTGACTTCCTTCCTGTTGCTTGTGTGGTGGCTCTTAGAAGAGGTTGCATAGAGACTTGGGTGACATGATTTAGTGTGAGGTGTCCCTGTCCATGACAGGGGGGTTGGAACTAGATGATCTTAAGGTCCTTTCCAACCCTAACTATTCCATGATTCTATGATTCTAAATTATACACTGCCCTCACGTAAGTGGTCCATAATAAATAACTGCTTCACCGAAGAAAACATTTTAGGGTTGAATATTTGAGTGTGTGATGCTAACATCTCATCAATGTTTTTTCTTTGAGAGACAGTATTTGGTTACAACTGCTAATGACAATGAGTTATAAATACTGGATGTTTAATAAATATTGCCAACTCAATTTTTGGCTGGAGGTGTGGACTTTTTTGATGTGTTGGGAGCTTCATGACTGTTAGCTTGAAGATCATATGTCCTAACAGCAGTGGAAAAATTTTGGCATAGAGATTGAGAGAATTTTGGGAGGCTCTGATGAAATGTTTTGTGCTCAGGTTCTTCTTCAGCACAGTAGTGGTTATTTTCTGAGTGAAACGAGCATTTATGATTAAGTAGTGTTTTGTACTACTGTATTTTATTATGTGGCTTCTTTGCAAGCAAGGCAGCTGAAAATTGAACTTTTGTTAAATTAAAGAAGAAACATCTGAAGGGTAATGGAGATTTTGTCCTCTTAAAGCTTGTCTTTTTCTTTCTTTTGTTTTTTGTTGTTGTGGTGTTTTGGTTTTGTTTTTTTGTTGTTGGTGGTGGTGGTGGTTTTTTGTTTTGTTTTGTATTTTTTTCCAGCTGTAACAAAGGTCTAATGAAAGATACTCTTTCTTGGTATAGAAACTATTTCTTTTATGCTCTTTCACTATTATGCCTACAGCTATAGGACACTGACTTCAACACAAAAAGTAAAATTCTTGAAGAAAGCATAGTAGGCCTTCTTTTGCGTGGCTACAATACATTAAGATACTAGTCAATGAAATGTCTAATGTGAAAACTTGAAAAGATGCGTCTCAGGAAATAGAAAAAGGTCTTTTTTAATTTTTTTAATTAGTTTTTTAATTAGTTCCATTGATATCAATGGTTGTACCTTGATTTATGTCAGCTAAGGTTCTTATATTCAGTACTCAATCTCTAAAATGTTAACTGTTATTTTTCAGACGAAGTAGGGTACTAGTAGTTGAAAGCCAAACCCATACTATGAAATGATTAAGAGAGAGGGACAAGTGCTGTTAATCTATAAGACAGGAATTCATAATCACAACAATGTTGAGATTGGAAGGTGCCACAAGAGATTGTCTAGTCCAACCACCGTTTGCAAAGCAGTTTACTCTACAGCAGGTTGCTTAGTCAGGTTTTGAACATCTCTGAAGGTAGAGGCTCTACAGCCTGTTTCAGAAACCTGTTCAACTGTTTGACCACTGTTACAGCAACATGTTGGTTATCCTTATGGATCCCTTCCAACTCAAGATATTCTGTGATACCCTTTCCAACTTGATGTCAGTTGTTCCCTATCATTGTAATCTCCTTCACAGTTTTGGAAATAGCTGCCAAGATCAGTTGTTCCATCACCTTCTCGGGAACCTGAGGTGAAGCTGACCAGCCTATGGTTACCTGTGTCTTGCTCTTCTTGAAGATGGAAATGACGTTTGTTTTTTTTCCAGTTTTCAGGAACCTTCTGCAATTGCCGTGACCTTTCACAAGAATATGTTTTTTAAGAAACAAATCAAAACAAAACAAACACCCCCCCCAAAAAAAAACAACAGCAAAAAAAACAAAATCAAAAAACCAACCAGCCAACCAATCAAAAAAACACCAAACCCCACCACAAAAAAACATTTGTTTTCTACATGTAGAACATATTTCCTTAAATCAGTTATTTCTCTCCAAGGCATAGTATCATATACAATATGTATCTAAGAGGTAGCTACAATAAGGACTATTCAGAAATTTAATAATGTGGCAAATAGTTTAAAATGGCTAGGACTGTGCATGATGTCTGTGATGGCTGAAGAAGAGTTTAGAAAATATTTTTATAATGAAAAAGAATTGTTTTTAGTGTTGTAAAGCAGTACTTCTGTGAGTTGTTGAAGTTTATGATTGGCTTTATTACCATTTTTTAACAGGAAAATTATTCTTTGCAATTGCTAACCAGTAGCTAGAGTTAAAAAAAATAATTCAAATTTGTTTTCTAATTAAAGATGATAATCTTTTCTTATTTTATTACTTAATAAAGTCATATAGTACACTGCTTCAGAATTTGGTGATTTAAGCAATTGGGAGTGTATTTTTCACTCAATATTATTTCCATATCTTTTTAGGGAAGAAATTAAAAAAAACCCAAACAATCAGATGACTGTGAATTCCCTTGGCGGAGTTTACTTTAGACAGAAATAAACTTTCAGTTTGGCAGTGGACAGTATGGTATTTTTCAGTCTTAAAATCAGTTGAATGAGCAGCTCCCATGCTTGTTTGCTACCAGCACCTTCGTGATTGCACACCTAGTCTTTAGCACTGTGATTGAGTTTATTTAGTACTTTTAAAGGTGCAGGCAACCTAGGCAGACAGAGGGGACTAAAAAGTGTGTAGAGCCATCTCTAGGGTGCAATTGCGTTGAATATCATGGATATAGAGGGGGTTTCATCCAGGGGTGAAAGATGAGGCTGGCTGTTCTGGTTTTTTTGTGCTTTAGCCTTTCCACAGAGCTTGCCTTGCACAGGGAGAACCATAGCAGAAGTTTTATCATGTGCATTCCCCCTGCCTAGAAAGAAGATGGCTCTTCTACACTGATATGTTGAGTTGTGCTTGTCTGGAGGAGTAGTGGTGGGAATGAGTTAAGGGGGTGGTAGGGTCACCTTAGGAAGTGTCACTTTTTGTTTCGCTTGTGTGAGAAGAGACCAGTTACACAGATTTTTCTTTGTTTCTGTTTGCTGATTCAATGAAGTACAGTACCACAAATAGATATTTTTAAATTTCATTTTCTTGTTCAGTTTTCTTACAGATTACAAGGGATTTAAACTAATTAATGAAAACATCAAAAAATAACTCAAGGATAAAGAAAAAATAATTAAAAAATATGCTTGGAGCCCATCAGTAACAATAAGAAATACAAACTGCATGCATTTGGAGGCATATTTTATGGTTAATTTGTTTCTAAGCATACATTTCATTTTCTAAGAAATTTCAAGTGTTGGCTTCCCAGTCCCCACATAAAATCATTTATGCAATAGTGCACAAGGGAGTTCCTTAGAGGTCAGGAGAAAATCAGCCTGCCTTATCCTCATAGAGCTTTTGAGTGTCCAGTATTTCATGTTCAGGGCTATTGAAGTCTCCAGGAGCACAGTTTCTTCTCAGCCTCTCTGTCAAGGATGTCTAATTCTGGGCTGCCATTTGGCCAGAAACTGTTATTTTTCATTTCAAAGAGCTTTTCCAACCATCCTGTTTTGCTCTGTTTCACACACTTCTGTAACCTTGTACTTGAGATGGAGGATTTTGACTAAAGTTCTTAGAGTTTAGTTCTGAGGAAGAAAGACGCAAACTTTCATTAGCTTTAAAGTCTTGTTGTCTCCTAAGAGAAGTTTTTAAAAGCTTCAATTCCACCTTCAATTTCTGGGTGCTAGTCTGTTCTGTAGTGCTAAAAGATGCAAATGGGGGACTTGGGACTGTGACTACTTTTCAGTAAAATATTGTAGTTTAGAATTGTGTAAGTTATTTTACCTAACACATTAAATAGAATGGAAGTAGAGAAGAGCAGTAGAGTGCATTTTAAATGGATTAAGAATTGGCTGATTGACAGATCTGAAAATGTAATTGCCGGTGGGAAGTTGTGATGTCATGAGAATGGTTTGAATCAAGTTCCCCATGGGTGAGCTGTGAGTTCCGCACTAGTAGGTATGTTCATTAGTGTACTCAAAGTAAATCACTGCTGCTAAAATTTGCTGTAAATGATCCTAAGATCCTCATAAGAATAAGCTGTATGTCACATCATATACAGTGACAATATGAGCCCATGTGAACTCAAGATTACTTATATTTCTTTTAAGACAACAAGATAAATGAAAGAAAAAAATAATCCCAATACATGTACTCCTAGGAAAAAAAAATACTGTGGTACAGTCATACCACTCTTGTGTTACAATTGTATTTTAAATAAGGGGACCCTGAGAAGCTTTTAGCTGTCGTGATAAGCAAGGATGTGTGAGTTCCCAGTGTGATGTTCTAGTATAAATATGGCTGCAACTGTTAAAGCAGAGTAGAAGCAGAGATGACTTTTAGCTCAGGATGTAGAATTGGCAGAATCAGTACAGGAATACTGTTTCTGGTTAGAGGTCCCAGGTTTTGAAAGCGTACTGCAAAATTTTAGGTGATGAAGGGAGAAACCACACATACATTTGAAAGACTTGAGAAAATGCCTTTGAGTAGTTAGAGATGTAGAGGAACATGTGTTTGTGTTGGGCAGCTTTTGGTTAAAAAACATTACCTTTGCTTCAGTCTCTCCTCTGAGGAATCTCACATTCTCAGGTGAAAGTCTGAACTAAGCTGCAGAACTGGTCCCCTGTTAGTCCTGCTCACTTACCTAATGAATCATTATTTATTTTATCTGATTTCAGTAAAGAAGGAGGAATGTACTTCCTAAATAAAAATAATCTGAAGCCTGATGTATTGACAGCATTTTTGAGGGGGGATAGGTGATGGAATGTAACAATTTTTAGAAGACGATGGGTTAAAAAAAGGTTTTTCCATATCCTGGCTGAATATCTATCACTCAGTTGCTAGATAAAAAGTGTTTCCACCAAACTGATGTGAACAAAAGAGCCTGCAACTCAATTAGGAAGGATCCCAGTACTGATCCTGTTTGTTTTCAAATACCTCGATTGAGACCCATGGAGAACTTCAGTTGTGGGACAGCAAATCTATTGATTTGGACTGGGGCTTGAAGGCGGATAGGCACCATGATGCTTACCTGTGGCTGTGTAATGAATGCATAGAAGCAGAAGGTAAAGCACCTGGAGAAAGGTGACATTAAAAGGTAAAGTTCTTTGCCATCTAGTAGTCCCTGTGTTTAGGCAGTAACTGGGGGCTTTCAGTATCACAATTTTGGCTTCAGGCCCTCAGGAGCTGAGCACATTTTTTTGGAAGACTGAAGGCTCAGTGCTTCATTCTGATGACCCAGACAAGTTGATTATATGCTCCTGATTATTCATCCATATCCGTCTTTTTTATTGCATTATTGGGTCACATTCTGATAACAAAATAATTGTGAACACTGTTCTCCCAGAGAAGTAGAAAGGAAAGTGTCTCAGAATGTTTGGCACATCTCTATCTAGTAACTGCATAGCATTTAAAATGATAGATGACTTTTCCACAAGCTACAGAAAGTGGAAGATTCATTCAAGGAATTTGGCCAGTAGCTCAATGTGGTGAAAGGCCAGAGTCTTATATGGGCTTTGCAGCTAATCAAGCTGTTCAGGAGCTCAGATACCTAGCCTATGTGAGCTGCCATGGACTTCGTACTCTTGAAGGGAGGGAGGGGGGAGAAAAAGAGCAAGCAAGTGTGCATGTGCATGTGCATTGTGTGGTCATTATTGTTGTCATTCACATGCTATTTGTTTCTTCAAATTCACTAAAAGAATCATAGGTTAGCATGGGATGTGTAAGTACCAAGGTGCATTGTGTGGTTGTCAGAGTACGTCCCATTCATTTTACATGTTTACTGCACCCACGCTTATGCAAGGCTCATGCAGTAAATGTATCTTCTCTGAAGAGTCCACCTGAATGAATGAAGGAGAATGAGGAGAAGCTTGTAACCTGAGTTTATATTCAGGTTCTTCATAGAATCAT
This sequence comes from Pezoporus wallicus, assembly GCF_028554395.1. NCBI lineage: Eukaryota > Metazoa > Chordata > Aves > Psittaciformes > Psittacidae > Pezoporus > Pezoporus wallicus. Next base: position 460,244 of record NW_026641658.1, read on the forward strand.
AGAAAAGGACCTTAAGATAATCTAGTTCAAACATAACTGTGAACTTCATTTTCAAGACAAGTAACAATTGAGTTGTTTATACTTTCTTTGAACCTTGGCTACTCTTAGCAGAAAATTGAAACTAGTTTTTTTGTTACTGAAAGATCTGTGCTGTTGAAGAGCTGTCAGGCTTGCTTTTATCCTATTACATGTTCTTAGGGAGTTGAAGGTGTAATTTGACATTTGGAGGTGGGGGGGGGAAGTCTTAAACTTCACTCTCAAATGTTTTTCTCTCTCTTTAATATTTCCAGAATGACTTTTTCTTTTCTTTTTTTTTTTTTTTCCTTAAATTATAGCAGCCATATAGAGTGTATTTCTGTTTAGGCCCAATCTCTTTATATTTGTGATTTGTGTGCTGAAGTATTGCAGTGATAGTAAGCAGTCAGTCTAAAGGGGGCTGTGGACACCAGTGAAACCACAAAAAAAAAGTGTGGTCATTGGAACTCTTTCAAGTGAACACACTGGAACTCTTCTGTCTTGTTGGCTGAAAGATCATGTGATTGCTCCTAATGCTGCTGGGGGAAACTAACTTTTCTTCTTGCATGTTTGCAGACATGTTTAGCCTCATGGGTCTCTTCATTTTGTCAATTAACCTTGCGACCCAGTGCACTGCTGAGAACTGGAAATGCAGTGTGACTTAGGGATACTCTCTTGAAGACTGCAGGTTTCTAAAGAAATTAGAAAAAAACCCCAAACATGTCTGCAGTAGACTGTGGTGTTATACTGGCGCGTAGAAATCTTCCTTCAAACTAACCTTAGTGCTGGACTTTAAAGATGAGAGTGGACAATTTAGCAGAGATCAAGACTTCCCACAGATGGTATAATAACTTATTTAAAATTGGAACTCAGTTTTAATATCAGTCTACAAAGTACAGAGACCAGGCTGAAATGTTATTACTGGAAATTTCCCAGTTGAAAAACTATAGGCAGGACTATATAGGCTTGCCTCTTGGAAGGAATTAACACTTGTCAAAGACAAGAAATACCAATAGGTATGACCAAGCTAAGACATAAATATGAGAAACAGGCAGCACTGCTTAGAAAATGTTCTGCTCTAAAGAGTAAAATTCACTTTTTGAGAAGTTAGGCAGCCAACAGAAACACTGCTTAAGCTATATTTAAAAGATGCTTATGAATTCTGCATAGCGTTTCTGCCAGCACTTAGCATAGAGGTAAACATCACCTGTATTCCAAAGGAAAGTACTGGCAGTTTTTCACCAGTTTCTTTTTTAAAAGTACATCTTGTAGTTCTGATAAATTAAACACACTCAAACTGCAGAATTTATTCTGGCATGGTTGCTGTTTGTATCTTTGAAATAAAAAGCCTATAAATAAGAGGTATATCCAGAGGTAATGTAAATTTGCATAGTGTCAAGTTAATGATAGCATTATAATGAATTATCTCACTGATCTAATTCTGTCATTTATTTTTATCTTTGTACCTTTTTTTAAGTTGGCAGAGGGAGGGATTTTTTTTAAACTATGATTGGAAAAGTTCTTAAATGTCATTGGAACTAATAACATCAGATAATCATCTCAGAGTATCACAGACTTTTAGATATGACAAAATCTAGAGCTCTAAACATGCCAGTTATGGAAATACTGGAAGCAAAGATGTTCAGACTTAGTATTTAAAAATCCAGTCAAATCAATAGTTACATTGAGCTTCAATTTGAATGAGTCTTTTTTGATTTATTGAAATTACCATAGCACTGAAACCAATTCCAAATGCTGAAAACTTGTTTCATTCTTCTGTTGGTTGCTGTTATAAGTCTGTCTCAATGGTTTCTGTCAGAATCGAAGAATATCACCACTAGTGATGATAAAGTGGATTTCACTGCCAGTAAGAGACCAAGTGATTAATATTTAGTAGTGAAGCATGCTCTGATAACTCATGCCTTTTCCCTTTTCAAGCTTGGAATACATCATTTTGGGGGGAACTGAAACAGAATGAGGCAAAAAATTGCAGGAGAGATACATATTGAGAAGAAATGAATTTGCTGTAAATTTTTTTTGTTTTTTTTTTTAGCCTCTGGAGCTGATAACAAAATTATTTATTATTCATGACAATTCTGCAAACAAAGCTGACAGCAATAAAATATGTGATTAATAGACTGTTCCTTAAGAAGATTACTAATACAAACAGATAATGCCTAGGTAGTATTCCCATCTGCTCATATGTATTAAATATTATTGAAAATTACTATTTTCTTTGTTTCTGCTTTGATTGCATCTCAAATAATAAAACTTAGCCCTCAGCGTGAGTTCCCTCCTCAAGTTTTCCTATTTCTATATGTACAATTGATCACTAATACTGATGTTATTGCTTGATACTGAGCTTCGTGTAATTGACCTCAGCCTACTTATTCCTATTGATCAGAGTGAAGAGGATTTTAATTGTGATCAGAATACTTGTATTTCCTCTCAGTTTGGGATTTTATGCACATTTGACTGACATAGTTGCATTATGCAGTCACACTGTGATTCTGCAAGCATTATCATGGATGGATCATAATGCGTTTGTATCTTAGTTTTGTAACATAAAACTAGTAGGGAGAAACATAACAAAAGCAGTCATTGTGAGCAACTACTGTGCTCTTCTGGAAACAAATAGCAAGAAATACCATGGTTCCTTACTCTTACATGTTACAACACCAGAATAAATCACTGCAGTGATTGGGATAATTGCTGGTATTCATGATGGTCCAAACTTACTCCCATTATAAGAACCTGAGATTTCAAGTCTCCCGCTGTGTTTTAGAAGACAAAGATAATTCTGCACATAAGTCAGAAAAGGTTTTCTACCGTGCTTGTTCCGGTAGCTGAACCTGCTTGTGATAATGATACTTAAGAATGCATGCGTAAAGCTATGTTACCTTTTTAATGTCCTAAAACTGTCTGTTTTAATAACTATGAGCTTGTAACAGTGTTTTACAGCTCTATCGCAGCTAGCATGCTGTAGGGTACAGCAGAACTGTATTATCTCATATAGGAAAATCTTTTTTAAGGATTTAAGTATGTCCTGTGTTCAGCTGTAGCAGTTATTTTTCTCCTTCCTAGTAGCTGGTGCAGTGGTATGTTTTCAACTTTAGTGTGAGAACAATACTGAGAACACACCAGTGTTTTTAGTTATTGCTAACTAATGCTTAATCTGATCAAGGACTTTTCAGTCTTATACTCTGCCTGTGGGGAGGGGCACAGAAGCAGGGAGGAAGCAGGGACAGGACACCTGACTCAAACTAACCAAAGGGGTATTCCATACCACAGTACGTCATGCCTAGTATATGAACTGTGGGGAGATACTCAGAAAGCCCAGATTGCTGGTCAGGTTGGGCTGGGTATCAGTCAGTGAGTGGTGAGCGGTTGTATTGTGCATCACTTGTGTTTATTGTTTTCTTCTCCTTTTCCCCTTGTAGTTTTATATTCTTTCCCCTTGTTATTTCCTTTATCATTATTATTATTGGTGGTAGTAGTAGTAATTTAGTATTTGAGAAGAGCATCAGTGCTTCTAAACTGTATCCTTGCAGAATATAAGAGGTAAGTGTATATACAGGAGACTATTCTTAAGACAAACATCAGTTCAAATCTTTATGTGCTCTTCATTGTAATGGGACTGTCCTTGGAACTACTGAGTGTTCAGTTTTCACTCTCCACTCAAAGACATATTCTATCATTTGTGGTGATTGTGTATCTAATATAGAGTTGCTAACTTTACTTTTCAATGTTCATGGCCTTTTTTATATATTATAGCTGAAGCTATGTCTGAAAAGCTCTGTCATTATTAATTCTTTTTTATTCATACTCAAAAAAAAGGTAATGATCACTACTGATAGTGGAATTAAGGGTTATACTTTCAGACAGCACAGCCTGAAAGTCCAGGAAAAAGAGCCCACCGTACCATGCAGCCAGCATTTCTGAGAATGCATTATTGCTAGAAACATAAGTAGCCTGAATTATTTACCTAGAAATATTAAACTGTCTTGAGAACACTGCTGGAAATGGAGGGAATTCTGGGCCTTGTGAATCATTCATGAAGCTTTATTCAAGACAGATTTCTTTTTGTCTTTACAGACCAGTGAATTGTATTGTATAACTTTTAGAATGTTTCTGTGTGTTTCATTCTGTTCATTAGTAGGTGGGTTTTTTCAGTGCCTTCTAAGGAACTCCTGATCGGTAAAATTATAACTTTATGTTGATTCATAGAATCATAGAATAGTTAGGGTTGGAAAGGACCTTAAGATCATCTAGGTCCAACCCCCCTGACATGGGCAGGGACACCTCACACGAAACCATGTCACCCAAGGCTCTGTCCAACCTGGCCTTGAACACCGCCAGGGATGGAGCATTCACAACTTCCCTGGGCAACCTATTCCAGTGCCTCACGACCCTTACAATAAAGAACTTCTTCCTTATAATCAATCTAAACATCCCCTGTTTAAGTTTTAACTCATTACCCCTTTTCCTATGACTACAGTCCCTAATGAAGAGACTCTCTTCAGCATCCTTGTAGGCCCCCTTCAGACACTCGAAGGCTGCTACGACGTCTTCACGCAGCCTTCTCTTCTCCAGGCTGAACAGCCCCAACTTTTTCAGCCTATCTTTATACGGGAGGTGCTCCAGTCCCCTGATCATCCTTGTGGCCCTCCTCTGGACTTGTTCCAACAGTTCCATGTCCTTTTTATGTTGAGAACACCCGAACTGCACACAATACTCCAAGTGAGGTCTCACAAGAGCAGAGAAGAGGAGCAAGATCACCTCCTTGGACCTGCTGGTCACGCTCCTTTTGATGCAGCCCAGGCATACTTGGCTTTCTGGGCTGCAAGCACACACTGAAGCTGTATCATGTTTGTTTTCTCATTGACCAACATCCCCAAGTCCTTCTCCTCAGGGCTGCTCTGAATCCCTTCTCTGCCCAACCTGTAGCTGTGCCTGGGATTGCTCTGACCCAGGTGTAGGACCTTGAGCTTGTCATGGTTAAACTTCATAAGGTTGGCATCAGCCCACCTCACAAGTGTGTCAAGGTCCCTCTGGATGGCATTCCTTCCCTCCAGGGTATCAACCAAACCACACAGCTTGGTGTCATCGGCAAACTCAATCCCACTATCTATGTCACCGACAAAGATGTTGAACAAGACCGGTCCCAGCACCGATCCCTGAGGGTTACTGGTCTCCGGCCGGACATTGAGCCATTGACCACAACTCTTTTTGTGCAGCCATCCATCCAGTTCTTTATCCACTGACTGGTCCACATATCAAATTGATGTCTCTCCAATTTAGAGGCAAGGATGTTGTGTGGGACAGTGTTGATATCTTTGCACAAGTCCAGGTAGATGACATCAGCTGCTCTACCCCTGTCCATCAGTTCCGTAGCTCCATCATAGAAGGCCACCAAATTGGTCAGGTAGGATTTCCCCTTAGTGAAACCTTGCTGGCTGTCACCAAGCACCTTGTGGTTTTTCATGTGCCTTAGCATGCCTTCCAAGAGAATCTGCTCCAAGATTTTGCCAGGCACAGAGGTGAGACTGACTGCTCTGTAATTCCCTGGGTCATCCATTTTCCCCTTCTTGAAAATGGGGGTTATATTTCCCTTTTTCCACTCATCGGGAACTTCACCTGACTGCCATGATTTTTCAAATATGATGGCCAGTGGCTTAGCAACTTCATTTGCCAGCTCCTTCAGGACCCACCCATGGATTTCATCAGGTCCCTTGAACTTGTGTATGTTCAGGTTTTTAAGATGGTCTCGAACCAGATCCTTTCCTAACGTGGGACTTAGGTCTTCATTCTCACAGTCCCTGCGTCTGCATTCCAAGACTTGGGTTGTGTGTTCAGAGCCTTTGCCACTGAAGACTGAGACAAAGAAGTCATTAAGAACCTCAGCCTTCTCCAAATCCAGGCTAGCCATTTTCCTGATAGCTTCTGGAGGGGGCCTATGTTGTCCCTAGTTTGTCTTTTATTTGCAGTGTACCTATAGAATCCCTTCCTGTTATCCTTAACATCCCTAGCCAAGTTTAATTCTAACTGGGCCTTAGCTTTCCTGACCTGGCCCCTGTTCCTATCTGTCTATAGAGCGCTCCATGCACATATTCCTCTTGATCAGGCGGTCTGTAACAGATCCCCACAGTAATGTCTCCCATCACTGGTCTTCCTTTAACCCTGACCCACAAACTCCCTGTTGACTTCTCACCTGTCCCCAGACAGAGTTCCATACTCTCCAGCCTATCCCTAACATAAAGGGCAATTCCCCCTCCCCGCCTGCCGGGCCTGTCCTTTCTAAAGAGCCTGTAACCTTTCATTCCAACACTCCAGTCATAGGAGCCATCCCACCATGTTTCTGTGATGCCTATTATATCATACCCCTGTAGACGTGCACACATCTCTAATTCCTCTTGTTTGTTCCCCACACTACGGGTGTTTATATAGAGGCATCTGAGCCGAGCTCCAAATGAAGCCAGCTCATTGGCTGGAGCGGCTGGAATATCTCTACATTGCCCCAAGCATTTATTATAGGTGCTGGCAACTGACTGGGTGTGTTGGGATGGAATGATGCCCTCTTCTCCCAACACATCTAGTTTACTGCTGAGTACCTGTTTTCTTTTTTCACAAGGAGATATGAGGCAAAATGGTGTGGTAAAGGAATAGGATGTGTGTTATAGTTTCTGTTTGATCATATACCTTGTCCCTTTTTAGTGGGTACTGGAAGCTGTGGCACTCCATTAATTTAATCTATGGATATTATGGTCTTTAGCTCCTTCTGAGATTTGCACAGCAGCTCCCACAAGTAGGTAATTGTCTTCTCTGCTTTCTTTTCACAATTCTAATATAAAGTTACTATTTATGTATAAAGATTTTATTATGTAGCCCTTTAAAACCTATCTCATCTCCTTCAGCGACAGTGAAAAACTATTTGTGTCAACAGTCTTTCCTTTTATCAGACCATTCAGGAGGTCATCCCAAACAGGGATGAGAACTATTGCACACAATAAAATTTTAGGACTAGTGATACTCTCTTTTATTCTAAATAACATGTCCTGGACTGCATACTTTCTTATAACATGTGGTGAAACATCTTATTTTAGTGATGGGGCTTAATCCATGTCTTCAAACAAGAACTAAAAGAGTCTTTCCATTAATTTATACACAATCCAGATTAAACTTTTAGAGCCATGTTCACACCACTACTGTTATTTATATGAAGACATTCGAACTACTGACATGAAAAATGTTGCAGGCTAGTCCTCAGTCATTATTATAAAAAAAAAATGCAAATCAAACAACCCATAACTGCTCTAATGTTTACTTATTTGTCAGGAGATTTTATTAAATATACTGCTTAGTGTGACCAGAAATCTGTTCTCTTAAGTGTGAATATTTACACTGTTAACATTTGGAGATCCATCAGCTACTGTTGATTTAGAAAAAGGTCAAATGTGAACTTCTAATAATCTATTTGGGAGTTTTAAATACTTGATGATTTCAAAGTCTGAAAGTTACGTGATGTAAGAATAAAAGGGAAAACAAAGAGTTGCTTTGTAACCCCAGTGCAAACACTTGATTCTTCATGTGGTATCACTGGGGACAGTTGGGCTTTTACTTATGTGCTCTTTTCAGTGCCAGCAGGTATTCAGCCCCTGTCTTTCCTTACTAAGGAGATGCAAGTGAGGGCCCATGGGACTGAGTCAAAGACCACTAAGGTCTCTGGAAGTACTTCTGAAGGCTGTGCTTTGTCTCCATGACTTCCAGAGATACTGTCAGTGGCCACTTTTATGTATGTGAGCCTATGAGGCCTGCAGGCTAAGATAATATCCTATCTCATAATGCTTGTTTGACTGTGATTATGAATCAAAATAAGATGCTATTTCATTTACATGAATATTTATTCTTTTGTTATACTCTTCAAAAGGAAATATGGTAATGTAAAGAAAAAAAAGAGGAAGGAATCATAGCTTGATTTGAGGAAAAGAAGAGAAACGCTGGATGTATTATAACCGTCAATTTCCATTAAAAGTCCTCCTCTTCTCTCTGATTAAAAAACAGTTATGACTTCTAGAGACATCGATTTGATGGATGGACCACTCAGTGGGTAAACAACTGGCTGGATGGCTGCACACAGAGAGTTGTGGTCAATGGCTTAATGCCCGGCTGGAGTCCAGTAATGTGTGGTGTGCCTCAGGGATGGGTGTTGGGACCAGTCTTGTTTAACATCTTTGTTGCTGACATGGACAGTGGGATTAAGTGCGCCCTCAGCAAGTTTGCCGATGACACCAAGCTGTGTGGTTTGGTTGATACCCTGGAGGGAAGGAATGCCATCCAGAGGGACCTTGACACACTTGTGAAGTGGGCTGATGCCAACCTTATTAAGTTTAACCATGCCAAGTGCAAGGTCCTACACCTGGGTTGGAGCAATGCCAGGCACAGCTACAGGTTGGGCAAAGAAGAGATTCAGAGCAGCCCTGTGGAGAAAGACTTGGGGGTGTTGGTTGATGAGAAAACGAACATGAGCAGGCAGTGTGCGCTCGCAGCCCAGAAAGTCAACCGTATCCTCCTGGGCTGCATCAAAAGGAGCGTGACCAGCAGGTCCAAGGAGGTGGTCATGCCCCTCTACTCTGCTCCTGTGAGACCTCACCTGGAGTATTGTGTGCAGTTCTGGTGTCCTCAACATAAAAAGGACATGGAACTGTTGGAACAAGTCCAGAGGAGGGCCACAAGGATGATCAGGGGACTGGAGCACCTGCCGTATGAAGACAGGCTGAGAAAGTTGGGGCTGTTCAGCCTGGAGAAGAGAAGGGTGCGTGGAGACCTCATAGCAGCCTTCGAGTATCTGAAGGGGGCCTATAGGGATGCTGGGGAGGGACTCTTCATTAGAGACTGTAGTGACAGGACAAGGAGTAGCGGATTAAAACATAAACAGGGGAAGTTTAGGCTGGATATAAGGAGGAAATTCTTTCCTGTTAGGACGGTGAGGCACTGGAATGGGTTGTCCAGGGAGGTTGTGAATGCTCCATCCCTGGCGGTGTTCAAGGCCAGGCTGGACGAGGCGTTGGGTGATATGGTTTCGTGTGAGGTGTCCCTGCCCATGGCAGGGGGTTTGGAACTAGATGATCTTAAGGTCCTTTCCAACCCTAACTATTCTATGATTCTATGATTCTATGATTCTATTTGCCATGAGAGGCAGAGGTAGTATAGATCATACTAACATCCTCAGTCTTGCTTATGGAGCTATGGTATTGATGAAAAGACACACACTGAAAAAACACTAAATGTGGTCTGATTTCAGAACAGCTCATCCTGTGATAAACACACAATCCAGCAGATATGATTACAGCATCTTTACATTGTGTTTTCTTGTAAAAGCTGTGGTGGTAAGACAGATTTTTCAGGACTATTGCTCTTTTCAAATATACAGTTAATAAAAAGCATACAACAATTGTCTGTTGGCGATTGTCAGATTTACCCATTTGTAGCACAGGTCTGATAATATTTATAATTAATCTGACTTTTTGGTGCTGGAAATTACATATTTGTAAAGAAAATTTTACCTAATGAATCAAGTGAGTTTTTCTCCTGAGTAGGTTTTCTCTACTTTGTGGCCAAGACTTTTCCAACCCATGTAAAGACAAGTCAATCATTTTGGGTTATAGGAAGAGCATAGAAGATGTGACCTGTAGTCCCTGTATCCCAGTGAGAGAATGGAAAAAATCTAAACAGTAATTAATTTCTATTGATACTTCTCCCATGATGACCCTCAACAGCAGTGAGAAAATAGTGGTGCTTCATTCTCTTCTGCTTACGCAGTTATTCTTCCTTAAGCTTGTCAAGGCAAATGTCACTGAAGCTTTTAATCATCCAAATTAGCAACAGAATATACTCACCTATGTAGTGCCCTCTAACAGAAATTTGATAATATCAGTGTTGTGGTTTAAGGCCAGCCAGCAACCTAGAACCATGCAGCCGCTCTCTCACTCCCCCACCTTCCTTCCCCCTCGCTCCCAGAGGGATGGGGAGGAGAATGGAAAGAATGTAACTCCCACGGGTTGAGATAAGAACAGTCTGGTAACTAAGGTATAACACAAACCACCGCTGCTACCACCAATAATGATAATGATAAGGGAAATAATAAGGGAAGAGAATACAACCACTCACCACCCACCAACTGATACCCAGCCTGACCTGAGCAGTGATCTCACCCTTCCGGGTAACTGCCCCCAGTTTATATACTGCAAATGATGTGCTGTGGTATGGACCACCCCTTTGGCGAGTTTGGGTCAGCTGTCCTGTCTCTGCTTCCTCCCAGCTTCCCCTCCTCCCTGGCAGAGCTTGAGACTCAGAAAGTCCTTGGTCAGGGTAAACATTACTGAGCAACAACTAAAAACATCGGTGTTATCAGCGCTGTTCCCAGGGTGAAAGTCAAAAGCACAGCACTGCACCAGCTACTAAGAAGGAGAAAAAATGACTGCTACTGCTGAACCCAGGACAATCAGGTATATGTACAATATTATATGTGTTTCTGATGCCTATGGAAATACACTAGTTTTATCCTAAATCTAGTATTAGACTCCATCATAGGTTTTGTTTCAGTGCATCTCCAAGGAAGCATATACTTTATGTTTTAGTATTCACTGTATGTTTGGTGATGCCATCTCTATGAATTAATTATTCATCTTGAATAAAATTGAGAAACTCAGAGTGAGAAGTATGATACCTTCAGCACCTGTATGACTGGAACCTGTCTGGAAATCCTTTCTGCTTCTCTTTTTTATAGGACTGATGGACTCAAGGCATAATAGCAGTTCTCAGTTCTTTTTCGTAAGATGTATTCAGTTAAAGCAAGGTTTGATTGTTGTGGGTGCTGAAGTGATTGTGTTTTGTTCATTCTGATATTAGTACAAAAGTTGCTCATTTTTAGCTGAAAACCTGACTGCAGTGAATGAATGTGTTGCTGTAGCAGCTGAACTGAAGAAGGACAGAGGGATATTGTGGAGACAGTGTTCTCACGGGAGAATGCATAATTAGTACATAAACTCTGAATAATCCTGAAAGATACAGCAAGGCCATGAGAGGCCCGAAGAAGCTTAAGCAAGCAAGATAAGAAGCTGGAATTCACTGAGTTAATGAGAACTGTGGACTGTTGGCAAGCTTTCGAGGTCAAGTTCTCACACCTGTGTTTAACCAATTCTATGTTAGTCACTAAGGGTCTTCAAGACATGTATCCAATCATAATATGCCAAATCACTGTAACTGCATGTAAGAAATAGTATATAAGGAGTTAAGGCTTTGTAATAGGTTTGGCAATCACTTGATCACATTGATCGTCTCTGCGTTGTCCGTGACTCCCACATCAACAGGATATGTGCATGTGTGAATGTAAAATGCTGATCATGGATCTAATCAAAGATCAAGATGCTTAAGGGTTTTCATCAAAAGGAAAACTTTACTTGACGTAAATGAGGCTCTTAGTTATTTTGAACAAATATTCACAGGATGGCATGTAAATGGTGTGCAAATCACAGTACACAATCTTCAGGGAGTAAAACTTGATTCTTTGGATCACTGGAAGGTTTCAGATAATGTCCTCAGCAACTTACCTAGTTAAGTTGGAATGCAGTATTTTGTGTCAAAGCAAGTTTAATCTCAATGTGATGTGTCTTCTACTTAAATTCTATGCTGCTAACTTACATCAATGCTGGGGTAATCTGTGCTAAGAAATCAACACAAAGTGATAAAGACATGTATTAAAACTCTCCAAATGGCTTTATTTAATAGGAAGTCTGCCTGGTGATATACATCATATTAAATTGCTTAGTATGTAGCTTTAAAAGTAAAAAATACAATGGAGATATTACATGTAGCACTGTATAAACCGCTGTGTGTAGAAAATAATGAGTTTAAAGTCATTGCAAGTTTACAAAGAGGCAGTGATGAAAGTCACACAATTGATGTGGTGTTGTGTCTGTGGGAAAAGCACATTTTCATTTTCTAGCTTTAGCAGCACAGAAGTCACCAGGTTTCCCTTTCCTGTCGTATGCCATTGTAATTCTATCAAAGTGACTGTTACATGATCCAAGAGAGAACATCGCTCCCACACCATTTATTTATATTCCACATACAAATACTGTCCTTGTGCAGCCGCTCGCTATAATATGCGTTTGACTTAAGTCCTTGATTTTGCATGCAGACTCCAACACCTTGAATTTTGCTGAAGGATTGCTGGGATCTGTTCCAGGATCTCTCCAGACAAATGTCTAGGGGAGCAATTCGGGTATCTGTTTGTTGAACAATAGCAGTAGGAGAAAGGTTTGTCAGCTCATTTTGTCTCCTTTAGATTTGAAGAGACTGTGTGATGTTTGCTTGTATGTATTTGTTTTTGAAAACTGAACTGCCTTTTTACTTTAGTGCCTTCTGTTTGCTGTTGGTGAGTTTCCTATAACTCAAACATTACCTGCATGGATCATCCATGAATAGCAATAACTCTTAATATTGACTGAATGAAAAATTTAAGTGTTTCATTATATGGAAACATTTTGGATTCATATGTCTCTCTGTGTTACAGGAAACACCAGTTGTTGAACTGAAGCAATCTTATGTCTTCTGTAATGAGAGGAAAATTCTCTTTTAGTGTTAGTAGTTTCCTGTGAAGGTGGGAGGATTTATTTAAGGAATTCACTGGTGAACTTTGCAACCAAATATATGCAAGAGTTTTGCCATGTTGCTTATATAAGCAAGTAAATACGAAATAAATACCAATTTTTTTATTTTTATTTTTTATTTTTTAATCTAGATAGTAAAAGTCCATTCTGGTTGTATCATAGGCAATGCTAGTTCTCTTCTGCAGCATAGTCGCCAATCTTTACCAGTCTCCATATAAATAAGAGAGTTCATCTATTACTGCGTGTAGAAGATGCTTCGCACCAAGATGAAGCACATTTAGAAATACTTTTTGTGCACTGAATATCCTTCAGTTTAAGGGCATGTCCTTCTTTTCTTCTTCTATTTTATGGTTGTATAACATGGGTGACATGGTTTAGTGTGAGGTGTCCCTGCCCATGGCAGGGGGGTTGGAACTAGATGATCTTAAGGTCCTTTCCAACCCTGACTGTTCTATGATTCTATGATTCTGTAACACAGCTACTGATTCTTTACTTTGGATATGAAGAATCTGACAACTGGGTTTTGTGGTTTTACTTTTTTTTGTTTGTTTTGTTACTATTTGTCTGTAATACATTTCCTCTCAGCTGTAAACTTTAGAGATGAATTTAAAAGTTCCTCATACCTAGCAAAATATGAGTTTTTTTTCTTAATTGGGTATTGTGTCATCTTTAATGACTTCACATGAACTTATAAAAAAAAAAAAATAAAGAAAGTATCTACTAACACCTTCATAGTATTAATGAGGTACTGGGGTATAGAAACATGCACACCTTTTATTACTGTTAAACATGTTTCTTTGAGGTACTTTCTGCTTTGCATATATGTCTTCTTTCTTGGTACTGCTTTTTTAAACGAATTTCTGTCTTTTGGTAGTTTATTTTATTAATATGATGTGTAAGAGGTCTGGCTAAGTGACTTTAACAGTCTGTTTTGGTGCCAGTGTCAGTGTCTCTTGTCTCTGGCTGTATGAGTTGCCCTGGAAGTGGTTCAGGTAACTGACTCAGTAATGTTTTGTTACCCATTTAGCTTCTAGCCTTCAGCTTAGCTGGAAAAAGTTCACTGTAAATAGAAGCAAACCTGAAAAAAAAAAAGCCCAAATAAACCAAAAGAATTTAAAAAAGGTGATCTAAGGATTAGACTAATACTAAATGCTTTAACTTTCTGCTTGAAATGTAGGGATATTAGAATCATAGAATCATACAATAGTTAGGGTTGGAAAGGACCTTAAGATCATCTAGTTCCAACCCCCCTGCCATGGGCAAGGACACCTCACACTAAACCATGCCACCCAAGGCTCTGTCCCACCTGGCCTTGAACACTGCCAGGGATGGAGCATTCACAGCCTCCCTGGGCAACCCATTCCAGTGCCTCACCACCCTAACAGGAAAGAATTTCCTCCTTATATCCAGTCTAAACTTCCCCTGTTTAAGTTTTAACCCGTTACCCCTTGTCCTGTCACTACAGTCCCTAATGAAGAGTCCGTCCCCAGCATCCCTATAGGCCCCCTTCAGATACTGGAAGGCTGCTATGAGGTCTCCACGCAGCCTTCTCTTCTCCAGGCTGAACAGCCCCAACCTTCTCAGCCTGTCTTCATACGGGAGGTGCTCCAGTCCCCTGATCATCCTTGTGGCCCTCCTCTGGACTTGTTCCAACAGTTCCATGTCCTTTTTATGTGAGGACGCCAGAACTGCACACAATACTCCAAGTGAGGTCTCACGAGAGCAGAGTAGAGGGGCAGGATCACCTCCTTCGACCTGCTGGTCACGCTCCTTTTGATGCAGCCCAGGGTATGGTTGGCTTTCTGGGCTGTGAGCTCACACTGAAGCTGGCTCATGTTTGCTTTCTCATTGACCAACATGCCCAAGTCGTTCTCCACAGGGCTGCACTGAATCTCTTCTTTGCCCAACCTGTAGCTGTGAGCAAAAATGTCTGTGGAAGGAAAACTAGGAAATGTTTTCTTGTGCATTCTTCTAGACTTGACGGCAATTTTTCCCATGAAATGCAATGCAGAATCCCTCTTCTAGTGCCCTTTCTTAGGAATGGTTGACTCTCAGCTGGCTATCTGAGCTCCTAGTATTTTGTATGTGCCAGTTCAATCTTTATTACAGTACAGTCTCAATGTTGGGATGTAGAGGCATAAATAAAACTATTATAATAACTGAATAACTGAAAAAATCATCTCATTTGCTGTCCAAATGAAAGCCGTGACTTGTTTTAATCCTTCTGCCCACCAGTAATTTTACTACCATCTAATGAAGAGTGCATTTCCATCACTGCCAATAGCAGCATGAGTAATCATAGAATAAAGTGCTATGTAGAGAGCTCTGTTTCTCTGCTTGAGCTTTGCAGGGGAATTTTTTTTGTAACTCAGAGGATACAAAACTTGGCAGAGTGCTTTTATAGCCAAAGTTGGTCTGGGTGATATGCAAAATATGCTGGATGTGAGTGGAGTATAAGTCATGTAGCAAGTACTGCACTGTCTGTGTTGGGGTTTACCTTCAGTATTTTTGTTTCTATGACTCATCAGTCAGAAGTTGTCCTGATAAGGTAAGCTTTTAAATATTTTAATATTTTCTACAAACTCACAGATTATTGAAATGGTTCATTTAACGCTGACAAACAAATCACTAAAGTATAATTATGAGAGAAAAAACAAAAAAATTCTTGCACTTTTTGAAACATCTTGTCAGTTATAGAGATTAATTATATATTAGTTTGGCCAGCAACTCTAGTGCACAAGTAAATCCATCTGAATTTGTGATCCAGATTAAGTGACTGATACTTAAGATGACCGTGGCTTCTTTTGCATGAGAATCATGATTTTAGGCAGAGTTGCATTTTTTAATTGCTACTTAGAAGATAATTATTTAGAATTAATCATAGAATTATAGAACACCAGGTTGGAAGGGACCTCGTGTTTACTTCACGTTTGTGTTATGTAAACTATATTTTTTAAGTAACCTGTATATGGAGTCATGGAATTTGTATTATTTTCTTGATATGTGATGTATACTCGCATTATTGTGATGCGATTGATGTTAATTTGGCATATTGAGTAGTTAAGTGTATGGTTACTATCTTAACAGGCGGACAATACAAGAACTTCACAGCAGATTGAGTAACCTGCTAAAGAGGATGAGTGTTGTATTACCTCTTCTACAACATAGGAAATCCTGGTGTGGTCTACACAGTGTAGCTAATATTTATCATTTGATAATTATTTCTAGGACATTTTAATTCAATTTTTAATGATGTGTGTAAATTGTCTCATGAAAAATGTAAAAAATATATTGTATAGTGTCAGGTGCCATATCACTTTAACTGTTAAGATGTGCTAGCATTGTGCTGTTTACTCCTAGTCTCCTGCCACCCCGCCCCCCCCCCCCCCCCCCCCCCCGGTATATGTATAACTTGCCATCTATTTTACAAGCAAAAAATAAATGCGATAGAATCTCAGATACTAAGTAGTACCTAGAAACCCATTACCCGGAGATAACTCTGTGCTGAAAGACTTCGAAGGCTTTTTGTCTTAAAAAGCTAGCATATTAGAAAAACACAAATTGCAGGTTATTTATTACATTGCAATTTTTTCCATTTTCTTGTGGTATTTCAGAAGAAGAATGTTTAATTGGCTGTAAGACTGCAGAAGCACGGACATTAGCTTTTTGCCTGATTTTTATAGCTAAAAACAAAATTATGTTTCATAGGTACTCCTGTAATTATTGCTTATTTACTGAAAATAATGAATATATTTTTCTTTCCATTATTTGGTGTGTACTCCCAATATTTTCCCTAGAAGCAGAAAGAACAGTGATTAAGTCCTGAAGTAAGAGCCAGAGCCAGGCTGTGCCAAACTTTGTCAGTGATGAGTTTTAAATATTTTGAAAGTTACAGTTTTCTCCCAGCTGCTTTCCATGTTGTAGGGATTAAGTAACCTGCTCTTGCCAAGAGACAGCTACATTTTTCTTCCCCCCCTTTTTTTTAGTTTTTTTTAATTTATTTTTATTTTCTATTGACAATTAAGGCACTTCTCTCATCTCCCCCATACCAAGTATGCCAGACATGTCCTCATCACTGAGCACAGACTCATAGTGCTCATATTTCACTCTAGGGAGCTTGGAAGCTTTCTTCCTCTTGCCTTCTGCTGAGTAATAAATGTGAAAAGTCTTTCTTAGAGTAATTGGTAGCTGGCCAAGGGTTCTTGGCCCAAAGTAGGCATCTGCTTGGAACAA
This sequence comes from Pezoporus wallicus, assembly GCF_028554395.1. Lineage (NCBI taxonomy): Eukaryota > Metazoa > Chordata > Aves > Psittaciformes > Psittacidae > Pezoporus > Pezoporus wallicus. The sequence continues at coordinate 477,163 of NW_026641658.1, forward strand.
GACAATTCATCCTCAAATGCATTAGCTATTTTCTTCCTAGGAAGTAGTTTCCATCCTAGGGAACTCCATTTGTGGGTTCTTTTCTTGGAGGAAAAAAGTGGCAGCACAGGGCTGTGCCTTTAAAACCGATCCAATGCTTTTTTTGTCTGAGCTGAAAATAAGTAACAATAATGTTGCCACTGTTTACTGGGTTTCATATTTAGGGAAAATGCCGCTGTAGAAAAACGCATGTTGGTGCTCTGTACTGTTGGAGTATGTAGAAATTTATATGCGCATCTTCATTAAATTAAGTAATAGCAAGTGAATAGGTTTAGCCTTGAAAACTTAAATAGGGTCACTAAATGGAGCCATACTAAAAGGTACAGCCCCTAAAAATTTGAAGGGCTAAAAAAGAATGTTGAGAAACTAAATTTGAGTTTACAACTTATGCTTCCCTTTATTTTTTTGTCTCTACATAGAGAAAAATTTCCAATATGTTACAAAAACCTGTTCTTGGCATTGTGCATATTTATGCCTTTGGCACAGGTCTGATTAAAAAAGGTGTAGTGTGATTATTTTAATATAGAATACAAAATATTCTTGAAGTCTGACCTGCAGTGGTGGAGAAAGCCTCTCCATCGTACCTGTAGGATGTTTTGATGTGAGACATGGGGCAATAAAGAACTGCTGGTCTTCTTTTATTTTTAACTTTCCTTTTATTTGTAGGCAGTTAATATTTTTATGCCATCCTTTGCAGCCTCCCCAGCTCTGTGCTGTGCAGCTGTGAGACATAATCTGCCCTACAGATAGTTACAAAACCCTCCCATGGCTCTGGGCAGGGTAGGAACAGAAGAACATGCATGTCTCTGTTGTCATCGCTGGGTGGGGACTTCTAAAGTAAACTTGCTTCCATAATTGTTTTAATTGTATTCCTCTAAGCCCTTTACTGTAATTTTCAAAGGGCAGTATTTGAGGCTGTTCCCCAAATGGGTGAGGGGGAGATGGTTAAGGCAGTTGTGCTTTGACCTTGAAAGGCAAAGTGCTGAAGCAGAAGTTTAGGGCTAGTCCCCACAGGCCCCACAAGCATATTTGCAGTATGCTGGGTAAGTTTAGATAGAACATTGTATTTTTACCGTTTCAGCGAATTGTTTCAGTGACACAAACTGGAATCAGACAGTAGAAGATTTGCATTCCACAGAACAGAATAGGCTCCAAATTCTGGGATTTGCTTAATTCTAAAATTGATAGTTCCCCCAGGCAATATAGTGAAAGGTCTTTCTTTGTGTAAGGTATTAATGGCATCATGGTAGGACTTGTTTTTCTTCTTAGTTAATTCATATTATAATATCAAGAGATACAGTGGAGTCTGCATTAAAATGTTTAAAGCAAGCCTGCATGCTTTTTACAAAAGAAAAAAAAAACAGGAAATCATAGGCCTGGTGCCAGAATTGCAGGTCAAAATTCTGTAATCTTTGCTCTGAAGGAATTCAGGATAGAAGGCCCTAATGGGTCCTTTAGGCCTTGAAATCGCTGAATCTACTACATATAATGAATGCAGTTTATTCTATTTGCATCAGCCAACTGTCCAGCCATTATGTAGTTGGAATGTACAATTTTGTAGGCAAAATCCACCTCATACACTGCGTATGAGTACATGGAACTGCTAAGTAGGTTCCCTGCAGTGACTTCAATTTCAACCTGTAAACCAGAATAAAATTTGTGTTTACAACTAATAAAAGTGATCTGCATATGGAAAAAAAATGGGACATTTCTGTCTGTGTTCCAGTTTGGTGCATGAATGTTTTTTTTAATTGCACAGAAAATGAAAATCATAGAGCAAAATCTGTTTGAAAAATCAGGAAATTGTTTAATAAAGATGAAAAAATGAATAAATGTAAACACAATATCTTTCATTTACTGAGGTATTTAATCTTCTTTCAAAGCAATATACTTAGATTTGAAAATATGGATGGTCTGCCAAAGGCACAATTACACCAAAACAAATTACATTTCTGTTAATATTTGCAGATAAGTCCTTCTTACATGCCCTGTAATAGAACCTTGCTAATGGAGTAGAAGAGAAAAAGCAAGAAAGTTTCTGTTCAGGGTTTTCTCATGACATAATGATGCTTATTCTAGATGCATTTATTTAAATAAGTATAGATTATTAGCGCTGGGTGTATATTTTTCACCATTCATCCTGTAGCTTATTCAGTCCTTCCCGCTATTTTCCTGTTTTATTTTTCAGTGCAAAAATTAAAAAATCTCTAAACAGGAGTGTTGAACTTTTAATAGAATAATTTCTAGGTGTCTAAAGCAGATACTGAGCAAGTATAGATTTACTAATGAAGTTAGCATTTCAGTGTAAAAATCACACCTTTACTTAGGGCAAACAAGAAATTATAACTTCAGTGACAATCTTAATCTGAAAGGGGAAGATAATTCCAATGGAAAATAAATGGTGAATACCTTGAATTATGCTCTCAAAAGCAGGTAAGCAGAGTAATTGCTTGGAATAATCAATAGGATAAATTTGGAGCCATAATTTAAAAAATTATTCTTTGTAATAAATGTATGACTAACGTATGGAGAAAAGTTCTATTGTTTCACTTGCACATCACACCTGGAGCAGATCTGTGCTCCTCCTTTTGTGGGTAACGCATCTTCAAATTATTAGTAGATGTTCACACTATTAAAGAACAGTTGTTGTCTTGCAAAGAGTGCCATTGTTTAACCTTTCCTTGATTATCTTCTTGTTGACCGTGCACAAGTCATTGGGTCCTGATGAAATCCATCCGCGGGTCCTGAAGGAACTGACGAATGAATTTCCTGGCCACTTTTGAGAAATCATGGCAGTCAGGTGACGTTCCCGATGACTGGAAAAAGGGAAATATAACCCCCATTTTCAAGAAGGGGAAAATGGATGACCCGAGGAATTACAGAGCAGTCAGTCTCACCTCTGTGCCTGGCAAAATCTTGTAGCAGATTCTCCTGGAAGGCAGCTAAGGCACATGAAAAACAACAAGGTGCTTGGTGACAGCCGGCATTGCTTCACTAAGGGGAAATCCTGCCTGACCAATTTGGTGGCCATCTATGATGGGGCTGCAGAACTGATGGACAGGGGTAGAGCAGCTCATGTCATCTACCTGGACTTGTGCAAAGCGTTCAACACTGTCCCACATGACATCCTTGTCTCTAAATTGGAGAGACATCAATTTGATGGATGGACCACTCGGTGGATAAAGAACTGGCTGGATGGCTGCACACAAAGAGTTGTGGTCAATGGCTCAATGTCCAGCTGGAGACCTGGAATGAGTGGTGTCCCTCGGTGTTGGGACCGGTCTTGTTTAACATCTTCGTCACTGACATGGACAGTGGGATTGAGTGCGCCCTCAGCAAGTTTGCCAATGACACCAAGCTGTGTGGTTTGGTTGGTACGCTGGAGGGAAGGAATGCCATCCAGAGGGACCTTGACATGCTTGTGAGGTGGGCTGATGCCAACCTTGAAGTTTAACCATGCCAAGTGCAAGGTCCTACACCTGGGTCAGAGCAATCCCAGGCACACCTACAGGTTGGGCAAAGAAGAGATTCAGAGCAGCCCTGAAGAGAAGGACTTGGGGGTGTTGGTCAATGAGAAAATGAACATGAGCCAGCTTCAGTGTGTGCTCGCAGCCCAGAAAGCCAACCGTATCCTGGGCTGCATCAAAAGGAGTGTGACCAGCAGGCTGAAGGAGGTGATCCTGGCCCTTTACTCTGCTCTTGTGAGACCTCACCTGGAGTATTGTGTGCAGTTCTGGTGTCCTCAACATAAAAAGGACATGGAACTGTTGGAACAAGTCCAGCGGAGGGCCACGAGGATGATCAGGGGACTGGAGCACCTCCCGTATGAAGATAGGCTGAGAAGGTTGGGGCTGTTGAGGCTGGAGAAGGCTGCATGGAGACCTCATAGCAGCTTTCCAGTATCTGAAGGGTGGCTATAGGGATGCTGGGGAGGGACTCTTCATTAGGGACTGTAGTGATAGGACAAGGGGTAACGGGTTAAAACTTAAACAGGGGAAGTTTAGATTGGATATAAGGAAGAAATTCTTTCCTGTTAGGGTGTTGAGGCACTGGAATGGGTTGCCCAGGGAGACTCTGAATGCTGCATCCCTGGCAGTGTTCAAGGCCAGGTTGGACGAGGCCCTGGGTGATATGGTTTAGTGTGAGGTATCCTTGCCCATGGCAGGGGGGTTGGAACTAGATGATCTTAAGGTCCTTTCCAACCTTAACTATTCTATCATTCTATGATTCTATGTAATATTGCCATTCAGGTACATTTTATTTTAAATTAATTACATAGATGAGCTGCACAAAATGTCCCTAAGTAGCGTGTCAGTTTTGTAATTTTGAGAAAAGTAATGGAAAGCACATCAAGATGTTAAGGTAGAAACTTAATTGCTTATTTCTTTTTCCCTTTGGAACTAAGACTTCATCTTTTAGCCAAATAAAATCTATTGGTGAGTGCTCTAAAATACAGTCAGAATCATCCCAGGCCAGTATGAGGGACTTCAGTTGGTCTGTCAGAAAGGTTGCTTGTATGAGTTTGATCTTACATCTGAGTTCTCTGTTTGCACCCTGGCTAAGACTGTTTCCTAAATTATTTCATCCTCTAGACCTGCTTCCTGCTCTTACGGAACTTGCACTGTGTGTTCCATGTGGGTCAGGATCCACTGAACAAAGACAAGCACTGTTGTGGTCATCCTATGCAGTTGCTGGCACTGCCTTTCTAATTCCCCATACTTCAACAGAGCAGTGGAAACGAATGAATGCCAGTGGAAAATACACCAGTGTTTTCAAACATAGGTGCTGAATTTGTTTTTCCCTATCTATGTTGATTATATACATACATACTCACCATTTAATTTTCAAATTAGCTAGCGTGGATATTTCTAAGAACTGCAGAAGTATGGTAGGTAATGTACACCTGTGACAGCAAGACATGTTAAGAGCTTTCATTTCATAAGTTAGATTTAGTTACACAGGATTTAGTACTTCTTGGCAGAAATTCTAATGACACTTGACTTTTGACTGTCTAATTTCTATTAAAAGTCTAGATGATGGATCCATAGAAATAATTTAGTATAGACTGGTATCTTATGTTCATAAAAAGATACAAACAAAATCACAAAACAGCGCTTTGATGTGATTTATATATTACTGGTTGCATGGTAAGCTAATGATCTTCATTTAATCAACACGTTTGTCTTGTAAATCAGAATGAGACACCTGGTATTTTGGAAAAGCAGGTTAAATAATTGTGAAAATTGCCTACCTTTTTATTTTTATAATAACTTAAAATATTTCGGTTAGTCTTTAGTAGTATAAAATAAAAAGTCCTGTCAATCATGTAGTTCTGTGACATTTAGGTGCACCTGCTAAATTGTGGGTCCACTGCTCTGTGAAACAAAACTCCCATAAACTCCAATACAGTCAGGATTTTAACAAAGATGTCTAGATTTTAGCAAAGCTATTGGATACAGTGCAGGGAAAATGAAGCACATGGTAAATGTCTTGCTGAAAAGGGCTGAGAGTAAATGCACTAGTGACTTATTGAAGTTTTTGTACCTAATGCCATAATGAAGAATATTTATTAAAATAGGAAGCATCTCTATTGCACACAGATGCTTTATTATTCGGCATAATTTTAAATTTAATTTCGTTTTCAGTGGCCACAGATTGTTCACTGCAAAATGTCTCATTGGTATCTACAAGTCAGGATTTCAGAGTAGATTTGAACTATGTATTTAAGATCACAAAATTTGACCTGTTGCCTCTCAGTAGTGAACAGATACTCACTCCCAGACCTACACACAAAGTAATAAAAATACAGTGAATTGGTTTTCACAGAAAATTAGCAACCGTTCTGACATGTTTCACAACTCAAATGGTGTACATTATCACTGTCCAGATGATGATGAAATATCTGTTTTTAGAGGTAGAGGCTCAGACTTTGTGTTGTGGAAATAGCTTGTTCACTCCTAGCCAAAATAGCGGCTGTTTTGACATGTGTTTACACCAAGTGGCAGTGTATTTATGGCACTGGAGGAGGCTTGCATTCACTTCTGCAGAGCCTCAAGGAAGAGACCATGGTACATAAAGGAAATATCCCAATTTTTTCTTAACATTTTTCTCATATTGGTAAGTGAATACAATTTTATTTTTTTTTTATTTTGAATATTTACCCGGTTTTGATGAGGACTAAAGATTCAGCACCATTTGTGAATAAGGATTCACTCTGTGGTGCACTAGACATGGAAAAGGCAGTAGAGAGCCATTCAAGTTAGGATAGATAGAATTAAATATTCTCTGGGTCATTGAATATAAAGACACACTCTAAGTAATCAACATTCTTTTCATTGTTAGATTATTCTCTCCTGGTACTGACTGTGGGCCAAGTTCATTACAGAGGAGAGTTTGCTTTTATAATGGTTAATGAGGTAATTGTTTTGTGTGTCTGATGCAGTCTTGTAATAGCAATGCCAGGCATGGTAAATTTGGTGCTTGTCATTTTCATTACAATTGAAAGTTTATTCTGAAGAAGTGAGTAGTCATTAAAAATTAAGGAAAATGGAGCACTGTATGGGATTGTTATTTGACACTTTAGTTATTTAATGGGATTGATATGCATATTTTATTTGGGACATAATATATTGTCCTCTGATCGCATTGACTAAAGTTGGAGAGTTAGGATACGTTAGTAGAAGGTATCACTATCCTGAGTGAAAACTATTATAAGATCTGGGTAAAGCTAATTTGATAGTACAGACATTTATTTCACTTTTCAAGTGCCTGTCAATACTAATTTTCCACAAAACTATCTGCATGTTTTTTCACTAGCAAATAATCTGACTCTAGACTATCCTCACTCTCACTGAGCATTTAGATACTACATTGCATAATCATGTTCTCTGTATCCTCTGTTTTGATTGTCATTTCTTCAAAATGAAGTCTACTATAGCCTGTACTGGATTTACCAAAATGTCCATATACTACAGAAATTAGCTGGAGCGTGGTAAGTAATAAGCAGCAGCATTGCCAGCGTAAACCTGGAAATCCTACGCCATGACCTCATTTGCCTTTGGCGTGCTCTGCTGGGACTGCCCCGTTCTCCAGAGCTGCATTACACATCTTGGTAAGGACAGCTCTGAGGTCACATCGATGCTGCACTTGCGATCTTTTTAGTGCAAGCCCACAGCCTGACCATGATGGTAAGCATTGAGCCATCAGCTCTGGTTAAATCAGCTTCCTGAGACACCTTCATGTGGACCTAAAGGGGTGAGCAGACTCCTTGGATTTCAGACCCAAGTCATCAAGGGGTTGCAATTTAACTTACCAGTTAATAAATTGGTAAACTTGTAGGAAAACCTTGGACATGTCTAAATTTTAACAGCTTTGTGTTGTCATGGCAGTACACAGATGTCAAACGTCTTTCGAAAACTGGGGTGTGAGGTTAAGTTTTGCTCAGAAAACTAAGCTGACAATATACCTGGATTCCACAGCACTTCTTTATTCAGCTACATTCTCTATGATTACGTGCATTTCAGTCTATCTAGCTATATCTTTATTGTCTTTGTGATGCAATTCAGCAACTTCTCTTGCGTTTACATCTTTCCAGCATGTACAGAAGTGACTTGCTCAGGCAGCAGACAGCCAGGTTCTTCCATCCGAGCTCATGACAGACATTATTACCTGTGGCTGATGGTCGTTGTTCACCTTATTGCCTCTAGCACCTCTGCAGTGAATATTTATTCATCTGTTTCAGTTGAGACTCAATAAGGCTTCATTTAACTGTGGTATATATATGTCACTATTGTATTTTTTTCTTTTAAGTCCCAGTGGTTTTCTTAATATTCAAGAGCTGTTTCCTCTGTCCCATCTGAAGTGCTGGCATGTGGATATCAGGAGTTTTATTAATGAGGCATGATCCTCTGCAATTGCATGATAGGGAAGAAATCTGCAATTTTGTAAATGAATATTAGCTGTTGAGAATAGTTGAAGATTTCCGTAGGCTGATACACTAAAGTAATGGGAACCACTGAAAATTGGCATAAGTTGAGCATGACTTGGTATGATAGCCATGAAAAGATTAGGAAAAGAGGAAGTTACATTGATTATGGATGAAGACTTGAATTTTCAAGACCAATCCAGCATGCCTGATCACTTTATTCTGGAGTTGAAGAAAGGAGGAGGATAGGTTTTTTGCAAATGCCTGCACTTCCAGTTTGTGCTACTTACCTCTTTTTGCACAAATATACAATATGGAATAAACATAATTAAAATAAATAAAACTTATTTTTTTATTAGGCTGATTAATTCATCAGTATCAGCATAACAGTCAATATTTACTGTTTTGGTTTCTATCTTCCCATTCATATAGTTCTTTTTAATAACTGAGAAGTCTACCTCCTCCGCAGAGCTAGTTTGCTTGTGTCCCATGGGATGCTACTGTGACTGTGCTCCTTTCATTTCTGTAGTTACTGTGCTGTAAGATCTCCACCTGGTTTTTGGTTAGTTTATGTTGGGCATAGAACAGAAAGGGAAGTAGAAGACCTGTAGAAATCAGAGAGTACAGGAATTACCTGTGTCTATCACTTTGCAGGTCACTTTGAATAGGGAATCTTCTATATAATGAAATATTGTCTAGAGGAGTCACAGTTTACATTATAAAACTAATGTAAAATAAATATTTTCTTGAAAGTACTACTAACAAGACTAAACTTTTAGAAAAAAACAGTGGAAATCATGCTCAGCTGACGTGACTTATCTGGCATATTGAAATTTGGTCTGTATCTGTAATATCTTTGTAAATGACTATTTTATTTAATTAGCAAACACTTAATTAGACAAAGAGTTGTCTAGCACCTCCTGTTCATTAAATCAGAAATCATTCTCTATTTTAATTAGCATGACATTTTCTGTAATCAATTTAATGAAACGCCATCTGCAGTTCTAATAATACCGTGTACATCAGGGGCTGATTGACATATGTGTTGACAGCAAGGTATCAACCTTCTCTTATGTTTGAATTTTTTAAAAAAAGGAAAATATAAGGAAAAGGAGGATGCTTACTAATGCTGCTGTTTGTGCTGCAAAACAGAATTTTATCTAAATAAATGAAACTTAGTAAATATTTTCAATGGGAAAAAAAAGCATTTACTATCTTCAGGTTAACACGATCAGAATTTGAGAAGACTGCCCTGAAGATTCCTTATTCTAGATACTGTGGAGAAGATTTTTGGCATTGCTTGCATGACTCTCCTCTTTCCTTCACTTTCTGGGTGCTGTTTACACTCTTAAGACTGATTGCCATAATATCTGATGGATTCTATGCAAAAAGCTGCCTGAGTATTGCTGCTGCTGTATCCCCAGAAAACTCCTTGGGTCCTGCCCTTAGAAATGAGACCCACGGCTCATCAGCTGGGCCTTCTTTGGCCAGGCAGAAGGCAAGCTTTGCTAGAGAGATGGGAGGATGAATCTGCTCCTCTTGCTGGATAGGGAAAAGCCCCAGATTTGGGTCCCTATTCTGTGTTCTCACGAGACCAGGAAAAACGAAGTGAAACTGAAAGAGGTTAGATTTAGATATTAGATATTAGGGAGAAGCTCTTTACTGTGAGAGTGGTGAGGCACTGGAACAGGTTGACCAGAGAAGCTGTGGCTGCCCCATCCTTGGAAGTGTTCGAGGCCAGGTTGGACAGGGTTTTGAGCAACCTGGTCTAGTGGAAGGTGTCTCTGCCTATGGAAGGGGGGTTGGAACTAGATAACCTTTACGGTTTCTTCCATCCCAAACCATTCTATGAATCTGTGACTCTATGAAAGTGGACAAAAGCCCATCAGATATCTGTGATGCTCCCTGTTTGTAAGTGAGGGGAGGTTAGGATGTGAATACTTAGAGTGTCAGTGCCTAGTACTTCTGAGCTGCTTTAGGCAACTAGCTTAGGCTAAGATTTACAATGCTGTGAACATATTAGCAACCAATTAGCTGTGTATGCTCTCTGTGACTTCTGTATAAATCATTTTTTTCTTCAAGCTACTCAATATTAGTATTAGTAAATTCTAAAACACTACTGAGCCACGTCCTAGCAAGTTGAGCTTGGCATGTCTCCTTGAAATTGATGGATCCACACAAGTTCAGCACACGAGTTACCATGAAATAAACCTTATTATAAAAAATAATTCAAATCTACCAAAATATTCTACCAAAGTACTTTTGTTTTGCAAACAAAAATGGCATTAACAGTATTGTGAATTTAGTAGGAATTAGATTTTTTTTTTTGTATTGTCTTTTCTAATTCTTTGGAGCAGCAAACTGATGATATGTAATAAAGTTACTAACAGGACAGAATTGTGCGTCTGTAAACAAGGAAAAGGTTGGTTTCTGAGGAAATATTTGTGAGGTAAGGTGTAATGGCTGTCTGGAAGTAAATCCTGTTTTTCAAGTTGGTGAAAGAATACTAGTGAAAGAGAGTAAAGAAAACAGCTCCGCGGATTAACATTGAACAGCTGTTGTTTGAAATAATTATGTGATTTATTTGCAAAATAGTTGCCAAATCTCGATACACTTCCCAAAGCATTGCTTACAGATACTGTAATTTTGAGTAAAGATAATAGAGGCTAGCTCTAAGAAATAGTAAGTTTTTAAGTGTTTGGAATGTGGAAGTTTAGTCACAATTTAGGTTTTCTTTAAAGCATACAGTAACTTGCCCTTTCAATCCAGTCTGTGTAGTTTCACTTACAGGACAAGTTGCTTAATTTCATTGACATGTGAAATCAGAGTAGATATTCATCAAATAAACCACCACCATTCAGTGTCCTAATTTCAGAAAGTTAGATCATTAAAGGTCATGTAGACTCTGAGTCAGATTCTTGCACTAGCAAAATCTAGGGCTTGATTTTCAGAATGGTGGTTAGTCTGCTTTCTCCCCCAAGTAATACATGAGTTTCCATTCAAATTTAAAAGGCCTGGGATTTTTCCAATAATTTGAACATTTATGTGAAGCAAATTGGAACAGTAAGTGCTTAAAATGAATTTTATAGCATTTAAGACATGGCAGAGTATTGTCAATTCAGTAAATGAGGGCAAATTTAATAAATGAGGGTAAAGAAATTATTGCAGAATTGAAGGGGGTGAAGCTGCTTATCAAATTAAAAAAAAAAGTTTTGTATTGATTCTTTTGCATTTTGTGATAGTTTGCCTGTACTTTGACATTCCCTGGAAGAACAGATATTAGGCCAGGCAGAGTATAGAGCTGCATCTCCTGCCAACAATAAATATGCTGATCTTGAGCAGAACCTTTACCAGATTTGAACCTAAACCAGGAACAATAGTCTTAGTAAAATTATTTATATGAAATACTGCTTTCACTTTAAAAATATCTGAGATTATGATGATACCATATTTTCATAGTATTTGCATCACTGAGGGCTGTTTATGGTATTGATATATTTCCAAACTATTATTCAAAAACGTACAATGGCGTAAGAACTTAGATATTTAACCTCACAATGATAAAATAAATTATTGTTGGTTCTGCAGTTAATGTAGTTCTGTAAGAAGAGTAATATGTTGCCGACTCAGGTGAAATTACTATTCTGCAATAATTACAGAAGAGTTTTGTTTTTAGTTTGCTTTCATTTAATGTTTTACTTAATGTTGCATTCTTTATGAAAGCCAAATAAGTTGCAGATAACCTGTTCAGCAGCAGGTTTAGATTACAGAGGTGTATGTCCACTAGGCAGCCTCTCTCACAATCCCCTTTACAAATAAACTCAGAATCAGAGGTGGAATAAATTCTTCCTAAGAGGGTCATCTGTAATAAAACTGAGCCTACCATACCTTTTTCTGTATATTACCAGAGTGACTGATGAATCACCAAGTATATTACCTTTTTCAGACAAGCATCAAGTTTGTCTTCTAAAAAACTAATGGGTTTAATTAAACTAAATGCTGCAGTTGTGGTGAAAAACCTTCCATATCCAACACAGAGAACAAGAAAAATCTTTATGATAGTCATCGTTGAAACCCCTGCACAAATTGAGCAAATCAATTCAGTGAGACAAACCAGAACCATCTCAGCAGGTAAACTAAACCACCTGCTTCAGGGTTAGGCAAGGGAGGGGAGAAAGTGTGGTAATCCATTTTGCCTGCCTGGGAAAATTTTCTCTTTTGAGATTTGTGGGATTTGCATGATGTGCCTTAGAGCATCGTATCAGCCATCTACCCCTGCAGATTCTCTGAACGGGCCTGCAGCACTAACCAACCCCAGTATCCCATCTGCAGCTGAGATCGATGTTTGATAATGTGTAGGAAAGTGGAGTAGAGCACACAAACAGGAGACGAATTATGCGTCAGAAAAAAAAAAAAAAAATCCCTTGATATTTATCAACGATCCCTTGCCATAGGCAGCCAGCTAAAAAAAACCCAAGGGCTGAGATTTCTATTAAAATTTTCTTAGCACACAGCTACAAACATGAGTTATATTGTTCAGACAATCCTGTATTTCCAAAGATTTGTTGCAGAAGGGGATGGGAAAAATCAATAGAGGGAATTAAATCCAGATTACAGGCCAGGAGAGATTGCTACAGCCATCCAGTGTCAACCCTTTATACTTTTTACTCAACTTCAGATTAAACTATTTCTTGAAATAAAGGTCTAAAGCATGTCTTTAAGAAAAAATGTCTCAGGGCTGCAGTTTCGATCATCTCCTTTGCTGAGCTCTTCCACATATCCCAGCGTCCATAACTGTTGTCAACTTTTGCCTAGCTATGTATGTATATATATATGACTTAGATGTCTTTAAACTTTCTCATTGTCAACCTGAATAATTTTAGCCATTTCAACCTTGCATTTTTATGTTTGTTTTCTGATCCAGATTGACGCTGAGTTTTTTAGCGTTCCTCTTTACACATTTCCTATTCTTGCATTGTGCGTTCCAGGAACTGGCCATTTTACAATAGTGCCAATCTCACCAGTGCTGTAAGCAGAGGCAAGATCACCCTAGGACATTTACTTGTGATCTACTTATGCTGAAGAATTGTATCAACTCTTTTTGCCATGATACTGCATTGAGAACAAGTTGTACAGCATTTATCTGTATAAGCCCATAAGCTTTCCATAACTGCTCTTCAATTCCAGTCTCCCATCTACAACAATGACCATTTAACCAGGTGAGACAGATCTCTTGGGAGGAGTACCCTGTCTTCCTCATTATTTTAATTAGTGATGCTATTTTTAATCCTCCTATTGTGTTTCCCTGTTAATTCCATTTAATATAAGCTTTCAAATCACATCATAAAATAAATCAAATGCCACAAATAAAAACCCAATACGCAGTTTCAGCATAGTTGCCTCTATCAAACATAACCCTGTTAAAACTTTGTTTAAGAAGATCTGTGTTTTTAAAATGTCATCATGTGTTAATTATATTGCTGGCCAGTATTTTGTAGGAAGGATCCTGGATTTATTGTGCCACTATTTTATTTGGGACCGATGTCAGGGTAACATATACAGATGTTTGGTTGTCTGTCCTCACCTTCAGTAGCAGAGAATAAATTTATCAGTCAACCAGTGCTCTGGAGTTTCCAGAGTTTTCCGAAATTTGAGAACTATTTCAAATAGGAAATTCCCAATTAGTTGTTTTAAAATCTGTTTTGTGTACATCATCCAGGGCTGGTGACTTGATAGCACATGTTCTTTACAGAGGCTTCCTCGCGTTCTCCTTTGCTTAAGACAGAATGCCTTCTACTTTGGTAAGACCCTTAGGTAGACTAGGTGGCTCTTCAGTGCTGCAGTATGTGCCCAGCCAAGAGGTTTTTACATAATACGACTCTTTGTTTAAAATTAAACAAGAATTTCTTTGAAGTAGGAACTCTACTTCTCTGAATGGTTGTGTGAAGAGTCAGGGATCCTGAACTTCTCTGGTGAAGACACCAAGATAATAAACAAAATAAATAAATCAGTTGTGTAAATGGACAGTATTAAGGACTAGGTATTATTTTCTTCGGTGAACTTTTTTACTCTAGGTAACAAGAATTTCAACACAAATGTACGTTTATGGCTCTTTACTTACTTTTGAGCCATCAGTGAAAAAATCATCATTATTTGTGTGACCATCAACTACCAATCTATTGATTGGAATGAGACTTCCATATTAATTAATATGATTACTTGTGAAGCCTGTTCATCCTCAATGCATACATGGTATTATTAATATAATTTTGTATCTAAGAATCTCCATGTATTTTGCAAACATTCATTTAATTTATGTGCTTCGGAAGTTAACTACTGAGTCCAATACAGTGATGAAAGCCCAAGTTCAGTGAGAGGTATAATTACTGGACAGTAAAGTCTGCTTTTTGAAGAGGACTGACTCCATTTTCTGGTCTAATAATTGAATACAGTTTATTCTAACTTGAGAACAAAGGCTTTAATTTATGTCATTCGTAGTATTTCGTATTCCAAATGCCATTTCACCCTGTGTGTATGACTTGCAGGAAGAGCCCTAGGACTGTGTATTTTACTCATGGTCCTTTTAGCAATTTTAAGGGGCAGTTCTTAATTTGGGTGAAATGTTCTTGGTAGGATTAGGCATGATGCTATAAATCCTATTGGCCAAATGTACATGGCATGTAGAAACTGAGAAGGAGTCACATTCTAATACTGTTGTTTGGATTTAGGTGGCATATTAGTCTTACCTATGGACCAAAAATGCATTGTTCAGATCACTGTCCAAGCGGGAGGAATGAACATGGCTAATTGTTGACAGGAGTTAAATATCTCTGAGTTATATGTGCTGTTTTTCACATTATGGTTTGCTCATAACTGGGGACAGATCTTTGGCCAAACAGCCTTATTTTTTCTATACTATTATTTAGCTTCCTGGTACAACATCATTGAGGATTTGTGTTAGGATACCTAAAATGATACATGCACAAAACCCTACGAGAAGTTGCAAAAACTTTAATGTTCTGTACTAACCAGTAACCTGAAACCAAAATAACTTCCTACAAAGTGTTACTTCTTTTTATTCAAAGTGAGTATTTGAAATGTTTTTCTTTATAAGAAGTTGCTGTTAATTCCACACTTCACCATCTAATTTTCTTCCTAAATGAAAGCTTTGATAATACTGTCCTAAACTCCACTGATCCCACCCCATTTCTTAGCCCTGATCCGAAAATAGCTTAGTAAGCTCTTCAAATGAGGCTTCATTAATTTTACAGAACATATTAGAGGACATTCAGTAGTGCTGCAGATCTAGAGTTTCTGTGGAGTCCATTAAAATACAGCTACATTTTTCTGGAAAAGTGAAGCACATTTTTATGATAGCAGAACCTTTTCCTCTAGTCATGTTTACTTCCCACTTCATAAAACTCATGGTTCTGGAATGAATTTTTCAGATATTGCTAAGGATTAGTAAAGTTTTTTTGTGTTTTATTTAGGTTCTAATTTAGAACTTTCCTTATGCCTTTTACATTTTTATAACAAAATTGTTTCATTTGATTAAATATCAATTACATGGGTTTAAAATAACAAAAAAGAGTCAGCACTCAATCTGTTCAATCTCATATTAGAAATAGTAGGAAATTTGGAACCAATTTTCTTGATTTTTAAATCAAGACTTATGTAGTTCTTGCCTGTTTCTTGGTAATTTCACAGGTATTGATGCAAACAGATAGAAAGCTTTTTTAATAGGAGCCACAATCCTATTTTTTTCCTTAGTTCAGGTGTATTCAATATTTTTCTTATAGAAGCTTACAAATGAACTAAGTGGTAGAAGGAAAAAATTATGACAGTTCATCCCACAGCATTCTAAGTGTTCTACAAATGGACCTAGCTTTAACCCTTCTTTGATAACGATCGGTTTATGTGACAACCTGGTATTCTGTGGCCCAGCACTAATCACACAGGACATGGATTGTCTTAAGATATAGTGCATGTCTTTGTCAGACTAGTTACCAGAGATACAGAACAGTACAGTAGTTTTGTTAAGAGTCACATCGATATGTGAATATGGTGTCCAGCTTTTTTCATTGCACAATGTAACTTTGGTATATGGTGCTTTTCATAGTGGATATGGGTGGACACTAAAGTGTCAAAATGACAGTGATATCAATCTGTTGGATTGACAGTGAAAGCAGTTTTACATTCAAGATGTTACTTTGTTCACAGCAATCCCATTGGGTATGTTTTTGCCACATAAAATGTTTCCATTTGAATCAAATATTTTGAGTGAGGTGAAAATGCTGTAGGGTGTAAACTGCTATTTTTGAAGCTCATGATGCAAATCAAGAAAACTAGATATTGTGACTGCAATTCTCTCAATCTTGTCTGTGTATTGTAATAAAGAGATTCTGATGACTTTAATATGCTGGTTTTCTCTACAGATGTATTAAACACTGAATTTGTTTGCTAACTGTTAAACCTTTGTTGTTGCAGATACAGCAGTGGTGTATAAAAATAGGAATGGACATGTTGTTGAACTGAATGTAGAAACAAATACGACGACATTATTATTGGAAAATACAACTTTTGTAAGTAATATATATTATTTACTGATTTCTTAGTAGAAGTCTGTTGACATTTTTTTCTGCAATAGGAGTGGGGGAGCATATTTAAAGGTTAAAAAAAATATGTTTATAACCGAGACTAGATTAAATATAAATGGAAAGTATAATACTTTCCTCTGTCTGTGCACAATTTCTGGCTGAAGTTATTTGTTACTTTATTCAACCTATGTGTAAATAACCAAGAATTTGGAGGATATGTTGTTGGCTGTAGTCCATCCTTTGCTTAGGCCATTTGAAGGAGCGTGGCTGGTGTGTCCTGGTGAATCTATCTGATGTCTAATATAATAAAAGATTTCATAGAATGGAGAAATGCTACTCAAAATGTTGAGAGCTTTTCACTATTATAAAAGGGGAAAATGTTCAAAAATCATGTGAAGATATTCCTTTATGGAATTAAATATGCAATGTATTTCCTAGTCATGTTAATCTCTGGTTTACTTGTTCCTCTGCTGTAATGGCAAGCTAGATGATTAGGGACTATTCCTCTTGACCAGTAAATAATCTATACCTGAGTGATTTGCATAATTTTCTGACTAGCTGTAATTGCTGTGAAATGCTTTAATGCCTTAGTCTACATTTTCTTTTGCTTTGCTTGGTGCTGTATTCTCAGTGATACTAATATCCTACCCTGTAATTCTTGTTTATTGGGTTTCTGCAGCAGAAATACGTGACTTGTCAATTTTTACTTATCAATTCTCTGTAAAGACCACTGGCTGTTATTGTTAATCCCTTTATTTTTAATTTAGTAAAATCTTTTGCACCTGCAGACCCAAAAGGATGACTGATTTTCATCAGTGGCGTTTGGCAAACACTGATTTTATTCCTGGTCTGTTCCTTGCCTTTGCTGGTACAGATTCCTCCTTTCAAAGCATAAAACCCTGGTGATCTTTTCTTCTAAGTCCTAAAACTAGGAAGAGGAGAGTAGAAGTTCAGGAGAAAGAACATGATGCTGACTTCCTAGGTCAGTGTAAAGACGAAGTTGAAGGGAGGAGAGAATTGTACTTTAATGGTTTGTATATGTGAGGCTCCCTTTCTGTAAGGTGCACCCTTCCATATGCTGGGATGTGCCTCAGGGTACCACTTAATGCCAAAAAGGCTAGCAGACACAATTAAAAGTAGGTGAAAAGGTGAATTTCTGTAAAGTGCAAACCACAGATTGTTGAAAAAGCATTTTCCCTGTTATCTGTGTGTGTGCGTGAGCGCTTGCCTGGTTAAGTAGAGGATAAACTGTGTCAAGCATATATATTGCCTTTACCATATAACTTGAACTCAAGCAGCTGCTTGGGCATCCCTGGCTGTAAAACTTGACTGTAGTGATAAGATTTGGGTTTCCTCACAGATTTAATTCATACACTTTTGGATGCAAGTATTTGGCTCATAATGTCAAGTGCAATGACAAGCTATTCAGGCCACTATGCTAAACCAGTCTTGCCAAGTAGTGATGGATTGGTGTGGACAGCCTGCTTCACACTGAGAAAATCACCTCTTTTCACAAAGTTGCTCTGCTCTGTGCTTTTTATGGAATTGATTTATCCTGAAGTCATGCAGGCTGAGAGAGTTCTAGACACCTGATATCTACTTAATTATAAATGTGAGAAACTGATGCAAAAAGGGTTAATATTCAAACAACCATCCAACAATTATGTATTGAACAGAGACAAATAAAAACGTATGTTTCTTCCTTCGAAATTTCTTTCCTAGTCAAAACCTAAGAGTGTTAGAGGTAAATAAAGGGAATTCCAGCAATGATTATTCATATGGAAGTAGAATGAAAAGCGGAACACAGAGCAGAAGATTCAGCAAATTTCTTGATAGACATTTGGCAGAGAGCAATGGCAAATGTTGCTGTGCTGAGTTGTCTGTTGACAAGGTGGCCAGTGATCCTAACAGATCATAACATTACAGAAGCAGACAGTATGGCTGAAATCAAAAGCTGTCCCATTCTTCTAAGCTCCGCTGTCCCCAGATTCACACTGCTAAATGTAATCTTCCAAAGTTAAACACCTTGATCATTGATCAACATTTTCCTTGCTCAGTGCCACATCTGCTTAATCACTGGTGCATAATTAGAATGGTACTGGTTTAATGACTCTGCAGAGATGACTTGTATTAATAGAAAATACAGCACAAATCCAACGTAGGCAGTGGCAATACAAGTTCCCTCATTCCTCCCTATCAAAGGGTTTTAGTCATGGAAGAGTCACCTTTTGATGGGAGCTTGTCTGCTTTCAGTCTACGTTCTCTCTCCTGTTTGCCTCCCTGCTCAAGCAACCTGCAGAAGTGGCAGGTTTTTCTTAGTAATGTTCATAATTGTCTATTGAAAATTGAACTGCCATGATAAACTCATTGTGAGAAGGCAAGGAGCTAGTAATGACTCTTTGTCACTACTGATTGGGCTGTATATGAACCAGCAGCCCAGAAGAGGTTTTCTGTTTTCCTCATCCCTAATCCCCTGAAGCAGTCTTCCATTGTACATGGATCACTGGCTCTTCTTTTGTGCGTTAGAGACTGCCATTTTTGTGCAAAGTACATTTCTTTTATCCGTCTTTGTCTTCCTTAGTGCCTAAAGGTCAGATAGCCCTGCCGAAGAGCTGCTATGCCTACTATGCATGTGTATCAGCAAAAAAAGCAAACTGCTTTTTTTTTTTAAAACTATTTACATGTATAAAAGATTAAAAAAACAACAACCCTTTAAAAATAGTCATACATCTGGAAGGAAGAAAGGCTAGTATTATATTGTTCTAAGATGACCATTCATAGGGAAGTATCTGTCCACAGTTCCTAAATTAAAGTTTTTTTTCCAGTTTCATTAGGTTTCATTCAAAAGCAGAAGAAATCATTGCACTTCATTCATGCTTTTCAAATGGAATCCTTTTCTGTAATCAATCTATTAATAAAACAGTCTGGCCTTTATTTAATTAAACTATCAGCAAAGCAATATTATGGATAACAAATACAGTGATGTAAGTGAAAAGAGCAACTTGTAAAGCACAAAGAATATCTATTAGCATCTTTAGATAGCATAACGTAAAGACATTTTCTAATACATACCTGTCCTCTCAGTGTATGCATGTAGTACATCCTGTTTATGCTGTCTAAGAAACAGTTAATACTCTGAGCCAGCAGCATATAAATGTTAACAGCTGGAGGCTGGGCAAGTCTTCTATTAAACGGAGCCAAAAAAAGCCCTAGACATGAATCACTGTGTGGCATCCTGATGTTTGCGATGCTGCCTCGATATGCGGTTACAATATGTTCTCTGTCATCTATCCGAGGTGCCTATCACCATGATCATGACATGCCTACCAGTTTTTCAGCATTTAGCAATACATTATTGCATGTTACAGTTCCAAAGTAAGTAACATGATGCTGCATTTATCTAAGCAATTTCAGTTGGTTAAGTGAAGTTTACAAGCAGTTTATTTATTCCTTTGCCATCAGCTGTTACATAAAGTCCCTAAGAGCAGGTTACCAGCTAACACACAACTCAGGCACAAGACCTGGCTAAGCTGGAGAGGAAAGCATGGATGACCACATGGGTTCTTTTGTCTAGGGGAGGTTGTCTGTCTGGTCCCTTACCATGCTTCTAGCTCAGCCTCTTTATTCTGTTACAGTTCTTAAACCCAACCAAAATGAACAAAAGGGAACACAGAGATGAGAGAAGACATGTAGGGACTGTGTGTTCTCTAATAGTACTTTCCAAATGTTTTGGATCCATTGAAAGAAATATTTAGAAATTTTGCCTTCAATTTTCCCTCTTAAAAAAAGCCACAGTAATTATCAAGGTGGTAACACTTATTTGTTAGCCCTGAGTTCCACTACTTTTGTGGTGGATGTATGCAAAATTATTCAGATACCATGCATGCATCCTCACAAACACTCAGTCCAGGATTCTGGGTCAGAAATGAATCTGGTGTGCCTGTGTGGATGATGGGGTATATTTTGACTCATCAAATAAGAGGCTATCAATTTGTTTGCAATGCCTAACGATACAAGTAGAACTGTTTTCAGTTTTGTAACTCTAATACAGGGTCTTGTATTTACAACAGCTTCCCTGCAGCTGTATGCTTTCGACTCTTCTAAAATCCAGCAATTCTGACTTGCTCTCACCCTTGATTTTGATGCCTTCCTGCAACTCTTTTCAATCTCAAGGGGAAATTGCATCCTGGTACATAGCAAACTGATATTACTGAACTACAAATCTTTTCCCAGGGGCTTTCAGGGAGTATACCCTATGGTATGTTGTAATGTCATATTACTGTGGACCATCTTTTGCACAAGGATGGGGAGAGAAGGATTACTTCTTGCTGCTTGCTAATCAGGGGATGGTGTCAGAAGGGTGGAGCAGAGCAGGAGTAGTCTTGGCTCATGTATCATGATTAAGCTGTGGCAGCCCAGCTGTGAAAACCCACTGGAGGCCTTACAGCCAAAAGCAGAGAATGCAAGTTTTAGTCTGAGCAGAGCTTTTGGCAGGGGCATTTTCCTGATGTGTCACAGAGCACTGTTTATAAATACCCTTTCTTTTTGATAATTGTCTTCCTTTTGATATCTTTGTTTGTTTGTTTTGTGTTCCCCACCACCAACCACACCCCTTTCCTCTTTTGATGGGAAACTCAGTGCATCATCTCAATGCTGTTGTAGTTTCTTTGTTGATAGGACAAGGGGTAATGGGTTAAAACTTAAACAAGGGAAGTTTAGGTTGGGTATAAGGAAGAAATTCTTTACTGTAATGGTAGTGTGGCACTGGAATGGGTTTCCTAGGGAAGTTGTGAATGCTCCATCCCTGGCAGTGTTCAAGGCCAGGTTGGTCAGATCCTTGGGTGACATGGTTTAGTGTGAGGTGTCCCTGCCCCTGGCAAGGGGGTTGGAACTAGGTGATCTTCAGGTCCTTTCCAACCCTAACTATTCTATGATTCTATTCTATGATTCTGTGTTTCTATGATTAATGTAGATTTAATTGCAAGAGTAGTTTACATGCTTATATTTTAAGACCCTTGTATAAGAGGTTAATGAAAGGGTGAACAATGGTAAATACATTAAACAAGATTATATAACCACATAAATGTTAGTAATTGTTGCAACATTGGCCATTTTATTGACCCACACATGTTGTAAATAGGTGGTTATGAACATTGTAAAATTATCTCTGCTCTTTCATGCTCCTCTAAATGTTAAATAACCCTTTCAGCAAAACCTTTTCAGTAGAGGAGTTTTTATGAGGTAGACTTTATTGTTGCAGTGCACCACTGTGCATAGAGATGGGAAAGCCTGACAGATGGAAGGGTTTGCAGTTGTGGTTTGGTGGTGCTCATTGTCTTTTACCCAAGTGAAAGAGGTTTCAATATACAAAATGCAGGGGACAGTACTCCGAACTGTCAGGTTAGAGTAGCTTTATGGGGGATCTCTCTAAATAATAGTCCTGATGAGATCATTCCTTGGTACAGAAAATATTTAAGGGCTATATCAAAGATGGGGAATGGGAGGTAGAAAATTGGGAGGTAGAATTTGGTTTGTGTTTTTGAGAACCACTCATCCAGGGTAGCCCCCATCCATAGGTTAGAGTTCAGCTTAGATCATGTTTTAAGGCACAATAATCTTTTACACTGCATAGGAAGTCTGAGCCTTAACAAATACAACACATAGTATTGCAAGGTTTTTGAATACAGATTAAGTGCTCAGGTGACACAAGAAATACTGCAATAAGAAATGTAACCTTGGAAACCCAAGTTTTTCAACATTCTAATTACTGTGCATTTTCCTAATTACAACCTGACTCTCTTCTCAGAGGTACCCTGCTTTTACTGCTACAAGGCGAGCTCTCCTGCTGGGCTCCACTCTCAGCTGCTCTCTCATATAACCTCCGGGTGGTCCATCTTCTCCTTTCAGTCACAGCAATCCCATTGTTTCCTTGATTGCTGGTGCCACCAGGAAACAGCTACATGCCAAATGCTTTCTCATTTTGCAGCTAGTATAATTTTGTCCCATCTGATTCCTCTTGTGCATTGCCATTTGGTCAATGCCTGTCTGATAAGTTGAGCTGTATACCTGTGAATTCTCATGAGCTGATAAGTTGATGGGTTGAGCTGAATACCTATGAATGCTCATGAACTCCCATATATTGATGTTCAGTTATAGCATTAAGTTAAAATTCTGATACAGATGTAGGTATGGGATATGGAGATATGAATGATGTCCTAAGTAGGGGTATTGCCCCCAGGTTTTATAGTAACATTCTGGAGGTTTGCAATATTTTATCCTGGATGAATTGAAAAAAAAAGATAATAATTAAGCCTAGATGTGTGTAAAGTTAGCACTAAGTAATGATTGGGGAAGGATAATAATAGGAGTATGGGAGATGTAAGTTGATGGAAAAAGTAGGAGTACAAGAAACTGAAACAGAAGGAGGGCTAAAATTAAAGGAGAAAAACCACAACAAAGTAAACTCCACTAAAGTGAAAATTTCCTCTAATTGGTTTTAACTGTGGTGTATTATTTAGCTTAAAACTATCCAACAGAAAGGATAACAGAGGAGTACTGTAAAGTGTTTGACAGATGTTAAAGTTACATTCTTACAGCTCTGTTCTGCATTATGTTATAGGTAAATTCCACCTGCTGTATAGCATATTTTTAAAAGACCATGAATAAAGCATTGATTTAAATGTTATATTAGTTAAAATCCATAAAAATAGGAAAACTAACATTTTATAGTAGGTGAAAGAATAGAGCAAAGATGAAGTGCGTCAATAACTCAGAACCAGGCTATAAGAAAGCTGAATAAATAAAAGTGAGGTTATACTGAAGGGCCCTTGCAGAACCTAGCCTAAAACTTCTCTTAAACGCAGTCATAACAGGTATTTCTGTTATGAGTAAAACACACATAAAATGCAAACTTAAAAAAAAAGTCATCAATGCAAAATATTGACATTGAAAATGTCAATCAAATGTGGGAATATTGTTCATTGGAAATTTGTTTTCCACTTTAATCATCCATATAGAAAGGGGAAGAAAAGCCAGTTGCATGTGGGTGGTGGTGGTGATGGGATGTCCCTTGTATTTATTTGTTGCAGAATCATTTTTTCTTTTGCTTTCACTCTTTACTGTCTCAAGCTGTTCTCATCTTTCTTTCCATGCCAAAATATGTTCCAAATTTGGAACGTGGATGAAAGAAGGAAGCTGGAAAGCTGAAGGGTGAAAGACTGTTTAGAGGCACTGCATCATTTTGCCTGCATTAGGCTTTTATCATTTCAATCTGTGGTGAAAGTGAGACTAGCAGTCACTGCTTGTCCATGGGATCATCGCGTCATGCATCCTTGTCAGTGAACTCATGTCAAATTCAGCAATATTGGAAAAATGGGTGACAGATTCATAGAATCATAGAATCATAGAATCGTTAGGGTTGGAAAGGACCTTGACATCTAGCTCCAACCCCCCTGCCGTGGGCAGGGACACCTTACGCTAAATCATATCACCCAAGGCCTCGTCCAACCTAGTCTTGAACACTGCCAGGGATGGAGCATTCACAACCTCCCTGGGCAACCCATTCCAGTGCCTCAACACCCTCACAGGAAAGAATTTCCTTCTTATATCCAATCTAAACTTCCCCTGTTTAAGTTTTAACCCATTACCCCTTGTCCTGTCACTACAGTCCCTAACGAAGAGTCCCTCCCCAGCATCCCTATAGGCCCCCTTCAGATACTGGAAGGCTGCTATGAGGTCTCCACGCAGCCTTCTCTTCTCCAGGCTGAACAGACCCAACTTCCTCAGCCTGTCTTCATACGAGAGGTGCTCCAGTCGCCTGATCATCCCTGTGGCCCTTCTCTGGACTTGTTCCAACAGTTCCATGTCCTTTTTATGTCGAGGACACCAGAACTGCACACAATATTCCAGGTGAGGGCTCACAAGGGCAGAGTAGAGGGGCAGGATCACCTCCTTCGACCTGCTGGTCACGCTCCTTTTGATGCAGCCCAGGATACGGTTGGTTTTCTGGGCTGCGAGCGCACACTGAAGCTGGCTCATCTTCATTTTCTCATCAGCCAACACCTCCAAGTCCTTCTCTTCAGGGCTGCTCTGAATCTCTTCTCTGCCCAACCTGTAGCTGTGCCTGGGATTGCTCCGACCCAGCTGTAGGACCTTGCACTTGACATGGTTAAACTTCATAAGGTTGGCATCAGACCACCTCACAAGTGTGTCAAGGTTCCTCTGGATGGCATTCCTTCCTTCCAGGGTATCAACTGAACCACACAGCTTGGTGTCATCGGCAAACTTGCTGAGGGCGCACTCAATCCCACTGTCCATGTCAGTGATGAAGATGTTAAACAAGACCGGTCCCAACACCGATCCCTGGGGGACACCACTCATTACTGGTCTCCATCTGGACATTGCGCCGTTGACCACAACTCTCTGTGTGCAGCCATCTGGCCAGTTCTTTATCCACTGAGTGGTCCATCCATCAAACTGATGTCTCTCCAATATAGAGACAAGGATGTTGTGTGGGACAGTGTCAAACACTTTACACAAGTCCAGGTAGATGACATCAACTGCTCTACCCCTCTCCCTCAGTTTGTAGCCCGATCATAGAAGGCCACCAAATTGGTCAGGCAGGATTCAGATTGCTGAATTAAGAAGGGAAGATAATGTATGGGTAATTAAAAAGCTTTTTTTTTTTTTCTTAGAATTATGCAACATTGTGAAATGTCAGTAATATAGGGATTCCAGCAATTTACCTAGTCAAAAGTGTTTTCTGTTTGCCCTAGAGCCTAGTGTTTTTTATAAGGCTGTTAAATCTTGATGTGGCTAGGTAGAACTGACAAATATTAGGGAAATTACCTTCCCTTACTTCTTCTCCCTTTCATCAATGTGGAATGCACAGTGCAGCACTGTGTTGAATTACCCTCAGTCTCCTAACTAGATGATGCTGTGCAGTGATGCAGAGGGAAACTAGCCCTGCTTCTGCATCCAGGGACTGTGCCTAATTAGCCAGCTGCATTTCTCCCTGTTTCAGAGCTTTGCTGTTCAGAGCTACATTTCTTAGAGATCAAGCGAAGTGTCATAGTCATAAGGGGCAGCATTTATGGCTGTCTTCCTAAATGAAGGCTAACTAGTGCCTGACAAACCAAGAAGCTTGAAAAGTTACAGATACGCAGACGTGATAGCAGAAGAACCATCCTCCATATTTTTGATAACAAGATACCTGAGGTTTTTTTTCATTTCCAGTGTTTTCAATATTATATTTTCCCAACACTTTCTTTGCAACTCAGAAACATGTTCTTAAAATATATATACATTTTATATTAATAGATAAACATTTATCTATATTTAAAGATAATTTAAAGAAACTAGCATTGCAATCAGCTGGCAATGAATACATAATCTCTGCTGGTTTGTTTTTTGCTTTCTTGTTTCTCATGTGAAACATTAAAAATTATGAAACAGCTTTACTCGCCTTTTAACAATAATAATGCCATTACAACAACAAAAGGAAAATTATTTGCCAAAACATTACCTGTTTTGTTACCAGGAATGGTTTTCGCAGATCTGTTTGGCAAGCTATAATCTTTTGGTCTACAGGAGATTATAGTTTGTTGTCATTGCTTTTACACCATGTGTCTGAGGCACTTCAGGAGGCAAACCAAATTTTGCAGGCGAATGCAAACTGAATAAGCCAGGTCGTATTCAGTAGGATTTAAACTATTTTAAATCCCAGACCCACAAGACTCTATACTTGGATATAGAATATGTGAGTATCTCTTGCTGGTGTTGCCTCAAACTGCCAGTAGTTTGTAGCTGAGGTACTCAGGTGTTTGCATTAAGTGCATCATTACTTTTGTGGTGGCATAATCAGTGACTGAAGATTCTTACTAAATGCATGATATAGCAAGCACCACAATCCCTGAAAATGAATTTGGAAAGCTGCCTGTGTTATATGTTGCTGAAGACTAAGGTAGTCGGGGAATAATTAATAAACTGCTAGAAAAGCAGGGAAATTTCACACCTAAAATTGTTTTCAGTGTGTGCCAAGAAAAGGGAACATAACCATAAATTAACATTAACACAGTCTCTGCTTAAAGGCGGTTAACTCATAAAAGCTAGTTTAAGCACAGTAAAAATCTGTTCTGAATGCTTTGTAAGTAAAAAAGGAAGTTCCTAGTTGTTGGGGTTTTTTGGTTTTGTTTGGGTTTTTTTTCTCTTTTTTACTCAAGGCTGCAGATTCATCTTCTAACTTCTGATACTGTCATGTTCTTGCATCACACTAATGCAGTTTCAGTTCAAAACTATTTTTTTCCTTTTGTTGTCTTTGGATAGCTTGAGCCTAATTATACTACCTAGTAACCTGAGTTACTAGGTTAACTAGTAAATCTAGTTAACCTGAGTGTAATCTGCATATCGAAACACAGCATCTTCTCAGTTAATTTAGCCTTTTTTATTATCATTAGGATAGTTCCTTAGCTGCTCTGATTATACGAGTTTGTGACTTCTGATTTGTGTACCTTAAACCCCTATTGAATTCATTAGTTTAGCAGTGGGATTAGGCTAAATAGAACAGGATGCTTAAGAAGAAAAAAAAAAAAAAGTAAAAAAAGTAAATAAAAAAAAGGGAAAACCTTCCTTTGAATATTGGATAGCTCTTGTCCTATGTAACTATTTATTTATTTTCTTTCATCTTGTACCTTTGTGATTCTGTTATTTTTTTCTGTCCAACTTCTATTCTTATCTGCATTTTTCATTACACTCTTTTCCTTTAATTCTGCAAATAGATGTCTTGAGATTATTTCTTTTTTATTCCTTCAGTGTCTTTTAAAGCACGTTCTTAGTTTCCACATACATTAGATGCATTAAATTCTTTCTGACATAACATTAATCCTTGATTAAATTACAGTCTTGAAAAGTAGTCTTGGATAGATGTAAAGCAATTATTAGTTTTATAGTGCTAACTTAAGTTTCACTTTGCTCTCCACTAAGCATTTTCTTTCTTATAGGAAAGAGTTTTTCTTTAGTGCAGGTTGTCTTGCAAAATGGTTATGCATGTGATGTTTAAAGGAAAAGCAATAGAGACATAGCGCACACTTATTCTTTTTCTTGTATGGTATCTTTAAACCTAGCCTACTGATGAATCTCCCTTGTAATCATCCCTGAAGTACACACCAACCAAAGTGTCTTCCTTCATCCTCTGTAAATGAATTGGTCATAGTTGTTATCCTCAAGCTTAGTGCCTCCTATCGTGATAAAAAACTCATCAGCTTCTTAACTGAAATTTAGAGCTGAAGCCAGATTCATCTGTTGTCATTGTACAGATACCAGCAAATTAGACTAAGAATTATTTGAGTCCTTCTTTGGTGAAAACTGCACTGGTGTTCTAGACCAGATCTCTGTCTTATTAATGGGAAGCTCTTAAATGAACGATAAGAAAAATTGGGAGAAAAAAATTATCCTTTTTATTGCAAACTTACTTTTATTGCTACTTCATTTTAGGTAACATTCAAAGCATCAAGATACTCTGTTTCACCAGACTTAAGATTTGTTCTTCTTGCATATGATGTTAAACAGGTAAGACAACTATTTGTTAATTGAAGAACCTCTACATCCAAAGTCTGAAACCCTTGTTTTGTATTCAGTGGTTATTCAAACTAGTTTGAGTTGTTTTGGTTTATTTTTTTAATTTTGGAACAGTAAAAATTTACAAATACCTGTTAATATCTGTGACCTTATTATCACCTTAGCATGACCTTCACAAAGATCGCTGTTTATCACATTATACTACAGTATAGTAGTTTACTAGTTGTTTCGTATTGGTAACTGATAACACAATAGCTGTGTGTTTTGGATTTAAATTGTTAGAACAATAAATATTCCTTTCCAATTCAGTATAAAAATTTTTCTGTCCCCCTGGTGACATTGCTGTATTGATCTGTATACCAGCATCTTTAATAATTGTGTCTGCAAACTGTAAAATGTGCTGAAAGCTTATTTGAAATATTCTAAAGGTGTTGATGTAAAATTATTCATTTACTTGGTACTAAATCCATGTAGGGTTTTCTTTAGTAAATGGAGTGGATTCTGGATTAAGCCCTTTTGCAATATACATGTATTAATAAATCAGAAAGGAACTGCTGTTGTTCAGTTCACTTTTTTTTGTCAAGTGTTCCAGTTTGATTCCTGTCTGAAAAATAAGTGCTCCTTGCTGTTTTCCTTCTTGATTGCTTTTTATTGTGTGAGAGAGGAATAGTCACTCATGCTGACTTAATTTTCTCATTTGATCTATTCCAGTTTTCATTTTGGATTGGTTTTCATAGTAGTAGCAGATATAGCTGATAGAGAAGAATAAGGAAAGTATCCGTCACACTTTATTGTATGTAAATGTAGTAACATCAGTGAGGAATCCCTGCCCCACAATATAGATGGTCCATTGACATGCAAATTGCTCTCAGTGCATGCTGAATATACCCTTTGTGGTAGCACTCCTTTTCCATATTTAATTCTTGGTTTTGTTGAAAAAAGAAATTCATCCTTCCGTTTACAATCCAGTTGCTGATAGTTACTTACAGGGATGAAGCTTGCAGCATTTATGCTTTGCACTTAGCCGTTTCCTTTTTTCAAGTATATTGACAAGAAGTAATTAAAATGAGAAATGAATAGGTTTACCAAACAATTTGTGGTAGTATGGGTGGCTTTGCATGAGGCTTGTGATGCTTATGCTTGAATGCTTATGGCTTTCAAACCAAAAATATGCTGCAGTTGTTGTATCTTCTAGAAGTGGTGGTGATGGTGTTGAAATTGTGTAATAGCTGGATGTTGTCAGTCAGATATAAATTATAATAATAATAATAATGCCATTGAAGTCTTTTACCTCCTGAGAAGAATCTGTTGCTTACAGTGGAAGGGGAAAAAAAAAACAAAACCAAAAGGAGTTTAAGCTGATTTTTTTTCAGAACATACAAAGCTATATTACTGTGAATATACAGTAAAAAGCATTTTTTTCCTCCAAATTTACTGATTCTTGGGATGTTTGTTATGCTGGTAAGGCACTTCTCTTTTCTCAAGATCTGTTGGGGAAAAGGTAGGCAATGCTTTCGAAAGCCTCTTTATTTCTGCGTGACTTGTGCTTCCAAATAACATGAAGGGTTAAGATAACATTCATTGTATTATTTACTTCTTTTTTTTTTTTTTTCCTCTCTCAGTCAGAGGCAGATTTATTTTGTCTGGATGAGAGAAAATCCACCTGTATTCCTTACTCCTCCCCCCTGCTGTTAACTATCAATTATTAAATTTGTTTCCTAAAAAGTGAAAATTAATATTAAACAGCAAACTTAATTGTAGCTTTTCAAGATGAGTTTCAGTGGGATCAGGCCAGATTCTTTCTTCATATCTCATTTGAGTGTAACTTTTTTATGATCGTGTTACAATGCATGATTGAGTGTTCAACAACACCCGGTTCAAGGAACTGCAGGTAACTTACTGTAAGCATTTAATTGATCTCACCATCTTCTATAAATTGCCACAGACCCTTGGACCTTAATACCTTTGTTTGCCCCCTTTTTTTTTTCCTTCTTTGTTACGGTTTAGGTGTATAATTGCACTGTAATACATTTGATGGGATTTCTGCTTTTGCAGACAGTCATGACTTTGAGGTTTTAAAATTATAATAGTTGTTTACATACATTAATCTGTGTTCTTTGTAACATACAGTCATACAGCTGGAACGGATTTATTAATCAGTTTTATAAATAAGCTCCTATGTTTCAGCTGAACAGATTGGAGAAAAATAGACAAATGTTTCTTCAA
Source organism: Pezoporus wallicus (assembly GCF_028554395.1). NCBI lineage: Eukaryota > Metazoa > Chordata > Aves > Psittaciformes > Psittacidae > Pezoporus > Pezoporus wallicus. The sequence goes on from NW_026641658.1 coordinate 507,523, forward strand.
GACATTTTCTCATGAAATTGTAATTAGAAATAAGGTTATTTTGATGTTTGGATTAAAAATAAATGTTGAGTTAAATAGCTGAATATTTATTTTACTGTTGTCAGCATTTTCTTTAATCTATTTTATGCTTGGAATGGCAAACTTTAATTAAATTTGCAGTTCTTCCAGCACAATTAAGAATGTACTTATGCATAACGGGACATAAATCTGCATGAAAATAAGCCATCTTTGACTACAAAAGTAATAATTAAATGAATTTTTAAATCATGCTTTATAGAATCAACAAAGCCATTTCATGTGGCATAGCAGCTGTTTTGGTATAGCTCTATAAAACTCATATGGAAGAAAATTCCTTTGCTGAGGAATTCAAAGTGTTGCAAATTGATTTCTGGACAACAGATTCCCTCCATCTGTCTGGCTTTTTATTTTTTGACAGAAGGCTGTGGCAATTTCAGAGGTACTTTCTGTGTGTTCTTTGCTGTGGTACTCCATAGTTCTCCACACTTCCTAAATGCTTTCATCAATTCTCCAAGTTTTTTTACTTTGCCAAAACTTTATGGATCAACTGTGTGTAGTTCAGACTTTCTTTCTGTCACTCACCATAATTTGGTTGGCTTTACTGAAAAAGTCTCATTTTGCAAGGCAGCAGATCAGTAAGTAGGAACTAATTTGAGAAATGAGCACATATTCTTGCTGGATGTCCTGCCATCCTGATTCTTCTGGGACAGTGTGAACACAGCAGCAGGGAAACCATTGTAAGTGTTGTATGAAGAGAGGGATCAGTTTTGCAGTGCTACATCTTTTTGATTTTCCTTTGAAGATTTTCAAGGTATGAGTAAAGAATATGAAACTCTGAGAGGCAGAGCATCTAAGCCAGTTGAGCTTTCCAGAGGAAAGGGTATTTCACTATTGCTTTTAATAAGGATGGTGTAAAAATGTAGCTTAAAATCTTTCTCACTCTGCTGGTGGTGGCATTCACAACTACCAGAACCTGATTTATACTTTTGATTAGAAAATGGAAATTAGACACTCTGCTCTTAATGGTAAAGAATGGGGCAGTAAATTTGCAATTTGCAGTGCAGTGAGCACTGACAGCCTAAGAAATTCTTTACCATTGAGGAACTTCAGTGTCTATCAGCAAAGGGTTATGCCTTGTGAGTTATTCCTGGAGTCCATGTGAAATAAAAATAATTTTTATTCTGGATATCTGTTGAGTTTTTTCTAAGATATCATAGGCATGTTCTCCCCATACTCTTGCTAGAATATAATACCCCACAGAAGTATATGCAATCAGTTCATCTCTTTCTTTGCAATTTCCCTTTTTTCTCACTTGATTTAATAATCCCTTCCTACAAATCGTCCTTTCCTTCTGACTGCTTTCAAATCTCTTTTGAATTCCAACTTTCAGGAATTTTTCCCACTTTACTATTACAAATTCATCGTTTTCTGCTTTCAATGCAAGATGAATTATGTAGGGGTTTTTAGCTCTTGGTTCAGAAATGTGCTTAAAAAACATATTAAAGTTTAGCTCTAGTTTAGAAGCATAAGCATTTATACACTGTCTAAAAAGGAAATGTTTTCCTGAATTTAGGACTTCAAAATGTAATCTTTTTTAGCTAGAGCATTTAATGAAACAATGTATTTAGCTTAAAGCACTGTGAAAATAGCTTTTAATAATTTTAAGATCAGGATGAAGAATAATCAAATACTCTTCAGAAAGTTAGGAGAAAAATAGTTTTAGATCTAAACATCACTCAGTAGAAATTAAAAAATTTCAAAAACATTTCTACGTATTTCTAGTTTAATGTATTGAAGATGAAAGTTCAGCAGAGTGTCTGAAGCAAAGAAACCCCAAGAGAACGAAGTTGCTTATCTGCTGCATAGAGCCAATGCCTGTCATCACTTGGCTGCTATAATATCTATTTTTGGAGAATAGTGATAGGGAGTACTGACTAGTTTACAGCAAATGAGGGTGAAAAGCACCATGAAACATGTTCATCGAGCTTTTAGAGATTGTCTTTGGTCCTGCCTTACTTGGGTGCACTGGAAAGATCTTCAGAAGTTTGTCTGCAGATTAGAAGAATCCATGAGGGGAAAAACTCAATGAAGTCTTGAATTATGATTATTTGTCCTCATTAGGAGATTATCTTTCTACCAATTAGGTGGAAACTAAATGTTCAATTGTCTGCAATTTTCTTGGTCAGTGATATTAATTATTGGATTTTTTTAATGCTGTCCTGGGTTCAGCAGTAGCAGTCATTTCTCTCCTTCTTGGTAGCTGGTGTAGTGCAGTGTTTTGACTTTCAGCTCGGGAACAGAGCTGATAGCGATGTTTTGGTTTGGCCAAGGACTTTGTGAGCCTCATGCTCTGCCAGGGGGAGGGAAGCCGGGAGGAAGCAGAGACAGGACACCTGACCCAAACTGACCAAAGAGGTATTCCATACCACAGCACGTCATGCCCAGGATGTAACTGGGAGTTAGCCGGAAGGGCTGGGAGACTGCAGGGTTGGAGGAGGTATGGGTCGGTGCTTGGTCGGGGGCTGGGGGGCCGAGTTATCGGTTGGTTGGTGGTGAGGTGTTGTATTCTCTTCCCTTGTTATTTCCATTATCATTGTTATTATTGGTAGTAGCAGTAGTGATTTGTGTTATACCTTAGTTACTAAACTGTTTTTATCTCAACCCGTGGGAGTTGCATTCTTTTTGATTCTCCTCTCCGTCCCTCCGGGAGCAGGGGGAGGGAAAGAAGGGGGGAAGTGAGCGAACGAGTTACCTGACTGGGTTTAAACCACGACAAATGCAAAAAATAAAGGATAAAGAAATTACCTTACATTATGTCTCATTTTTAATCAAGACACTCTTTGGTGTAAAGTTTTGCAGGTCTTTTCAAGAAAATAGTTTATACAGTGCTTATGAAAATCTGAGTTTGAAGAGCATTATCTGAAGTACCAGGTAATGGTTGGAATCAAATACAACAAAGATGAAAGATGTCTTTTACCACATGGAAACAATATTTTCTCAACTAGATTATTCCATACAAAAGAATAACAAAAGACATCCTAAACCAGCACTGATCTGGACAACAATTATCTAGTGCTGTATAGGAAGTAAAGATCTGATATAAAATTCATACTATCAAATCTTTCCACCAGAAATGCATCCTTCTTTAGATAAACCTATTTTTCACGTGTATTTTCTTAGGTCCACAGAGTGATCTTTTATCTTTAATTTGTTCATTTTGAGATAACTCCATAAGCAAATCACGCATGTGCATACTCTGGAACATAGGAGATCATAAATAGAAATATGATCCAGACATGACTTCCCCATTTATCTTCATCTCTTGTTAAGAACAAAAATGACTATTTTTTATCAGTTTCAGGGCAGTGACAAAAAAATAAGGCAGATCCACCCCCAAAATCTGAAGTTATTTCTTTGAAAATATTTTTGTGATATATTTTATTCCTCTTTTAAGTAGAATGCAATTAAGTATTCATAAAAGTCAGATATTGAGCAATTAATGAAATTGGGCTGCTCAAATTTTCTGCTTTTAAATGCTGCTGTTTGAATTGAAGTTTTAGCTGGACAGATTAGAATTTGTTAACATAATAGCTAGGCTGTAGATGATCTTGGCCTGTTACTCATCTATTACATACATTTGACTTTATTTTATATAGTTCCACAAATATGCAAGACATTTTAAAGGTATAAAAAGACAAGGTCTTTGCCTGAGGAGGTAATGTTCTTTGTAGTAAAATCTGGCTAAATCAATTTGGTGATACTATGTGCTGTCATGAATTATCACGTAGGAGCGAGTGTTTGTATAGAATCATATAATGATAGAATAGTTAGGGTTGGAAAGGACCTTAAGATCACCTAGTTCCAACTCCCCTGTCATGGGCAGGAACACCTCACACTAAACCATGTCAACCAAGGCTCTTTCCAACCCGGCCTTGAGCACCACCAGGGATGGAGCATGCACAGCTTCCTTGGGCAACCCATTCCAGTGCCTCACCACCCTCACAGGAAAGAACTTCCTCCTTATACCCAATCTAAACTTCCCCTGTTTAAGTTTTAACCTGTTGCCCCTTGTCCTATCACTACAGTCCCTAACGAAGAGTCCCACCCCAGCATCCTTATAGGCTTCCTTCAGATACTGGAAAGCTGCTATGAGGTCTCCACGCAGCCTTCTCTTCTCCAGGCTGAACAGCCCCAACTTTCTCAGCCTGTCTTCATACGGGAGGTGCTTCAGCCCCCTGATCATCCTCGTGGCCCTCCTCTGGACTTGTTCCAACAGTTCCATGTCCTTTTCCTGTTGAGGACACCAGAACTGCACACAATACTCCAAGTGAGGTCTCACGAGAGCAGAGTAGAGGGGCAGGATCACCTCCTTCAACCTGCTGTTCATGCTCCTTTTGATTCAGCCCAGGATATGGATGGCTTTCTGGGCTGCAAGCGCACACTGAAGCTGGCTCATGCTCATTTTTTCATTGACCAACACCCCCAAGTCATTCTCCACAGGGCTGCTCTGAATCTCTTCTCTGCACAGCTTATGGGTTTGTGTGGAATTGCTCCGAACCAGGTGTAGGACCTTGCACTTGGCATGGTTAAACTTCATAAGGTTGGCATCAGCCCACCTCACAAGCGTGTCAAGGTCCCTCTGGATGGCATTCCTTCCCTCCAGCGTATCAACTGAACCACACAGCTTGGTGTCATCGGCAAACTTGCTGAGGGTGCACTCAATCCCACTGTCCATGTCACCGACAAAGATGTTAAACAAGACTGGTCCCAACACCGATCCCTGAGGGATGCCACTCGTTACTGGTCTCCAGCTGGACATTGAGCCATTGACCTCAACTCTGTGTGGCCATCCAGTCAGTTCTTTATCCACTGAGTGGTCCATCCATCAAATTGATGTCTCTCCAATTTAGAGACAAGGATGTCGTGTGGGGCAGTGTCAAACGCTTTGTACAAGTCCAGGAAGATGACATCAACTGCTCTCCCCCTGTTCGTCAGTTCTGTAGCCCCATCATAGAAGGCCACCAAATAGGTCAGGCAGGATTTCCCCTCAGTGAAGCCATGCTGGCTGTCACCAAGCACCTGTTTGATTTTCCTGTGCCTTAGCATGCCTTCCAAGAGAATCTGCTCCAAGATTTTGCCAGGCACAGAGGTGAGACTGACTGGGCTGTAGTTCCCTGGGTCATCCATTTTCCCCTTCTTGAAAATGGAGGTTATATTTCCCTTTTTTTCCAGTTGTCAGGAACTTTACCTGACTGCCATGATGAATCCATAGTGTCACACTTCTGTTCAGGGTTTTTTCTAAATTATGTGGCAAAACATGATAATAACCAGTCTCCATAAATAGAAGATGGGGAAAATAGAGACTGTGTATTTTATGCTGAGTCGTGGGCATTGATCTTTGTTTAGTATTTGTCTGATAAGCTGCCTTTTCACTTTAGATCCATCTTGAATTGTAGTCCTGTGCAGACAGCAGATGACCTTACTACTTCCTAGAATTAGCAGTTAAACCCGGAGTATCTGCATATCTTTTTAATTATTTGTCTTTATATATGCATTATTATACTTACATTATTGGCATATTTGTGATAAGATGATATTACTGCTCTCTGCCAAGGTATTACTATGATCACCCACAGAACAGGAAGTGAACTGTCACAATTTCTGCCTTTAAAACACTTCTGAACCATAAAGGTAAGGGAACCAGAATACAATTTGGTGTGCTTTCAAATCTAGTATGGAAGCAGTCATGTCATATACATGTCCATATGCATCCATTTACCTATTTGTCAGAAGGTTTTTTTTTTATTTTCTTCTAGAATGTTCTTGATTTTGTCAGCTGACATGTTGATTCATATATGGAGGTTCAGCCTTCTTTAACAGTTCAGAAAAATATATCACACTCAAATTTTCATAGGAAAAAACACGAGACAAGATGTTCCTGCTTTTCAAATAACTTACTGGTTCTTTGTGTTTCATTTGTACTTGCAGGATTGTTGTTCAATCTCAAGTTTTATAAGTAAACAAAATAAGCAATTCTAATTTAAGCAGAAGATGGCTCCTTTTCTCATTCAAAATTGCCAGAGTTGAAAAAATCCCAATTCATGCTTTCAACTTCTTGTTCAAAGACAGTATTGAAAAAAGAACATTGTGCTTTGCTATTGTTCAGTAAAAATGGATTCTAGGGCATTTAGCTTTCCAAAGAAAATATTTATTGACAGAAAAGTATTTATTTTCAACATATTGTCATTCTTATCAAGTATGAATACTGTTATTTCAGGAAGATTTTGGTAGTGTCCAGCTGTGTTTAGAAGATCCAGCAGTTTAGAAACTCAGTCTTAATATAACTCTGGGTTTCACATAGTCGTATTCCAACATCACATAATAATCCATGGGGACTGGAATCTCTGTGTGCTTATGTTATAGAAATAAGCAATATTAACCTATTTGTCATCAGCTCTCTTAGCCTATTGTCGTGGTTTAAACCCAATCAGGTAATTCGTTCACTCACCTCCCCCCCCTTTCTTGCCCTCCCCCTGCTCTCGGAGGGATGGAGAGGAGAATCAAAAGAATGCAACTCCCACGGGTTGAGATAAGAACAGTTTAGTAACTAAGGTATAACACAAATCACTACTGCTACCACCAATGATAATAATGATAAAGGAAATAACAAGGGAAGAGAATACAACACCTCACCACCCGCTGACCGATAACTCGGCCCCCAAGCCCGACCAAGCTCCGACCGATACCTCCTCCAACCCTGCAGTCTCCCAGCCCTTCCGGCTAACTCCCAGTTACATCCTGGGCATGACGTGCTGTGGTATGGAATACCTCTTTGGTCAGTTTGGGTCAGGTGTCCCGCCTCCGCTTCCTCCCGCCCCCCCCTCCTCCCTGGCAGAGCATGAGGCCCACAAAGTCCTTGGCCAAACCAAAACATCTCTATCAGCTCTGTTCCCGAGCCGAAAGTCAAAACACTGCACTGCACCAGCTACCAAGGAGGAGAAACATGACTGCTACTGCTGATCCCAGGACACCTATGAACAATTTATTTTATATAATGTAAGTTTTGGCTTCTACTGTGAAACTATCAACCCTATCACATCCCCCTTATTTCTCTTTTGTGCATTGATAATACACAGAAATGTCCCAGGTATGTCCATTGTAAGTGGAAGTTTTGTCCATCGCAGCCTGTAGACAAAAAAGCTCTGTGTTTAAAAGGTGGTGGTTTTTTTTGTATTCCACTTATCTTTTGATGCAGTCTGTTGTTTGTAGTAATGATGTTATCAGAAATAGTTTACAAATGAAAGCTAGTTTTACATTTATATTGTACTGCATGCATTTCTTTAAAAAATGAGATTCTAATGATATATCTGTGCAAATAAGTCTTCCTCTGCAATGCTGAAAGAAAAAAAAAAAACCAAAACCAAAACCAAGGTTTTGTTTTATTATTTGGTTGGGGGGTTTTGTTTTTTTGGGGGGTTTGGTTGTTGTTTTTTTTTTTTAATACTAAAAAAAAAGGACAACCTGAATAAACAACAGGGCAAGAACTGTTAGGAATCCTAATTGGACACTGTGCTAGTTGGCTGTTAGAAGATGGGAAAGCTGGAAAGAGCTTTAATTTGGATTAAGACCTGTCAGAGTTCACCACAAGCAGCTAGAGTCATCTGATGCACCCATCTGTTTTAAGAACTTCTTTGTTTCATGCTCGTAAGAAATAATAATTCTCTTCCTTGCTACCTGGAGAATATGTCCTAAAAGAATATTTTACGCATCTGAGTTTTGACAGATTTTACCCTGAGCATGAATCACTCACTGTCAGTTCAACTGTTAAACTTATTGATTTCTCAGATACAAGAGCTGGCCCACATCAAATACAGTGAATAAATGACTTCTGAGGAGCAAAATCACTTCATGGGTCTGACTGACCCATTATGTTAAAATATTTTACTGAAAACACTATGTATGGTTTTTATGATATAGATATCAGCATGTTCTGTAATGACTTGGGATCTAACTTAGACATACTCTTTACTTATGTACTGAAAATAAACAAGATTGAATTTCTTAAAGGACAACCATCTAAAGAAATGCCTACAGTCCAGTTCATGTGTTCAATGCACTTAGAAAATCCATTTTAAACAATGGGGTTTTTCTTTGCTTTTATTTCATTTTTCATAATATCTTCTATCTGAAATTCAATAATAATATGTCTTACTGAGAAATGTGATACGCATTATATCTTTCTCATTAAACTTTTAAATAAGATACCATTAGTATTGATGAATGTAATCCCAAATGTTCACTTAATCTTAAAATAGTCATTGATTGTGCATTCAGGATTTTAGTCTTCCAGCCAAATGTTGTTAGTGGTCATGAATTTTATACCAGAAGGAATTAACATCTTTCTTTGGCTGCAGTGTTATGAATTAGTTTTACAAACTAGGGATAATTTAATGAGTTTCTGTTCTTTTCTAAATGCAACAACATTTGTTAAAAAAATCTTCTCAGATGCATTTGATATATGAAATAGAATGCTTAAGCAGTCTAGAAGCCCAAAGCTTTTGTCTTTCAAAGTATTTTCTGTTAAAAATAGTTTTTAAAATAGAAGAGGCAGAGTTATTCCACAACATTGATTGGAGTCACATTAATAGCAGAGATATTGGAGGAGGGGGTAATATTTTTCAAAAAGCTAAACCAAATCTGTGTGTAGAGGAGCCCTGCTGGTTTTCACATTTATACATGCATATATTTAAATAAATATAGGTTGAAATATTTATTCTAAAATAACCTAGAATGTAAATAACAGTATGGAAAAGTAGAAGTGTGTAAAAAAAATAATTTGTCAGTGTTGTCATATATCTTTTGACTGAAATCTATCACTGACACTATCTTGAAACTAAAACCCCCAAATGTTATATACCTATCTTATTTCATTTGTTAAATGCAAGCAAGCATAATTAAACTTTACCCAGAGAGACTGTGCACTTTCAGGACCCAGCTGGACAAAACCCCAGGCCACCTAGTCTTGATTTGGTGTTGATTCTGCTTTGTGCAGATAGTTGGACTAATGACTTCCTAAGATCTGTTCAGCCTGGGTGACTCTGTGCGTCAGTATTATCACGTCAGCAGTATTACCCCCTGAGATAAAGATTCCTGAGACTGAAAAAAAAAAAAATTATAATTTGGAACAGTTTCCCAAAAAGAAAGTGTCAAATGTCTACCAAAATACCCAGTTTCATTAAGGGCCAAATAATACATGAATATTCCTTAAACCATTCTCAATAGTTTTATTCAGCCTTTTCTTTTATATTCACTTATATTCTTAATCTCCACATGTTTCTGTACCTGTGTGTATATGAGAAATATCATCCTCTGCCTCTCCAGATACTTCAATTAATACAATTCTAACTAAACCAATCAGATTTGTTTGGAAGAAGTTCTGAAATGTTTGTGCTCTGCAGAATGAGGAAAATCAGATATAGGAAATAACTAAGCTCTGACTGAATTGTTGACAAATACTTCTTATTATGATGAAATAGTCAAACAGGCTGGCCAGATCTAGAAGCTATTTTTTCTAAAATGTGAAAGGAGAAAAAAAAAAAATAAAAAATCTGCTTATTTTCAGTTATTCTGTATAATTCTGTCCCTAGCAGCAGCACACATTGAATAATAATTAAATTTTGCTTAAAATAGACAAGTTGGAAAAAACATTAGTGACTTAAACAAAAAAAACAGAGCACAGCAGTGGGTAAGACTTGCAGCTGCTTTTTCATTCTAAATTGCAAGTTCCTGATCAGAAGAATCTTGATGCAAAAAATGAAAGTGTAACGGTAACGTTTTAATAAGTGGGTTTAGTCTTGAAGGAGAAACTTCTTGTATTGTGCATTCAGTCATATTGCTTGGGGGGGGGGGGGAGTGGCTTTTTTGTTTATTTATTTTCATAAGAATTAAAAAAAAACTGGGTTGAAATCTAACTTTTTTTTGAGACACCTTTTTGGAACAAATTAGTGACTTCTAAAGACAAGTTCAAATATCAGTGCCTGTGGTAAGGACAACCTGTAACAATGGCAAATTGAAGGACATGCGCAGACATGTTTGAAAGCTGTCCTATAGAGGATATTTGCTCTTCCTAAATGTCTGCACAAAAATGATCTTGAAACTGGAGAGTGTTCTGCTGCTCGTCACATTTCAGAGAACCAATGCAAATCAGAATTTGGAAAGGACCTTAAGATCATCCAATCCCCCTGCCATGGGCAGGGGCGCCGCTCCCTAAACCATGTCGCCCAAGGGTCTGTCCAGCCTGGTCTTGGAACACTACGAGGGATGGTTCATTTACCACTTCTTTGGACAACCTGTTCCAGTGTCTTACCACCCTCACTTACAATAAAGAACACATTAAAGAACAGAAATGCATCAGAATTTCATTTTTTTCCACAGTCTGTCACTGTGCAGGCAACATCATTAATTTTATTTAGGTAGCAGCCTTTATCTTGCAGACACCTAAAGTGCCTACCACTTCTGAACTTGATGAAAATGCCATTAAAGTCAGCGGAACATTTCCCATTAACTTTAAAATGGACTTCTGGATCAGCTTTTGTTTACCCATTGCACAAACGCAGTGAAGTCATTGCCGTATTGTGACAGTATCAGCCAGGTGGACAATGAATAAGGAACAGTGTGCCACCAGGATTTTCAGCAGGATCTTGTAGAGGATAGATTTATCAATGTTTTCAGAGTCTCATCTGTGCTGTAAGTCAGCCTTTAGGTCTGCAGGTTGTTTGCACCTTTGTGAACATTAGTCATCTTGCTTCCCATGGTGTTCTCTCTCCTTAGGGACTGTACTGACTGTCATCATCTTACTTTTCTGTAGCATTTTGGGTACAATTCACTTGGCCCTGATGCCCTGTTAGTTTGTAGTAGCCAGTGCTACTTTATTTTTGTCTCAAGGTGTCTTACTGAGTCAGCACCCCTAACAGTAGCGAAAGTTTTGGTACAGCAGTATAATGAAGATTTTAAAGGACATGGTGTTAAATGTGCTTTTATCTCATCAAAATGTCATTGAGGTTAAGGGCTGATCATTGATGCTCCTGTAACCTTTTTTTGGAGGCTTCTTTCAGATAGTAGATTGTGTAAATAATGTACTGTATAGGCTTTACACTTTGTTACGAGGTTTATATTTGTCATATAGTGATGTCTGTGAACCTTGGTCAAAGTTGAAGATTATTTTCTTCAAAAAACTGAAAGGAGGTTGTACTGAGGTGGGGGTCGGTCTCTTTTCCCAAGTAACAAGTGACGGGGCAAGAGGTAACAGCCTCAAGCTGCACCAGGGGAGGTTTAGATTGGATATTAGGAAACATTTCTTCATCAAAAGGGTGATCAGGCTGCCCAGAGAAGTGGTGAAATAACCACCCCTGGAAGTGGTCAAAAACGTGTTGATGAGGCTGTGACATGGTTTAGTAGTGGACTTGGCAGTCCTGGGGTAATGGTTGGACTTGATTTTAAAGGGCTTTTCCAACCTAGTTGATTCTATGATTCTGTAATGATTTTTATGAAGATGTTGTGCTATCTTAACCTGACATTGTACCAGAAAGACTCAGGCTACCATTATGGTTGAAGAACTTTCTTGAAATAATTAAAATATACTGCAGTTAGACTTAAAATAGCAAACTGAAGTGGTACTTACCGTTTTGGTAAGGGGTGTATGACTATTTCATTGTTATTTTTTTCCTTAACTAATCTTGTATCTTTTAAGTTAAATAAGGCTTTTGTATGAATGTTAGAGAACTTAGATCAGTCTTATTTTTAAGGTGATGATTCTTTTTTCCATGTGCGTCAGTCTCAACCCACGTGTGAGCCCGTAATGCTGTACTTAAAGTTCTGAAGTCTCAATATAAAAAAAGGTGTTTCACTAATCAGAAATACTCTGCATAGTAGCTTTCATTTGGAGATCCCCAAGTGACATGAAAGAGTTCATGAGTCATACCTCTTAAGAGTCCTGCAAAGATGTTTTTAAATTCAAATATGTTATATATTTATAGACTCAAATATTTTATACTTTAAATGATGCAGGAAAGTTCTATTTTATCAATATATCTATATTATTTTTTTATGTTAAAAAAAGCTCAGTTGGACACTTCCATGATTAACTGTTGGTCTACTTCATGATGCATTTTTTGGCCTAATTGTTCAGTTTGTTAAAAGATTAAGAGCATTCGGAGTGGATGTTTGGTAAGACTTCCACAGAGGAAGGTTAAAACCAATTAATCTAATATATAGACACATAAAATAAAAATATAGCAAATAAGTCGAAGTTTGTTTTGCAACATCCTGAGACATGTAAAAACTAGAACTCTCCAAAAGCTCAGACTATCAAGCTGAGAAAAGAAATTTTTATTAATAATATTTCTCAAGAGTGGAATTTCACTGTGAGTCTCAGCTGCAGTATTCAGTACAGCAGCCATCTGTTTTGGCAGTCCCATAATTTCTTTTTTTTCAGTATCTGAGATGAAGTTAAAATCATCATATGGTATGCAGTGGTAGGAAACTAAAAAATCTAAATATGAGCTTGGTATTAAAGTTATCGTAGCTCATCCTGATTTATGTTCTATTTGCATAGTATTCCAAAAATATAACAACCACATTAACTGTTCTGAATATTCAGGAAAGGCTGTCTATTTTGGTCGTTGCTTATATTAGTGTTCCGTAATTTTTACAACCTTACAGTGAAATAGGATTTTAGACCTTTCTGTTAATGTGACAAGTGAATGAATGGGGAGAAACACAGAACCAGTCAGGGTCACAGTTAGGAATAAATTGCACTGTATCCAATTGATATGTCATTGCATATATCCAATGATATGTCATTCTGAACTTCTTTTTACTATGTATCTGAATAGTTTTAAACTTCCAGGTGTTCGCATTTATCCTAGTAATTTGTTGTCCTGCCAGGGAGCATTCCCAAATTCCTACTGTGTTTTCTGTGTCTGCTTCCGTAATCAGAACCTTTTAATACCAAGCTGTTTGAGAAATCTCACCCCTCTTTCTTTTTTCCCTTTTCCATTTTTGGCTTTTCTCTTCTTGGCTCTCTTTCCTCTGCCTTGTCCAGTGTTCATGAGACTTTAACTTTCTGTTTCTTAACCCCATCCCCTACCAAATATAATTATGCACTCTCTTACTCCATTTTCTTTTTCTTTCTGTCTTTCCCTAAGAGAGAAACTTCCCTTTTTAAAATATTTTTTGTGATCTCAAAAAATCCTCAATCCATATTCTGTCTACTTTATTAGTTTACCTCTTCTCACAGTTAGTAATATCTACTGTCCTTATTAGTTGTCTTACATTTGATAGCTTTACAGATAAATCAGTTGATCTTCGTAAATGTGAGGTAAGTATGTCCCAGTAAAAAATAGTCTCTCTGCAATTTCTTATAATTTGGTTGCACTGTGAGACTGGAGCTTAGGAAGTGATTAAATGTGAGAAGATACCTGATTCCAGAACATCTTTGCTCATTTTGCGGATTGTATCTCAGGCTCAGATGTGTTTTAAGATTGAGATTGGATATATTTTCTGATGAACTGGGCAGATGGTCGTGTTCTTGCCAAGTGCAGCTAGATGGCATGAACTACAAGGGCAGCCCAGTTTGTTCAAAGTCCTATACAATGCCTCCATCGTGATGGTTTATTGAAAAAGTCTGGGACTACAAAAAGTTCCCATATATAGAAAGGAGTTTAAATAATATGCAGACAAAAAAATGAATACAGTAGGTGACAAATTTTGGCAGCTAAATTTAGTCCTCATTTCCACTTTTTTATATCTGATAAAGTACTACAAATGGATAAGTATTACCAATAGTGGCTAGCATATCTAGCAATCTATACATTTACTTATCTTAAATGATGAAATGAAGGTCTGTTCATGAGCTATATCTCTTTCAAAAATGTTTGAGACATTTTTTATTTTTATTTTCCTTTTTAACCTTGAGATGATATGTATGGTAGTATATTATATTAGCATAAAATGTTATGATCACTGAGTGATATATGGTCATGTGTTCTTTTACAATTCATCAAGAATAATGAGTGTTAATTGGTTCCCATCATTGATTAAAGAGCTATTGAGTAAATTGGTGATGTAGTTTACTTCACAAATGGAATTTCAAGTTTCATCTCTATTGTATTTTCAACTTTATTGCTCTAAACTGAAAATATTTCTTGAAAGTATTGCTGGACATAGATAGGTAGCACTTCATATAGTTATTCAGTGAAACTGTGGAAAAAATATTATGTTAAAAGGGATTGTTTAAAAGCATCACATAACATCTCCAAAAGAGATGTCTATGAATGATCTTAGTGAAACTAGATGTTTAGTTGCTGTGTCTTTAATTGTGAAGGATCATGGAAAGCACATACTAGTCTCAGGAAGCCTATTCATAATATCCTGAACAGACTTCATTATTCTTACCTATTTTGTGTTAGATATTACCACCAAAATAAAGGAAAACTCTTGGAAATGACACACTAATCCTCTGTATGTTTTTAAATAGTTTATAATTATTTTGTTGTTGTTGTCTGAGAAAAATAAATAAAACACACTTTAATAGATTCTGAGATCTGTGTTTCTGACATGTTTCTTATTTATTTACATTATAATTTATTTTCTGTGTTATCCCTACAAGGTATAAATTCCCATATGCCAAAGGAAAAACAGTTCACTGAGAAGGCTTTTTTTTTTAAAGTATCATCACGTTAGAAAGTGTTATCCTTAACATTCGAATTCTTTAGAATAAAATGCTTTGCCAGCTAGTTTTCTACATACATTAGAACAACACAGTTGTCTTGAATAACATTTCCCTTGCATTGTTTTTGAGCAGCATATTAAATGACAGCACTGTGCTAGAGGCAGTTTGTTCTGATAGCAATCATAGAAAAAGTTAAATCAGTCTTTATCCAGAATTACTAGAAAATTATATAAAAGTATCTTAAGAAGTGTGGAAAGAGATTGATTACCCTAAGCTCCTTGCACTCATCTGCACTAAATCAGAATGGCACAAAAGATTTGCAAGTCAGTTGGTGTGGCCTTGCACAGCAGGGTGCAGAAGTAATAGTCAAGATCCTGAAAGAAAGGTTTAGTTGTGTCAGTGTGTCTTTCTCCTGACAGTCTCCACTGCATATTTTATACATTGCGTGATTTATTTTTCTTTTTTCTAAGCCATTTTGCTCACCTTTGCTCAAGACGTGAAAAGGTAAATTGTGAAAAAATCCAGGGAGATTGATGTGCTATCTCAGAAGAAGAGCTAAAAATGCTTGATTTGTTTTATAAAAGGATGGAATAAAAAAAGTGGTGTATATTTCTAAAGGACTGTTTTGCCATGAAAACAAATAAATGAATGTAAACCGCAAAGTAGAAGAATAAGTAAAAAATGTTAACCCCCAGAGCAGTGGGGTCTAGGGCCAATCTTCCAATAGCAGAGTAGAGGCAAAAACCTACTCACTTTGGGGGAGAAGTTTTATCAGTCTGTGCAAGTGATTGTGGGAGTATGTTGAATATCGAAGCATTGGGGATTCATTTGACAGAGGCGAAGTCTTTTTAAATCTTATAACTCAGCAGCTACAGTGCAGTTTACAACCAGCAGTTCCAGCATTTAAAAAAAAAAAATTAAAAAATGTGGAATTTAAAAAAATAGGAAAAGCTGATCATCGAATACTTTCATAAACAAAGTGAATGTAATTCAAAGGAAAAAAGAACTGTAATGAAGGTGGAACAATTCTGTATTATAAAGTAGATGGAATGGGTGATATATGTGATATATTCTATGTCTAATTGCATTTGATACCTTTGATCCCCAGACTATATAGCTCCTTGATAGTTTCCTGCTTTCAACTGACTTTCATTCATTTCCAGACCTACACAAAACACTCTTGCCCATCTCTTGCACCGTTCATCTAGTTCATCTATAATCTTCTTCACCCAAAACCATTCACCCTCAAAGTGAGTTAACAAAAGTTTGTGAGCAAACTTCTGGAATTCTGGTCTAGTGTATTCTTGCTCTATCCTGATGTATCTTGACATACAAGAGAACCTCTCACTTAAAGAGAAATTCAGGCAAATGAAAATTATCCAGTTCAACTTGACCATGTGAATCAAGGGAAAGGATTCGGTAGCTCAAATAAGTCAAAAGTAACAAATCATAGAAGCATAGAATGGTACGGGTTGGAAGGCACTTTAAATATCACCTTATTCCAACCCCCCTGCCATGGGCAGGGATGTCTTTGACTAGACCAGGCTGCTCAAAGCCGCATCCGTCCTGGCCATGAACACTACCAGGGATGGGGCAGCCACAGCTCCTCTGAGCTATCTGTTCCAGTGCCTCACCACCCTCACAGTAAAGAACTTCTTAATATCTAATCTAAATCTACTGTCAAATAGCAGTGTGAAGTCTACTAAGGATTTTTTCCTCTCTGTCAAGTTTTGGCAGTGGATGAAAGAGACTATACAAGGGTGAATTAAATCCAGTCAATGTATTGAAAATGCACAAAGATACCTAGGCAGATTAAATAATTTTTAATTCAAAGCTTAGTAACAAACTTTACACAGTTGTAATGGATGAGAGTTGATTTCCTGTCATGACTGAGAGACATAGCAAAGTATGCATATATCTTTTTATGTTTGTCAAAGTGTATCTGGCAGAGTATATGTATTTAAGTTTATCATGACTGTCAGAAAGAGGCAGGAAAACATTGGAATGCAGCTGCTCTATGACCTTCACACTTGGCCACACCAGGGTGGCTGGCCAGCGCTCTCAGCATGGACAGCAGTGAGATCATGAGAAACTGCAGGGCTCCACGAATGAACAATTACAGAGCGGGCATAAAGATGGTTGTTTTTCTAAGGGTATAAAAGCAGGACCCTCTTATGGCCAAATCTGGAGCCTCACCTATGGGTGGATGCCCTGCATCGGAGTTTTACCAATTGCCTGAGACTCCTGGTACTGGCTGCAGTGGGGCTTCCCAGCTGGAAGTGTGGGCCTGGTTGATGATCCACTGTTGACTGGTGATGTATTTCTTCTTAATTCTTAAAGAAGAAATTACTGCATTACTCTCTATGCAGTAATGATTTGATGCATTACTGATTTTCCTCTGTTCTTTATATGTATATTTCTCTAATTTGCTTTATTGTGCTTATTTACTATATACAGAGACATCTATAGTTGATTCATATTAGTGTGCTTGTCTGCTTTAGTGTGCTTGTTTAATAAACTGCATACTATACATCTAGCATGTGGTCTTTTTATGGCATGCTCTGCCTGTTAGCAGAAGAATAGTGAAATACCATATCCATAAGACACTGAAAGCTGCCACCTAGATCTAAATCGTATCATCTAAATATTTCCTTATCATCTAGATCTTATCTTGGATAAGAATAGACATTCATTTACACATATGAATCGAAGTAGGAGGAGTTTCTTCTATTCCAAATATTTAATCACTTATAAAGATTTTCCATAGAGACTTCCAATCACAAAATTCAAAGTGGTTTATGTGTATTTGTGTCATGATTTTGGTATACCTTTTTGTTCTCTTTGATAACTGTTCTGTTTCTCTGATATCCTCTTTTCTCATGCTGGTTTGTACCCAGTCTCTGCTTTGGAATAAAGTGAGAAAAATCATTTGCTGGGAAAGGGTAGTTGCGCATGCAGGATAGTGCATGTCATGGTGCTTAAATGTAGGGTGGATGTGACCAGTGAAAACTTGGCAGGCAGACTTTAGCTCTCTTTGCTCAAGTTAAGGGTGATCTGTAAAATTTCTGTTTCTCTAGCAGTTACTGTTATTCTGCTGAGGCGTGTAATTAGCTGTGCTTCTGCAATTTGGGCCATGACTTGCTGTGCAAAGGCGTGCTGGGCAGAGACCCTTGACTGAGCACTGGAAGCAGTAGGGATGTCCAGTGTCATGGCCAAACTATTTCTTGTTCTGAAAAAGCAAGGATTAATCGCTGGGGTCAGTGTGCATCTTGCACAGGTGGGCTGCCTTAAAGGCTGTCTCCACAAAGGGCTGCAATACATTCTGCACTTGCCTAATTCCCCTGCTCCTCTCTCATGTATTATTAGGCATAATTTCAGGCTTCATTAGGAATTATTACAAAGTGCTTTAGGTCTTTGGATTGATCAGGCTATGGTGGGTTTTTTTTCCATCTTTTCGTTTCCTGCTTATTGCTTAACTGTGGTATCTGTAGTTCCATATATGGTGACTAAAATTTATAGTGGCATAGTAATTTTAACAGTGTAAGAGCTTCTTAATACACAAGCACAGAGCTTGTTTTGCTTTTTGTTTACTTGCTTTGGAGTAGCAAATATAGAATTCTATATTTTGTATTGATTTTACTTACAAAATCAATAAATAAAAGTAACTCAGCACAAGAGGGATTTCTGTTGCAATCTTCATGGAAATCATTGGAAGCTATAATATAACCTTAAAATGAAGTAATATGTATAAGTAATCAAGTGTTGACTATTATGAATGACAAGCTTATGATATAAAATACTTTCTCAGTAATGAAGGTCTGTTTTTATTTGTGACTTTCTTCCTCTTCTTATGGGCATAGAACATAGAAATCATCTTGTTTAGAGAAATGTAAGAAAGGCAGAGTGTTTCAGTGAAGTCCTAAAATACGATCTTCATTTCTCTTCAAGTTGTCTTCATCTTCATCTTCTACTCATTATACTTCTCAGCTGTTTCTGATTCAGTGGATGCAGGAAAAAAACATTGTACTGAACTAATTGGCAGTAGGTTTTTCTAGAGCTGGTTTATGGTATTTGGTTTGGGTGAAGCTGCTATTAAATAAGTTAAACCAGCTACTCTACATAGTACTCTGGCAAAAAAATAAGATCTAGAGATCTAGATTAGCATAATTGAAGATAGGATTTGGTATAGAAGACTACACCTGGAACAGCTGACTCACTGTAAAGCCATCTGAGGGCTCTTTTGGCCAGTGTAGAGGACCAGAAATCAGGAAATCACCTGCAGATTTTGGCTTTTTTTTTTTTTAACCTCACCCCTCAGTTATTACTCAGGGTGGGCTTATTATAACTGCTTACATAATGAGGAGAACACACTTCTCACTTCTGTATTCCAGATGAAGCAGAAAGATGTTACTTTTGAATGTTCTTCTGTCTCTGAAAGTGCGGAAGGTCAATAAACATATGTTGGAAGAATTTAAGGAGGACATACTATGAAGATCTAGGGTCTCCTTTGTGTACCTGTGTAACATGCTCCCTAAATTGTTTCTGTAAGAATAAAATTTCAAGTCTCTTGTTTATCATTCTTTTAAAAAGTTAAGTCAGTGAATACATTACATAAATAAGGAATTTGCATTTGCGTGAAGATTATATGGTATAATGAAGTTTTCAGCTTAAGATCTTCATGATTTTGCAGTCAGGCTTCCTGAGAGCTCCTTTTTACTGAAATAGAAATAGTATTATGCAGTTAAAACAAAAGTAGTTCATGTAGGTAGCACCAGTTTATCATTGACCTGATTTATTTCAGGGTTTTCTGAAGTTCAACATCACTAATGGTGCACAGAGCTAAAATAAAACCCTTTCAAAACTCAAACCTGGTCTTTGAATAAGGCTTGAGGGTGGAAGACTTTTTCAACAGCTCTCTCCACTACTCCTAAAGGTCAGTTCAGAATAGATCATGGAGTGAATAAATGAGAAACCTACAGCCATATTTTGGGGCTAATTTTCATTGTTTTATTGTAAAACAGGATAAGCTGCCAAGACCTTTCCTGTAGCTAGCAACATGATTTAACTTTGTTTTACCTCTAACAAACATACATAGACCCTGATATTTGAAATGTGTTTATTGGTTACATCAGGAGTGTGTTTTTCCCTTCTCTTCTCTATGTAAGTTACTAGGCTAATGTATACAGAAAGAAAATGCTTTAATGTGGGCTCTTATTCCTGATTGAGGAATAATGTATTGTTTTCCTGCACATAATAATCTCCCCATTGAGAATCCAGCCATTTTGACAGGAAGGAAGGAAGGGGGGAGATATCTGAAGTGTGGGAATATTGCAGCTTCCAATGCTGAGTCCACACGTCCAGTTTTACAAAGTGTTTATCTAACTGGATCAAAAGAGCAGGACCAGGCATGCAGAAACAGGCAAATAGGGGATGAAAGCATAAAGAACAATTAAATAATTCAGCATTATACTTTTCATAATATTAGGTACTGTATTGATATTTATATCAAACACAATAATTAGATCCACAGAGATCTTAACCATGTTTATACTGATTGCATAAAGCTGTCAAAGAGCACAGTCATTCAGGCACACCCTGCTAATGCTTATTCCGTCAGAAAAAAATGCAAAATGTAAAAAGAAATGCCAAGATTTGCGAATTAAAAGCCAAGACAAAAGACTATGAATTTTTCTTATGTTCCAGTCTTTCGCTTAAAATGTTGTCCTAACAGTTTAAATGTACATTTAATGGGAACAAGAGCCTTTTTAAAGTGAACCTGTAAATAAAGCGTAAGTTGGATTTAATATAATGCGTTTCATTTTTCCCTTTCTCTAAATAAAAAACTAATGAACTTTAAACCTTAAATCTAAGTCTGATCTGGAATATCAACTAATACGAGTATCGTCTGCAATCTGATCTGTGATCAAGTAGTCAAACTGAGCCTGTGGATTGAAAACACCTTCCTCTTATATGGAAATTGTAACATACTAATCCTTAACAACTGTTTCTTACCAACCCCTTCAGGAGTGAGATTCACATAGAAAGGAGTATTTAAAACGCTTCTTGGTTGTAGTGCATAAACCAAATGGGTCTGACTGAACAAATAAAACAGACTACCATTGGTTACATAAACAAAGTCAGGTAGTTTAAGTCAAGCACCAACATTTTAGGACTGTAGTGATAGGACAAGGGGTAACGGGTTAAAACTTAAACAGAGGAAGTTTAGATTGGATATAAGGAAGAAGTTCCTTACTGTAAGGGTGGTGAAGCACTGGAATGGTTTGCCCAGGGAAGTTATGAATGCTCCATCCCTGGCAGTGTTCAAGACCAGGTTGGACAGAGTCTTGGTGGCATGGTTTAGTGGGAGGTGTCCCTGCCCATGGCAGGGGGGTTGGAGCTAGATGATCTTAAGGTCCTTTCCAACCCTAACTATTCTATGATTCTGTGAAATGTGGTGCTTCTTTGAACAGAAAGCAATTGTGAGGACAGATAAATATTTCAGTAAATTGTTAATTGGTTGGGTTGTTTTTCCTGTAGGTAAATTTAATAATCTTTAGAATCATCCAAACTCGGGTCAACAGATGTGGCAAGGGTATGTATTTCTGTGTGCATTTACATAAAATGTTAACAAAGAAAAACTGCAAATATCTGCTTGACTTCTGTTCAAAAATTTGCACAGCTTTTTGAGGAAAAAAGTGCTGAAAAATTCCCGAGTTCTTACCCAGTCAATAACCTATATACTTTTTTTTTTCTTTTAGGTTATCTACCATGCCAGAAAGACTTTTGTTTGCTTTAATTATAACTGAAATCACACTGTCTCTGCTGGCTGCAGAGCTTTTAGGAACTGTCACTCTCATTTTCCAATTTATAGGCGTGCCAAGAAAGTATCTCCGTTTCCCTCTGCTCTCTAAATTTCAGAGCATTATCAGACTTTCACACATAGCATACTTTGCTTTTGAACACAGTTGCTCTCCATGGTCGCGTGTTCATTTTCTGAATGCACTTCCGCATAACTCTGCAAGAAAATTATGTTAATTAAAAGTAAACCTCAGGAAGATTCAGAGTTTATTTCCAAGGTACATTTTGGCCCTCTTCTGTCTATGGAGTAGGTAGGAGATTTCAGGTGCCCAAGGTTTATTTGGTTGCTTTTAAAATATTTTTCACCGCTTTTCCCATTTTACCATTGTTTGCAAAGTAATAAGAATTTTCAAGTGTCACAAAATGTCCTTTTTTTTTTTTTTTCTCAAGAGGAGGTGGTGCTTTTATTCTGTGTCTTTTCTATTAATCCAAACCATATATTTAAAAATAATCTTTTAGTCTTCTTGTGCCTGCCAGAAAATGAGCTGTAATATTGACAAGCAGAGGAGAATTAGTGGTGGTGGAAATTGGAAGAATTAAGCTGCATGGAAGTGGAAAGAGGAGCTATTAGAGCTGTGATAATTTTGCAGTTTTGAGACCTGCATTTATTTCTTGCAAAGACATTTATACTTCAAAGTGCTCTAGACACATAATACAGCTACCAAGGCAGACAGTCAAACTTTTCTGGGTTTGTTGTTCTGGTAACAGAAATGGGTACATGTTCAAGGTGTTGAGAGGCATTATTGAGGGGGCTAGTGTGGGAACCTGGGAGCTCTGAGCCCAATCAACTCTGAGCATGAGACTGAAATGAGAAACTGCGACGGCTCTCCAGCCTTGTGTTGTACTGGTAGACAATGAATGAAGATGTGGGTTGAAGGAATATTCAAAGTGGGCTTCCGGTGGCTTTCATATTTCCTTTGACTACTAAACTGAGACTGGTTAGGGAGGGCCCCACTCAATTATGTGCACATACCACGTAAGGATGCTGTCAGTTCATACAACCATAGCAAATAATTGTCTCGAGTCCCTTGTTGCTCTTCATCCCTAACTCCAAAGAAACATTTGCAGCAGAGAAGGGAGTTCAAAAGAAAGAAGTAGTGCTAAAAAGTGTTTGATAAACACCAAAATTAGAAGAAAAAGAGTAGGTAGTAAAAATGTATTGATTTGCTTTTAGAGCAGTGTAAACCAGGATAGGCTAATTAAACATTTATGGCTGTGGTACTTACACAGATATCTGTTCAACAGAATACGCATGTTGCTATGGCAATCATTTTGTTTGTCAAATGTTAAGTAAGCCTAAAAAGAAAAAAAAAACACACACAAAAAAAACACCAATCCTTGAAATGTTTTTTGGTGGTGTTTTGCTTTTTTTGTTTGTTTGGTTTGGTTTTGTTTTTTTTGTTGTCACTTTGTTTCTGGGTTGTTTTTTTTGTTGTTTGTTTCTGTCTTTGTGTTTTTTTTGTTGTTTTTTTTCTGTGACTAGTATCTCCACCCCACATACAGCTGTTCTAAAACAGCCAATAGTCTCCAGAATACAGGATTCATGTTCTAAAATGGAAGTACCATCACTGCTGTCAGAGGTGATCTCTGCATTGCTAGGTAGCTGTACGCTTGTCTGCAAGCACAAAGCAGACAAAACACCTTCCCTCACCCAGACTGTTTTGCCACATGTGCTCACGCTGCATGGCACTTGCTTGCCTGGTTTCCTAGTGCACAAAGCAGACAAAACACCTTCCCTCACCCAGACTGTTTTGCCACATGTGCTCGCGCTGCATGGCACTTGCTTGCCTGGTTTCCTAGTGCACAAAGCAGACAAAACACCTTCCCTCACCCAGACTGTTTTGCCACATGTGCTCGTGCTGCATGGCACTTGCTTGCCTGGTTTCCTAGTGCCCAACATACCCTAGATCCCTTTAAGAGCCCTGTGGGATAATTCACTTTTCCTTATGGCCTCAATGAAAAGGGTGTTCTAGTCTGTCGTCATATACAGCCACAGAAAAAGTGTAGTTTTGTGAATTTATGGTTCAGAGATGAAAGTGTAATTTCTTTGGAGAAGCTCCTATTGCCTGGCTCAGCTGTTTTACACAGTAGGGTTGGTGTTCAGGTTGATGTATTGCCTATGTTCCCCTCCAGGAGTGGAGAAACCCTGATAAGATCCATGAGTGCTGCTCACTTTGTAGCCATTACTGACATCATTTCTCCTCAGAGAGCTACTACACTGGGAAGAGATGAAAACTAATGCTTTGCACTTTGCCTGGTATTTTCTCAGAAGCTGTGAATACTACTGGCATGGATTTTTTTTCCCCTGCTATCCAGGGCAACAGTTTGCAAGACATAGCTGATAAATGCTGTCCATAGGAAGGGCAGTCTTTTTCAGAGAAAATGTTACAACTCCATTTTTATGAGTGTTCTCTTAAATTTCACCTGTGAACAGCGTGCTTTTATAATCTGTGACAAGAGTTGAGAGCAAGACACACTTTTGACTATTTGTAAGAACTTCTGGTAGACATTTAACAATGACAGCACAGTTAACTATATTTGCCTTTTTCAAATTTATGCATTTGCATACTATTCATTGTTCTTCTGCATCACAGCTGTTTTCAGATGTGTGATTGTGGTAGTATTTTAAGAAGGAATAAGTAGGAAGCTGGAGCATAAATCCCTTATACTGATTCTGCCCTTAATGGGTCATATCTAGAATCCTACTTAATTTGATGACTACCTGGAAAACGCTTCATTACTTTTGCTCCCTTAAAAATAATAGCAGCCATGTCCACAATTATTTGATTACAGCGCCATTTTTGACACTTCTGTCTCCGTGATTGTGCCCATAATGTTACAGCTGACTAAATTCTTTGGGAGGTGAAAGCTTTGTCTCACACACAGGAAGGATCCTGCCAAGAAAAGGATTAATTGCAAAAAGAGAAGTTCATGTGTCTTACTTTAGGCATAACTTAGACGTCTACCTCTTCTCCTGAAGATTGCAGTCCTTATTCCAGAACTGTGCAGAGAGAGCTGTTACTCGGATCTTGCATCTCTGTAAAATACCACCTTTGCTGGGTTTCCTGCAAGACCTGAGAGTGCAGCCTGAAGCCAAAAGTATCATGCTCATAGCCAGGAATAGCTGCTGAGAAAAGTGAGGGTTAAGTGCAAGGACAGATATTGCTCTTAAACTGCAGGAAGACTAAAGAGGAGGCAGATAGAAAGGCAGGAAGGCACAAAAAAGAATAGAAGTAGAAAATCTTCTATGTTTGGCTTCCACAAGTCCAATTTGTGTTTTAACTTCACTTCATGGAGCTGAACAGTGATTGAGGTGAGCAGAAACACAGAACACGAACAGACCTGCCAACTTTGACAAAAATGATGTATGTTTTGCGTGGGTGCTTGAGTTGTATGGGCAAGAATTCATATTCAAATATCTTGAAGTTTAGGCTTATAAGGATTCCTTTAATATGTAATTTTAAGAAGAGGTTGCACTGAAGGAGACTTAATTGATGTGTTGGTAAGAAAAAAAGTTAAATGCATTTACATTGTATGTGTGAGAAGTGAAGAAAATTGTATTGATGAAAAAAGGTAGGAATTATCTCTGTTTTCCTCCATCTTCCCTCAGGAAGATGAATTTGGAAAAGTATGTTCTGTGTTGTCCTCTAAAGAAGAAATGCAGATAGTTTGATCGGAAAAGGAAACCTCGTAGGAGCAAACTCTCAACCCTGTAATTTCCAATCATGTCAGTATTCTCTGCAAGTCAAAGAGAAAACAGAAGAGGTGAGAGCTTTGCTTTAGCTGGGCTTAGCTAGTTGTTGGCCTATACCTACTGAAATCTCAATCTGACTCAAGCAAAATGCCATATATTTCAGCAAGGTGATCATTTAGCTTCTAAAGCATTGAATATAAAGGCTGGTCTAATGTGTGTCTTGAATTTGTGGAGGGTAAAAAAAAACCCAAAACTAACCTAAGTTTCAAGCCTTCTTGGGTTCATTTTACCAAGGAGATTATGCTGGATGGAGTTGCAGCTGAGGTTGTTAATTAGCTTTCATGGTCACAGATGAGAACAGCTTTTTTCTGTTGTCAGCCTAGACCTGACATGTTTGCATTTGAGAGGGAAGTGGTTGTTGACTGGCTGCTGCTCAGGGCAGCCTTTTTATGGTGGCTTATTTCTCAGAGTTCTGATTCAGGCTTCAATAAGATTAACAAGAAGATTCCTTCAGCGCCAAAGGAAAGGCAATTCAAGAATTTTATGACATTAAGCAGACAGTTGAGGTTCCAAGACACCTTGGTCATATCACACTTGCAAATCCAATGGAAAGCAAAAATAGTTGTTAGCAGATCACCTGCAGCTTCTGGGCTTGCTGAGATGAAATTAGTACAGAGCAACTTTTGTATTACTTACGTCAGCAGTGTTGACTCGGTGAACTGCAGACAGGTCAAACCTTTGTGTCTGCTGCACTTCAAAGATGGTTGCCCTTCATCTTGTCTCTCCCCCTTCATTCCAAGCAATCCTGCCAGGAAGACTACAAAATGTTGACAGTGACGGTTTGAATTAAATGTATTTCTCTGATCCATTAATAATTCAATTTACTTTATAAATATCATTTTAGTTTGGGAGCCTGAAACTTTTGTAAACAGCAACTGAAATCCTCTTTTATAGGACAGGGAATAAGAACAACAGTAAAAAGAAATAAAAATCATAGGTTTAGTGTTCCTTAATGTTTGTATGGTAGTATGTGTTTTACTGAAAGTTGATGGCTCTGGGTTTGGTGCATGTTTTGTGAAACACATTATTCATAAGGTTTATTGAAAACAAATCAGAAGCACACTGTCATTATGAGAACTGTCCTTTCCTCCCCTCAAAACACTCTCTCTGTTTCTAAACTCTAAATGAACACAGTGGCTGTACTTCAAAGAGAAATACTGTCTCCTTTTGGCCAGACCAACTGCTGCCTTCAGACACAAGAAATATTGCAGTGACTTTCAAGTTTCATAACTTAAGATGCTGAACTGGAGTTGCTTCTGACTAATTCTCAATTTAAATATAACTTCATTTTCCTTTTTTTTTCTGATTTTTTTTTTTTTTTGAGCAAAGACTTCAGACTAATTTCTAAAGCATGGTTGCATACAAGTGAGGCAGACCTGTTGAGAAAAAAAAAAAGGCTCATTAGGAAATGTGACTTGGCAGTGTATTTGCCAAAACCTCAAATATTTATGATAAATGTAAACTTGGTTTTGGTACTAGAAAATACATCTTAGAACATTTTTTAATGATTTTCTTCATCCAACCCATTTATGTCTTTTTTATACCATGATATATATAGAAGGGAAATGGACTGATGACACATGACCTGCTTTTAATCTGAACATGCAACAGCAATATGACTGTGACAGCATGTGTTTACTCTGAGTAGTGCAGCAGACAGCAGATATAACAGACTGACAGAGACCACATATGGGTCTTTCTCCTCCCTGTTACATTTAAACCAACAGCATTATTGCATTCACTTGGAGGGCTGTTATTCTTAGGTCATCTTGTTTTGGTTTGTTTTTGTTTTGCAGTAACATTGCAGGTTTGTTTGGTACTTATAACTGGCAGAATTTCCTATATCATACAGGAGGCATTATTAGATACGCTATTATGGATGAAACTAAATGCACATTATGTGCACAAATAAATGGAGACTAAAAGAAGAAAGATGTCTGTATGAAAGGATGGGTGCAGTGTGTTTCAGCTGTTTATGCGTGAATACAGCTTGCACTTAGCAAAGCTTTTATTTCTTTCACCACTCTTCTGAATAATGGTCATCAACTCCAATGCAGCAATGTAGGAAAGCTTTTTACATTTATCTTCTGAGCTAACTTATGGACATTTCCAACCTGTTAATATGTAACATTCGTTCTTATGCATAATATCTGCAAGTGTGGTGGGTGCATTGTAACACAAAACACTATTCCGTCTAGCTCAACCCTTGCTCACAGAGTACCTTTATTAAGAGTAGGCTGAGCGTAGACTACAGCACAACAGGCTATGTATATTATAACATTAGTGAACTAATCTTTTAAAGTTTGTAACTTGTTAGAAGGCTCCCAATTGAATGAAACTGGTGTGTACTGGGAGATGGGCTTGAAGGTGACACAAAGAAAATCTGTTCTGCGTTTCAGTGAGCTAGTTGTCAGTGGTCTGCATTTCTTTAATGGTCGTCTAATCAGGTTTTCTTTTTTGGCATCAAAATTTGCTATTCATCTGCTATTTCTTTTTTAAATTGGTACCTGCATAGTCTGCTGTGGATGGTGGACTCTGGCTTTCAGGGGAAAATATGATATAAATGTCTTTGACTTGAGCAGAGATTATTCTTCTCAGTACGTTGTCCAGTTCCACACTGTGATGATGTCCTTGAAATCTGGGATTGTTCTGGTGCTTGACTTCCTAGCTTCTAAACTCTTAAGTAATAATGTGATTAAGAGCTGTCTCTTGATTCCAGTATCTTTATTGACTTGTTTCAGTGGCCTTTAAACCCATTAATTCTACTTAGTTGATGGGGATCATTCTAAGACTAAAATTTCTTGAGGGGAAGCTTGATAGACAAGTGAGAATCTGAAGAAAGTCAAATAGGAATAACTAACAAACCTGCTAATATAGCAAATTAGAAAATGTCGTTAATACTCCCCTCTGCTATGAAAATGCTTTGGAGCCGGCTTGCAGGTTATAAATTACTATATGAGATGAAAGTGATTTTATTTTAAGTGATGCTGGTACTGCTTATAATCTGTCTTCTTCCACTGCAACAGCAAATTTTGGAAAGCTGTTAGATTCCTAAATTCCATCCAATGGATACCATACATGGTCTTCTACTGCATGGAAGACCCGGCAAGAGCAGAATTTCTGAGTGTTGCCATCCAGAGGATTGGGGAATCCATATTTCCTGTGCACTGTAGAATTGTGTCATACATCAATGAGATATTGTAAAGGCTGAACATAGAAGATTTTATGTACTAGAATAACATGGGTAGTTGCAAGGAAAAAATAAATCTATTAAATAGTTTTTATCAGAAGTTTGTTCTCATGGGACCTGTTGCTTTCATTTCCAGGGTACTGGAAGCTTTTTGCAGAACAAAGAATCTTAAATGAAATCTTAATTCGAAAGCCAGAACCTCATTTTATCATCTAGTAATAAGTGCAAGTCATCAAAGTTAAAATTTTAGATATTTTTCGAGAGCTGAAAACTAAAATCCTGGTGCTTCTACAGGCAATTCTTTTAAGTTAACTATGCAACAGATACAGCATATACTGATCAATATGTAAAAACTTTAAAATATGATAAGGTTTTATAATGAAAGGCTTGTGTTAGTGTGATTCATCATGTTCCTTGAGGGATCTGTCCTGACTCCCAAAAGCAGGTGTTGACAAAATGGAATAAATAAATACAATTAATCAAGATGTCTAGGTGTTACTTTTAATTTTGATTAACAGTGCTCTGTGGCATAAATAAATGTTGATGATGATTTACTTTAAAATTATGTAGTTTATAACTGAACAAAATCAAAATAGCTAAGGTGGGTAAAGTGGAAATTATTATAAATCTTACTGTACTGAACTTCACTCATGGTCTTGTTAAATATGAACAAGTAGTTCAGATAAATTGGCTTTCACGAGGTCCCTGTTGCAGGGCTGCTCTGAAGTAAAAGATCGAGGTGTATCTGCCATGCTTGCATCTTCCTCCCTTCTGAGAAGTCTGAAAGCTCAGTCTTCCCTTCTTTTTCTTAAATTCTCCAGACTGTCATTTCCAATGGAATTGAGGTTTTTAATGAAGGAAAGTGTTTTGCAGATTAGAAGGCTGGACTTCTAAAGAGGCAAAACAAAAAGTTCTCACTTTTTCTGCCTAAAAATGTGTAAGGAAAGAATCAATGAAAGATCAATGGAAATGATCAGGACAAGAGGAAGACATTTCAGTAGAGATGTGGAAAGGACCTTAATCCACAGTTCGGATGTATAAATTAGAAGAATTGCCTCTCTGGTGTCTCACTGTTTTCCATCAAGAAGGATAATCTTTGCTAGCGGTGATTCAGAGCAGAAGCTTAACTTAGAATAGTAGGCTAGTAAAGTTAGACTTTTTGTGATACCTTCAGGTATTGATTTAAAAAATAAAATAAAATTGTAATTATAAATGCTTAAAGAGATCATTCCATTTTTGTCAGGCTCTTTACTTGAGAAAATTGAGTGTTATTAACAGGTTAATGTGAGATTTACAGAATGCAAATGTAAGATGCAGGTTTTTTTACTTGGAAACTGCTTGGGGTTTTGTTGTGGTTTTGGGTTTTTTTTTTGTTTGTTTTTTTTGGTGTTTCTTTTTTTTTTGCCTTTTTTTTTTTTTTTCTGTTGCTTTTAAGATCAAGTTGAACATCATGATGTAACTCCTAAAGGACTGTAGAACATTTTCTGACTTCACTCAGTTTGAATATTCAACCAGATTTCAAATGTTTGAAGGACTTTATATAACA
Source organism: Pezoporus wallicus (assembly GCF_028554395.1). Lineage (NCBI taxonomy): Eukaryota > Metazoa > Chordata > Aves > Psittaciformes > Psittacidae > Pezoporus > Pezoporus wallicus. The sequence goes on from NW_026641658.1 coordinate 537,620, forward strand.
GGAATTGTCTGGGATTTTTTAAGTATTTTACCTGGATGCATATCTCATCCTGCATTAGACAGTTTGCAAGATTTTAGTTGTAAATGCTTCACTGTAGTAATTAAAGCTGAATATGAATCTGCTAACTTGGACTATTCTGTAAATTCCTCAGGGGAGGTTGGTTATCTTTTTCGTGCAGTGACTTAGGAGTTCTGTACAACTCCATGAACACTCAAAACAATACACCTGAAGAATAATTATAGTTCTTATTTTCTTGGCAATGGCTTGTAATCATATGGCAGTTGTCTTTTCTTCCTGTCTTTTTTTTTAGTATTTCTGTGATACTGTGTTCTGTTGTTCCTTTTCATCCTTCCGTCCTTTTTTTTTTTTTTCTTATCTAGTGTTACTAAAGACAACTGCAATCTTTATGAAATGTTTTATAGTCACTTCACCTGTTTCATTTTTTCCTGCTGAAAAGCAAAAGCTTATCAAAGAGGTCAACATTTCAGTTTTTTAGACTGGTTTCTTAAAATAATAATGTTTCTGGAAGTTAACAGTCAGTTATTTTTCCTCCTCCTCTCCTATCTGTCATCAAAACTTTAGCATTTCTTACCCAGCTTTTATGAGATAAAATTAAGAAGTGTTGAAGTGTCAAGGTACATACATTCTTCAAGTTTTTCCTCTAGTTGTCTTCTCGTTTTTACCAAGGAATCCAAACAATGTGTGATAGAAAATCTTCCCATAAAGAAATTGTGGGGAAAAAAATTTTTGAGAGGTTAAATCAAAATGTAGAAGTGATGAGTCTCTTCTAATTCTGGGGAATCACAAAATGACACCTTTTCTATATTTGACTTTCTTTGCTTTCCTAATCCTCAAGAGTTTGCAGGATTCATGTGATTCCCATTGTCTGTGCTTGGTCATCCTCTCCAGCCTCTCCGCTTTCTCACACTGTTTCCAGGATGCGCTTCAGTTTTTTTATGGAATTAGCAAGCCACCATTACTAAGTATAATGGGTCCACGAATACCGTCATCAGACATGATGAGAGGCCATTATATGATTACAGGTTTTACATGCAGTGCAGTTGCCAATTCAACCTTTTGTGTTCTTGCCTCTTTCACACAGGGCTTCTTTTCAAGCACTGTTTTATAACAATTCCTCCCAGCTTTCTCACCATCTGTTGCCAAATCATTTTTTCCCTGTTTTTCTGACTGTAATACCTATTCTTTCTTTTACTTTAGCTTCTTACCTGTGTTTTGTTCACCTGCCACCTTGATCAACATATTTGAATTGGACTTGCGTATTTCTTAGGAAGCTGTCTGTGCTGAAAGCAGATGTTATTTAGTGATGCAGAATTAATTCATCATAATACAATGGATGTGGGGTTTATTTACCCAGTTTATTTAACACTCTATCTCTGTTATAAATTGCAGCATAGACAAGATACAGAAGATATGCAGTCCCACAGTGGGCAGAAGAGGTTAATTTTTTAATTATTTCTTTAGTTAACTGAAACTTTATTTGACTTAGCATGAATAAGCCTTAGAAACCTGCAGACCTGCGCTGCCCTTGAAGTCCAGAGGGTAAAAAAGACAGAATCTCTGTTAAGATTACTTTAACCTAACAACCTTGACAGTATCCTATTAAGCCAGGGAGCACATTTATTTATTTTTCCTAGGTTATGGGTGGTTGTAACTGACTGTTTGCAGTTTCCTAAATGCCTGCCTTGTTTTTTGTGCATTCATTTTATAGTTCATTGAACTAACCCTACAAGCTCATCATCTTTTGTGTTACTGTAGTATTCTTCAACTGTTTGTGTGTATGTGAAGCAGTCAGTGTTGGCTTTGATGTGTGTTAGAAGTTATGTCCCGTAGTAGACTGTGACCTATTTGACTGATGTGAATAGTTCATATTATTAATAGTAAATGCATCCGCAAACTAATAATAAAGTTGCATTAATTTCGAAGGTTCTATTAAGATACACACTACTTTATGAAATACATACCAAGTCCAAAAGCAAGGACCTTTGGGTTAAAATTTTAGAGTCATTGAGGACATATCATAAAACAAATATGTTCTGCTACAGTAGTAATTATATGGTTATAGGTATAATTTGGCATAATAAAGCCATGTACCTTGGTTTCCTTGAATGCAGGTTAGAATGCACCTGGATGAATTGACTGCAGTGATAGAGAGAATTAAAAATGAAACTCTGGGTGAATTTTAATAGTAATTTTGTACAAGTTCTGTTCTCATTATTCTTTATGAGCTTTATATACTACAGCATTTCTACCTGACTTTTTTTTTCAGTGTTTCTGTATGTTTATGTATTTGTAATGTCTTCTGGTTTAAATGTTTCAAATAATCTGTTTCATTGTCAACTGTAATGTGTGGGAAAAGAATATGTACTTCATCAAATTAGAAGTAGAGTTCAACCAAATTTAAATTATTTTGAGAGTCTACAAGCTATAACCATCATGTACAAAGACAGAATTTCTAGTTTGTAGGAGGTATTAACTTTGAAGTTGACATTTCTTTTCTCTAGCAATGATTGCAACTACATATTCTGCATAAATGGCATATTACATAAAGTGAAAGTTTAATTATAAGGGGAAACTTAATTGAATATTTCTGTTTGATTAATAATAAAGAAGTGGGAACATCACATTTGATTTTAGACAAGCCATGTAAAGGATGTTGAAATACTGCTGTAAGTGAATTAAAGATGGTGCAATGCGAAGACGTGCTTTCTGCCACTTTGTTTCTCATGACAGTGCATAGCTGTGACCTTGGCGCTTTGATTTCTGCTGTATGTGGTACTAAGAGCATGGTCCAAGTCACACAAGGTATAGGTTGCAAGGGTTTTACTACAAATTCTCTCGGTTGTCGAGATGCTATCTTCAGTTTAGTCAATGTAACACTATTGCCTAAAGGAGCAATACAACAGCTTTATTTACCTAAGTGAAAGCATACTGAAATTGTGAAAAAGATGAATGTAGCCCTTTCCTCAAGCTACCTGAAGAATAAAAGACCCAGCAATTTCAAAATCAATGGGCCTAATTCACATCTAATAAAAAATAATGTGAATCCAAAATAACGACAGAGAGCTCAGTGAAATCACTCCATGAGGAAGCACCAATAAGAAACAAGCTGATGAGCAAAATTGTGATTTTTTTTTTCTTTTTTTTAATATATCAGATTTTCAGCTTTCTTTGTTTAAAATCAAAATCAAAGGCACCTAAGGCATTTTTTTTTCCTGTTGGTCATTACAGATTATTGAAATCTGACCATGTTCTTTCAGACGCAGTGACATCTCCAATGCCAGCCACACATCCTTTTCTCTGGGCAGACAGTTTTTGGCATGTAGTTCCCAGATGATTATTGCATCACTCAGCAAGCTGTTCCTGAACACGCACATTTAGTGCATGTACAGGACATTTTTACCAGCGAAGATATTTTACCTAATATTCGATGTATAGGAATTAAAGCAAAAAATGCTACTGAAAATTCAAATGGACGTTAATGGACAAAATATGCTTAGTAGTTACTTCACTGAGCAAGGAACTTAAACCTCTTTCTAACAAAACTGTGCTCGCTAACTTGTAACTGGGAGTAATCAGTGTCAGGCTTTGTGTTGTATAAGATGTGGATCTCCAAAAAGATGTGGTGTGTTTTACAACGTTGTTGTGGGGTATTATTTCAATAATTAAAATCTTTATGAGTAACCAAAAGCACTTTTAAGAAGTGCTTCAGTTTTCCTTAGAAGTTTCTGTCCAAAAGATTACCTTAGTACTTTGGGCTAAAGTCTCACACAGTTACAGATGTAGATGTGGTGTGATGGGATCATAATCTTATACCCAATATAGTCCTATGTGATTTTCTTTTCTTTTTTTTTTTTTTTTTACTCATTAGGTACAAAAAATGAGTGGGGTCCAATTTCTAGAAGTAAAAGATATTAAGAGGCACAGTAGAAAATTGTTTTTGATTTTTGGAATATTATTCAGCTTCACAGGCTGGTGCTTGTAAATGGTTACCAGTTGTCTTACAAAGTTTAAGTATTTCTGGAAATAACCCTATTTAGTAGAGCATTAGCACTGCTTGATATTTTGATAAATGAAACTGCCCTCATGATGATACTTTTCAATCTTCACCTTAGGAAACTTGTACTTGCTAGCATATCTACACTATACCTTTTTGCTGCAAAAATTGAAATAGAAGCCTCATAATTCATCTGAAATGTATGTCAGGATTCCCAGTGCATAAGAATAGCCTGATGGTGCTGCATGTGCAGGAGGAGAAGCTTCTGAACTTTTCAGTAGGGGATTGAATGTATATTATAGCAAATAGATAATTTTAAATTAATGTTCTGTACCTACAGTGTAGAGTGTATTTTTACTTATGCATAAATTGCCTCCCAACACAATTCAAAAGCTCAATCTTAGGCTTAGCAATGAACATTTCAAAAAAAGTAAATTAGTATCTTCACAGAGAAGAAATATATTTTATTATAGAATCACCTACTGTTGCCACTATAATTATGGCTTTGTCAGTATTTCTGTGAAAACTCTATTTTTAAGGGGTTTATGAAAAAAACTTTTTCATAATTAGATGTAGCACAGCCTGCAGCTTAGTAGGCAGTGTCTCAGCCTGAGGTATGTCCTGTGCTTAGTGCTCTGAAGAGACAAGTTTGACCTTTCTCCTGTGGAAAGTCACATAGGAGATGTCTGGAGATTCCCAGAGATGCCGCCTTGTCTTTTCAAGTAGAATTTTTATTATCTTAAGCAGGAACCATCATGCCTTAGATATTTTTAACAGAAATCTTTTCTTGCCAACAGTATCAGTCACTGGAATCCAGGTCATGCCTGTTCCTTCATGGGTGGTGGTGGCAGAGCAGAGGGAGAACTGGCCTCCCCTCACGGTGTCCAGCCACAGTGATGGAAGCTTTGCAGGCCTCTGCAAGTGTTTCATATGAGAGTGACCCTAAAGCAGGGTCTGCTCGCTACAGGGCATGGCTGCTCATACATACATCTCATACATACAGAGCTTTCTAGCTGGACTTTATATTTTGCATGTGTTAGTGCAAATTCTCAGCTGTTTCCATGTCCAAGAACTCTAATTTCGAGAGTGGTCTTGACATCTGTGTGAAACAATACAGAAAAGAGCCCTTGAAAATGCTGCCTATGTACTATTAGACTACTACATTAATAAGGAAAAGTAGAGTTTTCCATGAAGACCATTCTGTGAGCTGAATATGAGCTGGCAGTGTGCCCAGATGTCCAAGAAGGCCAAAAGTGTCATGGCTAGTATCAGAAATAGTGTGGCCAGCAGGAGCAGGGCAGTGATTTGTCCCCCTGTACTCAGCACTGGTGAGGCTGCACCTCAAATACTGCATTCAGTTTAGGGCCCCTCACTACAAAAAGAAACAACATTGAGGTTGTTTAATCCGTAGAAAAGGATGCTGAGGGAAGACCTTATTGCTCTATATATAACTACTTGAAAGAAGGCTGTAGAGGGATGGGGGTTGGTCTCTTCTCCCAAGTTACAATGTGATAATCCAAGAGGAAATGGCCTCAAGTTTCTCCAGGGAACGTTTAGATTAGATATTAGAAAAAAAATTCCTTGCTGAAAGGGTTGTCAAGCACTGAAACAGGCTGCCCAGGGAAGGGGTGGAGTCACCATTCCTGCAGGTATTTAAAAGACATGTCGCACTTAGGGTCATGGTTTAGCGGTGGACTTGGCAGAGCAGAGTTAATGGTTGTACTTGATCTTAAAGGTCTTTTCCAGCCTAAAGGATTCTATTATTTCTTTGCTTTCCTTACAGTAAACTAAATACGGCATATCTGCAATTATCTATGTATTGCTGTTTTAGCTTAAAATCTACAAACTGTTGCTGTATCCACTGGCACAGGAAAGATACATTATCAGTCTAAATATTTTCTTCAACAAAAGTGCATATATATTGCAACAGTAGTAATCAATCCTGTAAATTACAAAATTTAATTTAATTCAGATTTCAAAGTTATTTGTTGGTCTAAGAGGTGATATAAGTTTGTGAGAAAATTTGAAAGTATTAAGTGGATGCTATTTGACCACATAAACTTTCTGCTTTAAAACATTTACTTTACTTTTACTCTTCTTCAGCTGGTGATCTTTGTAGTCTGTAACTGCCTTGTGGTTCCTAGGAAGCATTTGTGAAACTAATAGGTTGAGAACTGGAATAAAAGTGAGGTTTGAAAACCAGACCCACTCCAAATAAGATTACTGTGGAATTACTGACAAACACATAGTTAGTGTCAATGCCCTGATGTCTCACAATATTATTGTAACGTGAACAAAATTAAAAGCAGGGAAATAATGATTAGAAATTTAAGAAAAAAACATTGATCCTTACTACTTAAATTTGCTTGCCTGATTGCAGATTATAGTGAGCCAAGAGTGTTTGTCAGGATAAACATAGGTGCAGATTAAAAATTTTATTGACTGTAGGATAAAAAGCAAAAGCCATTCAGGGAATTCTGAATAATCAACTAATCGAAATGTTATTTTACTTGGTTTTATAATTGCAAAACCTGCTCCTGTTGCTGGGATTTGGACTCACTGAAGGGTCTAAACTAAATGAGAAAATCATATAAAGCTATCCTTCATCCTTAATAGAGTGTTTCCATTTGTGTGATCTTATAAGTAGGTAGATTCATGTCTGTTTCCTGCCACTTATTTGGAGTGAAGGTCTAGGAAATTCTAACACAGAATGGAAATTTTTCATCGTCACCCACACTGCTGTATCCTGGTTAATTTTCTCACAATTTCTACATTGGCTAAATATTGTGTGGGATCATCTTGGTGGTAAGATGGCAAGTTAAAGATACCAGGATGTTTTATCTTGTTTCCTGGGAAATCATGCTCTGTATTACTGTGAGCAAAATAGAGTCCCTAAATCTGAAAGGTGTTACCCACAGGCTTGTGCAGAAGGGAGGCTGAGTAAGCTCAGAAATTTCTAGAAATTGTTTTCCACTCTCAGCGGGCCTGTGTTTCAGTGCAGAAGAAACCTGCCTTCTCTAGAAACTGCCAAAGAAAGAAAAGGGAAGGAAGGAGTTAGGAGGAAGGAAAAATAAGAGGGAAAAGGTGCAGCAAGCGTCATCTTTCTGTAGGCAGTGACTAAGAGAAAAGAGAAAGACAAAACCGAGAGAAAGACAAAAGGAAACGAAACATGAGAAACCAAGATAAGTACAAACAGTGGAACTATGAAAGGGTAGGTCATAGAAGTAAAAAGGATAAGGCACAGAAAAAAATCGGAGACTCTAAAAAATGTAATCAGTGAACTTAATTTTGAAGTCATGTAGTTTAATAGAATTTACAATGAGGCAATCAGACTGCAGCACCTTGGCGCTAACATCATGATGTGCATTTTGTTCTAACTGCAATACTAATGTGAGTGCATAGGCTACTAGAGAAGACTGCCTTCAGTGCTTCTCCTTATGGTTACCTAATGACTTCAAAACAGCGATTTCAACATAACAGAATGGCCATAACTACATTATTGTTTGATGAGTTTAATCCCCAATGAGATAGGCATTTCAGGCAAGATGCTCAGTCCCTCCACAGCTGGCTGCATGCTCTGTGGTGCTGTGGTGGTGCAGAGGGCCTGCAGGTTCTCTCCAGGAGACTTCATCCACAAAGCCAATGCAAAGCCTGGGGTAACTAGTTGATGGGGCGGTTGCAGTACTGCAACACTGCAGTGTCTGGAAGAGTCTCTCAGAAAAAGTAAGCTTAAAAAATAAGATTATTGTTTGTTTATTTTTAGTTTTCTTTTTAATTTTACATTTGTTTTCACAAAATCCAAGAAAGGCTTCATGTTAGTGTACGGCAAAGCAGCAGGGAGGGAAGATGCAGAGTTGCTTTCAGAGCAGACACGCTCCATCACATTCTAGGGTCAGATGGCTGGGGCACGGAGAAGTGCCTTTTCTGCTTTTGTGAGCTTTGGTTCAAGGGGTGAAGAAAGAGAAATTAAAGTTCTTCCACTTCTCCATCAGGGATCATTACATGTCAGACATTGCAATAAAACAATTCTTTCTTTCTGGAGAGCTAAATGTGAAGTTATAAAGACATTCACAAGTGCAGTTTTCCTCCTTAATTGATAATGGCATTTGAGTGTTACCAAAAAGAGTGTTAATGAGTGATAAAAAATTTGCACAATTTAGTTTTTTAAAGCCCACTCGCTGTTCACAATTTGCAGCATGTGTTTAGATATTAGTAAAACAATCAAATCATGAGGAAAGGATCTTAACTAGGAGGAAAGGAAATCCTAAAAAGGACTATTCAAAACAGAGATGTGAACTTATTTGCTTTATTTTAGTGATTGCCTAAACAGGACAGTATTTACTGGTGTTGTATCTCTGGCTATAGAAAGAAGATGGGCTGACTCTAGATTATGACAGTGAGTGACTTGATGGTTTCCTTAAAGGGATTTTTAAAACATATTGTTGTGGTTTAAACCCAGTCAGGTAACTCGTTCGCTCACTTCCCCCTCCTTTCTTGCCCTCCCCCTGCTCCCGGAGGGACGGAGAGGAGTATCGAAAAGAATGCAACTCCCACGGGTTGAGATAAGAACAGTTTAGTAACTAAGGTATAACACAAATCACTGCTGCTACCACCAATGATAATAATGATTGTCATGGTTTAAACCCAGTCAGGTAACTTGTTCGCTCACTTCCAGTGAGTGGTGCCGAGCTGACAACAATCGAGGTCCGTGTCCGTCTCCCCCGCCCCCCCCCCCCCCGCACCGGGGCTCTCCCCTTCCCCACTCCCGGAGGAACAGGGAGGAGGATCGAGAGAGTGCAACTCCTACGGGTTGAGACAAGAACAGTCCAGCAACAAATCACCACCGCTACTATCAGCTAAAACAATGATAAGGGAAAATAACAAGGGAAGAGAATACGATACCACCGGCCAAGAAAGCGAGTTCCACCCGGAAGCCCCTGTCCTTCCGGGTAACTCCCAGTTACCCCCCACCCCGGCCATGACGTGCTGTGGTATGGAATACCTCCCCGGCTAGCCCGGGTCAGGCACCCCGTCTCTGCTTCCTCACAGCTTCCCCTCCTCCCTGGCAGAGCATGAGCCTCACAGAGTCCTTGGTCAGGTTAAACATCACTTAGCAACAACCGACAACATCGGCTTCACCAACGCTGTTCTCAAACTAGAAGTCAAAACACAGCACTGCACCAGTTAACACAAAGGAAAAAACATGACTGCTACTGCTGAACCCAGGACACATATATAAATTATGGATGTGTTGTGTCAATCACTGCCATTAGCACGATGTTGGCAAGCTCAAGTTATATTATAATGGTCACTTTTGGCCTTAGAAAAAAGAAAAGTATAATAATTCTCTGTAATTAATTTCTGGTACAGAAACTCTAATTTCTGAGCTCTGTTTAGTACTCTGAAATACCAGAAACTGGATACCTTTTCCAGTTCTGTTTATGGCCTGTAAAGAAGTGTGTTTTCTTAGAAGTACATCTTGAGATCACAAATAATTAGTTTGTACAGTTTATCTTTACTTCTAATCCTTAAATTACACTCTAACTCTAACTAAAATCACTGAAAGTGGCTTTCCTGAATACAGGAGGACACAGCTTTGTAAAATGGCATCGCAATTTGTGAAGAAAGCACTTGGGAGAAAAAATGTATACTGAATTTGTATACTGAAATTGACCAGTGCCACATTCTGTATATCTTGAGGAGTTTATTTATTCTGTGGTAATGCCAGCTAAATAAGCAGAATTAGTAGTTGACTAAGATACTGTTAAATGTGAGTAAAGCTGCCATAGCCTGAATTTGTAATAGAATAAATGAAAGAAGAAATTCGGGTTGAAAATATAACATTAAAACTTCCAGGGCTAGTACTTCAGTATTTAATAGCTTGTTCTCTCTTTTGTCGTAGATAAAAATCCCCAGCTAAATAGCAGCATTTCATACTAATTTTCATGAGGTAAGGCATTTTTAGTAATCCAGCCCTAACTGAAATTACAAGTTTTTGAGTAACATTGCCCAATACTTTCCTAATTTTCAAATTAGTTCACATCACTGAAATCATTGCCGTGAACTTGCTGGTATTGGCAATTATGTATAGACTATTGGTAAACATTTCAACAAAAAAGAAGTATTTTAGGGCAGCTCACAGATGGCACAGGAGGCAGACTTTTCAAAACAACCTTAACTCAGGTTCCATTTTGATCCCAAGTCTGGCACTGAGAAGAATTGAACAGGTGTCCTGGGTTCAGCTGTATCAGTCATTTTTCTTCTTCTTAGTAGCTGGTGCAGTGCTGTGTTTTTGACTTTCAGCCTGGTAACAACACTGATAACACCGATGTTTTTAGTTGTTCCTATGTAATGTTTACTCCAACCAAGGATTTTCTGAGTATCAGGCTCTGCCAGGGAGGAGAGGAAGCCGGGAGGAAGCAGAGACAGGACACCTGACCCGGGATAGCCAAAGAGGTATTCCATACCACAGCACGTCATGCCCAGGATATAAAACTGAGGGCAGTTACCCAGAAGGGCGAGATCATTGCTTAGGTAAGGCTGGGCATCAGTCGGCAGGTGGTGAACTATTGTATTCTCTTCTCTTGTTATTTCCCTTATCATTATTATTATTGGTGGTAGCAGCAGTAGTTTCATGTTATAGTTTAGTTACTGGACTGTTCTTATCTCAGCCTGTGGGAGTTACATTCTTTCAGTTCTCCTCCCCATCCCTCTGGGAGCAGGAGGAAGAAGAAGGTGGGGATTGAGCGAGTGGCAGCATGGTTCTGAGTTACCAGCTGGGTTTAAACCATGACAACAGCTTATGTGCAGCTGTGGGCATGTGTAAGGGAGTATATCTGGCACAACATAGGATGTATCAGGTACGTGCTACTGGTTTTCCCTATTCCTGCTGCAGGGGAGAGTTAGGCCATACCTGAGATTCTCCCAGGAATTCATTATTGCATTTAAGATATTTCATTTCACAGGAAAGGCAAACAAACATCTTGGACATGGTTACCACAGTAATCCTTGAAAACTCAGAATGACATTTGCATTTTTTGCATAGTCCTTTCATCTTCTACAAAATGGGGTGTATGCAATGTAACTGTGAGTACCTATGGCAATTTCACATCTTTCTCTTTGATTTCCTAAGATCGTAAGAGTATATGCAGACTGTTTTGTATAATGGTTGATTTAGTGAGTATGGTGTCATCGAAGATAAACCTTCAATTTCAATTTCTCTGCAGCTACTAATGTTTCACTCTTTGAAGATAGAACACTAAATATATATACATACTCAGTTTTCCTTTTTTTGTTCCTTCTTTTATAACTGTTTGTATCATTATTTTCAGATGTGCCCAAAATGAAATGGAAGCTTTTAAAAAGAAATTGTTACAGTAAATGTCGTCTAACCAGTTTGTAGCTGATTGTGTCTGGTGAAGGACTGCGGAGCATGTGATAACCTGAGTGTATGCATATACATATGTAGGGAGCTCTGCTCTCTCCACATTGTCCTGTCCTTGAGAAGAGAATTCATAAACAGTGTTCCTTCTTGCCTCTGTGGAAAAAAGGATGAGTTCTTTACTCCAACCCAGACAAATCTCAGGATCATTTTGTTAGGCTCTGAGCCATGGGCTCGTAGAAGTGTACAGACTTTTAATAGTGATTCAGCTAATCCCAAGGAACCAGTGCTGCTACTTGTGCTTTCAGAAATCTTTTGCTTCTGTGCCACACGCTGTCAGCTGTCTTCCCTCTCTGCCTCAGCAAGTTTCCTAGATTTGTTCTCAGAAATCGCAGAACTGGTTTTCTTGAAGCCAGTAATAAGGAAAAGCGAATACAGTTTGCTGGAAGCCCCCTGTACTGAAAAAAAGGTCAATGAAAATACTGATTTTCAAGGTCTGCCAGTCCTAAGCATGTAAAGCAATGTTTCAAGAGGTACCAACAAACTATACCTATGGGCAAATATTATATAAACCAAGTTCTATACCTTTGTAAAATATGTTTGAAATGAAGTTCTTCCTTATAGTCATAGAATAAGTTTTCAACATACCTGCTTTACTTAATTTTTTAAGTTTGAAAGGTCTTTTAATTTGAAATCAGATGCAGATTGTTTCTTGTGTCAGCATAAAGTTTACAAAAAAAAAAAAAATCAAATGTGGGCAAACCCATAGACCTATCCTGTTCTTAGAGTGTTATCTCCACTTCCCTTTCAGCTCTTTGTATGAAATCTCACACATTGACTAGATTTAATTCTGGAAAGTTATCAATCAACTTTACTGTGTAATTGTAGGAGATGTTTCTCTAAATGTCATGTATATCAGAGCGCAGCACATTTAGAAGAACTCAGACTGTATAACCCCAAGGTTATATTTATTTAAATCTGACTTCATTATACAAGACAGAATATCTCTTTCTGAAAAGGTCTGTGATTTTTTTTTTTCCTTATAAGTTGCTATGCTTTAAAATCAGTAGAAAAAAAAAACTTAAAAGCAGAGCCAGGAGGGCCAGAGCTGCACAAAGCATTGATATTGAGTGTATGTAACAGCGAGATACAATACTGTGTTATTCATTATGCCAAAAAATACCTCTTCAAGAAAAGACTAATTTCTTCTCTGGTAAGACTGACAAAACAAGAATTAGTTATTTATTAATATAAAATCTTCCCATTTAATATTGTATGTCACCTGGCTTGAAAGTAAATTTGTACAGAAAGTTGTCCCTGAGTCCAATCTAGAATTACTTGGATCTTTGAAATGTCCCTGAAGTGGCTGAGGAAGCTCTCCTGAGGTTGGCTTTGAAATGAGGGAGAGCAAAACTCAAAACAGGCCAGAGGAGGCATATCTGAACCACATCTCTGGTGCCCAGACTGATCATTGCATGAGCTGTTCCCACCAGTGGTCTCCAGCTGAGGACCCCACTGTATGCTCTGTCTTTTCCTGCAGCTGGCTGTGAATCAGTTGGGATTCTTGAAGTTTTTTTCCTGTGGGGTGTGTGAGCAGTGGTCTCTGGGGTGGGCAGGTCTCTGGTGCAGCACATCTTCAGATCTCAGTGGGGACAGAGAGTGTCTGCTAGAGGCAAGGAGAAAACACCCCTTCCTGGGCACCCAGGTGCTTGTGGCAGCTGGCAGGTATGGCACCATGGTGGCTGCCTTTTGAGCAGCATTTGAAAGGGCAGTAGTGATTGCTGGGACATGGCATGTGTAGGTGCAGTAGGTCCAAGTGTCTCCAATAGAAGAGAGCAGAAGTTCAGCTATTAGGGGTATCAGGTGTATTTTGTGTGTGATATCAGAGCAATTTAGCACCTGTTTCAAAACAATGATTTTTTTTTTTTTTTCCCCTCCATACAGGAAATTTATTGTAAAAAGGACACCTCTAGGAGTAGTCAATAACTGAGTTTCTTGCAGTGATTCTTTTTCTTCCCATGGCTTCAATATTGGGTTGCAGCCTACATTTTGCTATGATCCACTTTGCAAACCTGGCTGCTGTTTTACATCTGGCTCTTAAATGATAGTGAAAAAGACATGCTGTATTCACATAGGATTCCAGCTATTAATGAAATTCCAAAAATTAATGAAATTTGATCACATGATGCAGTTAAACATTTAACTTCTATCAGAATTGTGATGCACAGGTGCTTAGCTGATCCACAGCACATGCAGCACAGTTGCTATAAGCTGTCAGGTCTATAATTGCAGAGCATTATCTTTTTGTCCTCTTATTCTTTTATTTGCAGTTTATTTGAGCAGTGGCTAGAAATCAGTCTATTTCCTATTTTCAAATATTACCTTCTTTGTTTGCTTTTTCATGGGCCTTGCTGCAAGTTTGGAGAAAATGTATGATCCAAAGAAAGAAACAAATGTCCTATGCTGAACTTTGTACAGAAATAGAATCATGGAAGCAAGTAGACAAAATCAGATGCCGTAGCCAGGGATGTGAAAGGTGTGTGTTAATTGCACTGCAGATTGTGGGTAGAGGATCCTTGGGAGATCACCCTACCTCCCCACCTGGCACCATGGTCATCTGTCCACAGTGCGTGTTCAAGTACAAGAGAGGAGGAATAGAAGGAGCAAGGAAGTTGTCCACTTTGGTTTTATGTCAGTGTGTAGTTATGGCATGGCCAGGACATACAGTACCTAGTCCCTTGGGGTGACTGAGTGATAGTAAAGAGTCATTCACAATAATGAAAGGAAAAATAATGAAAAAGTCAATCTTTGTCGCAGAGAGAGACGGAACTGCTAGTAACAGCGAAGGCTCAAGTGTTGTCTCTTTTTCTTCAGAGTTCACAAGCAAGGTTAGCCGTGACCTGATAGTTAAACATTTAATTTCAGCAACAAATGGGTAAGAACTTTGCATAAGATAGTGAAATAAAAGGTTAGAATTGTGTCTTGGTCCTGATAAATATTGCTGTAGGGAAGTAGCTGAGGTAACTGTGATTATTTGTTATCTGTGAAGACATATGGAAGATAAACAAGATCCGTAAAACTGAAAAAGAAAAACAGTTGTCTTCCCCCAAAAGAAACCAAACAGGAGGTTCTGGGGAAATTTGGTGGAGAGACAGAGTCAGATTGATTTTTAGGGAGGAGTTACAGTTAAATTACTTGAGCAGTAATAGTTAAATTGCTTGAAAGTACCTAGAAGTTAACAAAACAGTAGGTAACTGCCAACATCCATCTGTAAAGTTCGAATTGTAACAAATCATAATACCGTAGGATGGTTTGGGTTGGAAGAGACCTTCAAAGATCATCTAGTTTAACCCCTGTGCCATGGGCAGGAATCAGTCATATTTTTCTCTGTAATTCTACAAAAAGCCTGCTGAGTAGAAAAGGAGCAGCCATGGCATTGCCATCAGGGAGCTGTGGCAATGTGGTCTAAATGGAATCACTGTAAGTAAAAGCACTTGGAGTACTTGGAGTGAATGCTGGCAAAAAATGGTTCACTGTCAAAAAAGGTGGATTTATGGTTCATAAGACCCTGGCCATAAACCAGTGATATTCCAGTGATTTTCCTAAATGATTTGTACTAGAACAAGGAATAAATTTATTTGCATCTACAGATTATATCAAACTGGGTTACTGGCAGCAAGGTTAGAATTGAAAGCTATATGAAAAAACTGGAGAAGTGCTTTGAATATGTGGACTATGATTCAGTAGCTACAAAGGCAAACTGTTGCACTTAGGTGGGAATAACTGTAGTAAATAAATACTGTATTTGTTTACTAGATTATATAATATACAAGTGTATGATAAACAGTATTGTAGAAAACAATGTGGGGTTATGGGGCAGGTCACAAGTTGAACATACAAAAAATGATGTCTTAATATTGCGGGGGGGAATATCACACTTCAGTTTAAGCATGGAATTTTGAAAATGATAATTTAAGTTAATAAAGTATTGTATTTCCTTAGCCTCAATAAGAGAAGGCTGGAGATATAAGTCTTCAGATATGTAAATGGTTCCTGTAAATAGTGAGTGTCCTGGGTTCAGCAGTAGCAGTCATTTTTCTCCTTCTTGGTAGCTGGTGCAGTGCAGTGTTTTGACTTTCAGCTCGGGAACAGAGCTGATAGCGATGTTTTGGTTTGGCCAAGGACTTTGTGAGCCTCATGCTCTGCCAGGGGGAGGGGAAGCCAGGAGGAAGCAGAGACAGGACACCTGACCCAAACTGACCAAAGAGGTATTCCATACCACAGCACGTCATGCCCAGGATGTAACTGGGAGTTAGCCGGAAGGGCTGGGGGACTCCAGGGTTGGAGGAGGTATCGGTCGGAGCTTGGTCGGGCTTGGGGGGCGAGTTATCGGTCAGCTGGTGCTGAGGTGTTGTATTCTCTTCCCTTGTTATTTCCTTTATCATTATTATCATTGGTGGTAGCAGTAGTGATTTGTGTTATACCTTAGTTACTAAACTGTTCTTATCTCAACCCGTGGGAGTTGCATTCTTTTCGATTCTCCTCTCCGTCCCTCCGAGAGCAGGGGGAGGGCAAGAAAAGGGGGGGAAGTGAGCGAACGAATTGCCTGACTGGGTTTAAACCACGACAGTGAGATGATAAACATTTTTTCTTGTATATGCTTTTGTGGTAGGAGAAGTAATAGAATTAACTTGTAGCTAAGGAGGTGTAGGTTGGAATGAAGAGAAACCTTTCTAATTGTAAAGAGAGTTAAAAACTGAAATAAATTCCTTAGAAGGCTTGTAGAGTTTCCACTTTTTTTCTAACCTGGCTAAACCAGTATTTTCTGTATGCTTTAGGGGGCAGCTCATTCTCTCTTGAGGTGAGATACAGCTGCATCTCAGATTTTTCTATCATTTTTGTATTAAGCATTCATATTGTGGATACTTAATCTCATACTGCTTAGTATTACAGTCCCCTGCTCACTCTGTTTCAGTGCAGAGGATAATCCAATAACAGAGAAAGTCTATCTATGCATCTCTTTGAGACTTAACAAATTCCTTTCTCCTATTGATTGCAAAACCTGTTTAAGTATGATCAGAATATTGATCAGCTCTCCTGCATTAGCAGATAGGGCTGTGAGATTCCAGTTTCTTTACCTCAATGTGTTCCCTTCTTACAATAGCATGTTAAAAAAAAAAAGATATTAAGTCACCTGATAGAGCATGAAGGAAAAAACACATCATGATTGGGAAAATTAAGTCAATAGGAGGAATAAAAAATTTGCCAAAAGTAGTAATTCATTAAGATCATTAAGTAAGCGCTATTTTCCTTCAGCCAGAAATGGAAAACTGAGTTTAGAGCTAAAATCCAGTAACAACATTTCTTATATTTATTGGTGCCTATCTTACTGAAAAGTAACGTGCTGTGGTTTAAGCCCTGCCAGTAACTGAGAACCATGCAGCCACTCAGTCACTCCAGCTCTTCCTCCCTCCCACTCCCAGAGGAATGAGGAGGAGAATTGAAACTGTAAATACTGTGGGTTGAGAAAAGAGCAGTCTAATAACTAAAGTATAATACAAAATTACTACTGCTACCACCAATAATAATGATAATGATAAGGGGAATAATGGGGAGAGAGAATATAAAGCTCAAAAGGGAAAGGAAAAAGAAACCACAATAAACACAAATGATACACAATACAATTGCTCACTGGCCACCAATCAATAGGTGCTGTGGTGTGGAATACCCCTTTGGGTAGTTTTGGTCAGGTGTCCTGTTTCCCGGCTTCCCATGCCCCTCCTCCCTGGCAGAGCATGAGTCTCAAAACTCCTTGATCAGAGTACACATTACTTAGCAACAACTAAAAAAAACATCAGTGTTATCAGTGTTGTTCTCAGACTAAAGTCGAAAACACAGCACTACACCAGCTACTACAAAGGTGAAAAATGACTGCTGCTGCTGAACCCAGGACATAAAGTAGTTTCCTATGTTGATAGAACATTTGTATTTGTGAATTGTGATGTTAGTTTTAGGTGGCTCTTATTTTTTATTACTAGCAAATATGTAGTTAAAGTAAAAGGAAGTTGCATGTAGAAAGTCCACCAAGAATGTCAAGTTCCACACATTTTTTTTATTTTTACTTTTTTTTTCCAAAAAAAAACGGTATTTTTGAACTCTTACAGATCAGTCTCACCTCCGTGTCTGGCAAAATCTTAGAGCAGATTCTCCTGGAAGGCATGCTAAGGCACAGGAAAAACAACAAAGTGCTTGGTGACAGCCAGCATGGCTTCACTAAGGGGAAATCCTGCCTGACCAATTTGGTGGCCTTCTATGATGGGGCTACAGAATTGATGGACAGGGGGAGAGCAGTTGATGTCATCTACCTGGATTTGTGCAAAGCTTTTGACACTGTCCCACACGACAACCTTGTCTCTAGATTGGAGAGACATCAATTTGATGGATAGACCACTCGGTGGATAAAGAACTGGCTGGATGGCCGCACACAAAGAGTTGTGGTCAATGGCTCAATGTCCAGCTGGAGACCAGTAACGAGTGGTGTCCCTCAGGGATCAGTGTTGGGACCGGTCTTGTTCAACATCTTTGTCGCTGACATGGACAGTGGGATTGAGTGCGCCCTCAGCAAGTTTGCCGATGACACCAAGCTGTGTGGTTTGGTTGATATGCTGGAGGGAAGGAATGCCATCCAGAGGGACCTTGACACGCTTGTGAGGTGGGCTGATGCCAACCTTATGAAGTTTAACCATGCCAAGTGCAAGGTCCTACACCTGGGTCAGAGCAATCCCAGGCACAGCTACAGATTGGGCAGAGAAGAGATTCAGTGCAGCCCTGTGGAGAAGGACTTGGGGGTGTTGGTTGATGAGAAAATGAACATGAGCCAGCTTCAGTGTGCGCTCGCAGCCCAGAAAGCCAACCGTATCCTGGGCTGCATCAAAAGGAGCGTTAACAGCAGGTTAAAGGAGGTGATCCTGCCCCTCTACTCTGCCCTTGTGAGACCTCACCTGGAGTATTGTGTGTGGTTCTGGTGTCCTCAACATAAAAAGGACATGGAACTGTTGGAACAAGTCCAGAGGAGGGCCACAAAGATGATCAGGGGACTTAAGCACCTCCCATATGAAGACAGGCTGAAAAAGTTGAGGCTGTTCAGCCTGGAGAGGGCTGCATGGAGACCTCATAGCTGCCTTCCGGTATCTGAAGGGGGCCTATAAGAATGCTGAGGAGGGACTCTTCATTAGGGACTGTAGGTATAGGACAAGGGGTAATGGGTTAAAACTTAAACAGGGGAAGTTTAGATTGGATATAAGGAGGAAATTCTTTCCTGTGAGGGTGTTGAGGCACTGGAATGGGTTGCCCAGGGAGGTTGTGAATGCTCCATCCCTGGCAGTGTTCAAGGCCAGATTGGACGAGGCATTGGGTGATATGGTTTAGTGTGAGGTGTCCCTGCCCACGGCAGGGGGGGTTGAACTAGATGATCTTAAGGTCCTTTCCAACCCTAACTATTCTATGATTCTATGATTGTAGTGACAGGACAAGGGGGAATGTTTTAAGCTTAAACGGGAAGTTTAGTTGAGATGTAAGGAAGAAGTTCTTTACTGTGAAGGTGGTGAGGCACTGGAACATGATTCCCAAGGTTGTTTAGAATGCTCCATCCCTGGCAGTGTTCAGGGCCAGGTTGGACAGAGCCTTAGGTGACGTGGTTTAGTGTGAGGTGTCCCTGCCCATGGCAGGGGGTTGGAACTAGATGATCTTAAGGTCCTTTCCAACCCTTACTATTCTATGATTCTATGGTTAGTTGTTGGTTGTTTTTTTTTTTTTTTAGTTAGCACACATCACCTTAATACTCAAGTAATTTCATGCTAATTTAGTTATACAAGGAATCCTCTGTCAGTGTTAAAAAGCTTGTAACTTACTACTGAAATCCTGTGGACGTAGCTGTCTACACTTAAACCGTTTCTTATAATGTATTTATGGACTCTAATGCTACACTTTGCTGTGTGGTAAAAATCTTTGAGAATATGCTAAAAAATTAAATTTGCTATTAGTATGGGCTAAAATTGATAGCCTTGCTTGATATAGTCTTGCTGTACACAGCATTGCAATGTCGCATCTTTGTATTTCAGAGTTTTAGTCACCAGAAAGGTAATTATTTGAGAAGCTCTGTGGTCAGATTAGGTGCAATGCCCACAATGGGAAGACTGGTGAATTCTGTTGTTACATTTTACAGCTAATGGTGGTCTAATAGAGATTCATTCAAGTAAGAGTTATGCCAAAAATGCAAATGGAACTTTAAAAGGGTCTGCTTGGGGATACTGGAAAATGCAGGTTCTTCTAGATAAGAATAGTAATGGGTTCCTGGGTGTGAGTTCAGTTAGATCAGCTCTATCAGAATAATGCATATCTAAAGAAAGCAGTCGACTGTAGGATTAATAACTGGAATGGATGATAAGAGGGTTAAAATTTCTTCTATCAAAGCAGTTCATTAGCTGCCTGACTAACTTTGATAGGAAAGTGTCTGCTAGAGAAAGAACTTGGTAGCATTTAGTTACATATAATTTAGCTGTCTGATATCACTGACCCAATCTGATCAAATAAAAAAAGAGAAAAAAAGAAGACATATCGAATACGGAATAAAGTTCTTAATAGAACCTCACAAATTCCTAAACCCCTAAATGAATATGCAATTAATCATATAGCTTGCACCCATATATAAACTAGCAGTAGGCCACAGCAATCTATAGGTATCTATAGGCAGATCTCTCTGTAATGCTGAGAGACCAATGAACTTTTTAACAAGTACAGATTGTTAGGGTCACATTTAATCTCATTCCCAAAGCATTCACATGTAATCCATAGATGTCTGTGCTCATTTAATTTTAGCTGGAATGGGAATGGTGCATAGTAAGGTCACTCTGTAGACTTTTACTAACATTGTTTAATGGCAAAGTTGAGGTGTACACGTGATATAGATGCCTGAAATGGCTCTTTATGTTCAAAAGGATAGCTGTGCTCTGTACCACTGAGGACCATGAAATTTTGTTACTGAATTCAGTCACAGAAGTTCCAGACTTTAAGAATGCCAAAAAGGTTACACTGCTTAGTCTCAGGCCATAGAACTGGATGGAGAATATATCTGCACGCTACGAGAGGGTGGAATTGTATCCTTCCTTATTACCATGTCCAAAGCTTGATTGCTTGTATTAGCCTGCACACATAGTTATTATCTTTGAGAGAAGTCTGAATCATCATATTTGTTTGTGTTTTGTTTTGTTCTCTTTTCTTTTTAATTTCAGCTTCCATATTGAATGTATAGATCTTAGAAGGAAATTAGAATTAAAGGGAGTTAAGTAAAAGTCATGCCAACTGCTGCAACATTATTAGTAACAGAGATTCTTTACTGACTTTGCTAAATTGATGATAAATTTCTGTAAGGGAGGGGATGCTTTGAAGTAACTTAATGGTCAAAATACAAACCAAACAAATGGGTGTTCTCCCTCTTGAGTATGTGGCCTATGTATCACGTAGCTCTTATGATGAGCCACATTAAAAACAAACAAACAAAAAAGCAACAAAAACCAGCCCAATGAGAAACCAAAATCAAATATTATAAAAGAGGATATAGATATTCAAAATGGACACAGCTCAATATAATCCAGAGGGTTAGAAAACAGTACAGCAACTTCAAATTTGGCCAGTGGATTATACCGAAATAGGCACTGCTTACTTTGAAGTCTTAAGAGGTTTAATTTGATTAAAGTCCCATTATTATTTTTAAAAGGACACAAATGTGAATTTTACTAGGTGGTTCTTCATATTAAAGGTTCTTAAAGATTTTTATAATCTCCACTACTGAAATTAAAAAAAAAAAGGATTGATCTGGTTTTACTCATTATGTAACCACATTAGGTTTAATCATTTAATTCTGCCCATTGAATTACAAGGAAGATGAATAAATGTCAAATAAGCAGTTATATTACAGAATTTGCTTCGCTTGAATATGTGAGAGGAATATAAGCACTTTACAACAGGTTTTTGATGTAAAATCACCTTGATTTCTTTGGTTTGATTACGTTTCTTTACTGTGAGAAGGTGAGGCAACTGGAATGGGCTCCTCGAGGAAGTTGTGGTTACCCCACCCCTGGCAGTGTTCAAGGCCAAGTTGGACAATGCCTTGAACAACCTGATCCAGTTGGAGGTATCCCTGCTCACAGCAGGGGGATGGAACTAGGTGATCTTAAGGTCCTTTCTAACCCAAACCATTCCATGATTCTGTGATCTTATGGTAGCTTTAGCATGTGTAGAATGGGTAAAGGTAGCAATTTCCAAGGGCTTACATGTCAGCTTTACAGAGGTATTTAAATGCCTAAAATGTAGATAAGCACCAAAGATAATCTTTAAGAATCATGATAGAAGTATGCATCTCACTGATTTATTGACATTTCATTGACTTCATCTGACACCTAAATGCAGGATTGAAAATAATGGGAAATATGGCCATGAGAGAACTGTTATTATTGTCCCTGCAAAAGTGCTCCAACATAGAATAGTTGGTTGAAGTTATAACCTCTCCCCCGGGTTGCTGTTGTTCATTGTGCAAATAACTGAAAATCTCCAGTTATCAATTCTTTTGTAGATATCTATCTATCTATCTATCTATCTATCTATCTATCTATCTATCTGTCTGTCTGTCTGTCTGTCTGTCTGTCTGTCTGTCTATCTAATCTATCATATGTCTCTACATACTACTGTCAGTTAAATAGTAGTGAAAACAGTCAGTTTACTGCTTATTTGTTTCTGGATACAAATCGCACTTTAATGAACAAAGCAAAGTTTACAGAGATCAATACAAATGTTTCATTTTCAATCACAATGATATTCTTGTCAGAGATACAAGATACACAAGAGTGTAACCACCTCTATTCAGGTACATTCATCTCACAGGTGGGAGTGGTTAAGAGGATCCAATAGTAAACTATTTTTTTCAATACCTAGACTTGAGAGGCCCAAGGTGTGGATAGGCTTCCCTAACATAGGATTTCTTCTGTCAAGGATATTTTACTTTCTGCTTTTCTTTCTCAGTTGATCTACCAAAATCTGAATTTAGATTATTTAATTCAAAATATAATCTGAAACATTTATGTTGGGTTTAACAAGTATATTTGAATTCAGTTGTCATAGAGTGGCTGTTGAGCTTGTTAATCTTTACTGTAGCAACCCCCATCAGAACTTTTACTTCTTTCTTGAACTATATGCCTTTTATTTGGGTTTGGCAGAGGGTTTATGTACAATTTAACATTTCTATTTATACAAGTTTCATCCAAAGGTCACAGTTTGTATGTATTGCAGGAAGTTCATAGGCAGAGCTTTTTTAAAAAATAGTTTTGGTCACTAGAGCAGTCTCACAAATGAAAAAAAAAAAAATTCCCACTAAAGATCACATTCATTGTCATGTTTTGCTCAAAATATACAATGATAAGTGCATTTGAAATCAAGCATGGTTTCCAGAAAAACATTGCAAAAAGAATGTTCCATGTAATGAACATCTGGTTTGTTTATCAATTTTTTATTTAGCTTAAATCACTAGCTTTCTCACAAACTTTTTTTTTTTTTTAATCAGAATAGAAGCTCAGAAAATGCGCAGATGACCTGTTTTGAAAATTGACCTGTAGCCTATGCAATGGTGATAAAAAAGCAAATCCAGCTGAGTCTTTTACTTTGTGTAGTGAAGCTGGATCATGGAAATGTTTAATCTATGTGCAAGAAAATATGTCGTGTTGATACTTGCTTAGCTGATGTCTGATGTGAAAGATTTTGAGTACACTTACTGTGTGCTCAGAGATTATTAGAAAAATGCATTTAATCACTGGTGCAGCTTTATACCTAAGATAGCCACCTGAGGTTGCATCTCATAGTGAAATGTGTCCTGCAACATCTTGAAGCTGGGAACTGTTCACTCTTCACATGCTAAGCAACCACCAGAAAATGCAGTCAGTTCGTAAGCATGATGCACGGCCTTGTAAATCTTGGTTGCACAGATTATCAGAACAGGGGTTTAATGAAATACTTGGAAGTGATATCTCTGGGTGGAAGTAAGGATACTAGTGAGTTGACGGGGAAATCTATAAACATGATCAACAAAATTATGAAATGTTGAAAGACAGGGAGGAAAGGTCTACCATCACAACAAAATTAATTCTCAGGGGAACCGTATTAATATAAGCAATAACGTCTGTACTGTCAGTTAAGCAGAAATATCTGTGACCTGTACTTTTGGTATGTTTTGTACCAGCCAACATAGATGAATAAAATATATAGAGATTTTCTATTCTGCTTGAATTCATTCTTGAAGTTGCCTTTGAATGTTTTAACAAGGCAGTAGGTGAAGATGGTGAATGGCATAGGTGCAGCGCCCTTTTAAATGTCTTGGCAAAAGCACAGTGTCAAACCGGAAGAAAACTGTACTGCACCGTATCAGATATATTAACCCAACATGAGCCAAAGCTGTGTTACATGGAAGTAATGGAAGGAAGGTGTGTGCCAGTAATGAAGAAATTTTGCCAGTAGTCATTGCTAGGTACACCATTCATGGTGATCTCATCTGAGAGTACTTGATAAATAGAGCTGTTTTGGTATTCCTTAACAAGAGGCAATATCTGATGCAGTTTAGCAAGTGGTCTAATGAGTTCTGTGACTGCAGTCAGAGCAGAAAATAGTTTTCTGGGAAATATTTAGCATCAAGAACAAATGAAGTATTGTCTTTAAAATAGAACAAAAATGTAGTAAGAAGATTCTATGAACGAAAAGGATGCAAACAGATTTTTTTAAAACAAAAAGAAACCCACCACCACTTTACCAGTCACTTCCCCCAAGAACAAAAAACCTAAAGATATAAGGCATTGAAAGTATCGAGCTGGCTGCTTTATCACTGGAATCTGGAATTTGCTACTTCATTGAAGCAAGGACAAATAACCTTCGTGGAAAGCCTGTGTCTAGTAATACAGAACTACTTAGGCTGAAGGAGAAGGGTCAGCCTGACGCAGGTCATTGCTTAAAAAATGCTGAGGACAGAGCTTCCTTTCACTAAAAACACTGTTGAAACAACATAATTGAATCCATGGTGCAAGTGGATATAAATGGGGATTGCTGGCGCTGCTTTGGCCTTTAAGAAGTAATACATAATCCTGTAATTGAAAACTTTGTCCCAGAGCAATTCCCAAAGACAAAACAAGTCTGTGTGGTTTTCAAACATTTTAACTATCCTGTCTCAGAATTCTCTTCTTGTAGGTCATTGTATGGCAGAGGTATCTTTCATCCACATTATACAGGAGGAACTCATCCCATCTTTTCTCAGAAGGAGCATTGACTGCATTCCTGGCTCCCTGATCAAAGAAAAATTGGCTGACTTTGTCTTTTCTCTGAGTAGGCCAACAGGTCAGTCAGGAAAGCAGATAAATTCTAGGTATTTGCATCTCTCAACAGTGTTGAAAGGAGGAGTGTTGAATATGTGAATTCCTACAAAATGAGAGTTAGCAGTTACTTTGATACAAAGAAAATGAGAGATCTTTTAAATTGCATTCACAGTCAGAGTTGAAATACCTTGAAGTAGATGGCAAAGACTAAACCTTTATGTAACTGTCCCAGAGAAATGTTTTAAGCACATCTTTGCAAAGCTGTCTTTGCACATCATGCTTTAAACCAAGCTTCAGTCTCATGCTCTGAGGAACACTAATAGTGTGACAGACCTAACAGATCAAATGGTTGGGTCCACTTTTTAGTGAAGTATTAAGATGTGTCCCTTTATTATCCAATTTTTGTCTTCTTTTTAAGTAAGGACAAGTCTTTTTGGGTATTTGAGCATGAAAGGTTGTTAGCCTGGGGCCTTAGGCAATAAATTGATGTTTCAGTGAAGGCAGTCAACCACCTGCACAAATTTAACCTTTTTAATTCTATTTATTGTCTGAAAATATAGCACCAGGTTAGATGTTTCCTGGAGAGCTGAGTTTGGTGTGAGGTATTCACTTTGTTACAGCTTCTTTGAGATCACTGTGAAGTAGTTCCCTGTGCTAAATGAATAGCTCTCTTATCATGACCTTTTAATCGCTTCATCATGAAGATGTCTTTTATTTGCTACAAGAGTCTACTTCATGTTACCCTGTCAAAGGAACTGTAATATCATAAAACGGCCACAACAGAAACTAATACAGAAATATGGTACAATAAGAGAAAATTAGTGAAGGTCAGCCTAGTTGACTACAAGCAGCATCATGGCCTGCTAATGGGAAGTGCTGGAGTGGGTAGCTAGCTGTGAGCTCAATTGTTGGAAACTGCATATAGAGGTGATATTTTGCTTGGTTTTGTAACAAGGTAGTGGAACAGAAGGGAACAATATAAGCCAGCTAGCAGGACCAGCAGCACTAAAGAAATCACAGAGATAAGGGAGATGAATCGGGCATGATCAAAAAGGAAATTTAAAACTAAAGATTACATTTAGCCATGATGGTACTTCGGGAACTCACCCCTAAAGGCAAGATATACTTTACATGCTGTCTTGACACAGGTGTAGTTTATTGAATGTACTGGAGTTCACACACTGGTGCAGAGCTGATGTAAGAAGGGGAGAAATCTAAATTGCAGCATTTATACCATTTGAAGAGTTTAAAGAGGTTATCTAGAGCATGGTTCAGAGGGATGGAGTCCTGGCCATGTTGACTGCCTGAGTCATAAAGGTTTGGTTGCAGTACAAAAGTGCTTAACCACAGATTTCAAAAGTATTTGAGAAACCCTTTCATAGCTCAACTTACAGGCAGATAAATACACAGTCAAGACAGACAGTCATTTTCTTATTAAAAAAAAAAAAAATATCCCACCACAAAGTAGCATACAAGAAGTCCCCTGGACAGTCTAGCACCCAGAAATGACGTTAAAGATGTCTTGATATCACTGTGGGAGAATCCCAGAGAAGATGACCTACACATGAGAACCCACTACATTCTTGCTTTTCCATGTGGCATATCCACACTAAGCAATTAATGATGATGGTAACCAAGGTAGAGAAAGGCAGGAAGTTTGTGTATTTGAGTGCTTTGACTGTATGTCATTTTCCTGAGAAAAAGAAGGCAGCTCTAAATGCCACTCTATCCTGCATAAATTTCCTTCATCAGTCGCAAGAGCCACCATGCCCGCACAGTTCAGATCTGCTTACTGCTTTTCCTCCCTATTGCCTATTCTCTTTTTGACTCAATTCTCTTCACATTCAGCCCTGTAAGGGACTCTGTTCTGGTTTGCTATGAACTTGTTCTTTTTATTATTTCTCTTTTTTCCTATCCCAATACTTTTAGCACTAACTTTTTGTCTTCCTTCTCCAATCTGGCATGCTTGCTTGTTTACCCATCTGCTTTCCCCAGCCTGGTTTATTTTCCATTTTCCCTTTGCATTTTTTTCAGATCCACAGCCATTTATCTCATTGCTTGTCCTTTCTCCAGCTCCACAGGGTCTTTTCATCTCCTCATGTCATTTGTAAGTAAAAAGCAGAGGAGCATCCGGTATCTGCTTTCTTACTGCTTCCTGAGTAAGCCAGATTGCCTGGAGAAGAAAAGACATAATGAGACTTAGTTTTTACTTCAAAATCAGCCTATTGTATAGCTTGATTTTCTTTTGTATCATCATCATTTTTGGGGCATATTCAGTTCAATTTTGTGCTCAGAACCTGGACATTTCATTTTACATAGAATGTGACTTTAGAAAATATACTTTCTCAACATCTTTTTTTATCCATTTCTTTACACACAATTTTTCACTTGAATCACCTTATGTACATTTTTGTAAATATCACCACATGTTGAAGTGTATCTCTTCAAAACAAGGTGTTATCTTTTCTGCATTAGCCTATTTTATCTTTAGCAATCCGTTTGAATAAACACAATATGTGAGGAACATATTACCTAGGAAAAGCTGAGAAGAAAACCAAGTCTTGGCTCGATTCTTTCTTCTACAGTATCCCAAAGAGCAAACTAAATTAAACTATCACTAAAAACTAAGGAGAATTGATGAAGCTCTGCCTTCAAGAATCTGTGATTTAAAATATATTTTGGTTTCAATTGACAGCTTTAATATGTGTGAATATACTCAATCCAGGTTTCCCATAAAGGACGACTGTTGTGCCGGATTTGGGTTCTACTGGAAAGACCCTGTAAAGAGATCAGACTGTTTAAATGATCAGGCAGTATTACTTAAATACATATGTTTCAAAGACAGATTTAGTATCCTCAGCTGCAGTGATGAGCAGCAAGAGCTCTCAGCAGCCTTGTATTTTCATGGCGATAAAGTTCTGGCTGTGTTAGAATTGGTATCTTCTATTTCCCCTTAATGCTAGTCCAGATCAAAGTACACATGAACGTTGTGAAGCTGCCTGCAAATCAGTTCAGGGAAAACCAAGTTTCTGCTAATCCAGAAATAATCATCAAGTCTAAATTTAAATCATACTGAATATGAATGTGAGCATACACTTAAGAATTATATGCATGTGCATGTGTATCAATATAAAAAATGTACGTTAGGCTTGAGGCTTGAGATTTACCAGTTTTGCTGTCATGTAGCAATGATTTCAGTGAAATCATACCTGGTTTTTAATGCTGAAAGTGAATAAGCCAGAAAAAAAAAAAAAATAAGTTTTTGTTGTAAGTCATCTCATACAAGACTCAAGAAACATATTTTATGTGATAGTATAACTAATAGAATTTCAAGTGACAGTGATATATGAGGCTTTCAAAAGTAGCAGTGCAGAACATTCTTTTTTGAATAATTCACTCATCTGAAGTTGTTTCATATTCAAAAAATGATTGAGTTGCGTATCCAAATATAGGGTGGTCTATCTCAGCTGTTGATGTAGAAAAAAAAGAAATTTTAGTGGTTATTCTGAACAGTGGTTTGTATCACATTACTGTTTGCTAGATGAACTGAGTTTAACCGACTGTGAATTAACAGTCTGCAGTGGATGTCTTTTTCTTGAGATAATTAATCTTATTGAGAAATTATATGTGGAACAGTTGAAGCTTTAGCAGATTTTCTAGAGGTGCTTTTGTGTTTAGGCTTCCATGACAGCTTTTTCTCTTATAGATAAATTTCATGTCTAGAAATATCTTGCCTTTATATTTATTTTGATCTGGCAGCATATCGTTGTTACAGCTGGCAATATTTCATACCTCAAAGTATTAATGCTAACCGTAAATTATTATCAATGATATGCAGTGGTTCTTATCAGTCATGACAAGTAATTGATGTTGATTGAAACAAATAAATATGATGCTTTGCAAAGTTATAACCTTGTCATTTAACTTCAGTGCTCAAATGCATCCAGCTATCTTAGATTAACTCTTTGCAATTAGATACAGAGCTTTCAGAAATGAGATATTCCACCTATGAAGGCCAAATATTGGAAAAAAATTATAGAGAGATTTAGACATCAATATTGGCAAAGTTTGCCTCTAGTTTTTTGGTTCCACAATTGGGTAGAAGCACTAGGATTCAAAGATGTGTGGGAATTTGTCATCTCATTATTATAGACACTTTGGTTGGTCATTTCTCTGAGTTTACTCTGAAATCCACTGAAGAACACATTGGGAATCTCTGTGTATGATATTATTTAAAATGAGAAGTCCCGTAAGCTTTGTTTCAGATGTAGGAGGTCAGACAGTACGTTATTCAAGCACAATGATCATAGCAGTCCTTCCTAGCTGTAGGAACTATGAATTAATGTATCATTAGCTTCAGTTTAAATTTAAGGTAAGCTGAAAAGTTTTACTGGATTGTGTGCAAATCTGCAATTCATGAAGGAGTTAAATTCTGTGCTTCTCTCTAATCCATATATGATCCATATTAAAGTAGTCATTAAGTCATGTTAAATTCTTTTTGAATCTGGGACCAGGAAAATAACAGCCAAACACTACACCTCCCAAGAGCAAAACGTACAACATTACTAGAGCATGGTGTGAACCATTTTTGGTGTATACCTCTAAGTGAGTTGAACTTTGGTACCAATACACAGTCTGAGGTTTCACTGTATTTGTTGCCGTGGCATGAAACCAACAGAAATCCAATCTTTAACCAATATTATTTTCATAAATATGCAGAGTCAGTCCATATTGTGTGTGTTTTATTCAAACTCTTCATTTGTAGTGTTAGTGTTATATAGTAGGTTTATATGTCTGTGGCTCAGAAGTTAATTCTGCAGAGGTCTTTCTTTAACGTTAAAACACTGAAGCAGCAAATTACCTGAAACCCAAACATGGCTGAGCCATATTTAGTTGCTTAATGCCCTTCAGAAGCAGTTCCTGTGCTGGAGAACACAGAGTCTAGACAGGCAAGTGGGGAACATTTGAAGTGAATGATAATAGAGTTTTAAAGAAAGATGGATTTAACCTGATGTTATTGATAGCATTGACATTAATAATTTATTTAGCACATAAATTGCAAAATAGATGGAAGTTTCATCCAGCAGCTGTAGTCATGCTACAGCCTTTGGCAGTAGTCATGCTCCTGCTAATTTTATCTTATTAACTCCGTCACAGGTTTTACTAACAATGGTGTCACAAATCTCACAATCTAAAGGGAAGAAAAGAATATATAATTTTTATTGTTTTGTGAAAGTTCTGGGTTAGCACATCAGATACTGATCTTCTTTGCACTGCAGCCCTAGCAGTCACATGTAAATCTCATGAAAAGGAAATAAGGAATAGAATGTTATGTGAATGTTGATCCTCATTTTTTTGGAGAGCAAGAAGTTGCTGCTTGGAATTCTGATGGCATAAGGCAAAGACTAACACGCTCCCTCTGTAACTCATTTGCTTTCAACAGACTAGCACAAATGACAAAATTTGGGCACAAATAATTTGGTGTTCTCCAAATGTGTAGCAGAATAGAGAGTTTGTATACGACATTAATAACCCGCTCAAAGTCTTTTCCCATTTTCATTACTGAAAATTAGAATTTGTATAATTTTGTATAAATTGTATAGGCTGTGATTTTGTATAGAGAGTGAACTTGAATGTATAGTAACTCGACATTGTAAAAATATGTAATAAAGTTATTTATTTTAGCTGCCTCATTTCATGCTAGCTAAAAATTAAGTAACAAAAGTCAGATCTCTGCCATACAGCAGAACGTTATAGAGCCATCCAGCCTCCTTTTAGCCTTGATTTTTAAGCTGTTACATTCTGTGTAGATACTAATTGCTGTTTGAAAATGCTGTGGCTGGATCAACGCAGTGCTTGAGGAGCTGTGCCAAAGCCCTGTGTGTGAGCAATGTGGGCTCATGCACAACTAGCTCAGTATTGCACTACATTGCACTCCAGTTAACTGGGGTTTGATCACATGGAGTTAGATGGATTGTGTGCATCTGTGGGATAGACTTACCCAAAGTCAGCAACACAATCTCATTTTGTCTCCTGATCACTTGCTTTCGATGTGACTATGTTGCAAGCATAGTGCATTAATTTCAGTAATCCTTCAAAAAGTCTCAGTAACCATTCTGTGCATCTGTGTTTCATTCTGTGTCCTCATGTGAGAGTACTTTCTTGCATGAATGGTTGGTTACCTTTTAACTTGGCCTTGTAATCGCTTTACTATGGCAAAGTCTTTTGCTTTGGTTTTGAACATAAGCAGATTTTTCAGTAATTCTTAATTCTGCTTAATTCAATTGTAGAAAAGAGGATGAAGGCTAAATTCTACTCATGTTGCTGTTCTTCAGACTGAGTACAAAAGCCAGTAGCTTCTGTGTCTGGCACTCACCAAGCAAGTTTAAAAACAGGCTGAATCATTTCACTAATGTATTATGAAAGACATTAAAAGTGAGAAGGGCCACAAGTGAATGAAAAAGTGAGTGTCCTTGGCAATATGTCTTCCTGTTTATTTCTGCTATTCAGTGTAACCTCTCCCTTGATTTCTTTGTTTACATGCGTTTTGTGATATAAAGTGTAACACAGGTTATTAAATAGGAAGGATCAATTTAGTTTTAGGTAGGCCTTTTTTTCAGTTGGGCTCAGGAATGTTTGCGTCTCAGGAAAACTGCTGTTACAGATGTGATGGCCTGAAGAGAAAAGTGAGACAATATTTGTGGGAAGAGGTAATATCTTTTATTAGACCACTTGATGTAGCTGGAAAAAAAATAGAAAAGCTTTCAAGCACACAAAACATTTTCCATGTCAGGTTCTCTAAACTTTCAACTGCATAATAACTGACTCATGCCTATGAAGCAATAAAAGTAGCTTCTTTCCCTTTTTATAAATAATACTGTCTGACAATCATCCATTTTTGGACAAGCATCCAGTATTGCAGCAGTTAAAACTTTCCACAGTTAAGTTTGATCATCATAGAATCATATAATGGTTTCGGTTGGAAAAGACCCTATGATAATCTTGTTCCAGCCACGCCTTGCTTTATCTGCTGTGTCACTTGCTTTAATTCTAATTAAATCCTTTAATTTGTAGAAGAAGAATATAATATTTTTTTCATTCAGACTAGTAGTCTCTTAAAATACTAGATTTTGTTTTCCATGTGATCAGAAGTGTAAACACATAAAAAATCTGATATCTCACTGATGAAGTGTAGCAATCTGTATGGTCGTGAACTTTATCTGAGAAACTGCCTCTCTTTCCAAGTCAGTGTATGTGTTTTCAGATGAGTGTGATAGGCATGATGGAATAGACTGCAATTTTAGTTATTTTATAATAGCGGAATGGTAGGATACGGAAGAGGAAAATGGATGACCCAGGGAACTACAGACCAGTCAGTCTCACTTCTGTGCCTGGCAAAAACTTGGAGCAGATTCTCCTGGAAGGCATGCTAAGGCACATGAAAAACAACAAGGTGCTTGGTAACAGCCAGCATGGCTTCACTAAGGGGAAATCCTGCCTGAGCAATTAGGTAGCCTTCTGTGATGGGGCTACAGAACTGATGGACAGTGGTAGAGCAGCTGATGTCATCTACCTGTACCTGTGCAAAGTGTTTGACACTGTCCTGCATGACATCCTTGTCTCTATATTGGAGAGACATCAATTTGATGGATGGACCACTGGTAGGTAAAGAACTGGCTGGATGGCCGCACGCAAAGTGTTGTGGTCAATGGCTCAATATACATCTGGAAACCAGTAACAAGTGGTGTCCCTGAGGGACTGGTGTTGAGACTGGTCTTGTTCAACATCTTTGTCGCTGACATGGACAGTGAGATTGAATGCACCCCCAGCAAGTCTGCCAGTGACACCAAGCTGTGTGGTTTGGTTGATATGCTGGAGGGAAGGAATGCCATCCAGAGGGACCTTGACACACTTGTGAGGTGGGCTGATGCCAACCTCATGAAGTTTAACCATGACAAGTGCAAGGTCCTACACCTGGGTCGGAGCAATCCCAGGCACAGCTACAGGTTGGGCAGAGAAGAGATTCAGAGCAGCCCTGAGGAGAAGGACTTGGGGGTGTTGGTTGATGAGAAAATGAACATGAGCCAGCTTCAGTGTGCACTCGCAGCCCAGAAAGCCAACTGTATCCTGGGCTGCATCCAAAGGAGCTTGACCAGCAGGTCGAAGGAGGTGATCCTGCCCCTCTACTCTGCTCTCGTGAGACCTCACTTGGAGTATTGTGTGCAGTTCTGGTGTCCTCAACATAAAAAGGACATGGAACTGTTGGAACAAGTCCAGAGGAGGGCCACAAAGATGGTCAGGGGACTTAAGCACCTCCCATATGAAGACAGGCTGAAAAAGTTGAGGCTGTTCAGCCTGGAGAGGGCTGCATGGAGACCTCATAGCTGCCTTCCGGTATCTGAAGGGGGCCTATAAGAATGCTGAGGAGGGACTCTTCATTAGGGACTGTAGGTATAGGACAAGGGGTAATGGGTTAAAACTTAAACAGGGGAAGTTTAGATTGGATATAAGGAGGAAATTCTTTCCTGTGAGGGTGTTGAGGCACTGGAATGGGTTGCCCAGGGAGGTTGTGAATGCTCCATCCCTGGCAGTGTACAAGGCCGGATTGGGTGACATGGTTTAGTGTGATGTGTCCCTGCCCATGGCAGAGGGGTTGGAGCTAGATGATCTTAAGGTCCTTTCCAACCCTTACTATTCTATGATTCTATGGTACTCTGCTGCTTTTTTTTTTTTTTTTATTATTATTAATGGGAAGGGCATATATTTTAAATAGTCTCTGTTATTTGCTAGGTACAATACAAATAAATAGATATCTGCCTTAGGGATATTGCATGTGAGATATATACCACATTTTGCTGATAAACTTTGGAATAACTGAAAATATTACTGTAAATGCTAAAATTTTCAGTGTATTTCATATGCTATCACTTTTTACCGTTCTTGCTCAGACTGAGGTTTGTTATGCCCTGTGAGAAGTCTTTATTGAACCTGAAAGTAGAATTTACAGTTACAGCAGCATTGAGAACTGCAAAGATGAGTTCAGAGTATTTGTGTCAGCATGGTTAAAAATGAAAATGTAGGACAGTCAGTTCACTACTTTCCAAAAAGCTTTGCCAGCCAGGAGGCATCTTTATTGCTCTGAGTAAGTAACACGTAAAAGAATATAATTAGTTAATAATATAGGGATTTGATAAAGGATGCCTGAGTATTTTGTGATTGCATCTCTATGAGGTTCTAATGCCATCATATCCCCTCTGTTTCCCTGGAGCTGAGGGCCTTCATCCTGGAAAAAAAAAAAGCAACTGCTATTGAGGTTTTCTTGGCTGCTTTTTAGCACAGACATTATTCTGCTGAGGGATAATTTCCAAATTGCCCAGGACAGACGAATATTTCTTGGAGTATATTACAGAATTAGTGGAGTGTATTTGGCTAAATATATAGGGCACATAGCTTTTCTGAATTTTGCTGGCCTGTGCATCAAGTTCCATGATAGTATTTCATTTTAAGAAACCTTAGAAAGACGAAGACATTCCTTGAAAGGTAGAAAATAAAGAACACATAAAACCCAAAACACTATGTCATCAAAAAATTGAGGTCATGATTGATAAGTGTGGAGTTTTTTTATTGTTTACTGTTAGCTGAATAATAGATTGTTATTTCAGTAAGTTTTGACTGGAACAATTTGTCTTGAAAAACTTCTTTCACCTTTTCCTTTAGATTCTTAGGTTTTTTTCATATATAAATGCAGCTAACTTTTACAGTATTGGGCAGCATCAGATGAAAGCTAGTCTTCAGTTTATAAATTGATAAAAGCCTGAATTCAGAAGAAATATGTTTCAAAACATTTCAGAATAGTAATGATACCACTTTGGATTTGAATGGCAAAGACAGTGATTGTAATGTTGGTCTCCTCTGGTGTGAAGCTCTTTCAAAGGCATTAATACTTGTAACACAAAGATACTAATGCTTCTACATAAATATTTCAATAGCAAATTTACTGCAAAGCAAGAAGAGAGTTTCCATGTAAAATATGAGTTATTCTTTTTGTTATAGCATATTTTGTATTAAAATCACAAAAATACTTATTATTTTAGCATTTCTTGTTGAAATATATTCTTTTTTATATATATATTTATTTTCTAAATAGTTATCAGTTCTCTACATGTTATCTGTAATATCCTTTTTTCCTTTCCCTCGAAGGGTGAGACTCATTCCTCTTTGCTGTAACTGGCTATATGAGTCTGGCCCTTTAACAGGTCTGGCAGATGCCCTTCTGGATTACCTCTGGCAGTGTACCCCCTATGCAGGAACCACCATCATTTAACTATGTTTGTTTGCTTTGCTGTCTCTTGCCTCTCTAGCAACATAAAACTTATAAAAGAAAGGAGGAGCTTTGAAGCCAGTGTTTTTTCTCGTTGTCTTACCAGCAGTACTTGAGTAACTCTGTCTTGATACGCTCTCAATCACATTATTTACCAAGTTATTTTTTTTCCCAGAAACCCCACTGATCTTTAAACACTATGGTGTGTAAGCAAGTAGTCTACTTCTGCTGTGTATATGATTAGATGTGTATGTATATATTGTATAGAGACATGATAGTAGATATGTTTATGGCAGTTATTTAGGGAAAACAGATCAAATTACTTGGAATGTTTTTTCTTGGTGTGTTTGTACCTCCTACAGCAATCCTAATACTATTATAATTTGTTTCTATTTCTGTCACAGTATTTTTTGGACCTTAAATGGCCAAACATTTTATTATAACCTGTAACATAAAAAGCCCTTAAGTTTGGTGCATTCTTATTAATACGTCTGTGATTCTTCTCATTGAAGCAATACTTGATGTTAGTCATCATAGATGTTGGAAGTGATTCTTGTCTTAAGGGAAATTTCAAAAAAGGAACATTCAACAGTTGCACAAAGTACAGTTACTAATCTTAACAGATATTTGTAGGCTTCTTGCCGCATCACCCAGCAAGGATTTAGGACATGCTAAATACTTCGTGTGTGTTGGCCAGAAACTGATAATGGAAACAGAGTCAGTGGAAGGATGTTTTTGATGGTTCTGTTACTGAATGATGTCCACATATAATAATAACCTCTGAAACCCTTCTTATATGTGATAGCAGCAAATTCCAATGGCTCTGTTCATGTGTGATTCTCCTTTGTCTCTTCTCTTTGGAAGAGATAATGAAATATTCCTGGTGCAGGTAACATAAACTGAAATGTTCCGAACACATATACCTATATCAGGGTTTAAGCTTTACAGCTGTATCTGTTTTCCATCTAACTGGAACTCGCCTGACAGTGCCTAGACGTATGTCCTTCATGTGCCAGGCAGAGTTACTGTAACTAGATAGACATGAAGCTAACAGCAACTCTAGTGTGTCACCCTGTGTTTCTTTCTGTCAGTAGTTTACGTTTTAAAAAAGCTTCTGTTAGTTCAGTCATAATTAATTACCAATATTTTTTATATTCCAAGACCACATATTAATTTAAATTCATAATAAAACTAATTAATATTATGGAATTATGCTATTTTCATAATGTGAGATGTAGTGATAAAGAAACAAGCTAGGTTAAAACCAATCATCCAAGCCTGGAAGACAGCAAAATGTCACTACCTGTATATAGACTGACATTTGACTGTAGAGAAAATGTGTAATAGTTTGATTTTATTTCAGCTTTCGGTGTGGTGATGCATCACATTATACATTGTACCATGCTGTTCCCCACCATGGATCTTCTGGGTCCGCATACGTCAGGCCTTGATATTTTGCACTTAAATGGCAATTCTGTTGAGTTCAGTTGACTTCAACAAATAAAGATGGCAGCATAAGACTGTGCATTAGATTTAATTTTCTTTCCCATCCATGAATCATGGGGTTTCTGAGACCAGAAATCATTTGTGACTCCTGATGAATCAGGTTTACTGACAAATAGGTTTTTTTCTTTTACCAGAACTGTTGCATACGAAAAAATCTCAGGTAAATTAAAAAAAAAAAAACTAAACCAACAACTTTCCCTGAATTTCAAAGAAAGTCAGTCAAAATCACACTGAAAGATGATTAAGGAAAGCTACAACCAGCGGAGCCCAGGGAAGCACTTAGTTTGTTCTGTTCTGTGAGCCATAGCCCAGAAGGGCGTTCGGGCTGTGCGTAGCATGCAGTCAGAAAAATACCATATGACCTTGTATCTGTCTGCATTTCAAGTAAAATAATTGTGATGCCTGTACAATCATTTTGACCATAACTTGATGAAGAAAGACAGGGAAAAATGATTTATTTACCTAATGTACATTATTGGAGTTTTCTTTTGGCTTTGCTCTGCTTTTTAAAATCCTTTCCTTAAACAGGAGCACAGATTTTTCTGACAGGAGCATTTTCTGTAAAGTTGTTGTACAGGTTAAGTATCTGATCAACTTCATAGATGAGTATGTGTGTCTCATACAACATTCAAACCCTGGTTCAAGTCTATTGGTTATAATTCAGTAAAATCTTTCAATAGTAACGATACTGGTGATCACAGGGATTGAAAGACTGGCTATTGTAGTGGTAGTCTGTATTTAATCCAGTATTTGTTTTTTGTCTTTTTTTGTCACAGGTTTTTCATTATTCTTATACAGCTTCATATGTGATTTATAACATACACACCAGGTAGGTCATGTTGTTTTTTCATGATGTCATTCTCGGTGGTTCTATACATAAGATGATGCCAGTGTGTTCAAGTAAAAATGTGTACATTTTTTCAAGGGAAGTTTGGGAGTTAAACCCTCCAGAAGTAGAGGATTCAATTTTGCAGTATGCAGCCTGGGGCATCCAAGGACAGCAACTGGTAAGCACAGACATTAAAAATGCTTTGGCTTAATAATGTATTTGCTCCAGACGGATTGAAGTAATAAATAAAAAGCCTTAAAATAAGTCTTGTTATATATTTCTGCATGATGCTAATATGATCCTGTTACACCCTTTTGGGGATCTATTTATTTATTTTTATTAAAAATATGTAATCATGCTTTTCCAGTTTAATCCCAATAAGCAAATTGTATAGCTGTTAAAGGAATAACATCATCTAAATATACACTTAAGTAATTTTCATAATAACCATCTTGATGACGACTACTAATCTGGGAGAAGGAAAGTTGAAAGTGAAGGAATTTTTCAACGCAAGATCGGTGAAAACTGTGGGTAAAAGAAAAAGCTTGACATCCAAAAGTGGATGTGATGGATTCAATGAAAAGTGGTGTTTTTATTTCAGTATGAAAATCGTTGCTGAGGCCAGTTGTGCTACATTCAACTCATAGTAATAAAACCAGAAATGCTATGCTTCATATATTGTTTTGTACCAAAAGTTTTGCCATTTGTTATGAGCATAAATCATCCATAAATCATCCAAGTATCATGACCAGTCTCAGTATGAGAATAAAAAAACTGTGGGTTTTGAACAACAGTGCTTTTAAACTGACCTGGCTCGGTAGTTAAAGGCAAGACACTTCAGAAAAGCTTCAACTATCTGAATAAGGCAGGTAATCCTTGTTACATTTTTCTAATAAGCTTATTAATGCTCACAGGCATGATCCAGAAGCCTCTTTGCACATCTGACTTGTTCATGCAGAGAACATGTTTAGAGATCATATCCCGTTGTTTATGTCATTCGTCAAGATGGTGCGAATGTAAAAATGCTTCTGGTTAGAAGGTATTTCATTAAGCAAGTGAAGGCAGGAGGGAAAAAGTAACTGGAACATGCTTGTGTTTTAATAATTAACTATATTGTTTATTAATAATGAGAGTGTGATGACAGGATTGATGGCAACAAATACAGGTTATTTACCAGGCATTATTGTGGAAGCTGGCAACCTATGTAGGCTGTAGCAGAAAGGTGATGCATTTGCAAAATTGAACAGAATTTAAAAATAATTTAAATAAAATTTCAGTTCAAAGAATTTCTGTGCTCTGATTCTTATTAGTAATCTCAAGTACAACTACAATTACATGCAAGTGTATTTTTTGTTTTCCTGAGATATATCTTAAGAACAGCGACAGACTACCAATCATAACCTTCAGAAAAATAATAAATCAGAATAATGCTATCTTTATCAGTCTTGCCTAGATTTTCATTCTGGAACTATGTATAAATACCTTCAGATATGGGCACAGGTGGACTTCTATTAAGTCTCAGAACTTGAAAAAAGTAGGT
The DNA here is from genome assembly GCF_028554395.1 of Pezoporus wallicus. Classification (NCBI taxonomy): domain Eukaryota; kingdom Metazoa; phylum Chordata; class Aves; order Psittaciformes; family Psittacidae; genus Pezoporus; species Pezoporus wallicus. The sequence continues at coordinate 576,618 of NW_026641658.1, forward strand.
AGTTGTTTTAGTTACAACCTGACTCGTCCAAAACTTTTGCATAATTAGTGCCTCAGTGAAGATAACATTACTCATCTTTGTTAATGTTCCTAGTAAAGTTAATGCCATGCTTTAAAAATATCTGCTCTACTATTTTATGGTGCCATATGGTCTGCAGAATTAGGAAATAATAACTTTGATTAAAACACAAAGTCTTCTGTACACTCTAAATGATACCAAGTATTGCCATATAGATATACACCTGCAATGACAGTATACTGAAGGTCACTTCCATAAGAATTGCCAATAAGAAGGATGTCCTTATGAAGCTGTTTATGTGGTAAAAGGAGGTTTCTAAAGTGACAGTAGTGCCTTGCCACACTACCTCCCACTTCACCAGCAAGCCAAAACTGTAGGAGCATGAATGAGTAAAAGCTGTTGTGAATAATGGTTGTTGCCACTGTCCAAAAGGACAGCTGCCTCTAGCAGAAACAAGACAGTAGAGATCATTCCAGCAGAATAGGTTCAGTAGAGAAAAGATGTCTTTTCCATGAAAAAAAGACATAGTAATTACTTACTATAAGCAAAAAAAGCAGTGGAACAATTGCTCCAAACAAGGCGATCATAGTCTATTCATTGCAATTTAAAATTAAGCGGAGAACAAATTGTATACAAAGTTTTCATCTAGAAAGACCCATGACACATATCCTGTGACCATCACATTAAAAAATTATATGTAGACCTCTAAAATGAGGAGCAATAACACCCTTCCAGGTGCAGTGGAGAGGATAATAGCAATACTATAGCCATGACTGGTTAGCAAAAATTGCACACGTAAACTGCAAGGTACAGGTATGTCTGGCTGAGCCAAAGATCCTAACCTTACATTGCAACTGTTTGGAAGTCCCTGGATTAAATCCAAGTGATAGGGGATAACACATGCACTTGCATCAACTATTTTCAATAAATGAGGTATAGGGTAAAATGTTTCCAATCCTTAGTTCTGCAGAAGACCTAGTAACAATGTAGCCTACACAGGAATCTTAATTTGAGTTCTTCAAATGAAGGATAATTGTCAAGGTTTCCAAATAGATAATATAAGAAGATGAAAAGAAAAAAAAAAACAGAAATAAAGTGTTTGAGCAGGAAAATATGTATCAAACTGGGAACTTCTTATTGCACAGAGGGAATATGGCTGCAGTGAAATCAAGCATACAGTAATTCTTTACATCCTTGTGAAAATCATGCATCAGTATAAGTTATCTACTGTTATGAATAATTTCTAGGGCTGTTTACTGGGACAGAAAGCTACATGTGGCTAGTGAACAACAACAGAATTAGGTTTATATCAGACACCACGTGACTGGGCCATAATACCATTGTTTTGAAGCTGCCAGACTGGTTGCAAGTTATTTCAGTTTCTTGCTATTTACCTAGAGGATTTTGTAAAGATTAAGTGAAAAGCTCAGAGAAACATCTGCTGTTTGAGTCATGGCATTTTGGTGGTGAAATAGAAAATGTTTGCCATTGGGGGAAGAAACTTTTATCTAATGAATTAATGTATTCTAAGGTCACAAAACTTTTATGTTTGAGAACTGTTTTCAAGGTCACACTTTTTTAAATTGCTGTCTTTTAACTGTGCTAGGACTCTCTCAGATCTAAAATACCATTTCTGTGTGACTTGGTATGTTAGGGAACTGTTTATGTATTTGCTAAATATTTCTCATATTTGATTTACGTTTTAAAAGAGATTGTTAATTTTTTTACCTCACTTCTATAGAATCCATTACCACAGCATTAAATTTTTCTGGGGAAAACAAACCAGCAAAGCTAATTGCTTTTACTATATTTTTTCTGGCTCCAGTTTACTTGATTAGAGACCTCATTGCATGTTTCAGATACCTTGTAGGAAGGCTTTACTGAGGAGGAGAATGCCTTGTAGGGTTTCAGAGGACCTCTGGTGTTGAAATGCCTTGGCCTTATCTTCTCCACTAGTAGCAAAGGTTTTCATGGTTTTGTGCTGGACCTAGCTTGTATCTGATAGGACAGATCCCCTTTTCTGTTTGGATCTATCTATGGAGATGTATCACTGTAGAAGCCTGAATATGAAAACTGACCTCTGGTGTATGCAGAGTTTTCTATGAAAGCTGTAGTGTTGCTTCCCAGTGGTTCTTGTGACACAGGTAGTTCTTCTGATTAGTTATTGGATGGATTACTTCAGGTAGCTCCCAGTGAAGTGTGGTTAGAAGTTGTTCAGTTCGACACAGATATTTCTTAAAAGTTTTACCTAAAGTTTCTTATGCCTGGGTGGTAAAATGTTTATTTTGTGTGAAATACTTTTATTTTCACTTTATTCTGTGAACATATATCCATGTAAGTCACTTTAACTTTGTGGTTTTATGTTATTTATTGCATTGAGCTCATTTTTATTTTGATATATTAAGTGCTTTGGAAGGGAACTTGAGTCATATATTTGGAGGATCAGCATGAATAATGATCCATTGACGTACGTATGAATGTCTATGCATAAGTAAATGCATATTTTAACAAAACAGAAATCAAGAAAAAGTAAAAAAAAAAAAGATAATTTTGCATAAGTTTGATGACTCTCCTTGTCAAAATGTGATGCCATCAAGAAACATAACATTTTCAAATGGTAATGCTGAAGATGAGCTTTTACTATGCTTTAATGTCATTCAGGTCATCATTGTGTAGAATTACCTCTTATCCTGTATACACAAGGAACAGCTTGTTGTGTGTAGCTGAATTGTGGATTCAGGATGCTCTCAACAAAGTTTAGAAAATATTTTAAATATTAGAAAACAAGAAATTGCCCTCTTGTTCCACAAAATGAAACATAAAAAGCCACAGATAATAGTGGCTTTACAAAAGCCCTGAAGGGAAGGGAATCCAGTGAAAAGGACCTCACCTTGTATTAAAATTACCTAAAAGTAATACAAACAGAAACATACAAAAAGCATACAAACAGAAACCCCAGAAAAAAAGCAGAGAGATACCTTCTATAATTGTTATTAATGAATGTGCCAGGTAGCAACTTCCTACCCCTCTGCTAAATGAGAGTTACCTTTATCTTGGTTGTCTTGTTTCGAGGTTAATTTTGCCTTCGCCTCAACATCAACAACTATTGCCCCACAGAAATGCATAAATCAATCAGACTATTAAATTGTTTTTTTTTTCTCTAAGGCTTTCAAATACTGTTTTGAATAATAGAAATACTGCAGCAGAAGAGTTCTTTGATGTTATTTGCCAAGTACCCAGATAAGTGCTAGACTTAATAAATGAGAACTTAGTAGGACAGTGCTCGACACATACCTTGCTCAACAGATGCTTTAACAGCCATTAGCTGCTGAAAGCTTCTGTCAAGGTTCAAAGTACAACTACTATAAAAAATTGGTAACTTATCTTTCTATAAAATATCTTCCATGTGTTTTCTTTTTTGCATAATTAATGATGTGGGCACTTGGCACCCTCTCCTGGCAAAATAACTTCCATTTCCAAATGAAGAAAAAAGGGATCTTCTCAGGGTTCATGAGCCAAGTCAAAGCTTAATTAATGCTAATGAAGTAAGTCCTAAATAAATATATTTAATCTGCTGGTTTTATTTTGAAAGTGTTTTGCTCTTTTCAATCACTGAGTAACTTAAAATCACATATGGAAATGTCAAGGCTTCATTTAAGCTTTCCTTCTAATCATGATGCTAATGTGGCAAATGGCAGAAAACAAAGGAAATTGCTTGAATTTATTCTGAAAACCAGAAATAAACAAGAACATTTTAATGTGACGTTAATCTCAGGTATGATTTCTTATTTTAAATGTATGAGGGGTTCCTTACAGATTCTGTAATTCAGAGCATATTTGGAGATCCTTTGACTTCATAAGGATGTTTCTGTGAAGAAAGGGAAAACTTTATGGTTAAGCATAGCCCACCTAGTTAAGTCTTTCAGGGCTTGAACCACAATTCGAGCAAATGCTGAAGTCATGTCTTTCTGAAGAAAATTAGAAATGAAGAAGGCTACTAAAGCTTTTTTGGTTTTCACTTCCAAAATTTTTATTACATTTCTAGATTCCAGCTGGGAAACTGTGTCAGAGGCTAAGAATTTGAATGAAAAAGTAAAAAAAAAAAAAAAGTCTTTACAATGCAGATTTTTGACCAGCAACTAAAGTTAGATTATGGATTGTTTTGCAAGACTGGGCATTCTGGTTTTGGGGTTTTTTTTCTTGTTTTTTTTTTTTGTGTGTGTGTGTGTTAGGTGAAATGTGTTGGATGGTCAATCCAGTTATAAATTATATCAAAGCCTAGCATCTAGCATTCTTGCAAAGGCTTTCCTGCTGCTTTATTTTTGAGACAAGAACTGCTTTTAGTCAGGGTCATGGTGAGCATGTGCAATGTAATATTTTTCTTCGCATAAGAATTAGAGTTACCTAAAAGTCTTAGATAAAACTGTACTCCTCCTAAGCTGCTGCTACATTGTGGATTTTCTCTTAGATGTCTCAAACTAGAGTTGTAAATTGTACACATTTTTTGCATTTCCAAGTAATTGAATTCAAACTATTCTTCAAAGAAAAAAAATATAGCCAAAAGAGAATATAGCCAGAAAATATAGGTGATTTTGGAAAACAGAGAAAAATAGATTTTACATATCAAGGTTGAATATATTCAATAACAGTTTTGTAAGCCCTAAAGAGCAGAAACCTATGTACGTAGAAGCAAGGCTAAGTTGAGTGCAGAAGAATCGCAGAATCATAGAATAGTTAGGGTTGGAAAGGTCCTTAAGATCATCTAGTTACAACCCACCTGCCATGAGCAGGGACATCACACACTAAACCACGTCACCCAAAGAGAAGTTGCTTCATCATTTTGCTTAGTGAAATGCAATGAACGTTTCCTGGTATCAAATGTAACTTAAAAGTATTAACTATTGAGGATTAGCTATTACTAGCCCTTTGTGAAAAGAGGTACTTGGCTGTACCTAAAAGATGTGAAGGAATAATGAGAAAATCATATGTTTTATAGTGGCATTATTTCTCTACTGCTGTTTTTCATGTGGAACAATAAAAGGCCCTGCAGCTTTATAGTGAATAATTTGAGAGGGCAGATAAAAGATGTTTCCTTTCCTATTTTCCTGATTCTTATTCTATTATCACTGCTCTATCGTGCAGCTACTGTTTGAATCAGTATGCCAGCTGTGTACACAGGTAGTGTGTTTTTCTATCCAGTCTCATATCAATAACTATTTTGTAAGCAAATATATTGAAAATTTGATATATCATTGTTCTAGAGACCACTGTTTTTTCTCATAGATATTGGTGTGTGTATATATATATCCACACAGTCTCATGAAGACACATGCAAGCAATCATAGACACATTTGATAGGAGCAATCAGCAGGACTTTTCTGTGCAGCAGCATGCAGAGAAAGATGAAAATAGCAACACATGCCTTAGACTGTCATGTTGTTCAGCATGTGTATGTGTAACAAAGCATATCTGAATACTCACACTTCTGTCTGTTAGCTAATATTAAGTGCAAGTCCAGTGGCTCATAAAATAGGACTGCTGTGCTCCTTGCATGAAAATTGTGTAGCTTTATATAATGCAGAAACAAGAAAATTATACTTAAGAAGTCTAAAATTCTGTGGATATAGTCACCCATACAAACTAAATACATGCTTAATGAGAAAAAAGGTCAAAATCTGATTGAATTTTTTGCTAAAATAGGGTTGGGAAAGAGTAGGTAAGAAGTTTTATATGGACTGTATTTTCATTTAACTCCAAAATCCAAAAGCATTGCAGACTTACCTGTATCCATGGATCATATAATCATTTGGTCATTTCATATTTCATATTAAAAAAAAAATAAATAAATTAATATTGATGTACCAGAGGATGGGGTGGAAAATTTACTGTATTCATCTTTTGGTAATGTGCTGTAAATGTGGGTTTCATCTATGAGATAAGAAAACCAGATCTATTATATAATCTGTTACCACCTAGGGTTTTTTAAAGGGGAAAGTTCCATGCGATAAGGTACCAACATGTCAAAAGAGAAGAGTAGTTAGAACTAATGTTTCTAATGGATTTGTGGTTCAGTTTCTAAGGCAGAGGTTGTTTTAGCCAATGGTAAACAGAAATTTTATTTACTTTTTGTAAAATTTTTGCAGGAGACTTTCAGAAGACTTCTTAGTCCCCATGATGGTACCAGAGTTCAGCCAAGAGCAAGCTAAAGGGATAAAACAACCTCGTAGGAAAAAAACCTGAATTCTTGCTGTGTGGCAAGGTTTCTCTGGCTCTTCTATTGATAGGTTATGTTGCTGTATATTAACATTTATTTTCTCATTTGATACATACTGTCCATCAAAAAACAGAGACGGATTTATGTCAGTGGAAGTTGCAGTGACTCCCCCTTAGCCGGGTTGAACCTCCCTTTTCCCTTGTGATATGTGTCCTTGAAAGTTAGCTCAGTTGTCCCAGTGGTCAAGATAGGACATCATGGCCCAGATTAGATCAATGTTGTCTTTACATGTATCAACCAGGATTTTAGCCATTGCATATGGTGACGAGCAAGTTAGATGGTCCTTGTTATTTAAAGGGAGCGTGGAGGGAGGGGAAACAAACACCAGAAAGGCTGTATATGCTTCATGGGTGGTGATGTCATGACTCCCTGTGATAAGGAGTTAAAAAAAAAACAGATTACGACCACAGATATTTGGGCATGTTCAATGCTTTTCTATGCTCTTTCACTCTATTTTAGCCAAGTCTTACTTGAAAGAGAGATATTGAATTCCATTATCACCAACTCATGAATGTCCTTGCATGTTTTTTTCCCCCCCGCAATGGGTTACAGCTTCACCACGGTATTTATGCTGTAGGTTCACAGCAGATTAAACTCCTGCTTCACTGTGTTAAAGTGACTTGGGCTTTCACGTTGACTCAACCTAAGCCAGACAGTGAAATGCAAAGGACTGCTTGTGGATGTCTAATTGTGGGGACTGTATATTCACTGGCAGCTTCAGGCCAGGACAGTCCTGGAAAACAAGGATTAAAAAGTCAGGTATACTGTTGGTTTGCAAGAGAAAACGAAGCATGGATTGGCAGGGAGGAAAGAAGGCTGAACAACCCAGCAATGATCCAACACTTAAAACTCTTACTTCCATGGAAACAAACTGGTATTAGAAAGATCTATTTTAAGATGATGGGAGCAGCATTAATGAGGAAGACAGAAACCTGTAAGATCAAAATATTTATCACTTTAGTTGGGGTCTAGGTTTTAGTGAAATAGTACTCCACTCATATTATTCATGTGCTCTTGTAAACATGTTATGTGTATGAACAGAGCTTGATCAGTAGTGACTAATAGGTATTGGTCATATAGATAATATTGCCAAATTGCACATTTTTACTTCATTATTCATGGCAGATGCCAATGCATTTATGGAAATAGAAAACAGAAGTTTTGTGTGGGAAGAAAGTAAACAGTAATTTTGAAATGTTGCTTCACAGACTCTGAACAGTCCCAAACCGAAATGCTGTTTCAAGATTTAGTCAGAATTTTCTCGTTCTTATTTGTGTCATTCCTAATGAGATATTTTAAGACAAACTGGCTTTCTTGAATTGAATGCCCTATCTGTGTGAAGTGGTAAATGGCTATGGAGTCTGTACAGGCAGATGTCATCCACTAAAATGTTGGCCCATCATAAAGACAACAGAACACTGTGCACAGTGGGGAGGCAAAGGCCCATACCATAAGATGAGATAGGCTGTGTTAGCAATAGTAGCTGAAAGGACAAAGCTTTGTGTTAAATCCTGCTTGGGTTTCTCATGTAGAAGGCTCTCAGAGACACCCTGATCTACTTCAGCATTTGAATAATGTACAGTGATCTCAGGGATCATCTACCACTGTAAGAATAGTAGAAAATGGAGATTTGACTTCATATCACAGCACTTTTAGTTTTGCCTTTTTTATCCTTTGGTCCGTGCTGTTAGCTGGTACTTTCTTACATTTTATCAATGTAGATAGAGAAAATTCCTCCTCTGGCACCCAGCCCAGGTAGTTATCTGAGATATTTTCCGAACTCCCAACATAATATTTTTTGTTCCAGAATAACTACGTTGAAAAATTTTAATTTTATCTTCTGTTACAGATTAATCAGCATGGACACAATTGAATGCTTGATATGAGTGTGAGATGAGTCTTTGAAATACCAGAGATCATTTTAAAAGATTCTATGATAACGGCAGATTACGATTTTTTTATAAGTCTGTAGGAGCAACCCAAGCATGTAAGAGTGACATTTCTGTCCACGGTCTTCCATGCTGGTTCAGTAGTCAGAAGCTATCAGTAAACACGAGGAATAAGGAGTGAGAGTTCCTGAGCGTACACTGTTTATGGATCAGTCTGTTATACTCATCACTTACATAGGCGAAGACCAAAGGGCTGAGCAATTCAATCCTTCAAAGACATTTTGTACAGTGCTGCAGCCAGTGTAGTTCTTCAGGCAGCTCCACAGAGTGGAAGCAGTAGATCCAGATGATCAGCTTGGCAGTCTTACTGTAATCTTCTGTGCAATCACAAAGATTTATAAAGTAGCTTTTTGTATGGGTCATAGTTCAGATATTAAATGTGATTGTGTTTACACAGCATGCAGCACAGCATTTGCACTGATGAGTAAAAGGATTAGACAGGGTGTGAATGTAGTGAATGTCATGATCCAATATCATTGGAAAGGCAACATAATTAATGTGTGTCTAAATAAAAGAGGGCAGTGCTTCCTCACTTTCATTGGAAATCAAGGACATAAACATCAGCGTTAACATGGAGTTGCTGATACTCTGTTCATGGCCTGGTTTATTTCATGACATTAGTAACTAATCTTACAGATGCCTTATGAGTTCATCCTAGCTATTGTTTACAGTAGATTTATAAACTATCTAAATAGCAATTAAATATAATAGCCTTGTAGATTGTTTGCAGTTGTTCAGAAGCAATCATGCTAACACATTGCTGTGATGCTGTGACATTAATTTAGACAGCAAAAAAGTGGTGCTTCAGTTGTTCATTCTATGTCTGGCAGCTTGACTGCAAAAATAAAATTAACATATTGTAACTGAGATAAAAAACACAGCAATATGACATTGGGATATATGCATTTTGAGGTCTTCATGTTTCACACTGATCAACAGCTACTTCCTCTCCACCTTATTTACAACATAATCAAAAGGTTTGAAAGCTTCCTCTGAGAAAATGCTTTAGTTCAATCACAATCTTTAGAAAATTGGTACCTTTAAGAGTGAATATAGTTATTATTGCTTACAATTATAATAATTTTGTTATTATCTATTATTTGTTTCTTGCCTCATTTGCAGTGTGTCTGATGATTTTGAAACATAGATCACATAAGGGTAGATTTTTGTCTACTGTCATACTTTGCTTTGGTAGCTGATGGTACCAGTTGGGCCCAATAGCTGCATGATTTAGTGTCTGTGGAGCATTGGGGTAAGAGCTGGAGCAAGTCAAAGCTGAACAGCTCTGAAAATTTTATGGCAGTATAGACTGACCTGCAAAGAAAAAAAATTTGCAGAGAGGAGATCAGAGCCATTCTGCACTACTGGAGACTTGCAAAGCAGCTGTATTGCAAGCTGTATCAGACGTTTTAGTCTGCAGTCCCTGTCTGTGGGAGCTCACAATATAAATATAGATATAATATAGAGGAAAGGGATATAAACCTGCTTTGCAATACAGTTACATAAAACTTTCCTTGAAATAGCTATGCTGTAAGGTACGTGATCTGGATAGAAAATTTGTAGGATTGGGGGGGGGGGGGAGGACTTTGAATAAAGTCTGCCTGATTGTAACTGAGAAAGTCAGTAGTGAATACTCTAACCACCCAAAATTCACACTTATAAAGGCTTTATAAGCCTTTCTTGTTTTATCTTATTTATTTTATAAGCCTTTCCTGTTTTATATAAAACTGTCCTGGTTTATATTACCCAAATTTAGTAATTCTGTTTGGTTCTGGAGATTGCTGCAGGACCTCTAAGGAAGACATCGGCAGAATAATCACTCGCACCAGTGAAGTACATTATAACTGTTTGGGTAAAAGTTTGTCATTTGCATTTTACTTGCCTCTCAATGTGTGAGTGTCCCGCTTCATTACCATGGAACATCTTCCACAGCTTAGTACTGTGGGCAGGAATGGCAGATACTGACTCTTTATCTTGCTACTTTTCGAACATGTGCAGAGTGTCCCCTAGAAAGCTGGACACTCCATGTGATTTTATATACAACGGATCTCACTTTAACATGTATGGAGTAGTAAATTGACACCTAACTTGGAAACACCAGCGTATAGAGTCACATTGTCACAGGAAGACATCCTTACCATGCATGCAGCCTGTGAACAGTTTTAGTGATGATTGTGCCAGCACTTTGTTCAGTACAGTTATGTTGAAGATGGGTGTTGAGCCTCAAGCTGTAGGTAGAAACACCAGTTCATCACAGAATACAGGAAAAGCCACATCTTTTCTGCAGTCAAATAGAAACCTGAAAGATTTCTGTGGCTCACTGCAGCATGTGCCCTCTGGCTCTTGGCCATAGAGGAGCTCTGATACAGAGCAGGAGGTTTGGATTGCCGTCATGGAACTTCTAACTGGGTATAATAAACAGCTGTGCCTATATAATGCCATGTGCCCGGTTCTTCTGGATGACATTAGAAAGTGCTTTCTTCCCAAAAGGAGCATTTTTTTTTTTTCTGTAGGAGGAAAAAAAGAAAATAGCAGTTATACTTTTGTTGCATTGATGCACACAGCACATAATCTTAAGTACACCTTGTTCTTCAGTGGGAAGCTGCTTCAGCTAAAGATTTTGGCAAGGGAAAAGGGCAGAAAGGGGTACTCATCTTCTGTAGCAGTGGGTATAATAATGGTCTGGCAATCTCAATGTAAGTCTATAAGTCTCGGGTCTAGCAAGTAACATCACAGATGGCAAGAAATATTTGTTCAATTTGGACTGTGATAAGAGAACACTGTGACTATGAATAACATAATCGGTAGCTCTATTAGAAAAAATGTGTCTTTTGGAGCTTTGGGTGACACAGAACAGTGGTGCAGGAGATGCCAACCAGCTATTTATTTGTAATGGTAATGCATTGACAAATACTGTGGCTGATTTGCAATATTTTTTTAATTGGTGAAAACTAATTGTAAGTTTCTGAAGCAGAGCTATTTGTGTGTTTTCTCAGATCTGTGAACCAGAAGGTGTTAACAAATATGCTAAGTAGGTAAATGAAAAACAGACTTCTTATCTTGACACAAATGTTGAAAAACCACAACCAAATAGTTGCCATGTGGGTGCAGGGGTTTGAATTTAATTTCTTCCTGTAACCCAGAGTTAGTTCCAATATTATTTACAAATCAAAAGATGTCTGCATTTTCCATAATTTTGGTGAAAGCAGCAGCAGGAATTAGAAAGACTTCTCTTCTTTTTTTTTTCCTAAAAATCACTTAAAAATAATTTTAAACTTATTTAATTTAAGATACTGCTTATTTATGTGTTTATTTAAGATCACTTGTTTGTGTTGAACTTTGCATATGGAGCAGCATGTTGGTCAAGAAGCAAAGAACATTGACTCTTCAGGTATATAAAATATATATGTATGCATATGTATTATCATGCAATATAAACAATGCCAATCAAGTTTTGATCAATCTATTTAATTTCAGGCTAATTTTTCCTTGTAACATTTAAGTGTGAGGGCTCTGTGCCACTATTCTTCAACTGTGGGTTTTAACTGCTAGTTAACTGCTGGTTAAACTGGCTATATGAAAGCTATTTAAACTGTACTTACATACTGCACTCCTTTAGCTGTTGTCTAGGTAGCATAACAAGTTATTTTCATTCTTAGGGACATGGTTTAGTGATGGACTTGGCAGTGTTTGGTTAACTGTTGGACTCTGATCTTAATGGTGTCCTCCAGTCTAAGTGATTTTGTGCTTCTATGATTCCCCCATTGCTGTGTGTTTGTTCCAACACATGCCCCAGCATGGGAGAGATGCAACCGCTGCATATGTCATGGGGTCTTCTTTGTCTTCCCAGTATGACGTTAAACTGCAAAATAGTGTGGCACCAACTTAGTATTGTACCTGAAACTGGAGAAGTCATGGTTTGATCTCTGAAGACCAAAGTACAACATCTGCTGAGCCACTAAGACAACATTCTTTATTTGATTTTGTTCTGTCTAATAAATAGCTGATATTATTTGTATTAATAGTTGTTGGCTAGAAAACATGTTTCATCTGGAAATTTTAGTGACTGATCTAACTAAGGGCGGTTGAATTTGCCCCTGGTTAATGTATGGCAAGGCAGGAGACAGAACAAATGGTAAGAGGCAAGCCCAGATGGAAAAACATCTTGAAGCTTTTGAAGAATTAATTATCCAGCTAATTAGCTGGCAGTCTAACAAAAAGAAGGGATGGAATTTTGCCTCATGCTTAGGAAGTGAAGAAGCTCTTATGCTAAGACGTAGCTTTCAGCCATGATGATGGTGGAGTTAGCAGGTAAGTCAGACTGTCTGTGTGAGGCACAAGACAACACTTACTTCTGCATGAGTGAAAATACTTACCCCTCTGCATAGCGCAAAAAGTGTGGTTGTGTGGTCTGTTAAGTAGAATGTTGGGTTCTGAAGGCACCTATGCTAGTCCAAAGAGCAATGAACTGTATGTCCTTGTCAAGGTCACACAGGAATATAGCCAGAGGTGGGCTGCCTGAAGATGCTTTAGTTTGATATCTTTAGCACTGTCATTAGCAACTGCTGGGTTTCTGCAGCAGAAGCATTTCCTGAATGCCTGAAGGTTTCTTGGGCATAATCAGGAATTGCTTAGTCTTGTCATAGTTCATATTGTCTATGTGAATGTTAAGGAAGACTGTTGTGTTCCCTGGAGTATTAAGTGGGAGTGCTGAAGTTATTCCAAGTTGGAATAGTCATTCATATGATTGTTGGTCAGAGAATCTGTGGAAGACTCTTATGTTCTCCTTGGTTCAGACATAGGACACTTACCTGTACAAGAAGAGGCCAGTGCTTGTTGTACAGATATTTTTTTTTTTTTTAACTAACGGCACATAGATATAGATGCCTTCTTTCCTTTCCAGCTATACCTGCTCAGTAGCTTCAGAGTTTGGTTAGCACCTTCCTTGAAAGTTATTTGTCCTGGAGAATCCCTCTAATAACAAGTCGTGCCGTTAGTTACACTCTACCATTGCTTTCCTTCAAGACAAAATGCTGGATTCATAGAATCAAATGAATCACACAATGGTTTGAGTTGGAAGGGACCTGAAAGATTGTCTAGTTCCAGCCCACCTGCTGTGGGCAGAGACACGTGCCACTGCACCAGGTTGCTTAAAGCCCCCCTTAGGTACTGGAAGGACTGGGTATTAAGTTTTTATCTTGAAAAGTTAATTTCAAGAGCTGTTAAAACTTATATAAGGGTAAATCATGGCTGCATTTGACATTACGTATTTCTAGTATTATTGATGGCAAAATACATTTGTGCTGATGGTGTCAATCAGGAAGTCAAACAAATCTGCCATGCTCAAACTCTGGAGGAGAAATTAGAAAGATTTTCTCATTAAGTGAGGAAAATAAGTCCCAGGTATATTAACCATATACCTTCAGCTTGCACAAAGCATGACATGAGTGAGTTGTTTCTAGAACCAAGGTGATGCCTTCTCATATTGGGGAACAGCAGTGGCAATACGTTATACCTACTTGGTTAGTGTTTGTATAATCTATTCTAAGAAGTCATTGCATGGTAAGCTACCTTATCATATTCATATAAATATAATTTTGTTCTTGAGTAAGTTAGAGAAAGGAGTAATGCCAGATTGTTAAGTGTACCTCATTAATGTCATATTTGAGAGAAATTTCCCTCTCAGTTTGTTAGGTTTTCTCTGCAAGTGAGACTGATAATTGCTTCCAGGGAAGGATACAGGTTTTGTCAGCAAGGGATGCATTTCTGTTTCTGTTCCACCTGAAGAGAACTGGGCTTTCAGATATAAGTACAAGTCTGAACTCTGATGTCTGGATGAATTTCTGGAACACATGCAAATATCTGATGGTGACTCGCCCAACTGCCTGGGCTAACTGGCTGCTGGCAGCCTCTGCTAGAGCCCCCTGCTTTGACAGAGAGCTCAAAGCCCCCCTTTGGACACAGTCACTGCTTCTGTGCAGGGGTAAGTGATCGCATGGTGACCCCCACAAAGCTCCAGGCAAACTGCTGCTGCTGCCTAACTGCTGAGTAAAAAGCTTGTCCTGACGCTGATAGTCTACCCTGCAATCAGAGGAGTGATTGAGTGTGGATATGCCCATGCAGAAGGCTTCAGTGGAGTACCTAAAGGGAAAAAATGGAGTATTTTTCTGTAATTTAGCAGCTTCTCTCTGCCTGTAATGTAGGGAATTATTAAAGACACACAGGGGGGCTCTCCAGCTATTGGCACTGGGTTTACCATTCAGCTGCGGGATTAGATGTCTCTGTTTTCACAGCTGTCTGCCATCTGGAACTAACTGTTCAGGCTGGGTGCTCTGCTTAAGACCTCAGCCTGAAATAAAATCATGTAATTGTGAAACGAGTTGCAAACAATAAAAAAAAGTGGTTTGGAATAAATTAATTTAGAAGTTTTACGAAAAAAGTAATTGAAAGGCTGACAGATATGGAAAAAGGAGAAGGATTAGTGCTGTAGGTAGAACATTAAACCAAGCAGAGCCTCAAATTCTTCAGTTAGTTGAAATAAATGTGATCATTATCAAGAATTAATCTGTCACTAATTTAAACTTTATTGCAGATTTCTTTCATTAATTAGAAAAATACTTTTAAAATAATTAAAGAAATGCTGTGTATTTTTCTTCAATTGGTTTGAGGCTTGATGTGATTTGCCGTGCAAAATCTCTAAGAAAACAAAGTCAAATTTTTTTTAAGGCCATAGTTTTTTATATTTATCCCCATTTGCAACATTATTAAGTAAGGGTCGTAGCTAAAGCATAATTTTAAGTAATTGGGAAATGTGGTAAAAGATGGTAAAGAGAAGAAGTTAAAAAAAAAGAAAAGTGTAATAATAATTTTAATATAAGATAGCATAGCCTGGTTCCATTTTGTGACTTTTTCAATTTATTTTCTTATCATCATGCCTGAAAACTGTGAAAGCATTTTGGGCACAAAGCCACTGATGTATTCACGAGAATACCAGTCTGATACACAGTTAGCAACTCCTCTTTTAAAGGTTTTGTAAGATTCAGTAGCTACAGTCAACATTTCTGTAATGATGTAGTAATTAGACACAAGTGTATACTAATAAAAGCCCTTTTACTTGTTCCCAAATACCTGAGTAGGGACAGACTGTCCAGGGAGGTTTTTGGTTTATGTGACATGGCCCAAAACAAAATATGCAAAGCAATGAAGTATGTTGAAGTCCCCACCCTGGGAACCTTTCGGCACATGTTTAGTTTTACTTACAGGAGTCACGATTTTACGCACAGGTATTTGCAAGATTCTGCTCCAAGAATAATTTCTGTTGTTGTTTTGCTCCATTATTCTTATTCTGGTGTTGTGATTTGCTATCTGCTTTGCAGTATTTGAGAGTCTTAGTTGTAGGAAAAGTAGTAGCCTGAGTTCTCTCCCAGACACTTGCTTTCTTGTTTACTCAATTTTAAAGACCAAATTGTGGCTCATAAATTCATCTGCTGTGTATTGCTGTACAGCACCTAAGCAGCATCAGCAGCTGCCACCTAAAATATAAAAATTTCCAACTAGTCTTTGTATTTTTGAAAGAAAAGCTTGGGAATGTATTTTAGTGCAGCATAAAGTTGAACTGTTAGGAGTTTTCTACAGATACTGTTTTCACGAGAAAGCAGGGGTGGCAGTGCTTAAACTGAGCAAGAAGGCTAAAAATGTATGACCTAAAGAAAAAGATCTTAGGTAATTTTTCAGGGAGGGGAGAGCTTGACAGTTTAAGGAATTTGTCTGCTTCTGGGGCATGGTGAAGGATTTTTTGCATGTTTAGCTGAGGAATAGTTCCATTTCTACTCTGAATTGATGGACTTGTGATAATCTACGTAAAATAAAACCAGTATGAGTGTTCCTCCTACAGTCACTTCACATTTGATGCCACTTTTTGCAGCAGGTCAGGTATGGAGTGGTGGTGTGGCCACAGCAGGCAAACAGGAGCCAAGGAATAAGCAGCAGAAAAAAAAAAAGCCCATTTCACTGCTTGCTGGTAAAACCGTAGCTGTTGTGCACAGGCTTCCTCTAGTCATAGTTATTTCAGAGGGACGTGAAGCCCACAGACTTAGTTGCTGATCATTGTTGTATGTGCAAATGCTAGACAAAACCAAGCAATATTGTGAACAAAATTAATTTCAAACTGTGATCTATTTTTAGAGTTACATATGAGGTACACTTGTACTATATAAACATTATACTGGGAAGAAAAATTTACAAGGAGTATGCCTTTTAGAAATGTCTTTCTTGGCTGCATTGTTCTGACAGTGATGTCAGATGGGAGACTGTTTTTTGTGGCTACACAAAGTACTTGTGCTGAATTGATTTCGATGCCTGGATTTGCAGGCAAGTGAAACAAGGAGCCTCTGAGGCCACTACTAGCAGCCTTCAGAATATAGTTGTCACTCCTATTAAAACTCTGCTGCCTGTTTTGCTGTGGAAATCAAAATTTTAGCCCCCACACCTTTATTTCCCTTAAATAACTACAGATGAGCACTTTGGCACATTCAGGAATGGGAGTGAATGCAGACCTGACTGCAGGGGATAGACAGCATCATTGTAGGAAGCGTGCATGAAGCCATTCCTATCGATAGAAGCAGCAGTTTGCAGGCTTCATGTGGAAAATGGCACCTCTTGAAATATAACAACTATTCAAAATTACAAATGACATTAAATGACTAACCATAATGGTGAATCTTTCTAAGATGTTTTTAGAGGCTCAAGCATGGGGATATTGATCTTTCAAAATGCTGCAGGCCATGCAGAGAAATATTTGACCGTGTGCCAACCCTAAATCATCAGTGTGCATTTACATGCTGTTTAGTTATGTGGAGAAACATGAGTAGTTGTATTTCATAAACATTTTGCAAAGGAACATAAATAGATTATTTTTCATGATTAACATTATCCAAGCAACAAGCTTGAGGCATTTATGTGTTTGAGGCTTGCTAGGGAGGGAGCCACCGGGTGGCTTTGAAGTTTATCAAGAACTGTAAAATGTCCCAGTACATATGTTCAAGAAAAAGTTGTTCTTTGAGGTAGGTTCCAAAGTTGAAAGCACACCTGTCATGAGTGATGGGGAGAAAAGAGAAACTTTGGGTGACAAGAGTAGACTAAGAGGATTGTGGTGATGTTCAGAGGGGACTGAGAACTGTTTGAGGATGAAGACAAAGCTGCTTTGTGAAATAAATGAGGAATAAAGCTAAGACAGCCAGCAATCGGTGGCACAACAGTGAGTATTCCCTCAGAGATACTCTCTTCTCTGAAATGTGTCAAATGGAATTAACAATGCTGCTAACTAGTAATAACAGAATTAAAGACCTTTTCATGGTTCAGTCATAAAACAAGTATTTGTTAATCCTGTACTTTGATTGGCACTGATGGCTTTAAATGAAAGTATTTCCAAACATTGCAGAGACAAGTCATTAAGGGTGTCTTCACTGTTAAAAACGCAAATGGCCTGAAAAGGGGGGTGGGAAGCAAAAATGATACTTCTGATCTTAAAAATCAGTTAGCTTGAGCTCATTTAATTAAGGAAGCTTAAGCAAAATAGAATCATTTGATCAAGAAGGCTTTTTTTTGTAATCTCCTAAAAGCAGTTGTTTATATCATAGAATCATAGAATAGTTAGGGTTGGAAAGGACCTTAAGATCATCTGGTTCCAACACCCTTGCCATGGGCAGGGACACTCCAACTAAACCATGTCACCCAAGGCTCTGTCCAACCTGGCCTTATAAGAAAAGATTGTCATCTGTTAGAAGGCTCTCCTTGCTAAGCAACAGGCAATAGAGGAGTTCTCACCTGTAAATTAGTCTGTTAGAAACATTTTTAATTTACTTAAGTAGCAATTACTTGGCTAAATTCTTTTGTGTTTCTTGATTCGCCAATTAACCATGCCTCTTTTTTATTAATTGTATTTATTTATTTTACCTTAGAAAAAAATGTACATTTTTTCCTGTGCAATTATATATTACAAGAAGTGTTTGTTTATACTTTTTAAAAGTTTGATATATCCAGCATTCTCTAATCCTTGTTTTCTTCTGGTGTTAATGCTGGAGAATACATCAGCTTCCTCTAAATTCTCGGTGTATCAAATATTATTTATAAAACTGTAAATGCAAGTACTGGTCAGTACTTGTTGGTTTATTCAGACTGGATGAACTATTTTTACTTCAGTTTTGAGCTCACTGCTGAATCTTGAATTTCTGACCATAAAGAATCACCCCTGATTTCTAGTTATGACTCAAAATCATTGTATTGCTCACGGTATAAAAAAAAAACTTCAGTTTTATTGAATTCTGGATCAGAAATTGTGAAGTGTCTACTTTTAAAAATTGAGAAATGCCATTAGTTTGGGGACTCATTGGGAAATCTATTTTGGACGGTAATTTAGAAACAAAGAGATCAGAAGCAATAGTGGTAATAATAATTTGCTCTCTGGTTAGTATTTTCTCTTGTTTATCATAGAAGTGTAAGAATGATAAATGACTAGGATTTTAAAAAGGTCTTGGTTGGAAATATATTTATTGCATGTTAGCAGTCCCAGGGACTCCATACATCAGTGTACATTGATGTAATAATGTAACAAAAATTTCTGTTGTGTGTTGTTCTCTAGTGCTGTTAGCTGAATTTTCTTAATGTGAATCAAGATGGTGCGTAATAGTGACACTAGTTTGATTCCATTGTTAAACTGTGCAAGCACACACGTGACCATTGTTAACAAAAAGGTAAAGAAAAAAAACTACAACTCTGAGATGATTGTAGCTGAAATACGAGCCATTGACAACTCAGGAAAATGAGGAATGTAAAGGTAGGGACAAAAAGGACAAAGAGTACTGTTACAGAAAATGTGAGTAGCAGTGGCTCTCCTTTTTTATACCCATCTGTAGCTTTCGGCTTCTTAGTATCTCAAACATTTGTTTCTTATTAACCGGGGCTGGGAAAGATAGCGACAATGAAGAAGTCAGGGACAAGCATGTACCGAAATTGTGCTGCAGTGAAGTGCGTGAAGGTCTCCTGACTGATAAAGGCAGACATCCAGCGTGTTGTGACATATGGCTGAGTATGTCTCAGTATGGCTAAGAATTTCCATGTCATAAGCCTTCCTCATCATCACTGTATTTGTCTCCTGCCCTTTTTACCATCCCCTCAGTCCCATAGTTTGTTGGGGGGTTTTTGGCCTTTATCTTTCTTTTAGTGACTTTGTCATGGAGCCTGAAGCTCAGTCTCTGGAAATAAGAGAACCTGAAGTCCTTTGCAACAAAGCAAGCAAGAAAAAGAAAAGGCAGACAAGGCTGAGAAGTGTCAGTGAAGGAGGAGAGGGTTGTCTGTCTAGTCTGTTATTTACAGGAAAAGGAAGAGTAGTCTAGACTTGAAAATAAAAGGAATTCATATAGCACACTTGAGGTAAAATATTCGTGTGTTAGAGCCAGAAATAGAGTTAGCAAGCTGAAAAGAGTTAACAGTATGCTGCTTTTCCAGTATGTTCTCACATCATGATATAAAACCATAGAATTGTTAGAATGCTAGAATCATAGAAAGGTTTGGGATGGGAAGGACTTTAAGATCATCTAGTTCCAAGCCCCCTGCCATGGGCAGGAATGCCTCTTCCTAAGACCATGTAGCCTGCAGCTCTGTCCAATCTGGCTTTAAACACTGCCAGGCATGGAACATTTACCGTATCTTTGGGCAACCTGTTCCAGTGCCTCACCACCCTCAAAGCTGTACCTTGCATTTATGATGTATGTACTGTGCCGTATGTGCTTGCAGAAGTGTGTCTGATTTCAGTGCTAGAAAAACAGATTATTTTATTAGATAGAATGGAATTAACAGAAAATTTATTTATCTATCCAACTGTTATAAAACTTGTCTCCTGTATGATTCTGAGGGATGTAATAACATTTCTTACAGTATATAGAGACATTTCAATAGGTAATACAATCTCAAAGAATTTGCCTTGGCATAAGTATTAAAAGTTTGTTCTAGTTTGTCCAAATTGATAATAAAAGTAAATATGAAGCCAGTGTTGGTGAAAACTTATACTGAATTATTCAGTACACTGTTCTGAGCCTCAGGAAATTATTCATTGCTGAACATTCATTTATATCTGCCAAAATGTTTTTTTTTTCTCTCCATCCCTCTTACTACATCCAGATTTATATTTTTGAAAATAACATCTACTATCAGCCTGATGTAAAGAGTAGCTCATTGCGCCTGACATCTTCAGGAAAAGAAGGAATTATTTTTAATGGAATTGCAGACTGGTTATACGAAGGTAAGCCAGACAAATATATCTGTTTATTAAAATGGATGAGAGATTCTTATACAGACCAAACAGCGCAAATCTGTTAATTTCAGAAAATGCTGTCTAAGGTTGTTTTTGCTTCTTTGGCTTCTCATTTTCTTGCAAGATTGTCTTTGTATGTGTTCATATTTTCTATTGACTGTTGTTTTGCATGTAACAGTATTTTCTCAGAAAGAGGAATTTCAACCCAAATATATCAAATGGATTATGAACACTAGGTAGTTTGTAAAAATGCTGTAGTAGTGAAATCTTGATGTGGGGTTTTACTGCCAGCTTCAGTGGGGCTGGCATTTCGAATAGAGGTATTCAAATAAAACTAAACATCCTGTGTGTTTTGCTTGTCTAGAATAACTCCATTCATACCTTTGGAGCTGTTCAGGGTTTACAACACAAGTGAAGAGGGAAAGGAGTCAGTTTGTTGCCTGTCTGAACAGCAGTGCTGATCTGTTTACAGTTAAAACATTCTAATAGAAGAAGTCACAGAATTGTAGCATAGAAGCAGAATTGGTTTTATGTGGATACACAGCAAAAAGTGACCAAAGATGATACTGCCTGGTGCCTCACTTCTTTATGACTTTGTTTTCTTCAGCCTCAGTGGTGGTTAGTGTGCTGTGTGTTAGCATGTCTCACGAGAGACTCCAGCCCCTCAAGCCAGTCAGTAACATCATGCTTGACTTTTAAGAACATGCTTCAATTCAAGTACTTTGACGAGGTCTAAAAGTGTCATATTGTTACCTCAATAGTGGCTGCTACTTTTGCTTACATCAGCCTGGCCTAGGCTCTTGGCAAACTTGCTGTTGCTTGCAAGCAGTGCCAAAATGGAGTGGACAACTCAATCTATATCATCTGGCTTCAGAAGCCATCTTCAGCATAGTACCACAGAATGTTTCTCTTTGCTTTTAACATAATAATAAGTGAAAAAAAAAAAAAAAAAGAAGGGGGAGTAGATTACCCAGCTTGGTACAGGAGCTTAAAATTAATACACATTTCAGTTAGTTTCTATGGGACTCATTAATTTTATAGGTAAATAGCTCAGTGCTAAATACTTCATTACTTGAAGTATGTAACTTCCCATATGTAGAGTTTTGCAGGGCAGAGTGTTTTTTAGGAATGGTGTTACATCACAAAGTAAGGAACTTAAGTGTGGCCCTTGGAAATGGTCTATTCATACCACTTGGGCATTTCACTAATTAGTAACAGATAGCACACCTCATGAATTAATAAGATCTCTGATCAAGTAAACTGTGAAATTAGAATGATAGTTTACATCCCTTTGCCGTATAAATGCCTGCGTGTGATAGTTACCCGCTTCCGAGGTTTCTAATAATGTTTTGTACTGCTTTAATTTAGCAGCATATTTCAAAACTTAAGGTCAAAGGATGTCTTTGGAATAGAATATTTTTGTATGCATTCCATATTCTTCAAATCTCATACGACTGCAAGCAAATTGAAGAATGTAAGCATATATAGCTCAGTGAAGTTGATACAGTGTATCCAGGTTTTGCTAAAATAAAGTGAAATTAATAAGAGTCACAGTCATGGATGAAACAAGGCAATTCTGGCTTCATCTCTGCAAGCATTTTGAGGACACCTGTTCAGAAGAGGGCAGCTTGTGTTTCAAGAGAAGACTGGGGTACAGCTGGGTGCAGCATGGAACTGCAGTTAACAACATATAATGAAGGATTATTATACAGCCCTACTGCACTGAACAAAATGTAATACAAGATTCTTTAAAAGTCTGCTAAAGATCATAAGGATATCATAGGATAATTCAAGCTGGAAGGGACCACAAAAGGTTACCTAATGCAACTGGTGTTACCTAATGCAACTGATATATTACTGGTATTGACCAGGCATTTTATTTGAGCTGTTTGGGAGGGATGGAGTAGTACATCTAAGAATTATAAAGGTAGAAGTTTAAGACATATTTTAATGGA
The DNA here is from genome assembly GCF_028554395.1 of Pezoporus wallicus. Lineage (NCBI taxonomy): Eukaryota > Metazoa > Chordata > Aves > Psittaciformes > Psittacidae > Pezoporus > Pezoporus wallicus. The sequence goes on from NW_026641658.1 coordinate 599,124, forward strand.
AAAAATTTGGGAGGGTTAGTATGATTTGGACCTTTGTTCATGAGAGCTACATTTAAGAACTAAAGAGAATCAAAACTAATCTCTTTCATTTGAAACATGCCAGAATGCTTTTTTTAATTTATATGTCAGCTTACCTATTTATCTCAGTATCTGAAAGAGTATTATGTGGATTTTTTGTATCTTTATTTGTTTTAAAGATCAACTAAACTGTTGATAAAACAAATGTTTCTTTAAGCTGTAAATATCTCACAATGATCAGAAAAAGAGAATAGAGTAACTTGGAAAGAACAAGTGCCACTAGCACAATAGTGGCAATGGTGCTTGTCTGAGGGTATGCTCCTGCTTCCCTGTGTGTGCCCATCATTCCTAGAGACACGTTTTATTAATGAATATTTGAGGACTGAAAGGCTTTAAAGATTCACAGAACTTCTTTAGCTGACAGCAAAATACGGACGTCTTCATATATGCTATTGGCATTTTTTTTTTACTGTAAATGCATGGATACATAAGTTTCATACCTGGCTGATTTTCAAAAAGGTCATGCACCTGCTTCTCCTTTTTTTTGGAAATGAAGCCAGGTAAATTCATCCAAATATCTTATACCTCCTCATCAGTTAACACCCCAGTTTGTTCTTGTTTCCTATCTCTACAGCTATAAATATACCCTTGTCTTGAGAAGGAAAAGCAAAAGGTGTCTATTCTGGAACTAGAAAGTTTCTGAAATGGTGTGGGAGGTGATACATATCTCCAGTCCTTTCTCCTAGTGCATATCCTAAAGCCTTCCTTAAGTGATTTTGCCCATTCTTCTCCAAGTTATTTAATCCTGAGCCCAAAGAGCTGTTGCTTTTCCTGGCTTATGGAGAACTCTTTGGGTTGC